>NW_026126514.1:7432500-8042500 GCF_943737965.1 Phodopus roborovskii | reverse complement strand
GTCATCTCAGCACCTATGATCTGGGCTTTAATCCCAGAACTAGGGAGGTGGAGACAGGAGTGATATGGCTGGGTGGAGAAAGGAATAAAAGGCAGGAGGAGGAGACAGGAACTGAGAGCTTTGCCTCTGAGGATTTGTGGAGACAGGATTGCCATTTCAGCTGTGTGCAGGTAATGTCTACTGACTTGGGTGATTTGCTTCTCTGATCTTAGATTGAAGCATGAACCCCAATATCTGTCTCTGAGTCTTTTATTTTTCATGTTACACACACACACACACACACACACACACACGATGGGAGATGCCATTATGTATATATGTTTCTCATACTGGTTAATGAATAAAGCACTGTTGGCCAATAGGAAAGGAAGATAGGAAGGACTAGGAGACAAGGAGGAAAGAGGAAGTAGGAAGGAGGAGTCAACATGGAGAGTCTGGAGAGGACAGAACCGCCATTCCTCCGCTCTCAGTAAGACCACGTGGAAATACATAGAAATGGGTTAATGCTTAAGACAGAGCTAGCTGATAAGAAACGAGTAACTGGCCAACAGCATAATATCAAATACAGAGTCTTTGTGCGTTATTTGGGGCTGGCGCAGCAGTGGGAGGAAAAACCTTACTCCTTACACACACACACACACACACACACACACACACACACACACACACACATGCACTTGAGCAGCCACTAGTATAGAGGAGTAGAAAATTATTGTTGCCTTATTCTACAAATGATAAGCCAAACGGACTTCCTGAATTTAAGCTTTTTGTTCCTTCCTCTGAATCACTAACTAGGTGAGTCCTTTATCCCCCTTACTCTTTAATTCATTGACTTTGCATTAATGAGTAGCCTCCTGAATTGTGCTGTGCTATTGACCTGTGTCATACAGGTCATGACATTTTTATCCATTGAAAGTGAGTGCTGAGGGTTTAGTATTTCAACCTGCTCTGACTTCTTCAAGTACTCTGTATCATTGATGGGGACATGTTGACACAGATGCATCTGTTATGTGGAAAGCTTTAAGGATTGGACAGCTGCTTTTGAGGACTATATATTCAGAAAGATGTGATGAGACTGTTGTTACTGAAGAGTTCACAGGAACAGACAATTGGACATTAGTCAGTGCTGACCTTGCAACAATCACAGTCCCGTTCATCTCATGCTTTTTTCTTTGTATTAATTACTCCTTGACATGTAATATAGCAGGAAGAGTAGACTAGAGGACATTGGTCTATTTTTCTAAGGATTTTATTTAAAACATTTTAATTTACCCTTAGTTTCTTCCTGTCTCCCTCAGTGAATAAGCTTTGAAACTCAATATAGAAAAGTCCTCTCTTCCCAACTCCCTCTTTGATTTCTGCTCTCAGGTGGTTTTTTGTTTTGTTTTTTGTTTTTTGTTTTCTGAAAAAAATGAGAATTCAAGGATCTAGGTGCTCAACTAGGGAGATGAAACAAAAATTAAAGGAATGGGCAAGGGAGAATGTGTTAATATTTCAGAAGTGCCTTCCACATTTAACTACTTATTATTTTTCTGAATATTGATCCAAGAGAAATGATGTCAACCAAAACAGGATGTTTTTATGTGTTTGAGCATATTAAATGTAATTTTATAACCCTTAAAAGTTTTGAGAAGTAAAAACTATATACATGTATATAGAAAACAAAGCAAATAGGATATAAGCTAGTTTATAACAGTAGAAATTTAAAATTATATAAGGCAGGATGTATAATATTCTGTGCAGCTCAGCTATTAAAAATATTTACATAGTATTTCTAATAAAAAAAAACAAGTGTAAATGTTAATTAAACCAAGGTAGAAATAGACATGAAGTCAAAAGGATTAGGGTGTGAGTGGTTTAAATGAGAAATGTCTCTCATAGGCTCATTTATTTGAACACTTGTTCCCCAGCCATCAATATTGTTTAGGAAGGCCATGAAACCTATAGCAAGAGGAGTATTGTCGTATGGAGTACATCACTGGGAGCAGGCTTCCTAGTCTCTGCTTATCCTTCCAGGTGAAATGTGATCTCTTATTCCTGCTCCTGTTGCCATGCTGTACCCATTACAGAATCTATCGTTTTGGGACTATAAGTCAAACTAAAATCTCTCTTCCTTAGGTCATTTTTATTCATGGCATTTTTCCCCACTTTTTTTTATTTTTGAGGTTATCATATAATTTCATCATTTCCCACTTTCCTTTTCTTCCTCCATACCCCTCTATGTACTTCTCTTCTTGTCTTTCAAATCTAGAGATACAGAGAGAAAGCGTGTAACAACAAAACAAAAATAAAACAATTTTTAAAGTGCTTCAGCAACATAAATTTTGTTTTGTTTATGACTTTTAGTCATGGTGGTTTATTTATTTATTTATTCTTTTGTTTGTTTTTGTTTGTTTTATATACTAGCCCCAGTTCCCTTTCCTTTGTTTCTTCCTTAAACGTCTTTCAGCCATTTGAGTTTCTTCTGTCGAGAATTCTGTTTAGATCTGTACCTCATTTTTAAATTGAATTATTTGGTGTTTTCATCTCTGGTTTCTTGAGTTCTTTGTATATTTTGGAGATCAGCCCTCTGTCAGATGTGGGGTTGATGAAGATCTTTTTTTATTTTGTATGTTGCCATTTTGTCTTGACTATGTCCTTTGCCTCACAGAAGCTTCTTCAGGAAGTCCTATTTATTAATTGTTTCAGCATCTATACTACTGGTGCTATATTTAAGGAGTAGTTTCTTATGCCAGTGTGTTCAAGACTGCTTCCCACTTTCTCTTCTATCTGGTTCAGTGTAACTGGATTTATGTTCAGGTCTTTGACCCATTTGGACTTAAGTTTTGTGTATGGGGATAGATATGGATCTATTTGCATTCTTATGCTGAGTTTACAGTTGACCAAACCATGGGTGTCAGGAATCTAACACTTACCTTCTGCAAGAACAAATGTTGCTTAAACGGGCATGAAAATTCATTTTATTGGCTATGGCTAAATAATTCACATATACTTTAACACTGGGTAGTTCCATTAACATTGAATACATCCACTCCATAAGTTGGACTACTTTTACTACTGTTATCTGCATGTTAGTAGATGTTTATGAAGAAAATTTCATGTGTGGTACTGTGGACTAGATTGTGTATTTCCAAACTTCACATGGTCAAACCCTAAACCAGATGTGAGTATTTAGAATAAGCCCTGTGAGGATGTGGTGGTGAAAGTTACATGGGATCATAAGAGTAGAACCTAATCTGATAGGGATGGTGAGCTTCATGAAAATGAGCACAGAACAATAAGGCAAAGCACTCCAGAACACATTCTCCGTATTTTATGGATAATTCTTCTGCGTCTCCAAATGGCTTTTCCATATATCAGTGTTGGTTGAGTTATGAGAGCTAATACAAGTAACCACCATTCTGTTTAACAGTAAGGACTATGTTTTAAATATGGTTAATGAAATAAAGCAGAAGGTAGAAGAGTGTATACTCTCTCTCCATTAATGACAGTGTGAAGACACAGAGAGAAGGCTCCCATGTGCAGGCCAGGAAGAAAGGCCTCCCCACAAATAGACTGTGACAGACCTTGGTCTGGGATACCTAACTACAAAACAGTCAGCAGAAATTTTCCTTATTTGAGCCACTCTGTGTGTGGTCCTTGGGTATGATAGCTCAAAAAAAGTGACACATACTGTATTTCTTTTGTAACTGCCCTTAGAGCCATTGGGTTGTGCTCATTTACAAGTGAGGAAATGGGGGACTGGAAAACTCACTCAGGCCACAGAGGTTTTGCACAGAATCATGCAGTGGATCGAACACAGCTGATGACTTACAGTGTAGTTCTTTTCCCTGCAGAAGTATGTGGTCTCCTTTATTGCAATTCCAACTCATTCACTTTTACTATTGAAAAACCTAATGCTATACGTGATTGAGTTAGAAGTCTTCCCTGATTGTCTAGTCTAACAAAGAAATGGAGGGCCTGGAAGGATCAGATAATTGGCCCAAGTTCACACATTTCTTTATGAGGGAAACTGGGGCTGCAATTCAATTTTATCTGAGTCTCGCAGTCTTTAATTTTTGAAAGAATTGTATTTCAGGCCTATTTTCAAAGTTAAGAATCTTACCTAAGAAGGGATATAGATAGATAGATAGATAGATAGATAGATAGATAGATAGATAGATATGGATATGGATATGGATATGGATATAGATATGGATATAGATATAGATATAGATATATAGATATAGTTATTTTTCAGGTTGGGCTTTTTTCCCTAACAAAATAGAAGCAGCCTTTTAAAAATCCTCAAAAGATTTATATTCTGATGGCCTTTGATAAAATTTTATAGCACCCAGATGGTCAGTGCTTGTCTCAGTTTCTTGATTATTATAGGACTCTGTACTCTCTGTCTTTCATATCTCTCATTTCTATGCTGATTAATTTGCTGGCTTTTATTCTTTTATGTAATAAAAGATTATTGTTTTATCTGTTTCCTGTGTATGAGCAAAATAAGTTGTTCCCAAGAGATTTCCATTATTGTCACAAGTCCTAGAACTAAACTTTTTCAGGCATAAAGCCTTCTAGTCAGTGATTCCTGATGACCAGTTTCTCTACCTGGAAGGATAAAATGAAAGGTATTCAGAAGGAAAACCCACATTAGTACTAATATTAGCAAAATGAGAGATACTTTTGGAAAAGCAATATTTTCTTTATTTCAAAATTCCTTCTGGCATTTTGTTTCTCAAAATAGGAGAGTTATATTGATATTGTCAAAGACATTACTCAAAACACTTTTCCCTGCTGCCATGTGTATATTCCATAGCTTGGTGATTTCAAATACTTTTAAACAAACCAAAATAAATTAATGTCATAAGCAATGTGTTAATAATATCATGCAAATTCAATATTTTCCATAGAACTTCATATTCACTAAAATCCTGATGGGAGATGCCATTATGTATATATGTTTCTCATACTGGTTAATGAATAAAGCACTGTTGGGCAATAGGAAAGCAAGATAGGTGGGACTAGGAGACAAGGAGGAAAGAGGAAGTAGGAAGGAGGAGTCAAGATGGAGAGTCTGGAGAAAGCAGAATGCTGGCCGGCTCCCCAGTAAGAGAAATACATAGATCAGCAGAAATGGGTTAACACTTAAGACAGAGCTAGCCGATAAGAAACTAGTACCGGGCCAATAGCATTGTACCTAATACAGAGTCTCTTGTGTGTTAATTGGGGCTGGTGCAGCGGGACAAGACTGGCGGCGGGAGGAAAAGCCTTACTCCTTACAAAATCCATTGCACACAACAGTGATTATTACAAGAGAAACTGAAAGGCAACATTTATTCACCAAATGTTGTGAAGATTTCAGTGAACTGTTGACCCGAAACAGTTTGAAGAAAGATGTCTCATTTTTCCCTAATGTTCGGAGAAAATCATGTAGCTCTTACCATCAGCTCATAATTCCACAAGGATTCATTCAGTCAAGTGTGAATACTTGTACTTTTCTTTTAATAAAAGAACCAAACAGAACCCGAAGAATTAGTCCCAGTTCCATTGTCCATATCAACTATTTATCAACTATTCCATTATTTAGAATGCAATGTCCCCTCCACTCCGAGGAGAACACTTCAGAACAAAGGCCGGGCACTCACAAGATTAACTGCAAACCTCTTGACACCAGATCACAAAAATGTCCAAAGTGAGTGCCCACACTCACACTGAAGTTTGACTTAACTGCCCAGGATGGAGACCAGGAATGATATCATGCTAAGCCTACATGGAGAACCACTGTGATAAGAGGATGTACAGATGATAGCAGAGAGAATGAGGTATCTTGGCAGCCTCAGGAGCTTTGCAGAGAACAGAAACTCTTATAACCTGATGGCTGGCATCCTGGGTACACATGCCACTATCCCCGAAGATATACAGTGCTGGAATGTTAGCAAGAACGCTATAAAAAAGATGCCTCCTATTTCTTGTATGTGCCCAAGCAAATGACTTAATGTGTACTGCTTCCAATTCTATTTTCTTGACTGGGGAAAACTGCCCTGTCTCATGAGGTTATCAGTAGGATGAAATGAGATAGTCTGCATAAACATTCAGCTCACTGTCTGGAACAGCAATGCTCTCAATGCACACTATCTGATTGCTTATTTGGTGATGTCATGGAAGCATCACCTTGCCATTTAAGCAATGCCTGTGGTGTTTACCCACACAAAATAGCAACAGAACTTAAAAGTCACACAATGAACATTGCATGGATGAGAAATGAGAATGATTGGAACTTCCTGGCAAGTTCCCAGAGAATGAAGCCAGAAGCCACCTTCAGGGCAGTCTTCTTTGCATGGGTACAAAACATCATGATCCACAAAAGGCTTTTCATTACAAGGGAGAGAAGCTGGAAGCTACCTGTATCAAGTTGGTGTTGATATAATTATTGTTTAAATGGAAAACATATAATACATATATATGTATGTATGTATGTGTGTGTGTATACCACACACACACACACACATATATATATATATACATATGTATTTCACATATATGAATATATATAAAACAAGAAAGTAGCAGAAGACTAGCCCAGAGAAAAGGAACAAGCCAAACATGTCAGATGATACTAAGAAGGGCAAAAGAGAAGGGAAGCTAATGAGAACAAAGCATGATGAAACTTGTGTGTGAAGATGTGCTAGTGATGCTTATTACTTTGTATGCTGACTGAAAAATAAGTAAGTATTCAAAACAAACATGAAAAATGTGAATAGGTGTAAAGATTGAATAGAATAAAGGGAAAGGAAATGAGACAAAGAAGGAAGTAATTAGGAAGAAATGTAAGAAGGAGTAGGGAGAGGGGGAGGGCACGACAGAGAGAGAGAGAGAGAAACAGTAGCAAGATGGAGGTACTAATAAGGAAGGAAGCCAGCCCTGAGTGATCAGAGATTCTTCCTCCACTGAGACAGAAGAAACAGACATTAATAAGTTCAGAATTTCAAATTCAATGCAGTGTGCAGCCATAACAGCAAAGGGAATTTCCTTCTTAGCTTCTTAGTCATTTTTTTTTTTCTGAATTGAGCTGTGGTCATCTTCAGAAATCACAAGAAATAAGAAAGGAATGGTGCTAAGGCAAAACCAGAATTTTAAATATATGTAGAGAAGGTCTCAAGAGCTCTAAATTATCCCTTATTTCAATAAGTCATTTAGATGGTAATCCTGATTTGTCTTTTTGGCAGATTATTGAAATTCTGCAGCTATTTTAATATAATTAGTTTTCTAACTAGATGATACTCTGGGAGGACCAATATTACATTCTTTTAATGCAGGCTTTTATAAATAGCAATAAAACATCCTTACATCTAACCATAAAGAATAGTTCCATATAAAATTCCCCATTCAATGAAAATGGAGATATTATCATCTAACACTATATTCCAAATACAATTCCTTCCAAGTCCTTCCCTGAAGACTATTCTCCCACTCTCAGTATACATAATAACATTATACAGACAGAGCAGGTTATAATATAATATTTATATTATATATACTTTCAAACCATGGTTTGAAAAAAAAGGTCGGAGAAAGGAAATGAAAAGGGAAGCTGTTCTAATTATGACACCCAAAATAATTTTTTTAAAGTCAAAATTAGATGGAGATAGTAGAGGTTAAAAACAACTATATTATACTCTCAAAATTTTAATTTCTATTTTAAATTATATAAACCAAAAAAATTGGGCAAATGGGAAGAGATCGTTTGGGTTTTTTTTTTTTTTTTTTTTTTTTTTTTTTAAGAATTATAAGTAGCTAGGAAATCTAAAACATAAAAGTAAATATATGTGCCAAACATTAACTACCTTTTTACATTTTCTGACTTAACCTTTACCAAAGAAAACAAAGAATAGTCTCGTCATTTGAGCTAATGAATAAAAGGTCAAAGAACCAAGAAAAGATTAACAAACAAAGCATCCAAACAGCTGAGGGCATCAAGGAAAGGACCGGGCAAATCACAGTGCACATGACCTACGAGACTTGGGCAGGAAGAACCTGAATACAGCTGGAAGATTAAAAGGAGAAAAGGGCCAGGAATGCTCTTCAGGGGTCTAATCACAAGCTGGATTTCAAGAACTACAACACTACTTAGAGAACATAGAGGGCATCAAAAGAAAACTAAAATGCTCGTTTCCAAGAAGGAACCACAGACCAATTAATCTGCAAAAGCAAGCAACAAGAAAAAAAATGGAATGTAGGAAAATAAAATGCATTAACCAGTATCCAGTGTCCCTAATGCTTGTCCTATATTTCATGACTTGTGTGTGTGTGTGTGTTTCTGTTTAAACAATGTGAACTGTAGCTGTCCCAGAGTGTGCAACACAGAAGCAGAAACAAGAAAGACTCCACCTCAGCAAGGTGGAAGGAAAGAATTGACTCAGGGTAGTTGTCCTCTGACCTCTGTATGTATGTCATGGCACACATGTATACACACATACACATGAGTAAATGCTAAAAAAAAGTGTGAGTCTAGACCATGAAAATATGTGAATATGCATGTACAAATGTAGAAAGCACTGATTCCTTCTTATTTTTTATCTTTTGTTCAACGAATTGAAAGAAAGCTTTTGGTAATACAACGTATTATAGCTTAAAATGGTGTTTCTCAATCTGTGGGTCTCCACTCTTGGGAAAAAGTCAAATGGTCTTTTCACAGGGGTTGCCTAAGACCATCCGCATATTACTTACATTATGATTCACAACAGTAGCAAAATTACGGTTATGAAGTAGCAACAAAAATTATTTTATGGATGGGGGTCACTATAACACAAGGAGCTATATTAAGGGGTCACAGCATTAGGGAGTTTGGAGAACCACTGGTCTAAAAGTACAAACTGCTACCCAGCAGAAGGAATACGCCTTCCTATAGCTTTGGTATCTTCTCTGGACTTGTGCCCTGTCCTGTGCAATAAAATGTGAGCATGCTTGAGTGTCAGTGCAGGAAGGAGTTGGTATGGCAGAACTGAGGTCATGTGACTTGGAAAAGGATTAGGCCTTCATTCAGGAGTTGCTGCCAGTACCTGAGAAGAATGCTTATTCTGACATACAAAAAAAAAAAAAAGAAAAAAGACTTATGATGAGTACATGCTTATTTCTGGGAGTCCAGAATTTAGGTACATGCTAGGAAGAGCATGTCTGCATGAGCATCTTCCAATAAAAAATACTGACACCAATTTTCTCATGAGCTTTATGATGGACAACCCTTATGCACATTACCATTATTGGACTCTGAAGGAATTGTTTAACTCTGCTTGGAGTGGACTCATGGAAACTTTCATTGGGTTCCTCCAGATCTTTTCTGATTCTTCTTTCCATTTCCTGATTGTGAGGTGCATCAATTTTCTGTAAACCACCATCAAATGTCCATGTGCTATTAACTCCCATAGGCCCACATAATATATCACTAACCCAGGACATCACCTTCCAGGAAGTATTCCACGACTATTTCCTTGGCCATGGTTTACACTCCAGTTACAATGTGTTAAGCAGTCTGAGTCCTGGTGCCTAATAGAGCCATAGTCCATCTGAAGCCAACTAATATGAGCAAAGCTATAACCTCATAATGTCTTCTGTGTATGTCAGAGAAGCTTCACTCATGCCATCTCAACAATGTGGTCACCTGAACAAAAAGTGAGAAGTGGCTATACTGACTGATAACACAGATGGGGGAAATCTCAGAAGACCATACCCTGAGATGAAGAGGTATAGGAAATCAGTGGCTTCAGATAGAAGGAGAAAGACACAGAGACAGACACTGGGGCTCATGCTTCAAGCTGAAGATCAGAGAAGCATAACAGCCAAGCCAGTAGATCTTACCTCTACACAGTTGAAATGGCAAGCCTACCTCCATGAATCCTCAGAGACAAAAGCTCTAAGTTCACATCTCCTCCTGCCTGGTTTGCTTTCTCCACCCAGCCATATCACTCCTATCTCCACGTCCCCAGTGCTGGGATTAAAGCATATGATCCTAGGAGATAACCTTTGTGTGAGCTGTTTCTTTTAGGTTTGGAGTTTCTTTTACAGAAGCAAAACCTTTTCTGGTGGTTCATAATCGTATCTATTCATTTGCATTCTGTGTGTGTATTCCTAATTCTTTTTTTTACATTATTTACTTATATTTTCACAAAAATTATGAAGATTTTATACAAAATATGTGAATTTTATCTCACACATTATATGATTAATCTTGATTATCAAGTAAACAAGATCTAGAATGATCTAAGAGATAAATGTACCATTACAGATAAACCGCCAGAACTGTATGAGGAGTTTCTAGGTTGGTTTTAATGAGGTGAGAAGGCTTGCCCTAAATGTGGGTAGCACCAATCCATTTGCTGAGATGAGGAAAAATGGGAGAGCAAGGTGGGCATTAGTACGTGTTATTTTCTGCTTCCTGGCTACAGATAAGATGTGACAAGTTACCCACCCTCCTACTGCCATGCCTTTCCTATCCCAAGGGCCTGTCCCTCAAACTGAGCCAAAAGAAACCATTCATTCTTTAGATTGTATTTGTCACCTATTCATCATGGTAATGAGATAAGTATTTCACACATTCATAAATATTACAATATTACACATTATCATATAAATACATCCCTTCTCAATCTGATACATGCTCCCACAGATTTGTCCATTCATGGAGACAAACATTAAGAAATCCACTGCAGATTGAAACATTCACACTTTAAAAGAGTTTTTTTTTAATTTTACATGTGTGAATGTTTTACCTGCATGTATGTAAGTGTACTGTATCTGTGTCTTTTGTCAACCAAAGACAGGAAGGGTGTAAGGAGTTGGTTTTTCCTCTAGCCGCGGTCTTGTCCCATCGCCGTGCCAGCCCCAATTAATGCACAGAGATGTTGTATTTGATATAATGCTGTTGGCCAGGTACTAGTTTCTTATCGGCTAGCTCTGTCTTAAGTATTAATCCATTTCTCTTAATCTAAGTACTTCCACGTGGTCTTATCTTACCTGAGAGAGAGGCCACTCTCTCTCCATTTTCCATCTTGACTCCTCCCTACTACTTCCTCTTTCCTCCTTGTCTCCTAGTCCCTCCTATCTTCCTTTCCTATTGTCCAACAGTGCTTTATTAATTAACCAGTATGAGAAACTTATTTACAGAATGACATCTCCCATCAAGAGGGTACCAGATCTTTTGAAACTGAAATTACAGTTGGTTGTAACCACCATGTGGGTACTGGAAACTGAACCATTGTCCTTTGTGTGTAAGAGCAGCAAACACTCTAAACTTCTGAGGCATCTCTCCAGCCTCTATATGGTTGTGTCTTTATAGTTGAATTTCAAATTAGCATTTATTATTGTATTGTTTACCTGTTCAGGGTTGATTAAGGATCATAGATGCTATCCCAGAGTTCTAGTTGTTTACCAATAAAATGTCTCTGGTGCGTAAAAGTTTATTTGATGTGCTTTTGTGTCACCATCAAGTTTGAAATGGCTTGCACTATGTGAGCTCTGTTTATGTTGTATTGGAGCAAATATGGCCTTCAGATCTGGTGACCTTAAATTTATTATCTCTCCATTATTACTCAAAACATTTTTCTAGAACATTCTGGTTTAAAACAGTACACACTGATTATCTAACAAGAACTCAGTGGACCAGGAATTTTGGAAAACTGTCGCTCAGGACTTTTAACCAGTTTTCGGTCTGGATCCCTGCTCCTACATCTTAATTTTCATTAGCTCTGGCCTGGAGGACTGACTTCAAGATAGCTCAATGGTATAACTGGCAAGTCAGTTCATTCTCTAGCAAAGAGATCCCAGTTCCTTACCACATGTGCTGTGCTCTACAGATAGAGTATCTTGAGGACTTAGAAACTGCCTTCCCCAGAGTCACTCCTACAAAAAAAAAAAAAAAAAAAAAAAAAAGAGTAATCTAAAGAGTTCTTTCTAACTTCATCAAAAGCTGTGCATTGACACTTCTATGAATCAAATTTCCTTGAGTGCAATAAGAGAGATCGAACTACCTTTTGGGGAGTATTGAATATTAAAACATATTACAATTATCACTGCATCTACTGTGAATAATTATTATAGCTATTCTTCAAGATTTTCAGCTTTCCATGTCCAGACACTTCCTGACCTCGTTTCCAGGAAACTATGTAATCAAAAGGACCAAGAACTTGTATGCAAAGAACACTCAATAACTATTTCTGAAAAATTGGATAGTTATATAGAGATGTAAAAAGATATTACTTCTTTATGTTGTTCATAAAATAAGTGCAAATGAATTATAAGAGAAGAAAAAAGTAATATGAACATTTTTAAGGAAAATATATACTTTATGATTTGGGGTAAGGAAATTTTTTCTTTAAATGCACACACACACACACACACACTAAACTTAAAGATGTGGCTTCTGATAAGTTACCCACACTGGTCCATACCTATGTGCACATGGATAGCACTACACGGACTCAGTGGGTTAAAAAAATAAAAGGACATTCCCACCTACTACACTGACCAACAACCACTTGGAGTACAGGTAGGAACCCTATAGCCAGCCTCTATTCCCACTCACCTATCAATCATCCAACACACAATGCCAAACTGGCACTATATAGACACTGACATGGAATTCTAAGTCGGAACTCCCGGACCACCTCTAATTCACTGGCCTGGCCCAGGACCACCTAAAGCCTGACACAGAATTTCTATTAATGACCCCCACAGCAAGTGTACCTGCCCAACTCTCAACCACCACACACCATGCCTGTCCAAGACTGTAATGTAGAATTTGGTCAGGAGCTTCAAACAGGGCCCTCTGCCCACAAGACAGGGCTATCTGTCAGCTATTTACTCTATTTACAGTCTGGCTTTGGAACAACACAGGGCCTGACACAAAATAGCAGTTAGAGATCCCCAGAGCCAGTCCTTCTACCACCCATCTATTATCCACCCCAATCACCTCAGCTCTGTGTCTGCATAGAGTTTAAACATAACCACATAATCACAGTACCAGGTTACCTATCAACCAACCTTCATGCAGAGGTGATCCAGGAGAGTATAGGAGTCTGATCTGGAACTCCACCTCAATCCTGGTACCACATGCAGACTGATTCAGACCCCCAGACCCAGAGGCAGACTACTCACCCACTGGTCCTTAACCACCTCACCCACTGTACCATTTCAAGACCAAATGAGAACTCTGGCCCAGCGGTTGAACTTATATGTAGCTTATTTACCTACACCATTTCTGACACTATCTCATTTGCACATCGACAGAGTAGTTCCAAAATTGAAAGCTGAGAATCATTCAACTGATCTACAACTGACAATTTGGGGTCACAGTAAACAAAAATTCAAAAATCCATTCACCAAAGGTGAGACTAGATATCCATTCCAAGAAACATTACCCAAGACCTAAATTCAGTTACATCACACTGCAAAAACTTGAATAAAATGAAAAATCAAGAAAATATGTCTCTCCCAGAAATTAATACTTCCTCCATAATATTCTCTAAGAAAATTAACATTGCTAATTAATGTACAAGACAATGACTTCAAAATAGCAATTATAAATATGTTCAAGGAACTCAAAGAGTATAAGAATGGACACTTGATTGAAGACTATGAAAACACACACAGTTCAAAGAAGTAAAAATAATTCAGGATGTGATACTAGAATTTAATAAAGATACAGAATCTCTGAAAAAATAAGGAAAGGACAAAACTAAAATAAAGCTCAAAATGAAAAGCTGGGGAATTTGTAGTGTTTGATTAAAAATGCCCAGTCTGATAGGTTCATGACTGAAAGAAAGCTTAGTCAACAATCTTTGATAAGATTAAAAGAATTAATAGGTGTGGCCTTGTTGGAGGAAGTGTGTCACTGGGGTTGGCTATGGATTTTCAATAGTCCATGCTAGGCCCAGTCTCTCTTTTGATTTATGACTCAGGATAAAGCTCTTAGCTTGGTCTCCAGCACCATGCCTGCCTTCCATCATGCTCCCTAACTCCATGCTCACTACCATGATAATAATGAAAACCCCTAAAACTATAACTAAGCCCTCAATAAATGCTTACCTATATAAGAGTTTCTTTGTTCATGGTATCTCTTCGCAGCAACAGAAGTATGACTAAGACAGAAGAAAAAAAAAACAAACAAACAAACAAAAAAAAAAAAAGGGTAAAGCTCAGAGGCCTCTGCAACAAGATTGGATCAAATAAAAGACAGAATTTCAGGTCTCAAAAACAGAGTAGAAAGGAGACCTACCTATCCACGCAGGACCACTCATAATTTCCACCTGCTTGGTCTCTGACCCCCACCTGCAGTCCTCTGCTGGAGTCCCGGGCCCTTCCCAGAGATCCGCCTATTTCTGCGGGTCCACTCTGAGCTCCTGCCCACAAGATCCTTGACCCCCATATCCGGGCCTCTGCTAAAGAAAGAGGCCTCAGCTGGAGAGTTCCAGTGTCCAGTGAGGTCCTACTATCCTGCAAAACCTTCCCAAGTTTTAGCTCCGCCTTTGTCGCCTTCCAACAGCTATTGGCCAGAGGTGAGTCTGGGCCCAATCTGGGCTGCCTCTCCCCTACAACCACCACCCCACCCCCGAAATCCCTGGGTTGGCCCCTGATCCTGCTGCTCCTGTGTCCAGTCCCCATCAAGAGCACCCTTGGAGCTCTGATACACCCCACCCATCCCCACCGCAAGCCTGCCCCCCACACCCTGTAACCTACCCTGCCCATGGTCCTGACACTCTGGTTGCCCACTGGGACAGAGGGTGGAGCCAACAGTCCACCCTACTTCGGAGACCTATCTGAGCAACTCTGCACAAAGGAGACTTGGCTATCCACTTGTGACCACCCATAATTTCCACCTGCTTGGTCCCTGACCCCCACCTCCAGTCCTCTGCTGGAGTCCCGGGCCCCTCCCAGAGATCCACCTATATCTGCGGGACCACTCCCACCGGGGAAGTACCACGGAGAGAAGGGGAGACCCCACCAACACCTACTGGAAGAAGCTATGGGAAGAAGGCAATACAAGAAAACACCAAACAAAAGAAAGACAAGCATGACACCACCAGAATCTAGGGAATCTACACCAACTAGAACGGAACATAACAACAAAGCAAAGAAAGCAGATGGAAACGACTTAAAAATTACCATCATAAAAATGATAGAGGCCCTCAAAGAAGATGTGAGAAAATCCCTTAAAGAAATGGAGGAAAAAACAAACAAAAAAGTGGAAGAAATGAACAAATTCCTTAAGGAAAGTACAGAAAGCCAAGAAAAAACAATTAAGCAGATGAAGGAAACAGTTCAAGACTTGAAAACTGAAATAGAGAAAATAAGGTAACACAAACCGAAGGAATGCTGGAAATAGAAAAACTGGGCAAAAACTCGGGAACTACAGACACAAGCATAACCAACAGAATTCAAGAAATGGAAGAGAGAATCTCATGCATAGAAGATAAACTAGAAGAAATAGATTTATTGACCAAAGAAAATCATAAATCCAACAAATTCTTAACACAAAACATCCAGGAAATGTGGAACACCATGAAAAAGCCAAACCTAAGAATAATAGGCATAGAGGAAGGTGAGGAAGGCCAGCTCAAAGGTGCCGAAAACATATTCAACAAAATCATCGAGGAAAACTTTCCAAATCTGAAGAAGGACATGCCCATGAAAGTTCAAGAAGTATACCGAACACCAAATAGGCTGGACCAAAGAAAAAAGACCCCTCGACATATAATAATCAAAACACCTAGCATACAGAATAAAGAAAGAATATTAAGAGCAGCGAAGGAAAAGGACAGGTAACATAAAAAGGCAGATCTATCAAAAGTACACCTGACTTCTCCATGGAAACCCTCAAGGCCAGAAGGTCCTGGATAGTTGTTCTAAAAGTATTAAGAGAACACGGATGCCAGCCTAGCTACCATATCCAGCAAAACTCTCAATCACTATAGATGGAGAAAACAAGATATTTAATGACAAAACCAGATTTTCACAAAACGTATCTATAAATCCAGCCCTACAGAAATTATTGGAAGGAAAACTCCAACACAGGAAAGGTAACTACGCCCACAAAAATGTACGCAACATATAATCCAACTACACCAGAAACCAAGGGTAAAGCAGAACTAATATATTCACAATACCACTGTCAACAACAAACCTAAATCACACAAGCATCAACAATCAATGGTCCTTACTCACCCTCAACATTAATGGTCTTAACTCACGTATAAAAAGATACCACAGGCTAACAGATTGGATACGAAAACAGAATCCATCCTTCTGCTGCATACAAGAAACACATCTAAGCTTCAAAGACAGACATTACCTCAGGGTAAAGGGTTGGGAAAAGATTTTTCCAATCAAATGGAAATAAGAAGCAAGCAGGCGTAGCTATTCTATTATCTAACAAGTTAGACTTCAAACCAAAATTAATCAAAAGAGATGAAGATGGTCATTTCATATTCATCACAGGAGAAATCCATCAACACAAAGTCCCAGTTCTGAACATCTATGCCCCCAATACAAAGTCACACACATTCGCACAAGAAACACTACTAAAACTCAAAGCTCATATAAAACCTCACACACTTATAGTGGGAGACTTCAATACTGCACTCTCAACACTAGACGGGACCACAAATCAGAAACTCAACAAAGAAACAAAAGAACTAACAGAAGTTATGTTTCAACTGGGGTTAACAGACATCTATAGAACATTCCATCCAAAGACAAAAGAATATATCTTCTTATCTGCTCCACATGGAAACTTCTCTAAAATCGACCACATACTAGGTGACACAACAAACCTCAACAGATACAAGAGAATAGGAATAGTCCCCTGTATCTTATCGGACCACCATGCTTTAAAATTGGAATTCACATAAGAGAATTAACAGCGCAACTGAAAGCCTTAGAACAGAGAGAAGCGAATTTACCCCGTAGGAGTAGATGCCAGGAAATAATCAACTTGAGGATTGAAATCAACAAAATAGAAACCAGGAAAACAATACAAAAAATCAATGCAACGAAGAGTTGGTTTTTTGAGAAAATCAACAAGATAGACAAACATTTATCCAAATTAACGAAAAAGCAGAGAACGTGCAAATTAACAGAATCAGAAACAAAAAGTTGAACATAACAACAGACACAGAGGAAATCCAAACAATTTTCATGTCATATTTTGAAAATCTGTATTCCACAAAAATTGAAAATTCAAAGGAAATGGACAAATTTCTGGATAACTATCACTTACAAAAATTAAATCAAGAACAGACAAACAACTTTAATAGACCTATAAGCCGCAATGAAATAGAAGCAGTCATCGAAAGCCTTTCAAACCAAAAAAAGTCCAGGGCCAGATGGATTCAGTGCAGAATTCTATCAAACATTCAAGGAAGACCTAATACCAATACTCCTCAAACTGTTCCACAAGATAGAAACAGAAGGTTCATTGCCAAACTCTTTTTATGAGGCCACAATAACCTTGGTACCCAAGCCTCACAAAGACACAACTAAGAAAACTATAGACCAATATCCCTGATGAACATCAATGCAAAAAATACTCAATAAAATACTGGCAAACCGAATTCAAGAATACATCAGAGAAATCATCGACCATGACAAAGTAGGCTTCATCCCTGGAATGCAGGGATGGTTTAACATATGAAAAATCTATCAACATGATCCACCATATAAACAAACAGAAAAAGAAAAACCATATGATTATCTCCCTAGATGCGGAAAAAGCCTTCAACAAAATTCAACACCCTTTCATGATAAAGGTCTTGGAGAGGTCAGGGATAATAGGAACATACTTAAACATAATAAGAGCAATATACAGAAAAACAACTGCCAACATCAAACTGAATAGAGAGAAACTTAAGCCAATTCCTCTAAAATCAAGAACAAGACAAGGCTGCCTCTCTTTCCATATCTCTTCAATATCATACTAGAACTTCTAGCTAATGCTATACGACAACAAACATAGATCAAGGGGATCCAAATTAGAAAGGAAGAAGTCAAACTGTCTCTATTTGCAGATGATATGATTGTTTACATAAGCGACCAATAAACTCTACCAGGGAACACCTACAGCTGATAAACACCTTCAGCAAACTAGCAGGATACAAGATAAACTCAAAAAAAAAAAAAAATCAGTAGCCCTATTTTTTTCAAACAACAAAGAGACAGAGAAAGAAATCAGAGAAACATCACCCTTTACAATAGCCACAAGTAACATAAAGTATCTTGTTGTAATGCTTACCAAACAAGTAAAAGACCTATATAATAAGAACTTTGTAGCTCTAAAGAAAGAAATTAAAGAAGATACCAGAAAATGGAAAGATCTCCCATGCTCTTGGATAGGTAGGACAAACACAGTAAAAATGGCAATCTTGCCAAAAGCAATCTACAGATTCAATGCAATCCCCATTAAAATCACACCACCATTATTCACCGACCTT
The DNA here is from genome assembly GCF_943737965.1 of Phodopus roborovskii. Lineage (NCBI taxonomy): Eukaryota > Metazoa > Chordata > Mammalia > Rodentia > Cricetidae > Phodopus > Phodopus roborovskii. Next base: position 8,024,033 of record NW_026126514.1, on the reverse strand, counting down.
GTAAGGATAATAATCAACTTTATATGGAAAAACAAACGACCCAGGATAACCAAAACAACCCTATACAATAAAAGAACTTCAGGAGGCAACACCATTCCTGACTTTAAGCTCTACTACAGAGCTATAGTTCTGAAAACAGCCTCGTATTGGCATAAAAATAGACAGGTAGACCAATGGAATCGAATTCCCACATACCTATGAACACCTGATTTTCGACAAAACAGCTAAAATTATACAATGGGGCAAGGACAGCATCTTCAACAAATGGTGCTGGCACAATTGAATGAGGGTGTGTAGAAGACTGCAGATAGACCCATGTCTGTCGCTATGCACAAAACTCAAGTCCAAATGGATCAAAGACCTCAACATCAATCCAGCCACATTGAACCTCTTAGAAGAGAAAGTAGGAGGTACCCTTGAACAAATTGGTATATGAGACCGCTTCCTGAACATAACTCCAGGGGTATAGACTCTGAGAGAAACAATAAATGGGGCCCCTTCAATTTTAGAAGCTTCTATAAGGCAAAGGACACAGTGGACAAGACCAAATGGCAGCCCACAGACTGGGAAAAGATTTTCACCAATCCTACATCCGACAAAGGGCTGATCTCCAAAATATACAAAGAACTCAAAAAACTAGTCAACAAACAACAAATAACCCTATTAAAAAATGGTATACAGAACTGAAGAAAGAATTCTCAATAGAGGAAATCAAAAAAGGCTGAAAGACACCTAAGAAAGTGCTCCACATCCTTAGCTATCAGGGAAATGCAAATCAAAACAACTCTGAGATACCATCTTACTCCTGCCAGAATGGCTAAAATTAGAAACACCAATGATGACTCATGTTGGAGAGGATGTGGAGAAATGGGAACCCTCCTCCACTGCTGGTGGGAGTGCAAACTCACACAGCCATTTTGGAGATCAGTATGGCAGTTCCTCAGGAAAATGGGAATTAGTTTACCACAGGACCAGGCAATTCCCCTCTTAGACATATACCCAAATGATCCACATCCATGCAACAAAGATATCTGTTCAACTATGTTCATAGCAGCATTGTTTGTAACAGCAGGAACATGGAAGCAACCTAGATGCCCCTCAATTGAAGAATGGTTAATGAAGATGTGGCACATATACACAATGGAGTACTACTCTACAGAAAAAAAATAATAGTACCTTGAAATTGGCAGGCAAGTGGATGGCACTTGAAGAAACCATCCTGAAAGAGGTAACATAATCACAAAAAGAGGAACACAGTATGTACTCACTCATATATGGATTTTAGACATAGAGCAAAGGATCACCAGCCTATAATTCACACCACCAGAGGAACTAGGATACAAGATGTGTTCTAAGAGATTCATATAAAGTTCCTCACAGAAGGGGGAAGGGACAAGTCCACCAGAGCACATGGTAAGTGGCGGGGGGGGGGGGAGCGAATGGAGAGAGAAGTAGGAGAAAATGAGGTGGAGGAAAGGAAAACAAGTGGGACCAGGAAGACTGAGCCCGATTAGGAATAAAAGACAGAAGAGAGAGAGAGACAGAGAGAGAGAGAGAGAGAGAGAGAGAGAGAGACACAGAGAGAGAGAGAACATAAAAGAGGGAGCCAATATTGGTTTGAAGGTAAAATTGAACACAAAGAAAGGTCTAGAGAATTACAAGACTGTTGCCAACTAACAATTTGAGCTTCCGTGGAAAGGCTAGCATAAACGCCCTTCCCGGAGAGTGAGATCAACAACTAACTTATCCATGGAGCCCTCAACTAATGCCTGTTGGAAACAGGAGCAAACACCCATACATAAACACTGAGTTGAAGTAGAACCCAGATGCAGATGGAAAGGACAAGACCAGGCGGCAGAAACACATAGAGACAGCTTACCTGAACAAGGAGGAGCTAAAGGACCACCAGACTGATAGCTGGGAAGCCAGCATGGGACTGACTCAGGCCCCCCAAATATGGGTCTCAGCGAGATGGACTGAGCAGTCTAAGGGATCTCAGACCGTGGAGCCAGGATGTATCCCTGGTGCACAAAAGGACTTTGGGAACACATCTCCCATGGAGGGATAACTGCCTTAATCTAGAGACAGGAGAGAAGTGCTTGTCCCTACCTCACATGACCTGTCAGATCTCATGACCCCAACTGGATGGCATTCCCCTACATATGGAATTGGTGTGGGGGGATGGGAGGGGGGTTAGAGTGCATGTGAGAGGGCAGAACTGGTAAAAGGGAGGGAAGGAGGGAAGGAGGCAGGGAGAAGGAACTGGGATCTACATGTAAAATAATAAATTAAATTAACAAAAATGCTTTGACTCCAAAATTTAAGTTCAGGGACAAGTTACTGGGGAAAAGGATTTCTATTTTTATTTCCACAGAAAATGAAAAGATGTGGATTCCTTCCAGTCTAATGTGGTTTGATCAAGCCAGACCACCTGAAACAGAGTACCAGGTGATCCTACATTCAAAACTGCTGGAATAAGCAGCCTTACAGACTACAGCCAGGATTTCTGAAAGTTCTTCGAATCTGCCATGACAGCGCCCCTTACCAGAAGGAAGTAGTTTGGAAAGAACGATGCCCAAATTACCAAATATTGTCTATAGATGTTTGTTTTCATTTAAATGGACTTGGTTATATTAAATAAATAAATAAATAAATAAATAAATAAATAAATAAAAAGAGTAGAATAAATGGAATACTAAGTCAAAGAAAAATATGTTAAATCTAAAAAAAAAAAAAAGCCTAAGGAAAGAACATTCAGTGACTATAAAGAACATTCAGCACTATAAAAAAGACAAAGCCTATAAATAATAGTCATAGGAGATGAAACTCAGGTCAAAAGCATAGGAAATGTTTTCAGCAAAACCGTACAAGAAACTATCCTAAATCAAAGGAAAGAGAAGTCTATCCAGATGCAGGTCTTACTCAGCACTAAATAGAACCAGAAAAGAAATTCTACTTGACGCATAATAAAACAATAAATTTACATAAGAAGAAATTATAATAAAACTGAAGATATAAAGCCTACATCACTATAAAGGGTAACCCATCAGCATAATACCTGACTTTTCAATGAAAAATTTGAAATCCAGATGGACCTGGATGAATTTTCTATAACCTCTAAAAGAACTGCAGCCCAGACTCAGTTATAATAAAAAATGGTTCATGATAAAAATAGATTCAACCAATTTACATACATCAAGCCAACTCCAAAGAGCAATGGTTCTCAACCTATGGGTTACAACATTCTTACATGTCAAATGACCCATTTGTATATCTGATATTTGCATTATGATTCATAACAATAAAAAATTGCAGTTATGGAATAGCAGCAAAAATAATTTTATGTTTGGAAGTCACCACAACATGAGGAACTATATTACAGGGTCGCAACAATAGGAATGTTGAGAACCACTGCTATAGGATATATTAGAAGAAATACTCAGAAAGTTAATTAAAAGAGGGTTAAAAAGCAGCAGCATGACACAATAATAGGAAGTAATAAGTATTTTTAATAATAATTCTCAGTATTCATTGCTTCAATTCTCCAATAACAAGACACAGACCAACACGTTGGATTAGAAAATAAAATCCATCTTTTGGCTGTCTCCAAGAAACACATCTTACCACAAATAGTAGACATGACTGGAATAAAGGAATGGAATAACATATTTTAAGAAAATGGAGCTGAGAAATAATTAGAGGTAACTACTCTAATATCTGACAAACCAAAGCTAGTCTAAATAGATAAAGAAGGATACCTTATAATCATTAAAGCAAAAATTCCACAAAGCACAAAGAGGCTATCATAATCCTAAACATTCACACACCAAACACAAGGGTACCCAATTTCATTGAAAAACAAAACAAAACTCACTATTAGACCTAAAATCACATATCACAGTTGAGGTTGACTCCAATACAATGATAGTAGATTTCTTTAGTACTCACTCTCACCAATAGACAGGTCATCAAGACAAAAACTAAAGAGAGAAAATTTGGAGTGAAAAAACATTAGGCAAATGGATATGATGGTAATTTAGACTATTATACCCAAACACTAAAGTATATATTTTGTTCTCTGCAAACTGTAATCTCAACAAATATAGGAAAATTAATATAACTTTCTCAATTCTATCTGACCAGAAAAGAATCACAGAACAATAGTAATACAAACAGTAATGTGGCTAGCATAGAAACAGACATATAGAACAATACAACAAAATTGAAGACCCAAACATGAGTATGTGTAACTACGGCCATCTAATAATTGACAGATGCAAAATAAAATAATGAATGGTGCTGGGAAAAAAAGAATAGCAACCTAGGAAATCTGAGAATGGGAGAAATCATTTCCCCTAAGGAAGAACACCCCAGTGGGTTATCCAATACCAGTGGTCAGCCCTGAAATTATACACATATAAGTAACATTATGCAGACTGAGTGGATTGTATTTTTATATTTAGCAAAACACACACACACACACACACACACACACACACACACACACACACACACCACAAAAATGAAAGGAAAAGAGGCCATGAATTTGGAAAGGGTTGGGGGAAGGAATGAGTGGGTAAGATGATATAATTTAATTTCAAAAACATTTTTTGTTGCTTTTTATGATAAGGTTTCTCTGTATAGTTCTAGATGTCCTAAAACTCATTCTGTAGACCAGGCAGGCTGGACTCAAACTCAGACATCTGCTTTCATTTGCCTCCTGAGTGCAGGGATTAAAGGGTCACACTACTACCCCCTAGCTGGTTCCACCACTTACCTGTACCAAATTATCTTCAAGTTGAAATTATTTTAAAATTTAATGGGGCAGTATGAAGCGCTAAATCACAGCTAGTGGTAGATCAAACCCTGAGCTTTTAAAATTACTTCACATTAGACATTACTCTTGAGTGAATTTTGTAGATGACACAAAGCTACAATCCTCCCAGCAAGACTTGCTGGTGCACATAGCCAGGGAAAAGTCTCCAGCCATCTTGAGAGTCATTTCTCTTTATGACAAGCTAGTTCTATTATGTCCATTCTAGGGGGGAAACCACTTAATTTACTTATCTGAATATTCTGAGAAAAAAAATGACAAAATGTCTTGCCCTCTACTTAATGTGTGTTCTAAATAAATTAATAGCTATGTGTGCTACACTGGCTTGTATCACTCACTTTTCTGACACAACCAGATTACCAAGATCTATGCTGTGAATCTTCCTAAATTTGTAAGTCCAATAAATCTATTTTGTTCACATAAGGGAGTCTTAACTTTCTCCTCCTCTAGGGAAGTCATAATCTTGTTCTATTTCTAACCATATTTTGAGCTGGATGGGACTGAGTGGTGGAGAGAGTATCCAATCTTCAAGACACTAATCCAGAATAAATCCTGAAGAACTCCCTAAACTTTTAAGGACTCCCTGACAGCTAATCCTTTAGCTGTAAGCTTAGAGTCAGACAATTACGAGGACTGAAATGGGAATTTGTCCTATTCCCCAACAGTATAATGCAAAGAAAATCACTAATTTTTAGCTAGGACACTCTGACAGTGGATGTGACTGTGCATGTGCAAATCAGTGTATGTATGCATGGGAATAATATGATCCTTTGTTCAAATAGGCTCTTTCTACAGCTACACAGTTGCTTATCCTCTGTAGCAGAAGTTTGTGACTTTGCCACAGTAATTTCTTTTGTAAAATAACCAGAAAAGAAATTCTGAGTTATTCTAGTCATAAATTGCCCAAACCCTCATGATTATCTTACAAATCACTCTTTTCTGATGTCCCATCCACTAACAAATCTATAATTACAGAGCATCATTTCTGCAGATTCTCCACTAATCATTTCACAGCCAAGGCTACAAGATCATTGAGCAACACATCAGTTCTTGGTGGTTTTTCTTTATCAATTACACTGCAGGAAAGTTAAGTCACAGATTCTTAGTGGAAGATATGATTTAAAGTCATATAATCAGAAAAATCTGATATCTGGTGAAACTGGTGGCAATAACTCTTGGACACAGGATGCAATGTACTGCCAGTAACTCAGCAGAATTAGACAGAGTGACAACAAGAGGAAATCAAGATGATTTGTAAAGCAAGAATTTATCACATTTTCAGGGAAAACTGCATAGTATCCTGCAATGGAAGCCATTAGGGGGGAAATGTATTTCATTAGCCTCATTTTCTAAGGGCAGTTGTGTTATAAAACCAGTTTGCATTCTTTCAATCCATTTCCTTCACTCTCTGCCATTAATCCTTGTATTGTCATGGGTGTGCCATGATCAACTTGGAATCTTTATGAGGACAGAGAACAATGAAGCTGAAATATATTTAGGAATATTGTTATGTATGATGGATTGTATTTGACCTTTCATTTTCTGCCCCTGGGAAGTTTCGACAGGCCCAAATTTCCACTGGTCTCACAAACACAATTTTTGCTATATGGTTAAAACTTCCTTGAATGTATTTCTTGAGTCTGAGGAAATATAAGTAAAACTCTGAGAAGCTCAAACCTTTCAAGAAAAACAAAACTGTTTTCAATCAATTTGGGCACTTACAGCACTTATGTGATACTTTTAATTCTTACAAAATCTCTGTGCTCATGACGTAAAAAAGGAAACATTGATCACTTATGTGGCTATTAATATGTATGCATGTGTACATGTGCTTTTGTGTATATGCATGTCTGGAGAAGGGGGTGGAAAGTGGAAGGGATAGAAAGGGAGAGGGAATAGGAAAACAGGAGAGACAACAGGGAAGAAACAACAACAAATTCTGTACAAATTAGTATACAGCAATCAAATTTTATGGTACAATTTGTAAGGTGAGGATAGAATAATCTCCTCTAAAATAAATGAGCCAAACCAAGTAAGACTCGACAGTGTTTTTTAATGGGGGAGTTAGTTGTAATTCTACCCATAAAAGATACTTCTTAGGAATACAGAGATCTACGAGATGGTCATGACCTATGTTCTCATAAGACAGTGTCACCAGTACAAGACGTTTCGTAAGCTGTTCTTTCCCAAAGCCTAGTCATTTTATGATTTTTTTTTTTTTAGATACATCTGAATTCTAGAAATCAGTGCCTTTCTGTTTTCTTGTCGAAAGACTGCAGTGAAGAAGACACCCAAACCATCAAGTCGATAAGGTCACATATATCCTGGTGGAAAAAAATACTGGTCCCAAATGAGTTATAATACAATTTAGTGAAGATCTGGCCTTCGGATTTGAGAACACACTGCCACCCAGGCCAAACAATAAGCCACCAGATGAAGACTGCACACAGGCTGACCTGGGATATTAATAGAGACCTCATGTTTTAGATGGCAAGAAACATTTTATATTTATTTATATGTAGTTTTAATCCATAAAAAACTTCTAAAGGGTACGCACTTATTCTATTTGTTATTTTTGTATATTTGTATATTTGTTATTTTTTATGGTCAAATTGTGATATTTTTATTTTGGTTTTGCCTACTTATTTTCTAATATTCTACAAACTATGCACTGCTTTGTTGGGTAAGATATTATTAAAATAACAATCAAACATCAAAGGCATAAAAAGATAAGAGAACATGGAATTTCATAGTGTCGAGGTTGTTTTTAATGATATTTCCTAAAACCTGACAATCAAAACTAAGGCAGCTACATGTTCAGAGCAAGACAGGGAGGTAAAATCAGGGGGTATAAGTGTTTACAGGGGACTAATGCTCCATATTGCTCCCTCATATTTTTGGCAGTTACCCCAGAGACTTCCTTTCTTTAGTGAGTTCACTTGGTTCCAATTACAACCCTTAAGTTCAGTTGAGCTCTGCAGTGCCTGGTTGGCTACCACCCTAGAACACCTCTAATTCAGACTTCTGCCTAGAATATGGAGGAGGTAAATAATTACATTTGCTTACTGCCAGATCTTCTGCATTAAATTGTTAGAGGACAGAGAAGAACTCATATTAATGTATGAATGTGATTTAAGTGTTACATAGGTTTCCTAGAAAACCACAGAAACTGGAGTAGACAAGGCATTTCAAATAGAGATAAGAAGGGAATAGAGAACAAAACACTTTTATAATTGGCTTTAGGATGACGTCTACTTGGCTGGGGAGAGGACCTGATTTGAGGTCCCCAGAGCCCACATAAAAAGCCTGGTGCAGTAGACACATGATAACTCCAGTACCTAGAGAGAAGAGGTGGAGACATCTAAGTCCCTGGAAGGTAGCCTCTGGTGAAGTACCAGATCAGTCAATCAAACCATAGAAGGCTCCTAAGGACTAACAGCTGAGGTGTGTACTCCAATATGCACACACATGTACCCACACACATGCACATGCACATATCCAGAGACACACAGTTGTTTTCAGGAAACTGAACAAAATGTAAAAGGGGTGGGATATTTAAAGGCTCCACGACACCTGGTTACTCAGGTCCATCCCACAGAAGGAGGACTGCAGTCCTTAGACATGTAATCAGTGGTGGTGGGGTAGAACTCAGCTGAATTAACTGTCTTCCCATGGAATCTCAGTTCTGGATTGCCTACTCCTGTCTGACCTTGAGGGACCTAAACATGTCGTTTATTGTGAACCTACTCCATGAATTCCTCCCCACACTACCAATTTATAGAACCTTAGCTATTCCCCATTAGGGCTAGTTACTCAAATCCCCTGAGCCTCAATTTACGCATCTGTAAAAGGAGATAATTACCCAACCTGTGACATCATCCAAATCAGAGAGACGGTCTGCAAAACGATATTACTAATGACACTGTGTTGAAAAATCTGCTTAGTCGGAGTCCTGTACAGACAAGTGTCTGTGCTACCTAATTAGCTTCTTTGTGGCATTCCTCAGGGGGCTTCTTCTATCTTGGAATACAAAATAACAAAATGCTGACAGGTGTGAGTGGCTCCTTATGTGTTCAAGCTGTGGTGCTTCCCTCTAAAGCTTCCTGCACTTCCTGTAACATTGTGGCAGGGAAATGGCTTTCTAAAGGTTAACTCATCATCATTGAAAGAAGAAACAAAGAGACTTTAAAATGAAATGAAATCTGATTCTCTGAATCAGAGTAGAAAAATGCATGTAGCTCTTTCTCTCTGAAAGAAAACTCTAGCATTATAGCATAACACTGTTTGTTACTGTGAAATGAGAACTGTGTGATCTGCTGTCTTCTTATCCCATTTTTGCATTGTTTGAATTGTTGTCAAGTGCAGTGAATATCTCTCTCCCCCTCACACTATTACTCTAGCTCCACGCCTCTCTCTCACTCCCCCCCCCCCGGTTACTCTAGCTCTCTGACTCCCTCATGCTCTCTCCCCTCTCTCTTAGTCCCCACGGATTTGATCATCTTATTAATGAAAGACATTGTCCTTTGTTCACATCTAAGGGAAATATTAACATTTTTATTGAAAACTAAAGTAACTCACTCTGTGAATTTTGCACCACTGTAAATGACAGGAGAGACCCTCTCACAGAGTGCAGTTGTTTCTGAGGCTTTATTACATTCAAGAAGAAAAGGTCTGGGTTAAAATGAACTTAACAGATTTGCTGAAGGGCATGTTTCAACACACCAGGAAGTGTTTCCTTTTCTAACATATTCTGTTGTTGAACTCTATGATCTCCCTTCGCAGGGCTGCCTGTCAAAAGAGGCTCAATACACTCTCAGCTGCAAACTCCAGATGTAAACACGTGATGTCTTAGAGCCACAGTTCATGAAAGCCAAACCACTCTACACACAATGCCTAAGGTAATAACTAATACTTAGCTTATTTCAGACGGATGTTTTACTGAGCCTAAAAAGTGAAAAGATAAGCCACATGCTGAGCTAAAGACCAAAAGGCCAAACCACAGGACAGGAGTTGGCTCCAATAGCCTTCCCAATGTAGTGAGTAGTCAAGAGACTTGATTTCTACTACTACCAGAAACTTGTCTGGCTTTAAACTTACCCTCTTCTAAAACTGAAGGTTGGTAAGGATGTAATTGGTATAATAGTATTGAGCTCAGTACTCAGGTAGAAAATTAGCAAGTGTCTGATGCTGCCTGTGGTCAGGGAAATTTATTAGAAAGAGTGGTGACAGGATCATGACCTTTTCTACCCTTCTCTCATCTGTTCACTGTTCCTGCAGACATACATACATATATATATATATATATATATATATATTGATTATGAGAGTTAAAGTTTACTGTCAACTGGATACGATTTAGAATCACTTAGGTAGGTAGCTTAGGTAGCTACCACTGAGTATACCTGTGAAGGTGGTTATACAAGATCCACCCTGGATGTTGGCTTTACCCAAGGAGAGACAAAAGGAGAAAATTAAGCACTGGTGTCCCTCCCTCGTCTGCTTCCTGAAGACAGGTACAATGTGACCCATTGTTTCAGCTCCTGCCACAGCCTACCTCACCCCTTACCACCATGCTTTCCCTGGCATGACTTACTATGCCTTTAAACTGTGAGCAAAAATAAATTATCCTCCCTAAGCTGCTTTTTGTGAAGTATCTGGTCACAGCAATGAGACAGTAACTAATTTATCAGCCTTTATCTTTTATGTGATGGAAAGTAAGACTGGGTAATTTCTCTTAACTTTAGATTCTAGAACACAGCTGGGATGAGTGCCCACTGATGTTTCTATAAGAACTTCTGAAACATATATGGGAAGAGAAAAGTGAACTGTTCTGGGGGGGGGGTCTTCAGGCATGGAAGCTCCAATATTAGAATCATACTCTAAAATGACAGGAATAGGACCAAAGGATAGAATGACCTTCAAACAGAAGCTGTTGACATTGCAACTCCAGTATGATTACTTTATGAGTTTACTGGGAAGTGAAATCTAAGAAGGGTCCATTTCTTCACTCAGAAGAGAGCCGTGATATACTCACTAGTGATAAGCTGGCTGTGGTGGAGTGTGTCTAAAACCCCAGGACTCAGCAGTCTGAAGCAGGAGGATCTCAAGTTCTAGATCTAACTGTAGTCTGAACTATAAAGTGATTTCAAGACCAGCCTGGTCCATATTACAAAATCCAGTCTCAAAAACAAACAAACAAAAATCAGTATTTTCTAACTAGGATGGTCATCAGGATCTTCATATGTAACAAAATAAATTCTATACGCTCCTCTGCTCCCACCATATATCTTATCCTCCCCATCCCAACACTTTTAAGTTCTTATGGGAAAACATAAGAATCAGCATCATATTCTTGTTAAATTTATTTTTCCAAATATCATGTTATCAGGACCTAATGATTTAACTTCCAAAAACCTTTTTGACTTCATATCCACGTCTCAGCTCATTATTAGTTACATTTTTGTCACAACTCTAATAATTTTTTTCACGGAATTTGTTTGCATTCTTTATAAACTCCACTACTAGGTTTTAAAACTAGAAATGAAATAAAAGCTTTCAGATAGCTCATAAAATGGCACTAATGATTATATGAATTCCCACATCAGAGATACAAGAATGTTAGGCACAAATAATGTAGCATTCAGTGCTCTAGCTATGATCTCTGAATCCTATCACACCCTCAACATTCTGTTCACACTGCACCTAGAATGTTATTTGTAAAGACAATCATGATGCCATCTTTCTTAAGATACTTTAATTTCTTCTTTACATAGTCATAATAAAATTGAACAAACAAGACCTGCTACTGCCTTCAGATCATCACAATCTTATCCTAGTCTAGGTTCCAAACCTGAATAAGCTATTGTTAATTATTTTTAAAAAAGCAAGATGTACTAAAATTTTTGTACATTCTATTTTCTTGTTACAATGATTCTAACTCCTATGTCATCCTTCAGGTCTCAACTAGCTCAAATTGTTATTTCTTGATAAAGAATCTCCTGATCTCCAAACTAGGCCTATATATTTCTTCTGTGTTGCCATAGCACCCTGCACTTAACCCACATCACACTCTAAAATATTCCCTTTTTATATGCTGTCTCTCCTGCAGGCAAAAAAAAGTCCTTGACATCAGGAATTATCTCTTATATCCTGCATATCCAAGTGCCTCCTAGCATGGATGACAGATAAATATTTGTTTGAAACTAACAACATCTCAAGAACCAATGGAGGCTTATAAGTCAAACATTTTCATGTGCTATGTTATCATGGCTTTTTTTTTCCTTCAAAGAACTTACAATTTTTCACCTATCCACTAGCTCTAATGCCAGGTCACCATTATTGATTTCACAGCAGTGAATTACATACATTTCAAATTGCAATCATGTACCAACTAGAATTAGATACTTCTGTGCTTTAGGGAGAGCAGCTTCAAGTTGGAATACAAAACTAATATTCTAGGAAGCAAGTCTGAAACCAGATAATTAGCTGAAAATCAATACGGAATGGCTCTAAGAATAGCTAACTATGTAGTAAAATGTGAACATTATTGGTGTTCATATCAGAGAACACTGAAAACTGCAGGAGTAACAGAGGGATTGTTGGTGGCATTAAATGTAAGCAATGTCTTAAGGTAAAGGTAGATGTTATACTATTTACAGTTAGAAGGAAATGCCTACAGGAGGGGGAACCTCTGGCATTTTCTCTAACTTGCACCATCTTTGTGGATTTAAAATAAAAATCCTTTTAAAAGCATTTGTATCATAAGCTTTGGAAAGCAAATTGACATGAATAGATTGAAATCCATTCTTAAGCTCTAATTATGCTCCTTCTGTGCTTTAATTTCACCATATCATTGGATGCTGCTGTAATGTGTTGTTCATCTGCTTTAAAAAAAAAGTGTACATACAGAAATCATGATGAGGACAATCACTGTGAAATTAGAAAATGTCAATAATACAATAGAAATGCATATGGCACCAGTGTTGTGTTTGGGCCAATGTTAGCAGCTCAAACATTTCTCTGACAAGTCACAGTGGCCTGTGCTTGAAGAGAAGTCACTCTTAACCACTTAAACAGAATGGCAGGCATGTCTCTGGTAATGCAACATCTGAGGGACCAGTCAGTGGTTTGCTAGGGTTTGCTAGGGTAATACCCTTTAGGACTAACTGAAACTGAAACTGCCCCCCTAAATTTGTTAAGGGTTGCTGCCACTCATGATTTCTCTCTTTCTCAAAATAGTTTTAATAGTAGTGAATTAAACTAATGACATGGAATTCTGTTCTTATATCACTCTGTGAAGCTCACCACTCCTCGGATAATACTCATATGGAAGTCAAAACTGGAAGATGGCCAACCATTGGCCTTGACCCTAAAACAGAAGTCACACAAGGAAACATAACCAGAACAAAGAACCTGCAGGGAATATCACAGGTCATATAATTGCAAAAGGGAGGACATCGTTGCTTTTCTTTCAAAACTAAAATTGCACCTCTGTGAATATCTCTCTGTTGTGTGTCATTTCTTCTAGCACCATTTTAAATAGACATTCCACCCCCATGGTGCTAGACCATGAAACTGCTTGTTAACAGCAACTATGAGTCCTTCCATAGTCTTAGTTTCATACATCACTTTTCTACCTCACTCTATGTAGGACCTCAACCCATAATAGCATCTATGTAATCTATTGATTAGTATTACTAAAATCTTCCACCTTTATTCTGAATATGTGACTGCATATGGTATCCGGGGTCCATCACTATGATCGGCTTTTGGCATATACTGTTTGACAAATCGTTTTGCTTTTGCCTTTTATGTCAAATAAGTCTGTTGGTGACAAATCGCTCTCAGCTTCTCTTTGTTGGAACATGATGCTGCTTTTCTTTACCCATAAAAGCTCTGTCTGCTAGACATAAAATATTAAACAAAAATTCATGTTGAAAATGTGAATGCCATTTTAGATTTCTGTGGGGTACATTACTTATCTGATAGGAAAGCCATAACAATGTATTTATACTTATTTTGTGATTTGTTTATTTGTTTTGTTTTCTTTTGTTTTATTCCAGGTTCTCAGTGATTGGACTTTGATACCCACTAGTATTAATCCTCAGATGTTAATGTGCTTATTGTATTTGTCCACTGAAGTGGTCATTCTGAAGTGGTCGTCATTCTGAAGTTTGTGAGACCTAGTTCTATAATATAATTCCCATAGCTGGGATGAGCTATGGGAATTGTTTCAGCTGAAATCTTCATCTATTTCCTAGTCCATCTGTAGTGAGATATTCACTTTGTCCAAACCTGTGGCACTGACCACGCCCATTGGGGGTGGGGACAGGGGTATTGGTGACCTGGGGGAACAAGGTCTGGGGAAAGGCACTGAAGTGCTCTCTTGCTTGCTGAACCAGTACAGAGAGCATCTGGAGGCATCCTTGGTACCAGGAACCTGCTGGTGTTCATCTGTCTCTGTTGTAAGTTATTTCTCCCTGAATATACATCAGTCAGCCTATTTGTCTTTCTTAAACACGATATCCATCTCTTTTTCTCTTCTTCCTCCTTCTTCTCATCCTCAGGTTTTTCTCATCCTTCTTTATCTTCTTTTATTGTTTAGTACTTATTAATAAAAACATAAGTATTGTCATACACATTCGTGAAATTTTTTTGAAATTTAACTTTTCAAACTTTAGCACCACTACCTTCCTCAACATTTCTTATCAACTCACTAATACTTTTTCTGTATATGATGCAGAAATGTGTCCAGAAAGAAAACTCGGTTTCATTTAATTTATTTCCTTTATCTTGTGAATCATAGTCCCATCTGTCTATTGTTCAGTGTTTGAAAATATTGTCATGCATTTGTTTTAGTTTTCTAGTTATTTAGAAAATAAGTAGTCAGATATATAATCATTGCCTTTCTGCCTTTGGTAATTACAGTTTTTGTTAAGTAGCAAGTTAACTAACTTAAGGCACCAAGACTGTAAAAAGTCATGTGCTACAAGGTTTAATTTATCCTTTTAAAGTCACCTAATATGTTGTGTACTTACTTATGATGATTTAAAAATTGAACATATTTCTATAATGCTTTATTGTAGGAAAACTGCTGTATTGTAACTGGCTTGACAGGAATGAAGATACTCTGAAGAGAGACACTTGTGTCTCCCAGTCTATCAAACTGTTGAAGTAATTGATTTCAAAGACATTGGACTCTGCCTCATGAATTTATGCTGGGAGGGAAAAAAAAGGCATCTTTAGGGAAGAACTTCTCTCAGAGATTTCACAGAGTTCTACCAACTTGTCACACCACCTTATTGAACCCATATATAGTTGATTAGTGATGGACAAGACCACATCTTGACCAGGAATGCATAGATGTGCATATCTTTGGCACTGTGTTTGAACATTAGTCTCACTTTGACTTCAGAAGAAAGACTTGTGGAGTTCCCTGGATCTCTTTGTACTTCTTCCAATGTGGAATCATTGAATTAATCTCCTTTTTCTGTTTCCCACCATTAATTTATCTCCTTTAATTGGTTTGTTGAAGATGGGTAAGATTGACTTGGGGCATAGGCTATGAGCACCAAATTCAATAGCAGTACCTTTAAATATTTACCAACACCCCCTTATTCTATCCAGTTCTTTCTGCCATGAGAACACTTTTAAAATACAATCTCAAGGACTCATTAATTTTCTAATAAATGAAACTTCCTAAGACCACTGCTATGACTAAGTACCACCATTTAATTTAGTTGTTAAATCCTGTGTGCAAAAGATAAAGGATGCAACATTGAGATAGTTCTCATCTCCATCTTAACTTCTGTTGTTGTGTAAGCATAACTTAGTACCTCTTCTCATAATTCTTACCTCTGATCCCCAAATTCATACACATGAATCTCTCCCCAACATTTTGAATCAGTATTATTTCTGACTAGGGACTCTATGGTATTTTCTGCAGCCCTGGTAGTAGCAGACAGACTCTTGAGATTGCTAAACTCTGTCAGCTAGTCGAATGACTCATTAACTATTGTGTCAAAATTCTGCACTATTGCAAATAGGGTATTGATCCTGTGCAGGGAGATACACTCAAAACTTTCACAGATATATTGCTTTTTCTTTTTAAGTCCTAAATAATATATTCATTCTCCTTTTTTTTCTTTTTTCTCAGAAAAGGAAATATAAAGAAAAGTGCATGAAATTTTAAAAAGCTTATTTAGGGCCATCAAAATGGCTCAGCAGATAAAACTACTTTTTAATGCAAGCCTGATGACATGAGTCCAGTTTCTGGAATCCATGATGGAACCATAAAACCAATTTCTGATTGTTGACCACTGATATCCATACGTGTGCCATGATAGGTACACACTCACAAATAACACTCCCAAAATAAATAAAACAAAAATATTTTTACTTATTTGTAGGTAATTCTCACCAAGTCCCTTTTGTATGGAGAACCTACCCTTACTCAAATGTCAGTTTCTTTCAAAACTACTGAAAAAAATGTATGCAATATATTTTGATCATGTTCTCCCTCTCCAGTTTCTCCCAGATCCTCGCCACTATTCTATTCACCCAACTTATGTTCTTTCTCCTTCTCTCTTTTGGACATTGTAGAGGGGCTGTTTGATAAAAATGCTCCATTTAGAACAAAGTGTCTTGGCACATTGTTCAGTTGTAGATATCTGTGTTGGTTCTCATCTATTTCAAAGTTTTTCTGATGAGGGTTGAGTAAGGCGCTGATCTATGAGTGTGACGGTATGTCATTTGGAGTCATTTTATTACTTTGTTCCTTAGGAACATGATAGTATTAGATTTTCCCCTAGGTCTATGACCTATGTAGTCTCAGGTTCTTGGCCACTTTAACAGCATCAGGTATGGGCTCCAGCTCATGAACTAGGCCAAAATTCCAATCAGAAAGTGATTGGTTACTCTCATGGCATTTGTACCAGTATTTTGCCAGTATGTCTTATAGACAGATCACTATAATATTAATCACAGGAATTGTGACTGGAAGATACTGATAATTACCTTTCTCCTCCAACAACATGCAAAATACCTTACCTTCCAGTACCATGAACATGAGTCAGTAGAAAGTGAAGCTTCAAGTTATATAAAAGCTCAACTTCTCATTTTTCAAAAACATACATAAATATTATCTTCAGAAATGGGGCTGTAGGTTGTATTAGTCAAGGTTTACTACAGGAATAGAACTTACAGAATGAATGAGTGTGTATGTGTGTGTGTGTGTGTGTGTGTGTGTATAATTTCTTTGTTCTGACACATCTTAAGTAAAACAGTAGCTGACAAATAAATAAATGACAGACTCAAAACAAATCTGTTAAATGAATATACCCCAAAATATCCATATAGCATCTTAAAATCACTTCTAAGATGATCATGTAACATAGCAGCTTTATTACTGCTTCTAGCATCTAACTCCTCCTAGTTATTTCCAGGCATTTTTCAACACATGTGGTTAAGAAAAATGCTGTCTATATCCAGGAGTTCCATATGTGTGAATTCAACAAATCAAAAATCAAAAAATAATATTGTCAAGAAGTTCTGTATTCTGTTTTTATTATTATTTACTAAATAACAAAGTATAATACATATTTCCATTATAGTCACATTAAACTTGTTACTGTATGTAAAATCTCATAATGATCTAAAGTATGCAAGAAGTTATATATAGCATGCCATTTTATATAAAAGGCTTGTGTATCTGCTCATTTGGGTGTCCATGAGGGCTCCAGGAAGTGATTCCCCCCCATCTTACATAGAGGAAATAGTGCACCAAAATTGTAATAGTAAATAAATTTGATAAGTTTGCTCTTCAGTAAGAAGATTTCTATAGACTACCAACAAAATATCTGAAAGGGAAATTTAAAAAGAATTCAATTCATAAAAACAATAAAACATAATAAGCTGTTAGATGTAAATTTAACCAGGAAAGTCAAAGATCTATATTCTTAAACCCAGAAAATATTGAGGGAAGAAACTGAAGATGACACAAGAAAATTGAAAAGTAAACATGTGGTAATGGATTGTAAAATGGACACCATGAAAATATAATTTTGGAAACCATTCATATTAGCTTTCTCTGTGGGTTTCTGTAGGCTGGTCTTGTCCTCCTTTCTGCATCTGGATACCAGTTCAGCTCAGTGTTTAGCTCTGGGTGTTTGCTTCTGTTTCTGTCAGCTACTGACTCTAGATAAATGTCCAGGGACCTACGAAACTGACCTCAACTAACAATTTGAGCAACAGTGGAAAGGCTACCATATATGCCCTTCCTGATAATGAGATTGATGATTAACTTATTCACAATCATGGATAAAGCATTTCATATTACTAATCAAATAAATACATTTTACAATGATAATAAAATGTAACAACTGTTAGAATATTTTTTTAAAAAATGATGAGTAATGAGAGGGTGAGGGATAAATGGAACTCTTTAATACTATTTAGTTGGCAGTTTTGTATGTTGCTATGTCCATTTTGGAAAACTGTATGAAGTTTCACCCCAAAAGTAAAGAGTTAATTAACCTATGGCCCAACACTTCCACTACAAGGTATATTGAGCTCTCTGTGCTGATACAGCTACATCTCAACATTAATTGAAGCATTATGCTAAGATATGGAAACAACTAAAGTCTCCATCGTTAGTCAATGAATTTTAAATATATGCCATATACTCAAGACAAAATCTTGTCATTTGCAACAACATGGGTGAGAGCATTATGCCAAGTGAAATACATAAGCTGAGCACATGACCACATATGTTTGTTGGATTTGGGAAAGTTGAACTCTTGAAAGTAAGTAATAGAATGTTTCTTACCACAGACTAGCATAATAAAAAGGGTGATGGTGATAGAGAATACAAATTCACAGTCTGATAGGAGGTGTAAGTTCTAGTGTTCAATCATATCCAAGGTTACTATTTTTGACAATAATAAATTACTTGTTTCAGAAGAGTCACAGGAATGTCCACCACATGTTAATTAGCTTGGTCAATCATTATTAAGTATACAAGTAGATTGAAACATTACAACATATGCCATAAATATATACATTATTTTTTTAATTAAGAAAAACAAAACATTACAAAATCTAGCAATGTAAACAGTGAGACACATCTTGGTAAAATACTGTTTAGCCACATTCTAAAAATCATTATTATTTTCCATCATTTTCATGGCTGAGTGCCCTTTCAAATTCCTCATTCTTTTCCGCTACTATAAAATCTTTTAAAATGGAGCCATAGGTCTTTATTTTAAAGCTCAATGCTTCCATTAAACAGCTATGTGATCTAATATTTTTAAAAAATTCACTATGTGTAGCTTCATTACACTGGTCTTCATGATCAGTGAGTTTCCTTCATGGATGAAATTCAGTAACAATCATGCTATAGAGGCACAATTCACCATTGTGAACCAAGCTACAAATACAATTTTTTATAAAAGACTCAAAGTCTGGTTGAAAAACAGCTTAATTCATTATGTCTGTAGGTATTCTGTTCAATCTTCATGCAATCAGGAGTGAAAGCAGCTGGAGCATTCAGAGGAGCTAGATAGCATCACTATTATGACTAAAGAGAGGAAAGCCACAACTGACCCACTGCTGCAAAAGCCACAAATTGGACATGGTTGTGGATCCTCAATCTGCAGTTGTTCCCGTGGGATGTCCCTAGTGATGTCTCAGATTTGGATTCATCAGTTCTTGGCTGCTAGCAACATTAGTGAACTCAACTATCCAAAGCAAAAAGAGGATGTGGGATCTTACAGAATTAGCTGTGAAGAACAGGTTGAAATTGCTAAGACATTTGGAGGCTACCCATCAGGACCAGGACTTCTGTTTTACAATAGGAAAAGCTTGGCATTTGAACAACTCTGTGTCCAGCATGATGCCAAAATGTCCTTTCTAAACAGAATACTTACAAAAGAGTCCCAGAAAAAAAAAAAAAAAGAGCTACCCATTCCTGGCTGAGTCAGAACTTAGATTACAGGAAACACAGAAGTCTAAAGTCAAAGACTATATGACTTCTAGATTGTACTCACTGGAAAAGTTCGCACAACAGAGGTGTAGGCCTGACAGGAAAAAGGCATTGGTGTAAGGAAGAAAAACAAGGACCAGGAAGGAGCAGGAAAAGAGAAGGAGAAGATAATTTTCTGTTCCAAAATCTTAATATAAGAAAGCAAATTGTATGTCAATATTTTTGCTTAATGCATTAGGTGGGACGTGATCATCACAGGGCTCAAAGCAATGATAAATATTTAACATGACCTTGAATTCTGCTTTTCTTAAATTATGTAGGTAGTACATAAGTAAATTCATTCAGGGAAACTTCATATATTATTTAAAAATCATTATAAAATCTTAAAATACTCTTTTGCATTCCTGTTCTCAAAAATAACATCAATTTGTTCCATTCATAAATTAAAGAATATGTTTATTCATATATTTATACTAGAAATATGAAATTATGTATTGTTCATAATAGGTATACTATTTGTTTTTTTTTCTTGGCAAAATACATAATTAAAGTTATTTTCAAGGTAACAGCATATAGTTCCACCTCATTGTTTTTATTGTTGTATTGAAATGCATAATCTGTCTACACACACACACACACACACACACACACACACACACACACACAATTTAAGGCCAACATGAGATTGCTTACTGGGTAAAGGCATGGGCTACAAAGACTGACAACTAGAGTTCAACCCCCTTGGTGGGTTATAAAACAGATAGTCTCCAGTTACCCTATGATCTCCACACATGCAATGTAGCATGTATACATGTGATATTAACTAGAACTACACTATTAAAGGCATGCTACTCAACTGCTGTCCATCAACTAGAGAAGTATGTCATGAAAGAGACAGCAGCAAGTCACCTCAGGGTTGCCAGGGTCGGGGCATTCCTAGAGTTTGACAGATGACAAATTGTGTAACTAGGATATCTCATAATACTATTTTTAACTTTTCCTTTCACACATGCAATGCGCGCACACACACATACACACACACACACCAGGTACATATACACTCACACTAATAAATGTAATTTTAAAAATAGTTTCTGACTATTTCTATAAAGATAGATATTTAAATTGGTTCCAAGCAATTGTTATTTTGAAGCATTTGCAGTGAGTCTATGGAGAGTGTGCCTCCTTGAAATGAAACAGTGCACACTGTGGGGTAGCATCAGCAGTGTAGTTTCCTAGGTGATGCAGTTGTCACTCTTCTGAATTGTGTCCTACAAAAGGGGGAAAAGAAACCTCGCATTGAAGTCTGATTGTAGTATGAGCTAAATAAGATAATTTCAGCCATGTAAAAATCCAACAAACAATGACTACATACAATAAAAATCACCATCTCACACAAAATTAAGAGAAAGGAATTTCAGGAACATAGCAGTATCAACAGTACTCCAGGATGATGTTTTGTCCTCTTTTCCCCCACGATTGCAGGATGGTTCCAATAGTTTCAAACTTTTGTTCCACCCACTGTGTATGTGTGGCAAGGGCTGGGGGTGTATTTGTGTGTGTGTAATGCGTGTGAGTGTGTATGTGTGTGTGATTAAAATATAATACAACAAAACAACCTCATTTAAGGAACTCTCACTTACACCTGGTTAGTTTGTATTATGTCATGTGTAAGAAGAAAAAGATTACCACCAGATAAGGACTAAAAAACGTGCCCATCTCATTTTACAGAGCTAGAGAAGAGCTGGTGAAGCACTCTCATCTAAAACCTGAACAGTTTATTCTCATTGGAAAGGAAACAGTAGAAATAGAGAGGAGGCTTCTCCAGACAGCCGGCAATGCCCACACTCAGTGAACCTCCACAATGCACACAGGCAAAGGCCTTCATGTCACTCTCCAGCCATGAAGCTCATGGTTCCAGACAGTCATTAAAATGCCAAGGAACTCATGTCCTTTATCATGAATTCATAAGTGCAAAGGTTTGTCAAGAAAATGCAAACATGTCATAAGTAACTGGGTGGACTAAGAGACTTGAGCATAAAAATCTATTTTCAGGTGCCAGCTACTGTTGAGAAATTCTACTATTCCATTAGTTCTCATCCACTTCTTTATCCATCCCCCGTAATGGGCTCACACTTCTCATCCAGAAAATTTAGATCATAAAAATATAACCTTCTTTTGAAATGACAGGTCTCCCTAATGAAACACCCAGTTTAAAAAGTGTATGCATTATATAAGTACACATTCATACATACACATGAGCATTTATTTTTACATTACAAATAAAGACATTAGAAAATACAGACAAAAGGAAGAAATTTAAAGAATTCATAATTTTTCATACAATCACTTGATTGTTGATAGAGAATTACAGCATTTTTTGTCATTTAAAACTCATTTTATGGGACTAAAAAAACGGCTCAGCAATAAATACTTTTTGCTCTTCAACAAGACTAAGATTTAGTTCCAAGAGAACCCATACCAGGCAGCTCATAACCACCTGTAAAGCACTTGGGAGGCAGAGGCAAGTGGTTCTCTGAGTTTGTGGCCATCCTGGTCTTTGGAGTTCCAGAACACCCAAAGCTATATAGAGAGATCCTGTCTAATTAAAGAGTAGACATGCCTCCTATGTACATGGATCAACAGAGTTAATATTGTGAAAAGGGCTGTCTTAGTTATTTTCAATTACCATGACCAAGGCAACTTAATAGGATAAAAACAAAAACAAAATTAACAAACATAAAAAGACACACATTTAAAAGGAACTCGCAGTTTCAAAGGGTAAATCCATGACCATCACAACAGAGAGCATGGCAGCAGGGAAGCATGGGACTGGAATGGTGCTTACAACCCCATTCATAAGCACAGGGAAGAGAGAGGAGGGAAAAGAAAGAAGAGAGAGAGAGAAATGGAGGGAGGTAGAGATAACTAGAAATAGTGTGACCTCATATGACATACCTCCTTCAATAAAGCCACACCTTCTAATCCTTCCCAAACAGTTCCACCAACTGGGGACTAAGCATTCAGGTATATGAATCTCTGGGGGCCATTCTCATCAAACCACCACAGTGGTTTGAAACATGTAATATACGTTCAGCATCCTTAGCCATTCAGTAAATGCAAAACAAAACCACATTTATATTACATTTCACTTAAAAACAATCCATAGCAAACCTTATAAAAATTCTAATGGCATTCTTCAAAGAAATAGAAAAGTCAATCCCAAAATTCCTATGGAAGTGAAGAAGACCCTAAACAACCAATGCAATCCTGAGTGAAAAGAACAATGGTTTATGTAAAACAGTGTCTGACTTCAAAGTCAACATAACAAAAACATAGTAGTGTTGGCACAATAGTACATAGACCAGAAGGATAGAAGAGGACACCCAGACTGCTCTAACTTTTTAATTCTAGAAATCATACCAAAAACATACTTTGGAGAAAAGACAGTCTAACAAATGATGCTCAGGAAAACAATAGTGGTTGTAAAAAGAAAAAAAAAAAAATAGTGAAACTAAATTCACATCTAGATTCCTCTACACACATGCATGCACACACACACACACACACACACACACACACATAGTCCAAAATTTTTCAGCTCTTACTGTAAGATTTTAAACTTTGAAATATCTACAGAAAAACTGAGAAAATACTTTAAAATATGGTATGGTCACTAACTTTCTGACCAGGTCTTTAAAAACTTAGAAAATACTTCCAAAAATGTACAAATGGAATTGTGTCAAATTAAAACACTTGCACACAGCAAAGAAAATAATTGTTATAGTGAAAAGGGTTTACAAAGCATTAGAAAATCATGGGCAGCTATTCATATATCAAGGGATTAAAATCTGGAATACAAAAAGAATTTAAAAAAAAAGCACCAAAAACAAACAAAAACAAACTAACAAAAAAAAAAAAAAACAACAACAACAACAACAAAAAAAAACCCTTCAACCAATAAATGGTTGAATGAATTGAACAGTGTTCAAACAGAGAAGATTTGCTCAATCAACACATTGCAAATGTTCAACATCCTTAGTCGTCCAGGAAATACAAATCAAAACCACAGGGAGACTCAGTGTCACCTTTGTGAGAAAGGCTATAATGAAGAAAATAAACAACAGAAGATGACAAGGAAAGTAACCTAGTACACTGCTGGTGGGAATGCAAATTAGTTCAGCCACTGTGCAAGTCAGCTCCTGAAACAAACTAAAACCAGAAATACCATGTACTGGAGGGATAGTGGTAGCTGTAGTAACCAGTGTTGTCATCATCTAACTAAAATATCATTGTGCACAAAGTCCTAACTCAGATTGATTTTCACTATTTATCAGCTATACTTCTTTTCTTTCAAAATTATTTTGCCACTTGCTAAATGGATGATGCAGAGGACATTATACTAATAAAGTAAGCCAGACACAGAAAGACAAATACTGTATGACCTCACCTAACTGAAATCCAAACATTGTGTCAATGAAGGAAGCAAAACAATGGTTGCCAGGGGGTGAGCCCAGGGAATGGAAAGTCCATAAGAGGTTACAATCTGTATTATGTGATACACCAGTTGAGGGCTAGAGAGATGTAGAAGCAGTTAAGACCACTGGCTGCTCTTCCAGTGTACCCAGGTTCAATTCCCAACACCCACTTGGTAGCTCACAGCCTAACTCCAGTTCCATGGACTCTAATGCTGTCTTCGGTCCTCCAAACCTGCACACACAATAAACACATACATAGATGCAGGAAAAGGCTCATACATGTAAAATACACATAAATTTTAAATTTTAGAAAAAATATAAGTACTATACATCTAACAACTAGGGGCTATAATTTATATTACTGTAGTATATGTACCAAATTTGCAAAGTAAATGTATCTTAAATATTATCACCACACATTAAAAAAAAATCTGTGGGATGGTGGATGTTTTAGTTTACTTTATTATAGTAATTACAATATATGCACATGTTAAAGCATCACTTTTCATATATTTTAAATATATGTAATTTTGTTTGTTAATGATATATAAATACAGCTAAAAATAAAGGCAAAAAATAATTCTGAGTTTCTTAAAGACAGAATGTAGGTTTATCCTATCCAAGGCTTTGGGTTGAGGAGGATGAACAAGACTTTAATGGGTTTGAGATTTCTGTGGGATATAATGAAACTGTTCTGGAATTACATGTTAGTGATGGTTATACAATGTTGTGACTAAATACCACTGTAAAATGTGTGATTCTGTAGGTAAAATTAAGAGAAATAAAGAAATAACTTCTGCAGAAGTTTTACCACAATGCAATAAAAAGAAAGAGAGAAATCAGACTAAATCAGATGAAACCTAAATGCTTCCCCTATGGGCAACCCTGACTCCCCAACTCAAACACTATGCTAGGAACTTATTATGGAATACATGACAGTGTAGGTTCTGACTGGCTGAATTTTATCACGCAATCTGCAAAGTTAACAGCCTCCATGAGAGCAGTTTTATCTCTAACCCAGATGTTCTGTTGCCATGCCTCCTCTTCTGTACACTCTGGTATTTACTGGTACCTTCCCTCTATCCTGTTTAGTGGCAGTGCACTGAGAACCCAGCACATGGCACTAAATAGGAAGGATATCCCATAGCCCTCAAGATATAGAAATGAGTCTTCAGTGATGTAGAAAATTCAGGGCTAAAGATGAGTGCTGACTGCAGTTATTTCTTTCCCAAATTAAGCCAGGGACTAAACAAGTGCCCAAGGTCATATTATTTAGGTCATTTTTTTTTTCATCAGAGGAAACCCTGGTTAAAACAGGGCATTTGCCCTTTCACTCTGAGACTCTAAAAGCTAAATAGAAGAGCTTGGATCAAATCATGCCATGCTTAATCTATGCTTAAATACAGGGAAGACAACTACTTAGGGTTCTGTTGTGTATCACATGTGTAAAATCTGAAGCTGTAGAGAGACATGGGACAGTGCTGCAAAAGATATATCGGCCCCATCATAACATGGTAACAGTGCTATCAAGTGTGTCCCATCAACTGCTGACATCTGTTCCCCTTGTCAAAGCTGTACTTGCAAGGCATTTAAAATAAAAGTATCTCAGCATGGCACCCCAGAGTCACATCCCTTCACGCAAACAACAATCTTTTGGGTCATTTTGAACTTCTGGTAAAAGAGAAAGGGATGGAGTTAGAGGCACTTGATTCATTGAGATGGTTAAAAAGATAACGGTTTTAAAATATCCTTTGTGTCATCACCTATCACTGCAGTATTCAAGCTAATAAACAGTGACAATGTGTGGTGCAGTGCTGTTCACCTCAACAGAAGCGTTTAAAAGAGTTTGAATAATAATTACTTACTATGTTTATGTAGAGACTCTGCCCTCCCTGTCAGATTTGACATGTGGTATTAAAAGATTGCCTGTAATTCATGCCTCCAGCATGGCAGGTCAGAAACCAAAAGCAAGACTGCTTGTTCTTTAACATAAAAGTGCCACTTGGCATCTTAATATAAAGTATATATCATTCTTTTGTGGTTCAACAACTTGATTATTCTTAGAAATAAATTTAAAGTAAAAAGGAACTTGGCAATGTTTAGAGTGGTCTGCAGCTAGATACAGCACCCCAGAGAGTGTCCTGGCATTTGCTTGAAGAAGACAAGAGTTTTTAAAGACCAGGAGGTCAGTAATAACAGGTCCCGAAGAACAGCTAAGGATTGCCTCAGGATGCCTCTGATTGCTGGAGGCTCTGGTGGTGTCTTGATACCAGGGATGTCTTCCCAGACTCTTGGGGTAGAGATAAAGTGCAGTGTATGCCCTTGCTCCTATGTTCTTGCTGACTGCAGGGTAGTAGATAAAAGGACAATGTGTTTGATGTAATTTTTCTTTTTTATATATATATTTATTTTATATATTATATATATATTTATTTAAAGTCCATTTAAATGAAAACAAACATTTATAGACAATATTTGGGAATTTGGACATCATTCTTTCCAAACTACTTCCTGCTGGTAAGGGGCGCTCTCATGGGGGATTCTAATTTCAAGGGACAGAGTAACACTTCATTCAATCAGCCAATCAGCAATAAATATTGACTAAGCGTTTATAATGTGCCAACTTTTAATTAAGTGCCCAAAACACAATGTCAAGTTCATATGAATAATCCCACATTTTTAGGAAGTTCAAAGCCTAATAAGTAATAATGACATTTATGACAAAATTATATGAATAACTGTTGTATTGTGACTGTGACCAATGCTGCCAATGGAAAATCTAGGCACTACCCAACCAAAGGCAAGAAGAGGAAAGTCTGACAGAACTTGGAGAAAAGGAGGGGTTTTCTAGGAAAATAAACAATGGAAATGAGGTGTGGTGAAGAATGAGAGGATGAAGAAGATCACCTAAATACAATGAGTGTGCAGAAGCCCAGGTGCAGGACAGTGCATGTTGGGGGGGGTGGGATCTGATTTTGGCTAAATCAGAGAGGAGACAGACATGAAGAGATGAAGTGCACTTTACAGGGCCTTGGATTTCATGTTAAGGGCCCATATCTTTAGTGTTGTGGGGGAAATCAAGTCAATGGTGTTTTTAAAGGGGGTTCACAAATGCTTATACAACAAAGTTGTGATGCTAACTCAAGAAGATGATTCAAATGTCCTTGATTCATAGTTAGACTAAGAATGATGGATAGTAAAGCGTAGGGAACATTTTTAACCAATGTAGAGATTTACTGGAGGATTACAAGTAAGATTACAAGAGGGACAGACTGTCCAACCACAGAGAGACGTGTGTAGCCATGTTTATTGCACTATCCACAGTAGTTAGAAAATGGACATAGCAGAGTTGCTCATCAATCAATGAGGTGGGTAGTGAAACTATGATCAATGTACACAATGGAATGTTTTCAGCCACAAAGAAAAATGAAATTATGAGGTTTGCAGGAGCATGAATGGAACTGGAAAATAGTTAATTAGGAGAGGTAAACCAGTCTCTGGAAAACAAACACAGAATGTTCTTGCTCAGGTGGGAAACTTACTTTCTAACCTTTTTTTGTGTGTATTTATGTGGTAGTGAGTGTGGGTAAAAGTCAGGCAAGCAAAAAGGGACCCCGTGAAAGGAGTAAAAAGAGGCTTTTATCCTGGTATTTTAAAAATAACATCTTTAGTTTATTCTTTGAGAATTTTATACATGTGTAAAATTATTTTGATTTTTATCTTTACTTTCCCCTCTTACTCTTCCCAGAATGCCAAATCTTGCTGCCCACAGCTTCATGCCAACTTCTTATTCATTTGTAATGGCCTAGTAAGTCCAGCTACTGCTGCCTGTGTGCAGTATTAGTGTCATGGAAAACCTACTAAGAGCCATACTCTTAAAGAAAATTGACTATACTCATCCCAGCAGCGATCAACTGCCAATAGTTTTCCAGTATAGAAAGAGGTATCATGAGTGCCTTCCCAGTCCATGTGGGAATTTTGGCTAGCTTGATTTAGATTTTTAAATGAGCATTGAGAGGTTTTCAGAATAGAGTTTTATACTATGTTTACTTAACAAAATAATGGTAGTAGATTCTCTCCTAGTTGTTTATGACCTCTCCAGCCATGAATTCTTAGCCGAATTCATAGTAACAGGCACAGGTCCCATCCTATGGTGTAGTCCTTAAATTAAACCAAAGAGCAGTTGGTTAGGCCCATAGCATTCATATCACTGTAGCACCCGTGGACATATTTTACCAAAGCAGTAATTACTCTGCTCATGGAGCTCCCAGGTGGGTAAGGTCATTGGTGCTTTTTTTCTTCAGCAACATACAACTAGTTGCTGAAGAAAAAGCTAGCCAGCAAGGAGGAAGTTTATAGTAGCAGCTTGATTTTGCCATGTCCTATGACCAATGGATATGATATCGTCAGCAATAAGAACTTAATATTGAGTTTTGGTGGGCAACTAAATGTAATGGCAATAGCTTGTAGTGTTTTGGCCATCTCTAAGACACTCAAGGAGAAGTATCCTACTTCTGGATACTACACCTGGAAATGAGTTTTTTGTTTGATATCCTATGGTTTCTGGAAGGACCCCTCTTCTCCTGTGTATGATAACAGAATACATGTGATCTGAGAGTAAAAGGGGCAAGAAGAGGTATAGAAAGGTACAAGTAGAGGAGGCAAGTAGATAGGAACCCTTGCATATAACTTAAAATACGTGAAATCAGCAAACTCATGAATGGCAGATTCATTCAGAGAAAAGAGAAGAAAACAAAGAATTATACACACTAGTTTGGCTTAATGACTATTATTTTAGCTTTTAAAAAGCACATTTGAACTGGTTCATACTTGTAACCCTAACACTAAAAAGAGTGACACAGGAGGATTACCAGGAGTTCATAGACAGACTGGGCTACATGCAGTTCTGAGGTACAGAGTGATATATTATCTAAAAAGAGAAAGGAAGGAAGGAAGGAAGGAAGGAAGGAAGGGAGGAAGGAAGGAAGGAAGGAAGGAAGGAAGGAAGGAAGGAGGAAGGAAGGGCATTCCAAATGAAGGTCTATGTGTGAATAAACAAATATCCTTACCAATGGTGTATACTTATTGTTGTATATTTGAAATTTCACAATGGAAAATGTTTTTGAAGGAATGATACATTGTATGAACCTGACTTAGTCTCAGAGGAATGACTCGAAGTTGACAAACACACAAAGGTAAAACTTTTAGTGTATTCTATGTGTACACTTTTTTTAGCATTCAGTGTTTGTGGAAATGTCATCAGCTTCAGTGGAAAATAAACTGTGTATATTAAAGAAAACAGATGGGAAAATTCCCTGAAAAGACTAGTTAGTTACCCTACAAAACAAAATAGTACAATGAAGACAAAAGTGCAATGACATTTTGAAATGTTAGTTACATGATATCAATTGCTGAGTATTCATGGAAACATGACTTAGTTTTCTCAAAACAGATCTTCCCTTTTCCTTCTTTTTCCACAATGTCATGATTCCAGCTATTGAAGAAATTTCACTCATCTTGTAATCATTTTCAAGTATCAAAACTGAAAAAAATCTTAAGATACTGAATGTTGCTTATGCTCATATGTTATTTATTCTTATGGTTATATTATCTATTCTTAATTATTTGTATTATGACTAACATAGTAAGGAAAATACATTTTGAAATGGTTAGTGCTAAAATGTGCCCACAGTGGACTAAATCTTTAAAAATATAACCTCTTGTCAGGTTGCTAGGCAGTGGTGGCACTGGCTCTTAAGCCTTTAATTCCAGCACCCAGGAGGTAGAGGCAAGAGGATCTCTGTGAGTTTGAGGCCAGCCTGATCTATAGAACATGTTCCAGGACAGCTAGGACTACACAAAGAAACCCTATCTTGAAAAATCTTGTCCTCTTATAATCTTTATTACAATGCCAGTGTGATAAAGGGGAAGTAAAACACAACTCACTTTCAGTGAATCACATGGGGGCTAAGAGTTGGCTGGATGTTTTTTGGTATATTCTCTGTACATGGCAGCTCCTGGATTTGATACCTATACCTGAAAAACAAGTACCTAATGGGTTAATAACCAGAAAGTCTCAGGTGAGAAGAGAAACACTGGACAAGAAAGTTGACATCTATAGAAAATCAGGACCCAGGAAGTTCCTAGTAAGAAAGAAAATCAACATACTGAGCTCTATTGGTATTTACAACTTCCAGACCACAGGAAAACAGATCTATAAATGGAAGCTTCATCCCCAAAATTTCCTTTCTCTGCCCTATAAAACTCTGAGACTCCTGTGTCTCGGCACACTGTGTCTACTTCCTCGGAGACACTGCTGCCCCTCATCGTTCTGATTAAGGAAAACCTGCTGCTGTAGAAGTGGGTCCCCTCTTTTATTTTCACATTGTCGTCATCAATCCCAACCTGATTTGGTGCAGAAACCCAGGAATGTGGGGGCCCCAGCCCTCCTCTTTATGAGACCTTTCCTCTCTCCCCTTACTCATCTCCCTCACTTTTTCTGATACCTGTCCCACAGAGAGTGAGACCACTTTCTGCACATATTAAAAGTCTAAACAGCCATCAGTCCCAGGCTGAAATCTTCATTTACTGGAGCAGTACAAGTGCTAGTCTAGGCTTTTAATGGTATGCCACATAAAATCAGCTTGGGTCATTTCTCTTATCTGCCTCTTCTCTCTCTACAAAATCCAGAGAAGAACATTTGTCATTTGCCACACCAGTACATCCAACATCCACACAGGAAGGTAAAATCTGGATTCACTCTATAGGAACCTGAGATTGACAGCCTCCATCCAGACCCTGGGGGGGGGGGGCAGTGCTGTGGCTGGAATTGGGAACTCCGATTCCAGTATTCTGGTCATTTGTTTCTGGCCACATTCTGGTTGGAGGTGATGACTTATTCCCAGAAGCAAACCTCACCATTGCCTTGCCCGAAATGAGGTCCAAGATATTAATTCCTACACACCTTTGACTTGCCTTAAAACAAAGCTCAAAGCAACAGTACAGGTAATAAGATATCTGGACCCCATACAAGTCAGAACCTCCTTTCACCTTTCAAGGTCTCACTCACGCAAACAACTTCATAGAATGTAACAGCAAATGGTCTGGCAGTCCCTAATTTCAAGTGTCCTTTCTGTCCCTCCCATCATTCCCTTTATTCTTCCAGTTCTGTATACCAGGTTTTACCAGCTCAAACTTCTAAACCGAATTCCCTGAATTCTCAAATGCTAATCTAGTTGATGAACTTCATCAACTATTAAGGTGACAAATTGCTCCGTGTAGTCACTTGACCCTAAATTTCAGACTCAAGTCTGTTTGCCCTGGAATATCCTCCAGACCCCTGTCCTGGATTAGGCTGTTCTACCTTTGTGACAGGCGGGGTTGGGGGGGGGGCGGGGAACCAGAACAAACTAACAGAAGAAATAAACACATCGCACCCTTAAGGACGGCTAATGGTTAAACTATTTCTAGCATGAGTTACTATTATTTGTCTCATATTGAAAGATGTCTCAGTGAAAACCACTACTGTAAAAGGAAACAAAACTAAAAGCTACCTCCACCCTCCACCCCCACCCCTGATTTTGTTGCAGGGAGCTGTTGGCACCCTTCCCCCATTCTGGAACTGGGCTGGCAAAGTTCTTTAGGGATATTTGGGGAGTTACTCTCCACCTAAAGACAAATCTTTGGATTTTTAAAGGTATCTTTGTTTCTTTCTCCTTCCTTTGTTTCTTCTGCAAATTTGAGACCTCAAGCTGTGATTCCAGCTACTCTAGCTGCTGCCTGTGGACTCTACTTCTTAGAGCTATGTACTGGCTAGTTTTATGTCAACTTGACACAAGCAATAATCTGAGAGAAGGAAATGCCTCCGTAAGATCAGGCTGTAGGGAAGTCTGGAGAGCATTTTCTTAACTAGCATTTGATGTGGAATAGCCCAGCCCATTGTGGGCTTCTGGTCCTAAATTCTATAAGAAATCAGGCTGAGCTAGTCCTAAGGAGTAAGCCAGTAAGAGCACTCTTCCATAGCCTCTGTCAGAGCCTGCAGCCAGGTCCCTGGCATGTTTGAGGTCCTTTCCTGATATCTCCCAGCAAGGGAGTGTGACCTGGGAGTTGTAAGGTGAAACCCTTTTGCCCCAGTTGTTTACAGTCATGGGGTTTCATCACAACAATAGAAAATACTAAAGTAAGACACCTGAGACCACAACAATTCCCATAGGTACCATCACTGCCTATATGCATACTAACCTAAATAAAGTGTCTTTTAAAAAACAGCATGTTTCCTAAAATCTCTATGCTGTTTCCCTTTCACAATGAGGATTATAAAAAAAATCCAACAAATAATAACATTCAAAATCATCTTATGTGTGATTATGTATATATAAACTGTCTACATGTGACTACAGTTTTGTTTTGTTTTGGTTTTTAGGAATTTAGTAGCAAATTTACTTATAAGTCTTATAAATGCTCATGTAAACTAAAGTTGCTAATTTGGCCAGACTTAGTTTTTTCCATAGGCAAACTGAAAATTTAAGAAGCAAAATAATAATAAAAGACAAAGGATACATTTAATAAATGTGACCCCATGGGTAAGAAAAGTAATTAAAGAGACAGTTAATGGTCCTGAATCTTTCCTTGATATAGTTAAATGAGTTTTTTATTTGTTTGTTTGTTTGTTTTTTAATTTAAAATTTTTAAATCTACTTTTAAAGACAAGACAGACATCATCATACAGTCTGGTCAAGATGATATCCTCTTGATTCTTACTTTATTTTTGGTTCTACCAGTGTGGTCCCTGTTACGTGAGGGAATAACTAACTGTCATGGATGATTGCTCTTACCCCAGGACAGGTTGGTTTTTTCCCATTGGACCAGTGTCTTCCCTTTAGGTAAGGATAACTTATGATGTACTCTTGATGTACTTTGTATATAAATGAATAGATATATACAAATATATAAACAATTGAAGGTCTTAAAGGATACTTTGGCCACCATTGCCTCGTTAAAAGCAAACAAATGAATAAATGGATTATTTCAAGGTCTTAATTTTAGCCAGACCTATAGTAGGAAAAAAAAGTTCAACAACTAACATCTATCTCTTAGAATACAGGGCTCTGTCCTATTTTCTAAGTTAAGCCACTACCGTCTTCATACTTTCAACTGCAACAGTCTAAAAGGATCACAGCAGGATTCGTTAAATGCTAATACTCCTTCAGAAAAATAGGACATTAACAGGCCATCCCAGCCAAATTCATGTTTTGTCACTGAGGCCTAATGAAGAAGGGATAGATATTGCTTTGTTCCACCTTTTCCTATGAAGAAAATTCTCACAAAAATTAGTAAATTCATCCCTTATGCTATTATGGCTCATGATATAAAGAAAAATGCTAAAAGGGTTTAAAAATAAAAATTGTTTTAGTAAAATGTATGTGTGTGTGCTTGTATGTGTGTGTGTTTGTGTGTGTGTGTATCTGTATGTATGTGGGGGGGTATGTGTGTGCGTATGTGTGTGTGTTTGTGGAATAAAATAGTTAAATGTTTCCAGAATGGAAAAGAAAAGTAGAAAGTTCTTGAAAGTTATAAATGTCTGAGGAAGTTATTTAAGGAACATAATAATGAGAATTAGAAGATATGCATATGGTATTAAAGTTTTTGAGGTCAAAGATCAACAATCTAAAATGTAAACCCTATGAAAGTTTATTTAGAAATATCTGATTATTGAAATATTATACAGTAGCCTGCCAAACTGGTGGAGTTAATCATCAGTGTATTTAATATCCATACCTGAAGCTTATTCATTGAAACTAAAATGGAGAATATTTTGCACCTTTTCCTCCAAGGTCAATGAGGTCCTAAGGGACTGCTGGCCATATTTCAGTGTTCTGTTATCTGTTCCTAAGGGAGATCATGGAGACTCGACTCACTGAAATCTAAACAGTATGTATGTCATCTACAAAGAGGAGGACCAACACAGAAAAAAAAAAAAAAATTCCTTAGTGCTTCCAGGAAGAGCCACAGCCAGGCCAACAAGGCTTTGGTTTATCCTATCATAGGTAGACAACTGGCAAAAATCAAACAAACAAACAAAGACTAGAGGTTCCTCCCAAGCCCAAGTGACCCCTGAGGACTAGATTCACCATTGATCTTAACAGAACAAAACCAAAAATTAATTTTGGGCACCTATGTGGCCTTAAGTACCTAGAGGAAAAGTTAAGAAAGATTTAAATGATCAGTATGTTCCAATAATAGTTCAGGAGGCTTCAGTCTTCAGACATTATATTTAAGTATATGAAATGTTATTTGGATAACTTTTCCTTACTAATGATTCTCTTGCATACACACACACACACACACACACACACACACACACACACACACACACACACACACCAAGGCAGCTTGGCTTTTTTCATCACTATATGATGAATAGGCCACTATGAAGAAATAGGCCAAATCTAAAAGCTGTGTTTACCAACTATTGGACACTGTCACTTTCTGCAAAAGTGCTTCATGAAGCTGCAATGTGTCCTTCTGCACCCTAAGCACTCATGTGCCCTGTGAAAAGGAGGCTCCAAATTCTCTGTCACTAAACTCACAGGTTTGAGAAACCCAGGATTGAATGAAATGAGAACATGTCTGCTCCAAGAAGGATTTTATTGTAGGCATGAGGGGAAGTACTGGGCCATGAGAGAAGAGAAAAATAAAAAAGGAAGAGAAGAGAGAGGAACAAGAGAGGGGGGCAAGTGGACCAGAGAAAGAGAAAAACCAAGACAGCATTGGGAGAAATGGCAGGGTTATATAGGAAATAGAAGCTGGGGGAAGGGAAACCATGCCCCTGAGCTAGGCAAGTTTAAGGCAGGGGACAGAGGTGTGAAGAGCAGAGAGGAGCCACAAGTTACTTGGGAACCTGACAAGGATATCCAAATGGGTCTTGGCACATTGCTAGACATTCCTATAGAAGTGACCCAATGGATTCTGTTTCTCTTTTAAATTGTCACCTAGACGCTGCTTTCTACAAAGTTTCCAGATGCTTGATCTTTCTGCAGGAGTCTTTTCTCTTTCTGACTCAGCTACCTATATGTCTCCCAGTCAGCTGGCTAGAAATCCTGCTACATGAAGCCAATCTGACCTAAACTCCATTAAATCCTGAACAGTAAGTAGTCAGGTGAAACAGTTTCTCCTTTACCTTTTTATGCTCTCGGGGTCTGCAATAAAGGGCCAATAACGCAAAAGCCTCAGATGAGATGAGAAACTCTGGTCTAATGTTAATACTGATGACATCTTCTGTAGGAAGTTAGGACCTGGGAAGCTTCTAAGGAGATTGACATATGAACCTCTGTTGATCTTTACAATTTAGACAGTGCAGGAGAATGGATCAGCCACCAAAGTCCCCTCTCTGCACTATCACACACAGAAGCTCCTTGTGCACACTCTGCTTCTGGAGACTTCTGCCCTTTGTTGTTCTAATTAAAGAACATTCTGTAGATGTCTGCCCCCCCTCTTTTATTTTCACATTGCCCTCGATCAATCCTGACCTAACAGCCCATAGGGTAGCTAGCCTTAGAAATGAATTTTGTTAGCTCATTAAAAGCCTTCATCTTTGGTCACTTTTCAGTGTCTTGAGTTCCCCTAACCCCCAGAAAGAGGAAAAAAGTAATAAGTAGTTCCATTGAACATAGCAGAGATATATCAGAGTTCAGGGAATGCTTCTCAGTATAAATTGTCTTTACTAGAGTTTAAAAATATTTTGAGTTATAAACATTGCATTATAAAATATTTTATTGTTGCTAAACCCTTTTTATGGCTTGTGATAGTATTCTTTAGTAGAGTATGCACAAGGCTTTCTGGTTGATACTCAGCATCACAAGAAAAAAAATTTTTTTTTATTATTTTACTGTAGTAACACTTAACCTACAGCCACAATCCTCTTTCAGAGATCAAACTACATATTTGGATCAGCCACATATTAATCTGAATTATGTAAGAACTCTATGGTAATATAGTATACTCTTGACTCACATGCACTCATTAGAACTTAAAATAAGAATATTTGCTTTGTGAGACCGGAGTCAGTGATCTCTCACTATCTCAGGCCAGCAGATTCTGTGGATTTCCCCATCATGGTCTTGACTTCCTTGTTCATTTTATCATTCCTCCTTCATTTCAATTGTACTCTAGGAGCTTGGCCCATTGGTTAGTTGTAGATTTCTGAATCTGCTTTCCTTTGTTTCTGGTAAGGGGTTCTAACTTCTCTGGGTTTGTAAATTTCAAGCTAGATATCTTTTATGGCTGGTATCCACTTATGAGTAAGTACATACTAGTCTTTTCTTTCTGGTTTTGGGTTGCCTCAATCAGAATGTTTTTTTGTTTTTTGTTTTTTTTTTTTTTTTTTTTTTTTGGTGTTTTGGATTTTGGGTTGTTTTTTGTTTGTTTGTTTGCCTGTGAATTTTAGGATGTCATTGTTTCTGAAACTTGAATAAGACTGAGCTAGACTCCCTTAATATAAGTGACAATGGTGTGACTGGGACAATATATGAAGCTACTGGCAGTGGGTCCAAGATCTAACACTAAAGACTTAGTGAAGCCCATTCTATAAGGAAAGATACCTTGTTCAGCCTAGACACAGGGGTGTGGGGAATGGAGAGGTGCCTTAGTTCTGCCTCAACCAGATGATGGGACAGACTTAGTAGACTTCCTAGGGGAGGCCTTACCCTCTCCGAGGAGCAGATGGGCTGTGGGGGGAGTGGGAGGAATGAGTAGGAACTGGGATTCAAATGCAAAAAATAAATTAATTTTAAAAAATTGCTTTAAGAAAATGTGCCTTCTGAAAGTAGACATTACTGGATCTAGGATTCTACTGTGCAGATCCTGCTAGCTAGTTCTGGTGGTACTTTGGACAATTCAGCACCTCCGGCACCTGACTAGCAACCTGGCTTTGTCCTGTCAAACTCAAAAACTGCATATAAATCCAAATAGCAGTAACAAGTGAACAAGTATTAAGCTGACTCAGAAAAACCCCACAGCTTTTACACAGATCCATACTGAACTTTGATTGCCTCTAGTCTGAGACAACAGACCAGCAAGGAGCTTGGTCAAGATTCCAGCAAGAACAAATAATATACTATCTAGTCAACTCAACTCTTATACAAACAAGCCTATTTGTTCTCAGCATCTCTCCTGTACATGAGAAATGCACGTTAGCTGCAGGTATGATGACCACATTAGCTACCACATATGGGTATACAATGCTTCTTGGGCCAGCTTAGTGCATTACTCACTCTGGGATTGTCTCTCACCTGGAACATGGTGTCCCCATTGGGACATGTGCAAGGAAAAGTTAAAAGAAATGACACAAGGCAACTCAATGTTTCTACTGACATATAGCTCACATCACATATAAATGTTCTTTCTATAGGGCAAGATGGTGGTGCTGAAGGCAGGAAAGAGTATAGAGAAATAACCCAGAGACTCTGGGATGTCAGACATCATTGTCTACCTTGTC
This sequence comes from Phodopus roborovskii, assembly GCF_943737965.1. Lineage (NCBI taxonomy): Eukaryota > Metazoa > Chordata > Mammalia > Rodentia > Cricetidae > Phodopus > Phodopus roborovskii. The sequence continues at coordinate 7,986,246 of NW_026126514.1, read as the reverse complement.
CCTCAGTACATTGTAAAGCTAACAAATTAAACTTTTTCCTCAGAGTTTTCCATCACCTTCTGTGAAGGTGAAGTCTCATTAGCTTACTAGAAGTCCTCTGATTTTCAGTATCTAAGACACTTTCAGTATCTAATACCACTGACTTAGTACATCTCTGGTAAAATATATTAATGCACTAGTTTATGTATGATTTTGCTCAAATGCAATGGTAAGAGACTGTTGAATTCAAAGAATTTTTCCTTAGTGTAAACTTTAAATAAGTGTGTGTGGGGGGTCTCATTTAAGTACTCATTAAACAGAGACAAGGCCTGATACTAGACAAGGGTAATGACCATCTAAGCATTTGTTCAAGGTCAGCCATGTGAAACTGGTGAAGTTTTCTGAAACTCTTAAGCCCTCCAGAAACTCATTTTCAAGTTGGAAGTACGACTTTTAGTTGTAGAATTATAGGACTCAGCCAGAGTAAAGAACTTTTCTATTATTGTAAGTGTGGTGATACCCCTACTAACACTGGGATTCATTTTCTTCTTTTCCATAGACATGAGGGATGCCTCAGACAGTGGAATAAGACTTTTAAAGATGGACTCTAAAAGCACTGTCTTAGCAAGAACCAGCTCATCAAATTCATGCGGTTATCCATTCTAATCTGGCCTCAGAACTCAGATGATGCCCATCACTGGATGCAATTTACAAGTTTAAATTTTGACAGTCTTACAGACCCAGACAATTTATTCAATTGAAACAGCAAAGGATTTGTGACCCTCTCCTCCATGTAGCTTCCCCAGCTGATTTTAACTCTTCATGTCCCTGTCATTCAGCTCACATTTACAACCAGGCCCAGAACTCAAACTTAATACAGGTAGGAAATAACTGGAAATAAATTTACACTGGGTCCTAGTGCCTGCTGTTTCTACTAGGTCTCCAAGTCTATTCCCTTAACTAGGCTGTATTAGTTTTTCTGTTCTTGGAACTTCTTCACCTTATGCCTTTGGTCTCCCTTTGTTTCTTCCCCACCAAGTCTGCATACTCTTGCTTTTCTTTCTACTTTTCAGTTACTTGTTAGGCTTTTCAGGTTATCTGCCTCCATCTTCACACACACACACACACACACACACACACACACACACACACAGAGAGAGAGAGAGAGAGAGAGAGAGAGAGAGAGAGAGAGAGAAAGAGAGAGAGAGAGAGAGAGAGAGAGAGAGAGAGAGACCGGGTGGGGGAGAGGGACAAAAGTTATGGATGTAGATCACCGAGTAAAATCTTAAATACATTCAAATGTCTTTTGGGTATGGATAATATTGGAAAATTGGCACATGTTGTTTTACTTAAATGAAAAGCTGGTTCTGGAGATGGGATTTGTTGAGTTTATTTCATATCGAAGCATGTTTGTCTCAAAGTTTCCCCCAAAATGTCTGTCCCCAGTGAAGCTAGTCACCTACCTGACTCTGTGACAGGGACAAGAAGAACAACAGAACAGCCCACGGGAAAACACATTATGTGTCTGAGAACTGCTTAGAGGCAACCTATTTCTAATAGCGGCTACTACTGTTTATCTTATAATTTAAGGAGTCTATAATAAAACGAGCTGGATGCTCATATGGTAAAAGGATAAAAGGGACCCTTTCCCTAAAATTTCTTGATAGTAATTCCAGCATAAGTTTTAAAAAGTTTCACTCAGCCAAATTCTGTTAGATGATGTAAACATAAATTTAATGATGATTATGGGAACAAAAAACTACATGCTGCATAAGTTTATAAAGGTTGTCTTGTTAAGACGCCTAATGGTTAACAATATGAACACAGGTGATATCAATTTAGTGCATCACTCTGCATGTGTAATTTGGATTCAAGATGATATTGCACAATGTCTTCTAAGGTAAACATTTGCCATCTTCAAAACACCAACTGTGCCTGCTTAAAACAATTACAGCTGGGCTGGTCCAATATTAATACTCCTTCATGAAAGGGGAGCCCTCACCTGAGGATCCAGTCACCTCTCCCATCTGGCTGTGTGCAAATAAGAGACCTCAAAGTCTTCTGTGTGTAAAGGATAAAACTTAAAATTTAAGGATGTCTACCTATATGGCAATGAAAAATCTGTTAGTATACAGAGTAAAGGCTTAAATATTGCCTAACATCTCCACTTGGAAAAAAAAGTCTTACAACAAATGATGAGTTTCTTACTGCTATGGCTCATGGTATTTTAAAATATCAAGAGATATTTGTATATGAAAATTAAAATGACTAAATGTCTAGCCCTATGAATTCTCCTACCCACCCCCTTTCTTGGTAACTCTAAATAAATTTAAAGTAAACTTAGTTTATTTAAAGTAAAATAGAAGTCAAAATCAAATGTACTTTAAAACCCTGTTAATAAAACAATATGAGGCTCTCTTGGCCAGGCAGCTGCAGACATGTCAACTTGCTCCCAGTGGATCAGGCAATCCAGAGTCTGCTGTCATCACTGTGCTAGTCCTGCCCTTGCTAGGGGAGAGGTCAGCTTGGGCCCCTGTCTCAGGCCTGACTTCCACTTGCTGTGCTAGTCCAGCCTCAACCCAGCAGGAGAAAGAGTCTCTCAGAGTAAAGAGCTGAGAAAAGGTTTTCCAATCAAATGAACACATGAAACAAGCTGGTGTAGCTACCCTAATAGCTAACAAATTAGACTTCAAAATAAAATCAATCAAAAGAGACAATAAAAGTTCATTTCATGTTCATCACAGGAAAAATCCTTCAGGATAAATTCTCAATTCTGAACATATATGCCCCAAATACAAAGGCACCCACATTCATAAAAGAAACATTGCTAAAATTCAAATCTCACATAAAACCTCACACACTTATAGTAGGAGACTTCAAAACCCCGCTTTCAACACTAGGCAGGACTACCAGACAGAAACTTAACAAAGAAACAGAAGTTATGACCCAATTGGGTTTAACAGACATCTATAGAACATTCTATCTAAACACAAAGAATATACCTTCTTAGCTCCATATGGAACCTTCTCTAAAATCAACCACATGCTCAACAGCATAGCAAACCTCAACAGGTACAAAAAAAAATGGAATAACCCCCTGTATCTTATCAGACCACCATGATTTAAAGTTAGAATTCAACAGCACAAATTGCAGAAACCCTACAAACTCATGGAAACTGAACAATGCACAGTTGCACCATTCCTGGGTCAGTAGCCTGGAGCTGTGAAGAATGGCTTAGTCTCCCACCTGGCAACTCTGCTCCATCTGCAGAAACCACATGTCCTGGTATCAGAAACAACCCACCTGGATCCCAGTCAACCACAAAAATAGCTGTAGTTACTGTAGTAACTTTCTGTTACAACTGCCTATGTATATACATGTCCCCCAGCCCTCTAAAAGTGTTCAACCTTCATCCTGTGGGAAGGTTGAGGCTCCTCAATGTTCCAATAAAGCAGACTCAGCCTGTTGAGGTTGAGTCTTTATGCTTTTCTGCCTCGTTTTTCTTACAGTCTCTGTTTATTTGAGACTCAAGATTAATAAAATGTATTCTTAGAGGTTTCCTATTCACATACTTCCATTATCTCAAAATCTTGATATAGGGAAACACCACACACCTCAATTCTTTCCTGCCCTTTTCTCCGTGTCTCTTGTCAAACCGTTATTGGAAATGAGCCTCTGACCTTTTTTTCTCCCACACAATTTCTAGTAAAGATGCTGCCACATGGAGGTATCCTAGTAACAAGGTTTTACACCGAGAAGCATGATTAAGAAAGTGGCCGAGATAGGCTGGTTCCTCCCCATCAGCAAAGGTGATTTTCTGGGCTTGCTATCTTTCTCAGTTTCCTTAATTTAGATGAATAACTGATCTAAACTTAATGTTCTTTCTGATGAAAAAAAAATACTGTGCTTTAGGCCCAAATTAACAGCTTTGCTTTTGATTACATCGCAGAATTCTATTTGCTCTTTTCTTAAAAGTGTAATAATCCATATAATGCTCTAGGGGAATAAAATCCCTGTGTGCCTGAACAATCCCAGTTCCCCTGCTGAGGTTAAACTTCAGGCTTTAAGGAATTTTTAAAAAATAAATAATGGAAAGTGATACTCCATCTTTCCTGTGAACTGCTGCATAAGCAGTGTCTTGGGACTGCGTGGACAGGAAGAATCAGCAGCCACACAGGTAGGTGCTAGATACCAAGCATATTCTAACTGAAGAGTAGAGCCTGGAACTGTCATACAGAGGAGCGCACAAAGGCACAGGAGGCATCTGTATACATCTCAGGTAGAACCCAAGCTTGAGGAGAAGATGGGAGTAGGGGTATACAAGCATTCTAAAGAAGGGCCCTCTACCCTACACAGCATAACAGGAGAGACCTCACCTATGGCTGCAATATTGTTGCTTCCCAGGTCACAAGGAAGCCAGGCACCCACGGTGGGCCCTCTCTTACTTCATCTCATGAATGGATTTGCAGGCACACACCAGTAGCATTAGAGTGTAAATGAAAGAGAAGGATTTTTAGGGCCCTTTCTCTGATTTGATGCTTTCCTAACTCAAGCATCTTCAGTGATGGTGACCTACTGGAATGTCGGGGCTGAGGGGCTCAGATCAGATGGGCAGTTATTTGCTCAGCACAGAAATGACATTTCCCCAAAGCGAAATATTTTAATGAAAATTTAATTTCTTAGAAATCCTGCAAGTCCTTCCTACAGGAGTACATATTCATTTAGTTGGGTTGAACCAACTAAAAATAGTGTATTTTAATATTTTGGATGTGTACATGTTTGATGTGCACCTGTGTGGGGTGCATGCATGCAAGTATGTGTGAAATCCAGAGTTCAGAGGTCAGTATCGGGTATCTTCCCAAGCACTCTCCACCTTGTGTTTTGAGGCAAGGTATTTCACTGAGCATGGAGCTCCTGGATTCAGTTAGAACAGCATGGTAGCAAGCTCCAGAAACTCTGATGTATCTGCTTTCCCAGTCCTGGGACTGCAGACATGCATTGTCTCTATAGACTTGCAAAAGGGGACTGGGGACTGAACTCAGGTCCTCATGTTAAAGTGGCAAACATATTACTGAGTCGTTTCTCACATTTCTGACAGACTCTTATTTTTAAGTATTTGTAATTTTGTCTGTACTGAACATGTTCAAATGTTTTTGTGGCATGTTATTCCCTAAATACAACTGTTTACATAAGTTTACTTTATACTGGATATTACAAATAGTATAGAAATTATTCATACCATACAGAGGATGTGCCTAGGATATATGCAAATATCACAATGTTATGTATAATGAACTTGAGGTCAAACCATTTTGATATCTGTAGGGGTCCTGGAACCAACTGAAAATACAAGTATATGCTTCAGTCTTTGGCACTTTGTTCTTTCCATGAATCCAACCCAACCTACAGCCTCCATGACTCAGAGCAATGGACACTATATTGGCCAGCATTTCAGCTACAGCAGGGTTTCTTTCCTAAATACATCAAGCATCTGCTTCATTCTTTTTTCTCTTCCTTTGCTGCTAAAGGGCCCCATATGTCTTATTTTATCACAGTATGTTCACAGCCACCATAGGTTAAACAATGCCAGTTGATATCCATATGGTGAAATATGGAAATCCTGATATAATTTCTTTCTCCTGAATGCACCATTTCCTGAACTTTAGTCACTCATGTACAGTCATCACCTTTTTTTTTTTCATGTCTACATTTCACTTGTGGTATTTAGTAGTTTTACTTAAGTTGATTCATAATTATACCACCATTATTTATTATCAAAGGAAGTAATATCAATGGAAATCGTCAGATTAAAAAAATGAATATAAAGTATATAATCACCAAAATATAAAAGGTTTTATTACCTCAGAAAATCATCTTGCAAATCAAATGTAGATTCTACATTTTGAAATTTTCTTTTATAGAAGTTTATCCTTTAGATATAGCTGAAGCATGTAGTCATTTATTTCATAAAGTTATACGAATTTGTCAAAATTGCCATAAATGTACTCATTTTTAAAATGTGGAGAAAAAAAACCCTACTGATTCCACAAGAAAGTGGAATTCCATTTTGAAAATGAGTAAAAAAATCTCTATCTGGCATCAAGAAATGAATTCTTGTGCTGAAAGGGACCCTAATGTTAATTTCCATTAAGAACCATATTTTATATTTGTTTTTCCTTTTAATCCTATTAATGTGGCATGTACATGGTTTTGTGTATGTATTGTATGGAACCATGTAAGTATATACATGTGGAAACACATGCTAGCTTGCTATAGGATTTCCTGTGTTCTCTTTCCTAGCCTCTCATTTGTGAGTTAGGTGCTTAACTGTTAAGTTGGCTACCACCACCCCAGCCAAGTATTTTCCGATTTTTTTTCCCATAGGTGATGTGACTTTTCCATGGTCCTTGAAGTCTGGTAGTGTAAAATACCTAAGGTTTCCCATTACAGCATTTTGCAGTTGAGCTCATACTACCTTCCTACCAAGGGTGATTTCTGAATTTTCATTCCTCTATAACTATGCACAAATTAAAATAGTTTAAATAACTGATAATTATTGACTCCTGAACACTTTCATTTTCAATAAGTGTTTAATGATTTCTTGAGAATTTGACACAATGAATTTCAATCATGCTCACCTCAACTTCTTTCTTCCATCCCTTCAACTTAATATCCTCTCTTTTTAAAAAAAAAAATTGATTATCCATCCACTTCAGTTTGTTCTCTCAACACACTTCAGGGTGTAGGATCATCTGCTGGAATAACGTTGACATACCAGAAGCCATACCCTTAAATAAAAATGACTCCCCCTTCTCTAGGATCTGTAACTGTCATAGGTCTTTAGTTGGGGTAGTAACTTGTGAACTCCCCATTCCTTTCTGCAATGTTGAATGGCTTCATCTTGAGTGGGTCTTATACACAGTTGCGGGGAACTCATGAGTGCAGTGGTCCTGTCATATCCAGAAGGCACTTTTTGACTCCATCTTCCCTGACCTCTAGATCTTTTCATGTTTCTTTTCCTCTCTTACACAATGGCTTCTGGGCCTTTAAGAGAAGCTGAAACTTACAGAACATCGTATTTTTATTTGGTAAGGCAGATGGATTTTTCTTGCTACTTTGCACATTGTAATAAAGAAATGTGTAAATCTGTCACCTTACATCATTTAGCCATCCTGACAATCTATAAACATATATTTAAATAACTTGCCACAAATCATACCTATTCAAGACTCCCAAGAAATTGAAGACAGTATTTCATAAATCACATTTTAAATCACAATATGGAATTCCCCAGAGTAGAAGTATACTGAAATATAAAAACATTTAATTAGGATAAAACATCATAATTTTTCACTGATGAAATTGTTATCATTTAAAGCAAATGCTGTAATTTACATTGAAGATAGCTATAAAATATGAGGTCATAATTGCTAATATACATCAGACATTACACTAATGTAATTGGAAAATAATATTATTCTTAAGTTTCTCATGCCTCTATGAACATTTGTTTTGTTATTTTACAATTCTGAACTTACTATATGGCCATTTTTCTATGACAGAGAAGGAATAAATACTTCTCTTTCTTTCCCTTCATCATTCTACTCTTAAGTCTCACCTCATTTTATCAGAAGCAATTATTAGAAAATTTTCCAAGTACATATGTTCACTAGAAAAGGTCTGATGTGTGTGTGTGTGTGTGTGAGAGAGAGAGAGAGAGAGAGAGAGAGAGAGAGAAAGAGAGAGAGAGATTTGTCTTTAGGTAGATAGAATCACCAAATATTTACACATCCACTATTTTGAATAGCTTTTCTTGATATTAGACATGTTTCCATGTCATCATATACACTTCTAGATTCTTTTAATGACAGTGGTATTCCATTGAATGCAGATATCGCTATTTATGTTAGGGGTTGGCAATTCTTTTGCACTCTCAAGCTTTGTGAATTATGAAGTCTCTGTCACAACCACTTTTCTCAGCCATAGACAATATGAAACTGATCAGTGTAACTACATTACAATGAAACATGAGAGAAATAGGCTTCAGGCTGGGTTTGGTCTATATACCTATGGAACTGCTGACTCTTGACCTATATAATCAATCATCTATGCATGTCACTCAGGTTATTACTTGTTGTTGTTGTAAGAACAGTGACACTATGGAGTTCTGTCATAGTGTTCATTTGCTGGAGCAAGGCAGAACAAATCTACCATGGGGGAGTTTGAAATAATCAGCAGGGAGGAAACAGGCATGCAGCATGGCTTCTCACATCAGGTCCTTATTTTTTCCCATATGGACTAGAGGTATTTTCTGTACCAGCCTTTTCATATCCCCATGTAGCCCTTCTCTACCTTAATAGTGGTAAAACAAAAAAATTCAGACTCAAGCTATTCAAGAAAAATTGAAAAGTTGAAGAAAATGTTGGACCTTTCTATATACTACTCACCTTCCCCCACCTCTGTGTTTTGATTTTGTTGTTGTTTTCATCATCTTTTTGTCTGTTTTGAGACAAGGTTTTACTCATTATGTAGCCCAGGAGGCAAACTCACATTCTCAACTCTGCCTTCAGAGTACTGAGAGTCTAGGCCCATGCCAACACGCTTGCCATAACTGTTTTCTGTTACTTTCTAAAACTCCTTATGATACACTGAGTTTGTATTCAGAACAGGCAAACAATGGGAAGTTTCTGAATCAGCTTTTATCTATCAGCCACTTGCAATACAGAAAAAGTTGATGCATTAGATCATCTACCTGTGTGTTTTCAGAGGATTGGGCACAGCTTTCCTTGCCCCGTGTGCTCATATAATGTCTAGCAAGACAAAAGGTTGTACAACTAGGCAGGATTCAGAACAGTTCAGATTTAAAAGGTCTTGTATCTCTACAAATGGCCTCAAAATCAGGCCCTGCTATCATACAACTCATTTTTGCTTCCTTTATTCCTAAAATGCTCATTGGGAATTTCATTACTTTCCAGAGGACCTTTGTTTCTCATTTTACTAGTACTTTAAAAAAATAAAATAAAATTCCCTGTCCTTGATTCTCTCAGCAGGTTTTCAGGCACAGATTTTTTTTTTTTTTTTTTGAGAAAATATCTTTGTGCTTGAGATTTATTGATTTTATGACTGAATGCCTCGTCTTCAGAAGTGAGCACTTATCACCTGGACGAGAGTCCCAAAGTAACAAAGGAGCCATAAACCCATGAAAAATTACTGATCTAGCAGTTCATATTAATCTGGGTTCAAGACTCAGCTTGACTGAAATCTAATCAGCCTCTCTGGATTCTGGCTATCATTGTGCATGGTAGAGCTTTTTCCATGGCAAACTTATTCTAAGCATATCATGTTTAAACTAATGTTCTAATTAAATCACTCTGAGGCATTCTTACGTATGTGGAAGAAGTCTTTCTTTCCTTGCTTATGTCTTACTTCCTTTTTCATAATAACTATAAAGGCCAAAGATGTTTATTTGAATGAACAGGGTTAGCCTTGGCTACTTATAGCTCAGAGAAAAAGAAAGGGAGGGAGAGAGAGAGGGAGGGAGGGAGGAAGGGAAGGAGAGAGGGAGGGAGGAAGGGAGGGACAGACAGACAGAATATTAGAAAGCTCCATCAATCCCCAAAATTTACCCTTCTTAAGAATATTTGATGCTGTTGTTGCCACCAAAATCAGAGTCCAGCAGTGATCTAGGCATAAGTTACAAGAGCAACTAGGTGATTCCTCAGGAGGGATTCAACAGACAGACAGACAGACAGACGGGTAATCAATAGATAGAGTTTGAAAAGAAAAGGTCTTCCTTAGCACTACCACTATGGATTATAAGTCTCCCTGGGAGACTGAACTGCAGCCTTGAAACAGGTTTGGGGAAGGAAGTGAAGCTTGATAACAAAGAAAAAAAGAATTTGTACAGCCTGAAGCAGAACACCATGCTGTTCTGGCACCTCAGGAATCCTGCTCTCACTACTTTCAGCTGGGGACAGGCAAGTGATTGCTCAGAAAAATCATGAAAAGGCTTTTGCTGCGTCCCCATGTGTATAGACTAGAAACATCTACTCTGACAATGGCTTCCCTCCTCTCACACATACACACAAAGAAATCCCCATCTAGTATATATAACCTGTGCTGACCTTGATATTAGCTGTATCTGGAAGGGATAAAACCATGCTGCCAGTTGCCCACCTCCACAAGCCAGAGAAGCCGATCATCAAAAGGACAACAGCAACATGTCACCCACAAGGTTGCTGGAGCCAGGGCATTCCTTGGGCTTGACAGATGCAAATTGTGTGACTAAGATTACCTTAAAACATTATTTTTGCTCTTCCTACACACACGCACACACACACACACACACACACACACACACACACAGAGAGAGAGAGAGAGAGAGAGAGAGAGAGAGAGGGAGAGAGAGAAAGAGAGAGAGAGAGAGACAGAAAGAGAAAGAGAGAGAAAGAGATGTGGCTTCCCTTCCAGTGAACTTCACCTCAGGGCTGGACCCAATATGACTAACCCTAGCACATCAGATCAAATTTAATAACTTTCAATTTAAAATTTTATCAGGAAATGGTTAGGAGGGAGAGCATTGTGATCAGCACAAAGGCTTTCTGTCTCCCTTGTCTGCTTCCATTTTAAAGTCGCTCCAGCAACTTTAAAAGTGAGTTTAAAAGCAGAATGTTCATAGGTCTAGTTCTGCTTGTTTACATTACATCTATTACCAAAAGCACAGCTGTAGTAGATTTTCCAAAGCAAGAACTCTTTATCGGTGCCGGAGCTCTGATACCTGGGACCCAACAGGGTAACATCACCTTCAAAGCCACATACTATTTTTTTTTTTGAAGTCTCACATCCCAAAGCATTCCAAAGCACAATGAAATTAGGTAGATATTTAACTGTCTACATGAGTACATATATTGCAATAGATGGCTGAAACTAGCAGAGGAGAACTCAGCATTGTTGCCACTAAGAGTAGATTCCCTTTATCCCCATTGATTTAGTCCTATGTGGACAACAACCCTGTTTCATTTGTTTAGAAATGGTGACTTAGTGAATATGAACAGATTGCTTAAAAGAGGTTACCTGATTGATAATACCTTTTTATGTTCAAGTGAACCTTCTGTGAGACAATTTCTGACAAGTAACTATCTAGGAAAAACTTGAAGCCATCCTAAGCTGTTATGTTCAAAATCTCTTCCCACTTTGAAGTCATGTCTGCCTCTTTGTTACAGACATAGCTGTTCTTGTGATCTCATTTCCAGGTAACAGGGTTTGAGTATTAGCAGACCAGGTTTTTTACAAATGTGCATTTTCCAGGTGGGCTATCTTTACTTATTTCAACAACTGTATTATGATTCAGTTTTGAGGAACCTCATCACTCTATTTACTTATTGCCAGGAACACTTCAGGATAGTACAATCATGAAGTCCCTGAGTTGCAGGAACAATTTTTCTAGCATGTTCCATATAGTTGATCATATTAATATTAATGATAATAAGAGTGAGCTGGTTTTTAATCTGTGTCCTGCATGCAAGGCCTGCTTTGAGAGACTTGTATGCCTCTAACTCGTTTGCTATCTACAGTAATCCTGGTACAAATTGAACTCCAAGGAAGTGCTTATTATGAGTGGGTCAAGTCTTATATGATAAAAGGAAAACTGGAAAAAAAAACAGGAACAATTTCACAGGAGAAATTAAATTGAAATGCAGGTCTCTGAATACCTCATTAAATTTATAAGTAGGCACTGAGGCAAATATTGCTCAACAGTATTGCTCCCTGGAGCCAAAATGAATGACATGATAAACAATATACATGCAATGTTCACTTTGAGCAGAGAAGAAGGGGTCATGGGCAGTGGCTGGGACTCTGAAGTTGAACCAGCTCCTCAAGGCAGACCTACCTGTGAATGTCTCTGCTCACTCCAGACTTTGTAGCCATGTCTAGAAATAGGGTCTGGACATCGCATCTTCATGTCTACCACAAACCTGCAACACAAATACTTTATTTTTCTCATTTTATGCATAAAAATTGAGATGTGAACAAACTAAGAAATTGACTAAGATAATACTACCAGTATCTGAAAAATATACAAATGAAATTGTTAAGTCTACTACCAACATAAAATCATACTTGATTTCAACTGTTCTAAAATCTAAAATTCAAGTGTAGTGGTTTGAATGAGAATGGCCCCCATACCTCATATATTTGAATACTTTGTTCCCAGTTGGTGGATTTGTTTGGGAAGGATTAGGGGGTGTGGCCCTGCTGGAAAAGTGTATCCCAGGGAGTAGGCTTTGAAGTTTCAGAAACTCATGTCATTCCCAGTTACATCATTCTCTCTGCCTCCTTCTTGCCCTTGGGATATAGGCTCTCACCATCTGCCCCCCACAGTCCATGCTATAATGGTCCTTGATTCACCCTCTCAATCTGTACATTCCCAATTAATTCTTTAATCTTTCTGTTCATTGGTCAGTGTGTCTTATCACGGCATTATTAAAAATAATTAAGATATCAAGGTACTTTCCTTACAATGTATGACAACATGCCAGATATTGGAGAAACTGTTAAAAAACTGTGCAAAGTCTGAGACATTGTTCACTGTGAAAGTTAACAGATTGACCAGACCCACATCAGTGATATTGGCAGAGAACATGAGATCCCAGGATCAAAGAATCTGTTTTAAAAAAGATAGTATGGGCATCAGTCCATACCAATTCCCTGTGCCTTCCTTCCACAGTTCTATGCAGGTCACACTTGGGAACACAGATAAATGCAGTACAAACAGTGAGCTTGCCATTGGTGAGGAAGTTAGGCAGTCTCATCTTTTAAAGGGAATGCTCTTCAACCTTTGTTCTAAATACAGTATTTTTATTTTTCTTTTATGGGAAGTCTTCCCTTTTCTTACAGTAAAATATCATGTCTTTTAAGGCTATATGCTGTGAATATATGTGCTTTAGAAGGTAATCCATACAATGACATGTTTTCTGTCTTCTGTCACTCTAGAGAGGGAACAAAACAACATTATAATTATCAACCACTGGGCAAATTTCTCACTAGACAAAAAGGTGTGCATCTTTACTCCTAGCACTCAGCAGGCTGAAACAGAAGAGTCTCAAATTGAAATCCAGTTTGGGATACATAGCAGATCTGTCTCTAAGATAAAAGTTTCTATAAGATGTGCAAGACCAGGAAGCTACAGAAACAAATGTATGGAAGCAAACAAATAAATAATATTGAAGTAAAAATGAGTAAAACCCTCACACCTTAGGTATATCTACTTAAATGTTGTTAACCAATTCACACATTCATTAATTGTATTGACAAGGCTTTCTCGGTATTGATCCCTGGTGCTTCATAAGCATTCTAAAATTCGATTTCCTAATAAGAATAAAGAAAGGATCAAGTGCCTTTTGAACGTAAAGTTACACAGCATGTAAAGAATGTTATATAAAAAAATGGGTTCAAAGGATTTTGAGCTTTTGTAAAATGATGTCAATAGAAACACATTTAAAACAGCTTTTAAAAATCTAATAATCTTTTTCATTCTTCTTTCTTTTATAGAAAATAAGAATTCACAGTACCTGGAACATCTACACATAATACTTGACATTGAAACTAATATATTTGAAATTTTTCTGCATTTCAGAATGCTTTTAGATGAATAACTGTAAGTATCCAGCATGGCCCACACATTTTGCTCCATCTGCTTTCTCTAACAGGGGGCCATTAAAGGCCATTTGCAAGCTCTGAAGGGAGTGGACTCCATTTGTGCCCCTCAATCAAGTTTCTTAAGTCAAGTCCAGCCTGGGTTTTATCTCATTTTTCTCCTGTATTTTTGTCACCCAAAAGAAGTGAAATGTAGAACAACACATCTCTAACTCACTGATGTTTGGTCTTGGTCATTTGCTAAAGCTTTTGGTAAAAAAGCCTGCTGCTAGATGACAGGAAGTGCAGCAACATGAAAGTTATAAAATATAGGAGATACAGAGAAAGGAGGGACAGAGGGATAAAATCAGTGTGGACATTCAAAATCTTTTCTGAAAACCTTGACCCAGGATCTAATTTTAAGTATCTCTGCTTAAATTTTAAAGAGTTCAGGTGCAAAGGATCCAGAAGCTAAAATGCCCTACCTGCTATTCCAGCAGACATTTTTCTTCAAACACTGAAGAAGGCTCCACCTTCTTTCAACATTACATGTAATTTTCTTGGCTTATAATAGTCATCTCTAGTATGTACCAATGTCACCTAATCCACACACAACACAAGCAGCCATCAGCTCTATTACTTTAACTCTTCCTTCTCATCTTTGTTCTAGTTTTCTTCTCACTACTTTCATTGACCCAGGCTATCATATGAAGATCTGTGTTACATAGTGATAGTCCAAAGACCCATAGGTCAGACCCTACATTCAAGAAGCTTACCCCAGGAAGTGGTCTCCTGTGCCAATGTGTTCAAGGATACCCAAAGGATGCACATTCATACCACAAGGACATCTGTTAAACTGTGTTCATAGTAGTACTATTTATAATAGCCAGAACCTGGAAGCAACCTAGATGCCCCTCAACTGAAGAATGAATATGGATAAAGAAATTGTGGTATATTTACACAATGGAGTATTAGTGGAAAAAAACAATGACATCTTGAAATTCCCAGGCAAATGGATGAAACTAGAAGAAACCATCCTGAGTGAGGTAACACAGACACAGAAAGAAAAACATAGTATGTACTCACTCATATATGGATATTAGCTATACAATCCATAACCCCAGAGAACTAGGAAACAAGGAGGACACTGAGAAAGATATACACGGACACCTGCCACAGAAAGGAAAGGGGAAAATATCTCCTGAGTAAATTGAGAGCACAGGGGACAGGGGAGGGAGGGAGGAAAAAGAGGAGGTGAGAAGAAGGTGAAGGAGAACATGAAGGTCGAGTTGGGGGAAGAACAGAGAAGGAGAACAAGGAAAGAGATACATTAATAGAGGGAGCCATTATAGATTTACAGAGAAATATGGCACTAGGGAAATCTCAGAATCCACAAGGATGATCCCAAATAAGAATCTAAGCAACAGTGGAGAGACTACCTTAAATGTTGTTCCTCTATAATGAGAATGATCACTACCTTATATGCTATCCTAGAGCCTTCATCCAGTAACTGATGGAAATAGAAGCAGAGCTCCGGGGCTAAACACTGAGCTGAACTCCTGGAATCCAGTTGTAGAGAGGGAGGAGTGATAAACAAAGGGGTCAAGACCATGCTGGGGAAACCCTCAGAAATAGCTGACCTGGGCAAGTGGGAGCTCACAGACTCCAGTCTGACAACTGAGGACCAGCATATGACTGAACCAGGTCCCCTAACATGGGTGTCAGTTGGGAGGCCTGGGTAGTCTATGGGACCTCTGGCAGTGGAACCAGTATTTATCCCTAGTGCACAAATGGGCTTTAGGAGCCCATTCCCTATGGAGGGTTACTCTCTCAACCTAGATACATGGGGGAGGGCCTAAGCCCTCCTCCAAATGATATGACAGACTTTGATGATTCCTCATTGGAGGCCTCATCTTCCCTGAGGAGTGGTTGGGGGTGGAATGAGGAGTTGGTGGGGGAAATGGGAGGATGAGAAGGAGAGGGAACTGGGATTGGTATGTAAAATAAGATTGTTTTTAATTTAAATAAAAATTAAATTAAGAAAAGAAGCTTGCCCTTACTGCTGATCTGCCTCTGCCTGCTTCCATCCTCAGCTCAAGCCTTCTTTTCTCTTTCAGTTTGAACTTAACTTGAAACCAGTTTTAGACAGAACTCAATTGTTTCCTTCCCCTTAAATCCTCATATCCTTTCTTCACATCTGCATTATTCTCTACTATTAATAGCTTCTTTTTATTGACTTTATCCTCTAATACTAAACATACCTTTCTAAACTAAACACCTTTCCCTTCAGGTCTTTAGAAATTGCAATTATCTGGTAATAACTACCACATTACCTTCCCATCTTCTTCTCCATAAGCAGCTTCTAGAATTGCATTTGCTCCTTGCATTCCTTCTCCACCTCCCATCCACTCCACAAGCCAGTTCTGTCTGTTTTCATATCTGGCATTGCATTATCATCTGATTTTAACAAGTACAGTCCAAAGCCTGTGGATGTGGATGTGGGTGGGTAGGAATATGAACCCAGACATGCATATCCAGGATTCCATGCTTTGCTTTTAACTGAATCGTTATCTTTTAGTATAAGTGTCTTGTTTCTTCCTAGTGTGTATCTATGCTAGAAACATGCTAGAAAGTGATTTTTAACCTAAGTTGGGATTCTCATAGTGTTTCCTATGTTTTCTAAAAATGGGATAAGAGGAAAAGTGTGAGTGATGAGTAATTACTCTCTTTTTTGGAAAGCTTTGTGATTTTAGGTAAGAAATATCTACGGCATTGTCCCTCATCGATATGCTAAGGTCAAAAGCAGGAGGGAGAAATGAGAAGCACACAGTCCAGGAGATTCCCAGTCCTGGTTCAGTTGTTACTAAGACCAGCCCCGATTTTTGCATACAATGTGTTCTCTGAGTTATGATTTCCCTTCTTAGCTAAGGGTGCTTTGATTTGTATTTGTCACTGTACCAAAAGTAGTCCTGTTTCATAACGACCTTTTATCCCTTCACCTGGTTTAAACATTTGACATCAGGAGCATGTTGCTTCTTTGTGAAATTCTCTCTTGCACCATTCCCACATTCTTAGATATTGTTTTGGTTTTGTTATGGCCATACCACCCTGAACGCACCCGATCTTGTCTGTTTTGGTTTTGTTTTTGGCCCCCTAAACTGCAATGACTCCACAGCCTCCACTTTAGCCATTGGTGGACTTTTTCTTTGCTTCAGCTCTGTGTCTTGTTTGTATGGAGTCAACAACTGCTGAGAATGTAAGTGCTAACTGTCCTACATCAAAGTTTATAATTGTAATTCCTCTTTACTCAGGTCCCACAGACCCCTGAAGCCAAATGTCCAGAATGACCTAAAAAAATTTTTGTCTTGCTTCACACAATACAAAAATTAATTCAAAATGAAACCTAAACCCTAAGCACCAAACCTAAAACCATACAATTAAAAAACAAACCAAAACAAAAGAACAGAAAATAGAACAATGCAATCAGTCTTCTAGGTTCCTTTAAGTTGCTGAGATAAAACACTCTGGCCAGAAACAATTTAGGGAAACCAGAGATTTATTTGGTTTATACTTCCAGGTTATGGTCCATCGTTGAAGACACACAGAGCAGGAGCTCAAGCAGGAACTGGAAGAAAATCCATGAAGGAATGACATGTGCTAGCAAGCGCACTTATTGGCTCATGCTTAAGTAGCTCTCTTAAACAGCCTAAGACCACTTGCCCAGGGAATGGTGCTGCCCACAGTGGGCTGGGACCTCCTATGCCACATCAATTAAAAATGAACAACCCCCCCCCCAGACATGCTCACTGGCTAATCTGATCGGGGAAATCCCTCAACTGACACTACCTTGTTAGGGTGTATCAATTTGACAGTTAAACCTAACCTGCAGTCTCAGAATCTTGAAAGATGATTGCTTCAACAAAGCATCTTATACCAGGATACACAAATAAATAAAACTGTTTAAAATATGAAATATTGAACTTCAAAAATGAATACTTCTAACCATAAAAAAAATCTTATTAGAACAATAAGAAAATGAATTAAAATTGCCCTACACCCTGTGATAAAGTGGTTATAAAACATGTATATCTGCCAAAAGCTTACATATAGAACATATAAAGAAATTCTGTAACTGAATTATTAAAGAGACCAAGTAATTGAAACAAAGACATGAAGGGGTATTTCATAAAAGAAGACTTCAAATAACTACTAAGCCGCTGCAAAGGTGTTCAACATCATTAGTTATGTGGAGGCAAAATCAAATGCTGATGAGATAGCATTACACATGCATTAGAGTGACTAAAACACAAGATTGGCCACAATAGCTAGAGCTGTGGTATAAGCAGGAAATGGTTTCCGGGAATTATAACACACAACTCCAATCTGAGAACTCAAGAGGCTAAGACTTGGAAGTCACAAGTTTAAGACCAACCTAGGCTACATGGTAGAACTCTTCCAAAGGAATACAAAAAGAAAAAAAAAAAAACCACAGTCAATTTGGATAACTGTTTGAAAATATCTTTAAAGGTTAAACATACTTCTTATCCTTTTACCTAATAATTCACTTCTATGTATTTGCGAAGAAAGACTGCACCAGTGTGCACACAGCCTACACAGGTCAGCTCTAGACAGGGGTCCTGGAACTGAAAGGACTGCTGGCTTCCAAAGGGTAAATCTAAATTATACCCCAGAATTGACTTAAAGAAAACGTTTCCCTAGTTTAGGAAGACTCAGTACACTTCACACATAAGTTGCCATAAAGGAGCCCTGAGTTCTAAAGTTTCCAGTAAGGATGAAATCTGAATAGAAAACATGAGAAAACACATGGTTTACTTACCGGGACCTCCATTTTCCTCTGTTCCCTCTTTACTATTACTCCTCACTGCCCAGTTTCCTCTTCTAGATGTCTACTCAGTCCATTATTGTGCTTAGATGAATTCCATTTAACCTCCCAAGCAAAGAGTCCCAATCATGAGTCAATGCATTCAGTGTTGGTGCCTTTCAATACTTATAGATGAGACCTTCCAAAGGCCTGTGGAAATGTAGCAATTTCCATTGCAAGAAATATCTGAGGCAAGAAATAGTGATGTGGGAAAAGGAAGAGACAAAATGAGGATGAGAGTTGCTGAACCTGGGTGATAGGTCCGCAGAGAAGAGCCATACAGCTTGCTTATTTAGAATATGATTGAAATTCTCACTGATTTCAACAAGAGGGTTATAAGTGCTATAGCTCTTCCTTGTCATTCACTTACCTTGGTCATTATATTTCCAAATAAATGAGACTTCTTCACACACTGCTCACATGTTGTGGTAGATTCCAATTCTGGGTGTAAACTAAAATCCCAATAGCTAATGGCATTTTAGATTTTGGTTAGAGTCCTTTGGAGGATGTAAGTAAGAAATCCACTTCTTTAGTCATGACTTCTCATTATTTCCCACTTTGTCTTTCCCAGCATTTGCTTTTTTTATCCAAGATAGTCATTTTGGTCTACAGGTAACTCACATGAGCCCATGTAACTTTTTAACTTCTCAGGGTTACAGATGTTAACCTTTCTGTCTGGAAAGATATTGCCATGCCCTGAGTCCCCTGGTTATTTCTAATGGATCTTGTCACCACACAAAAGCACAGCAGAATGCTGCTGTCTAATCTGCTATCACACTCATTTGCCTTTTCTGATGGACTGAGAGCAGCTCCAAAGCCAGGACTGTCCAGTCTCAGCACCAGCTCACATATTCTATGGCTCTGTAGATTTTAAGTATTTATTGAATCAATCAAAAATACCCATAGAGAAAATGTAGACCTAAGTATGCCTTTTAAAACATGTAGTTGGTGAGTCTAAGAAGCAACAGAATATCATCTGCCAGCCATTTCGTTGAATTAAAAATAATTATAGAGTCCAATAAGAAGCTATTTTAGAGAACACACTGGTAGTTAAGACCAACAGTGCTTCTGGGAGGAGTGGAGGGAGGACAGGCTAAGGTTGGAATGTATTGTATAAGAGAAGAATAAATAAATAAGACGAGGGAAGTCCTAGAATATGAAATGTAGGTAGTGAGAATTTTTGTCAGAAGAACATAAAATTCAACTCTCAAAAATACAACATTTGGTCTTCAAAACTAAAGTCTTCCTTTTTTTCTTTTTCTTTTATCATTAAAAATGAATCAAACACCGAGAGCTGTGAAGGGGCTCTAGCAAGCCCAAGCATGGCAAACTGAACTCTGGCAGGCCTTGCCATTCCTCCATTCCCTTTTCCTTGCTAAAATCTGTTACATTCCATTCCTAAAGCTAGTCACCAAGGTCTTTCCCCTTATTTGGCCACTTTATCCCCCTGAGGCTGATTACCAAGGTCCATATATCAAAATATCAAAATATCAAAAGCTCCCCTTTGGCTATCATAATTAACGTGCCCAATTAAAATTAAACACTTCATCCTAACACCAGGTTTCCCTTTATAAACTGCCATTTGCTTACAGATCGTGGCTGTTTCCTCTCTATCCAGAGGCAGTCCTTTGATACATACAAAAATACAATTAAACAGTGTCAGGAGCAGTGATGTTCCAAGCAAGGATCAATTGAGAATCCTCAGAAAAAGAAATATGAGTAGGAGAAAAGGGATTTCAGAGCAGGTCCTAGGAAGTGAAGAGCATGAGGCCATCATGTTACTTCCCAATTTGTCCTACAGTGAGTGGCAAGATTGGGAAGAGGAGGTCATCACTACCTCCCCTCTCAGTGTTGTGCATAGCCCCTCTCCTCCACCACTTCCACTTCATGTATTGGAAGGCATCCTTTAAGCAGCACCAATGGATATGAAAACCAGGATTGGTAAACTCTGATGCTAGCAGTCACTGGACAGAGAATAAATGAATGAATTCTCTTTGGCTCTGACCAAAGGACCCTATTATGACAAGATATGAAAAATGAAAAATGTGGTCATTAAGAGTCCAAGTAGCTGTTGAGTTCACAGCCATGACTTGGTCACTGACAGCTCTTAGCAATGGCAGGAACTAACAGGATGGTCAACAATATAAGCACAGGAGGCCAAGATCACTGATTCTGTGACAGAGAGAAAATGTACTAATCTTCAAAATACTTGGAAAAATCAACAGAGCAGCAAGGGCCAGATAAAGATGACAGCTCTGCCCAATAGCAGAGGACATAAGGACATAGAGAAAAATATATCACAGAAGGAAAGTAGCTCATTGTGCATGTGTGGGCAATGGTGCAATTCAGACTCCTACTTGATCTATAAGCAGAAAGCAAGTCTTATCATCTAGTGTCCCCTACATCAGAAGCATCAACTAAAGTGTCTCTGGGTGTTTTGAGCGTAGGCAGTAGAATCAGTCTGCTTGTGCTTAATCCTGACTCTATACTTAATCTTGATGGGCTTCTCCTTTTTCCTCTGTAAAAAAAAAAATGAGAATATAAATAAAATATTATAGTGCTTAACACAGAGGCTATATCAAAAAGAATCACAGTGAGATCTTCTAGTGAGATCTTCTCTTTTGCTTCTATCCCTTTTACAGTCATACTTCACAATCCTTGTCAAATGGCTCTCCCCACTCTGCCTATCCTCTTTTCTTGCTTGCCTCTTCTTCCTTAACCATGGTGCCCCATCTCCCCATCCACCTTGCCCTAAGAATCAGTCAGTTATCTTATTTCTCATTTTTAGTTTCTTCACCACTATCTGCAAACTAGAGATGCTTCCACTGCCTCTGTTGTTGGTATCAAAATACTCCTGCCTATCCTGCTACCACTGAATTTGAACGAATAGGTCAGAGTTTTGACACTTCTTGGGAATAGATAGTTCAAAATAAATCATTCTGTTAAACTGTTGCTGAGTGGAGAGAGCAGGAGACACTTTACAAAGGGAGTGTAGAAGTGAGAGAACATGGAGATTTATAGCAGATGCTACTTCTTTAGTGACCAAGAATTACTTCTTTAGTGACCAGAATTGCTTCTGGCATAGTGGTGAGCTCTCTTCTGAGCTCCTAGTACATATGATTGCTCAGATGCTGACAGCACCTATGTCAACTAGTGGTTCAGGCTAATTGAAACTATGTCCACCTGCCTTATTTACATTTTCATCCCTTCCTGCTTACCCAGACCAGATAAACCCAAATCCTTAGAACTTACACATACACACAAGCACATACACACACCCACACACACACACACACACACACACACACACACACACACACACACACACACACAGAGGTGCATTCTTTCTTGATGAGACTGATCATCAAGAACAATCATTCAATAGCTCCTTAAGAAAATGAACTATTTTAAGATTTAAACACCTGAAAAGCCATGAAACTCCGTGTGTGTGTGTGTGTGTGTGTGTGTGTGTGTGTGTGTTTGTGTGTGTGTGTGTGTATCCTCAAAATTCATCCAACATAGCAAAAACTAAGATGCATTCAGAATCACAATTCTATTGGAGTACAGCTGACTGAGTACTCCAGCAATGTGGGAGCCTGCCCATTGACCATGAAGCATTTACCCATGCTCCTTCACGGTACATATAGTAAATACCTTACTTCAAAAACTCCAGAAAAAGTTCTGTTTATAATGGCAGTGGAAATAAATCTCGAGTGTTGGGCCATTTGTCTTTAGTACCCTGGCCCTGTGGTACCCAGCTCATCAACTTCTAATCTTGTGAAAGCTCCATAAAATCCCAGCGAAGGGTGATGACCTCTAGTGATATAAAGACTCTTGATGACAGTGTACAGAGGGGTTTCAAACTCAAATATTGCTGGAGCCAGGAAGTAATAAATATAAATGAAAGGGACCCGAACTTCAAAACATGGAGTGCTTCTTACAGTTCTTCCAAGGACACAGTGCAAGCTGGTGCTAGGTATCAGAAATGTAAGACTATACCACTAGGCACACATTTCTCTTCCTACCTTTTTCAAAAGAAATGAAGAACGGGCATAACTGTCAACAAGTAGCTGAAGTTTTGAAAAAAAATCAGAAGGGTTTAAAACATACCTGCAAAGATTATTTGACTAAGAACTTGGTTAGGTGCAAAAATGGCATTGCCTATCATCCATAAAATGAAGGTAATCAAGACACAGTATTCTCAAGAAAATTTAACAGAGAATTTGTATTTCTACACAATAGGAAACTGAAATATTTGTCATATAGTAAGTACTGTTATTCAAAGCCATGTTTTCACAATTTATATAGATCCATCTAAATGCAAAATGATTCTAATGAAAGCTCCTGTGTGTTTGACACAACCCAATTTCAATTAAAAGTCTTACATATCCCTCAAGCTATGATGAAAAGGAACCATTGTTGCCTGTTGTACTTCCTGATAGTACAAAGTGAGGCTACAGGGAGTCAATGGGCCATTAGGGTTTGCATGGTGCCTTTGACAGGTGCAGGACATGGCTCCTTGTCTTAGCTCCAGGGATCTCACTAATTAAATGACTTCCACTGCTGCACTGTGTTTACTTAAATTTCTCCATGTTTTCACTGTATCCGAAGGACCAGGCGATCAACTTCAGCTTGGAGGAAGGTTTTACTTGTAGTCATACTGTCATGATGTCCATTTATATTCAGTGTGTATCTTTGAAGCTAATTTTCAGAGCTTTCCTGGGTATTCTACAAAACATCTGCTATGGACATGTTTTCAGATTGGATCCAGCAAAGTAAACATCATGAAAAAATAGGAGTCTACATTCCAGAGTCCTTCTAAGGCAGGGTATGCAAATGTAACAGCCCTTTGTTCATCCAAGTATTCCCTCAAAATGTTATCATTGACAATAGCTTGTCAGAAATGCAGAACCTTGGACCTCACCCCTCACAAACTTGTTTGAAACCGTTGCCACCAGGTTATCATATGTTCACTGGAGTTTGAGAATCTACTAACAAATATATCCTTGTAATTCCCTGTACTAGATGTGTGGTCAGCAAAGGGCCAAGAAGACTTCCCTGGAGATATCATTGGAAATTGTTTTACTATTTGATAACTCATTCAAGGACTGAAAATAAAAAGGATTTTTAAATGTCAGAAGCCAGCCTTAGGCATGCTTAAAGATTTCAAAATTTTGTCAAAGAAAAATAATTGAAGTTTTCCTGTGTCCAGGCCCAGTTTGGTAGAAACTATTTTAAGCTGAGACTCTGGCTTCTGGCCGAAGCATAGATGTCAAACAGCACAGCTCCTGAGACTCACTCACTGCTGACTCCTCTATGAAGAACCAGTGATAACAACACCAAGTTGGTATAGCAACAGAGTCTGAGCATGTTGCTAAGTCCAATTGGCCAGAAAATGTCTTATCACTAGCAGCCTTGCTCATCCCCAGAGAGAGCAGAAGCAGACAGGTGAGCCATACTTTTGAAAAAAGAAATGAGAGAAGGCAATAAAAAAGGGCAAGAAGATAGGAGAGAAAAAGTGAAGCATAGAGTGGGGGAAGGGAGAGAGGGAGGGAAGAGGGAGGGAAGAAGGGAGGGATGGAGGGAGGGAGGGGAGGAGGGAGAGAGGGAAGGAGGAAAGGGAGGAAAAGAGGGAGGGAAGGGAATGAGAGAGGGAGGGAGGGAGGGAAGGATTATAAGCCAGCCAAAGCTATATCATAAGACCCTGTTTCAGGAAGGAGAAGGATGAAAGTGAAGAATTCAACTTGCAGCATCATGACTTAGCATCATGTCTGGGCTATTAAGGCCCAGTGAAAGTCTTCAGATATCACAGCATAGCACACAACATTAAAATATTTTTAGATACTTCTCTATGTCCGGCATCATGCTAATTAACCTAAACCTGTCGTACTAAAACTCCTAGAGAGAAAATCACTAGTCATGTTAATCCAGTCATGATATGATCAGTACAGGAGTATCTGCAATGCTTGCTGATAATGGAACACGTACAAACAGTATTTAAAACTACAATCAGAACATGTTCTGAGAATAATTTTTCATTCAATAATTGAACCTTCAGGAAAATTTCCACAGCAGGCATTGTCTCTGCACCGTAAGTCATTGAAATTAGAGAACTTTTTTTTGTCAGCTGCACAGTGACTCAGAATGCATTACACCCTTGCAAGAAAGCCAAGGTTCTGTCTGGGAGCTATAGAGCAGAACTTCAAGGTCCCAGGGGAACCTCCAGGCATACACTGTTGCTTCATCCACCAATTCTTAAAGCAAACTTTCTGCTCATTCCCTCTCTAAATATGAAGAGGGCCTCACCCTGGCAAGGAGGTACCTAGGCAGAGGCAGAAACACACGCTAATTCTTCCTTTCTGGTGGCTATGTCTACTCCTCACTTTCTCTTTAACACAGGCTGCAGTTTGAAGTCATATTATTTGCAAGTCTGTTTGTGCATCTCCCACTTCTCCTGACTTTCCTGCAAAAGCATCAGGTGGTCAGAAATCAAAGTTTGTTCCATTTTATCCGGAATAGCCCACACAGTACACGGCTTATAACAAGAGGTCATATGATAGTTTTAATTAAAATTAATGAATGTTCTTCCTAAGCAAATCAGAGAGAAGGGAAAGCAAGGCTGTGCCCAGCCTTTCAACTTCTGTCCTGCTCCTTTTATGTTCTAGAAACTCAGCTTAGACTGGGAGTCATTGACAAATTCTCCATGTTGTAGCAAAACACTAGAATGTAATTCAATTAATATGATTGTACTTAAACCTGAGATATGAAAAATATCAGTCAGGAAGTACTCCCTCAAAGTGTAACACAGGATATGAATTTTTAAAATATTTCTTGTAAATATCATAGCTGAATTCTTTGGGAAAAGCATGAAAAGAACAGCTCTTGGACACCATTCCTTTTTTGGCACAGCCTGTGTTATACACTCTGGAATGTCAAGGTCAGATTTCCAAAGGAAGCCGAAAAATGCTGACAGGAAACAAAAATCTCTGTGCATTGTTTACTCAGTAGTTCTAGCAGTTAGCTCAGCACCTGGCAAGAACAGTGCATGCTGGGCAGCTTGCCCACTAATGAACAAATTAGAATGTGTTTTCCCAACTCCTGAACGTGTAACTAACTCTTAAATGACTAAAAATAAAAATAATATGGTAGAAAGTTATACTTAAAATATACAAAGATGCTTTTATGCAAATAGTAGGAGGAAAATAACTTAGTATAATAGTTGAGGTAGCATTTTTAATTTTTTTCCTGGTATATTTATTACTTTCCTTATTTTACATATCGATCCCAGTGCCTTTTCCTCCCACTCTCCCTCCCTCCCTCCCATGCCTCCTGACACCCCCTCCCTTCCTATATCCCCCTTCACTCCACAGGGAGGGTGATGCCTTCCAGGAATGATCATCAAAATCTGTCAAGTCATTTGGAGTAGGGTCTAGGCCCTCCCTCCTACCTCTAGGCTAAGGGAGTATCCCTCGCTCCATGGGGAATGTGCTTCCAAAGTCCTTTTGTGCACCAGGGATACATCCTGGTCACTGTCAGAGGTCTCTTAGACTGCCCAGGCCTTCTAACTGAGACCCATGTTCAGGGGATCTGAGCCCATCGAACTTTTTATCTCCTGGAAGAATTAAAATTGCAGTGTCATAAAAACTATGCAAATGAATGTACTACAATATATTCCTTTGAATCCTTGTAGACTCTTAGAATAATTTCTCATATTGTTTTCTTTCCTAGCTTCTAAGTAAAAACAGGTGGCTTAGGAATTTACTTTCATTTTTATTCTTCCCTGGCTCAGGTTCCTGCTCTTTTGGGCCAAGTCACTCCTATCTCCAAAAAGGAAATTCAGTATGTTCCAGAGAGCAAACTGTGGAGTGCTGTGGTTAAGAATAGTTTGTTTATTAACTTAATAGATATAAAGAGAACATAAGTTCTTCTGCCAAGGAGCTTATGTCAAATTCTATTGGTGTGCTAAAAGAAAAAGTTTGCTGAGTAAATACTACAAGCACAAGAAGAGAAAGAAAAAGAGAGAATGACAATTCTCACTCCAGCTTGAGGAAGATACATGTGAAGGAACAATGCTTGACTAATCAAGCCACTGAGTTGAGGAGTAACTAGAAAAGCCTCCCATTGTAGCCATACGCTTACAGGTTTCCCTCTTCTGACTTAAGAGATATACCAGTACACAGACAAGAAGTCTGATGTGGTCACATCCCAACCAAGTGTCTTGATTACAGTGTTTAACTTGACCTCATCCAGAGTCCTGAGTTCCTGGAAAGCACTCGGCATTTATATCAGTGAGCTTCTTTGGCTGTAAATGAGTGTGGTTGCTCACAGAACTACTACAAAAGTCAAACACAAACTTTAGGGAAGTGTGAGGATCAGAAAAAGGGGGATGGTGTTTATTACTGGGGTAATAGGCAGCATGGTGATTTCTTTTCCTCAGAAGAATGTGCTTTCTTTGCAACCCACAATGACATAAATGAAACTTTTAAAAGTATTATGACATTATGTAGATAGTATTATTGGCCCAAATCCTTTGCCTCCACTCTGTATCCAAGTCTGAAAGTGTCTGCCAATGGACTAGAGTAGCAGGAATAACACGATCAGTTCCATCCTTAGGCTCTTTTGTATCCCCAACAGAGTAAAAATATGCATTAGAAATTCTTCAGATCCAAGGAGATGAGGAGATACATGAAGCAGACAAATAGACTGGGAGTATAAACATGTGGTTACTGTAACATCCCACAGACATTCTCTTGTACTAACTCGACCATACTCTATATAATCATGAAAAAATAGATTTGAGAAATGACAATTATATAGACTAAGGCCATGGCAAACAAGGCAAAATATTGTTTGGCTTTAGTTGTATAAGTAAATTTATGTGTCAAAATTTATATAATTTTATCTTCAGAAGTACAAAGTAACTAAGTATACTTAATCTTTGATATGTACATTGTGATTGATTAGAACTTGTTGGGTGAGCAGCCAAAATTTAGTTAGTAAATGATTCTCAAAGTACCAGGTCAATAATGAGCAATCGATAAGTATTACTCAAAAATTATTGACCAACATCAAAAAATCAAGCTATATTTTGTATTTTCATCTCACTAAAAGGAATTATGACCCATACATAAATCACTTAGCTACAATTAATATTATGCATGATTTTGCAAGCAAATTGCTATGTATTATTGGAAAATGAATAGATATGTTATGGATTTTTGAGTAAGATATGTTCCCTATCTTATGAGCACCTAAAATCCAGGAGTTCTTTTTCTGATAACTATACATATCACTTGGAATTCTCAAACCCAAGTAGTTTATATTATAATGTATATTTAGAGGAAGTGCTTCCTCTTCTTCTAAAATGCTCTATCTTCTACATTTCCCAATGTGTAATGAGTCTAAACATCATTTCTCTCTCATCAAACATATTTACATATTTTGGATATTCCCAAAGTTAAAGCATGGTGCTAATCATAGACCCAGCCTTAGTGAAAAGAATCTTGGATTTCTTTCTCTATTTTTTCAACTGGAATTTGTGCATATGCTTTATTATTTAGATTCAATGTATACATTAAGAATAGACTAACAAGAATTCTGCTCACGTCTCTGAACCTTTGTTCCACACAGCCCTCACATTTTCTCATTGAAGTACATGCTCATGCATTTATTAGACCTCCGTATCCTCATGTTTCTTCACTAAAACAGATAGCCCCAGGCTGAAATTTCTTGCTTACAAACACAATCTGACTCTCCCCTTTTTTGTGTGGCAACCAAGAGGTCAGCTATTGAGAAAAGAGCAAGTGTTGACATAAAGCTTTCTCTTGATGAGCACAAAGTACATCCATTTTAGTAACCAGGGTTATTTCTAAAATTATATCAACTCAAATTAGCTGTCATTTCTCCTTTGTTAAGGAAAAGGAATGGAAAGCACTTACTCCATGAGCACATTTCATTTTTAACATGAAAAAGTCTGATCAAACAGTATGTAGATACTTTTTTTTTTTTTTTCTGGCAGCCTATCACTTGCATATCTCCTTTTAGTCTAAAACAAACTGAGAATTAACAACTTAAATGCACATATATGTTCATAGCACCCATGGTCCATAAGACTTGGTAGAGCTTTCTTCCAGCGCTTAAGTAGCTGGTTAATCCACCAATACACCATTACTTCCAATGAAGTAAGTAAACATGGTGGCAGATTAGAATTCTGTGTTGAACCAGCATAGGACTGACCCAGACCCCCTGCTGATTGGTTGCCCTTGAGTTGTGATTCCTGAGAATTGTTGTTCATCTCTAGCCTCCTCCTGAAACTAAGGCCTGGTTCGTGGCAAGGGTTATTAGAAGCCTGTCATGGCTTTGGTCTGGCTCCCTAGACCTCTCAAAAATGGTCTTTAAGGCCATTAGAGATGTCTGAGCACATGGTTTAGCTACTCACATCTCAAGGGCCTTACACTAAACCTATATATTTAAGGTGCTATCTTTAGCTCCCTGACTCAAGTGGTACATTGCTGATTAGTTTAAGTGCAACAGTTAGAACCTTTTACTGATTTTTAACACTCTAACCAACTTGCTCTCGTTTGTGTGGTTTTTGTAGTAGCATTCAATAGTTTATGTGGACTGTGAGTGTACTATAAATACAGAAAATGAGGGGCTGTGTGAAATACTTGTCTAAGATGAGCTTCCTAATTCTGAGCCAGGGCATTTTAGTTTGCCAGCATTTTCCAAATGGATTCTGTAGAAAACAAGCATGCCATCTGAAAACAGTGTCGCTCTGGTCTTAATGACAGTGTCCTCTAGAAATCAGTATGTTAGAGTCAGTTACTCAATGTGGATGATGAGGGTCCAGAAGTTAAGGAAAGGGGCCATGACTAGGTAATAAAGACAGTGAACTTCCAAGATGGCTAGCTTCTTCCTCATCCTCCTGTCCTGGAACGAAAGCCTGGCTGCTAAAAACAAAGGCCTTGTGGGCTTTTTCTCCAGTCAGTAGGGCCTCCTGCTGCTAAATGGCTCAACAAGTCCAAGGCCAGATCAGGATGTATTTATGTAATAGTTGAAGATCGGTCAGCCATCCTGTCTTTCTTCAAACTGACCAACCCCAAATTAGGGGCCTTCAAAGATTTAGAAAACCCTAAACCCCGAGAAACGACGTTTTGCTTTGTTGAGGGTCTTTCTCTCTGTCCCTGCTGTCTGTGTGTGTTTCCTCACTCCCAATAAAAGCCCATCTTCAGCTACGGATACTTTGTGTTCCACTCTACTGTGTTCCAGTTTCTCTGCTGCTCTCTGTCAAGCTTGAGACTTTTCCTGCCATTTAATTCTTTAACTGGCAGAGAAAACAAACCTGATAAAAACCCCATAGTTGATATCAACAGTACAAAAAAGAAACCTGATTTTAAAATTGGCCATGAGTCTTAATAGACACCTCAGCAAAAAGCATAGGCAGGTAGCAACTAGGCATAAGAAACACATAGAGGCAGCTGACCTGAACAAGGAGGAGCTAACGGGCCCCCAGACTGATAGCTGGGAAGCCAGCATGGGACTGACTCAGACCCCCTGAATATGGGTCTCAGCCAAAAGGACTGAGCAGTCTAAGAGACCTCAGACAGTGGAGCCAGGATGTATCCCTGGAGCACAAAAGGACTTTGCAAACACATCCACCATGGAGGGATACTCCCTTAACCTACAGACAGGAGAGAAGTCCTAGTCCCTACCTCAAATGACTTGACAGATTTACATAACCCCACCTGGATGGCATTGCCCTACATATGGAATTGGGGTGGGGAGATGGGAGGAGAGGGTGGTCAGGGTGCATGTGAGGGGGGAGAGAGGATAAAAGGGAGGGAGGGAGGGAGAGGGAACTGGGATCGACATGTAAAATAACAAAAAAAAAAAAATGTGTGGCGAATCATATGTTGTCACACAAGTGAAAAACCAATAAAAATACCACCACATATCTATTAGAACTTGAGATTTTAATGTATTACATCATTCCCCTTCTCTTTCCTCCCTTCAGATCCTCCCATACACCTCTCATTGTTCTCTTTCAAATTGATGGCCTCTTCTTTTGTTATTATTACATGCATATATGAATTGTATCTACATATATATTCCTAAATAAAACCTGCTCAGTCTGTATTAAGTTGCTTGTCAGTGTGTTTGCAGGGCTGATCATCTGATATTGGATAATAAAATGGGATGCTCTTCTCTTCCTCCAGCTCTCACTGTTCCTTTGTTGCATATAGCTTGGGGTTGCCATCTCTCAGTTTTTCCCTTACCAGAAATTAAAGGAAAAAGAAACCATGAATTTGAAAGAGAGCAAGGTCAGTGTAAATGGGAAAGTTTGAAGGGATGGAAGAGAAGGGAGAAAATTATGAAATTATAATCTCAAAAAGTAAAAATTATTTATAAACAATAAATAAATACAGGTTAAAAAATAAAATTTTTAATTGCACAAAATATGTCAATAAAATTTATGAATTACCTTAGGGATAATGTTTCAGAACAAAGTGATCCCTTCAATAGCAGCATCTATATTTTATTTGTTTGTGTATGCTAGGGCATGAATATTGTCCCCAAAAAATAATATATTGGCATGCTCACTACCAATACATCAGGATGTGATGAGACTTTAAAAGAAAGCCATTACAGACCTCTAATTAATTAAGATAATGTTATATTGGTGTAGCCTCAACAACAGGAAGGCAATAAATTCCTGTCATATAAGCCATGCTGCTTGTGGTATATTTTTATCTTAAGAAATTAACAAAGATGAAAATACAGAAGTATAATGATTCAATTAGAACATTCAACAAACACTTACCTAATGCCCCTCTAATACTATGGAATAAGAGGAAGGCAAAACTTCTTGTCCTTGGGTATATGATAGTCTAGAAGGGAGACTGGACATCAATAAATGTCAGATATTACTTATCTTTGTTTTCAGAAGGAAATTAGAATCAGAGAAATTTGGTCAGAATATAAAAAGTAAGTCTCATCCACAAGTACAATTAGGAATGCCAGAAGAACCATTTTCATTACGTTGGCACTGAAGAAGATTTTCTCCATCTATCTTGTTCCCACTGGACTGGTTTTCCTCTGCCCATTGGGTCCCACAGCCACTTAAGAAAAAAACCACTCAGAGTCTTAATATATATTTATAATTGTTTGGCCACATGGCTTAGGCTACTTACTGGCTAGCTCTCCCTTAATTATTAATCCATTACTATTAAATCTTTGTATCTTTTTGTGGCTATGGCTCACCTAGTTAATGCCCTAGGGTCCCCAGAGGCTACCTGGAATCTACTTTGTCTTTCATTCACTGTCTCTTTGTTAGAAATTCCTGCCTAGCTAAAATCTGCCTGTCCATTGACCAAAACAGCTTTATTCATCAACCAATAAGAGAAACACATAGTCACAACATACAGAGGACACCCCTCATCATCTCCCTTCTTCCATCTAAATAAAAAGGAAGGTTTTAAATTTAACATAGTAAATTTATATGTAACAAAACAGTTATTAAGCAAGACCTATAGTTACAATATTCAGTCCATTTACATTTGGAAAAATTTAAAGAAAATATTCTATCATGTATATTATCTTTGTGAGTCTAAAGTTTTTTTATCTAATTTATCTTTTATTATAAATAAGTAAAACAATAATTGTCTGTCTTCAGCTTCTACAATGACCCCAGAAGGATATATAATACAATCTCTAGAATTGACAAAGACATCTCAATGTCTGGACAGACACCCAAAATTCCTCTGAAAGGTTAGAGCATCTATCTTTAGCCTATAGGCCCAGAATGTCTCACAGACTTTTTAGTGAAGTGGGAACCTTAAAGGACTAACCTCTCCCTTGGCAAATTTAGCAGTCACTTTCCTGTGTAACTTGCTAGTCCCAGTTTGACAATGTATTGCTTCTTGTCCAAATGGCAAGAGCAGTTTCTTGTCCAAATGGCTATTCCTATAATGTTGAAGGCAAACTCCATAATGAGTTTCTTTGATGCCCATCTTCCTCTCTGATGTAATGGGTGCTGCCAAGAAATGTGTCTCATTGTCATAAAAAGCCTTAAGTTAACAAACCATTTTAAATATCATATTCTGTAGATCTTTGAAAGGTTTTGAAGAATACCTATCCATCTGAAATATATCTCTCTATATCTAGAAAACCTAACATGATTGTAAGTTCTGACTATTATAAATGACTATCTATTAATCTGTATTTTAATTATTCATTACATTTTAAATGAACTGTATAAACACAATAAACAAGAGTAGAAATATGCATATAACAAAATTGACCTTAAAGTTGTATCAATAAACCAAAATCCATACCACTTCAAAGTATTTATTTTTATATCATATTCATTTTTTTCCTTTAGAAAGAGATTAACTGTGTCGCAAACCATTTTTAATCAACTCTGTTTACATGAAAACAAACACATAAAGAATATTTGGGAATTTGGGCATAGTTCTCTCCAAACTGTTTCCTGCTGTTTGGGGGCAGAATCAATTCCATATGGATCCTGAGGAAACCCAGAACCATGGTCAAATCCTAGTTGTAGTAGTCTATGAGGCTGCATCAGCTCAGATGTTTTTGATATTGGATCACCTGGGCCATTGCTTTAGGGTGGTCTTTTTTGATCAAACTATAGTCTGGAAGGAACCCATAGATTCCCATCCTCTGTGCAAACAAAAGCAAAATCTCTTTTCCAAAGCAACATATCATCCTTAGACTAAAATTTTGAAGTTAAGATACCTTTAGAATATATTTTAGCTTACCAGCACCCAGAATCAAATGTCTCTCCACAGCCAAAAAAATTCAAAGAAAATACAAGTATATACATAACCCTGACTCTCCATGTATTTTTCATTTTATGTGTCTTATATTACTCAGCCAAGATGCCAAAGTAGAAAATCACTTGTTTTATGTGTGTTGGACAGCATAGACATAAGAAAACTGGGCACACTACAATTACTAGGAGCTCTGGATCCAGGTGGCCTCAACTCCAATCCACTATGTTTATGAGATTTCTAATCAGTTGCTCTATCTCTCTAGTTTCACCAACTATAAGGACTGTACCAATCTCATAAGGCAGCTGTACAGTTTCCATAACACACCATATTTAAAGCACTTAGCATAGTCTCCATCACAAGACAAACATTGGCTTCTGTTATTGCTGTTACAATTGTTCTTAGTAAGGTAGGAAAAGATTAGTGCATATCATTTCATTCAGATGTTTTCAGGGATGTTAGGGAAGTATTGGTCAGCATTTATCATATAGTATTCTATTTAAGAAATTCTTAAATATTGGTTCCTACATTTCAGTTCTATGGCTTTCTAATAGCCTTAAGGCTGATGATTTGGCCTGAAGGAAAATACGCGGATTAAACAAAGGAGTTGGTAAGAGTATGTGGCCTCAGGCTTAAACCCCAAGGCTCTGCACATTCTCTTGTTTTAACTACTTGGGAAATTAGTAGTTAACAGATGCTGGGTTTTTTTTTCACATATCTTCTAAGAACAAAAACAGATTTAAGGATTTTTCTGGGATTGTAGATGTCTTACCAATTGGCTATTGAATATGAGAAGGATAGAAAAATGTGTTACTTCTGTCAGAGTAGTAGCAATTATTTTTATTTGACTTACTGAATGATAGACACTGTTAACATATTAATATTTCAAATATTTAGTCTTCAAAGCTATCTACTTAAAGGCATTAATGTTAGGCCACCAAGGCTAATTCACCTATTGGTACAATTTGTCTCCCTTGGGTAAGATTTCAAAGAATATAAAGGATAAATACAACTCCATCTAGCAAATCTATATAGAAAGGTCATACAACAAATAAACACATGGAGCAGTCAGCTTTGGAACTATTAGAGATCATTTAAAGCTAAAAAGAGACTAAATCTGAAAAGCAGATCCCCATTTTATCACTGCATTACATGATCACTGTGAATTGGATGCGCTGGACTCGTATGAACCATTTCTCACTTTTTTTTCCTCCTCTGCCCTCCGGAAAAGCAAAGAAAAAGGGGGGAAATTACTGTATGAGAAACAGAGAAATGCTCTGAATTTCCTAAAGATGGAAAGCATTTATTCAGCCACCACACAGTGAATGATGGAGACGATCAAATTGGATAAAAGTCAATGCAAGTGACCTAAGAACACCTGTCTCAAGTTCTGTGTCCCAAGAGCTGACAATGCAAACATCTCATGATTCCACTTCCTTCTTTGGCTCCCTTTGGTTGATTTTTACAGGATTTTAGTATTGTTGATGTAGGGTTTATTTGCAAAAGATAGACATGAGTTTCAGAGGAAAGGATAACTGAAAAGGAGACCCAGGGTAACTCCAGACAAGCTGGCTGGCTGTTTGGCTTTGAGAAATGACTGGAATAGTGCCTCTTCCAAGCTTCTCTGCCTGGGCATCTTCAAGGTCTGTCATATCATTTGGAGCAGAGCCTAGGCCCTCCCCAAGTGTCTAGGCTGACAGACTATCCCTTCATATGGAATGGGCTCCCAAAGTTCATTCATATACTAGGGATAAATACTCATCCACTTTGAAGTCTCCACATTGAAGGGATCACCCTCCCTGGGGAGCAGAAAGTGGATGGGGTGGGGGTTGGTGGAGGGGGGACAGGAGAGGAAGGGAGGGTGTGGGACTGGAATTGACGTGTAAAACAAGCTTGTTTCAAATAATAATAATAAAAAGAAGTGGGGCAATTATGAAATGTTTCTCATATCTGTCT
The DNA here is from genome assembly GCF_943737965.1 of Phodopus roborovskii. NCBI lineage: Eukaryota > Metazoa > Chordata > Mammalia > Rodentia > Cricetidae > Phodopus > Phodopus roborovskii. The sequence continues at coordinate 7,951,002 of NW_026126514.1, read as the reverse complement.
TCAAGAGCTCATTCTTAGCTATGCTTAATTCCTCCCTCTCAATTGCTATAAAATTAACAATTAGAAGAATCCCACTGGGGTGGGGGTCTGATTTCCATAAATAACTGTAGAAACACTATTGAAATAAGATTTCTAATAGAAGGGCATTTGATTGTCCAGGTCTAATCACAGCTGTACTCTGAACTCAAGAGAGTATATGAAATGAAAAGTTTAGCTCTGTGGTATAGTTTGCGAGTTGAGAAACATTAGAATTTTTTTTTTTCAAATTCCATTTGGAAAATTACTTATGTGTGATAAAATCCTTTATGTAATGTGCCATGAATTCAATTAATTTTTAATAAAATACAGCAGAATAAAATGGACCATGTATGGCTAGATCTTGTGCAGATAATGAAGATGATTTGGTAAAGTCTTCTATTATGCAAAGTAAGTCTGTAGACCATATGTATTAGGTCAATATTTTGATAATCACTTCACTAAATGGAGATAAAGTAGATTTTGAACATCAATATCCAATGTGAGCCCTAAATTAACATGTTTTTCTATAGTTGCCATGGTAAACCCACAAGGTTAGTGCCTTAAAGCAACATAAATTTAATCTGCACTCCTCTAGTCAAGAAGTCTAAACATGAATCAAAATTCTATCACATATGCGTTCCTGTCTATAGACTTCTTTGTCTTTCAATTTGTTTTTCTTTTGTCTATATTTTTTGAGACAGGTTTCTCTGTGTAGCTTTGGCTGTCCTGGAATTCACTCTGTAGACAGGGTTGGCCTCAAACTCAGAGATCCTTCTGCCTCTGCCTCCCTGGTGCCAGGATCAAAGGCCTGTGCCACAACCACTTAAAGGCCTAGAATCCTCATTTCTCTATTTCCAGCTAGACTTTCTCTGACTTGTGCTTCTAGAATTTCTGTCCTATTCATTTTATATAATACTTTAAGAAATTGGACCTCACAGATGGTCTTTAACACCAATGCTACTTTGGTCTGTGAATTCCTACTCACCACAACCTTACTGGGGCTCCCTACAGAGCAGTGGCACCTGCCAAATCCTCTTCCAGGATTCTCAGAGAAGTCTGAAGCTTCCCTGCACAGAGTTTGCTGGTTTCTGTGGAGTCTCTCTCTGCCTGACCCACTCTTTCAAAGGTTGCTAAGCAGCATGGTTTCTATGGCTTTATCCATTTGTTGTTTGGATTTTGTGCTTCATAGGTAATCCATGCCTTATTTGTAGAGATGTTCAGTTTCTATTGGTGATGTCCCTTTTTCTAAATAAATAAATGAAATAAAAGAAATATATTTATTCTTCCAATTTTTTTCTCATTACATTTGAGAAATGTATACTTGTATACAGTGAAATGTGATTATATCTACCCCCATCTCCCTTATTCAATTCCTTCCTTATCCCACATCATACCTCCTTCATAATTACCTGCTGTTTCCTTGTTTTAATAATTCATTAAGTCCAATAGTGCTTCCAATATATGCATGGGTACAGGGCTATCCATTGGAGCATGGGAAATCTTCTAGTTGCCATACCCTCCAAAAAGAAATGATTCATCCTCTCCTGGCTATGCTCAAAGATGCCATAATGAAACCCAATAATTTTATGCTAATTAAACATTTTAAAATAAAAAGTTCTTCAATTCTTACTTGTATCATTTGCAGTACCTGAAATTCCATCAAAACCTATCCCATAACTACAAAGAAATATACCGTCTGACATCTACTTCAGATAGCTGCAATTTAAAACAAAGGGAAAAAATGAAAGCCAGAAAAACTGCAAGTGGTAGTAATGAAGGTGTGAACACTGGGAACTATTGTTCACTGTTGGTGGTGATGTAAAGTGGTGTGGCCAGTTATAGAAAATAGTATGCTTGTTTCTCTGAAAGCAACAGACACAGTTACCATGTGATACAGCAATTCCACTTCTCAGAATTAAAAGAAAAATGCTAAAAATATATTTTTAGACCTATGATTAAAGCACTATTATTCACAATAGCCCAAAGGTGAGCATAATCCAACTGTCCATTGATATATGAGGGAAGGTGGCATGTACACAGGACATTCTTAGTTCTGACACTCTCTACCTGGATGAGCCCTATGGATGCTATGTATGTTAACTGAAATACACCACTCAAATGCTTGATTCCACATATGAGAAATACTGAAAGAATTTAGAGACAGAAAGCAGAATGGTAGTTGAGTGAGGATGTGTGGCTCAATTAGGTGAGAGTTTCTGATTCACAAGATGAAGACTTCTGGTATTTGGTTGCACAGTACTATGGATGAATTTAAACACTGCTCAATTTGTACATGGGAATGAGAAATTTAATGTTATATTCTTAGCATCAATTTAATTTTTTTTTTATTTTAAGCTATGTGCCTGATCTGGTGCTTCCTCCCCTATGCTCCCTCAGTGAGCAGCACCTAGTGGTTCCAACCGCTGGGGTTTTTGTTTTTGTTTTTGAGATATAGACCCATACATTTGAGGCTGTCCTGGAGCTACCTATATAGCTGAGGATGACCTTGAGTTCCTAGTCCTCTTGTCTCCACTTCCCTAGTACTGGGATTAAAAGTATAGGCTTACCATGCCTATACTGTGAGTGATTTTTGGCTGTCCTAATTCACAGTCTTATTTTCTACTTATGTCCAAGTCCACAGTTTTCTTCCTGTCCATTGTCTCAGTCTTGGCTTTCTTCCCTGCATTGCCTGTCTGCTTTTCATCAATGTTTGTGTTAATTCAATCACCATACTACATCCAGATAAACAGAGAATGAGTCTCATTTCCTTGTGAGAGTCCAGGCTTCTGAAAAAGGTCTTACAAACAAGGGCTACATAATCCAGCCTCATCTCTCTCCATCCCATCAATGCTTGCTTATGGCCAACTCATCCTGCAGTCACAGGGACTGGGTCTGGGCTCCAGGTCAATCAAGTGCTATGGTTTTGAAAGATGTTGTTACAGCGCAAGGCCATTGCTCTTCTACCCTGTTGCACAATTCAGCTCTAATCTTCATTAAATGCTTTTTGATTTGTTCTGCAAAGTCCTCAGCCATGATTCACCAGCCCTAGCAAGTACATTAATATGAAGAAAGAAGCTATAATGGGCTTTTAACAACATGAGTCCCCAGAAAAACAGAACATATTTTAGCCTATGAAATGTCCATCTTTTTTTAAAATGCAGTAATGAAAAGATAATTTGATCTCCCAGACATTCCAATAACATTTTCTCATAATCTACTCTCTCGTACTCTTTATTAGCCTTGCTCTAATATATTATTAATAAAAAGAATGATAGAAATTCTGTCTCTTATATTCAAATCCACATTGCTTCAGCTCAGAGGGTTTTGGGGGGGGGCGAGTGTTTGTTTGTTTGTAACTTTGTCTAATTTTCTTGGGTTTTACATCTTTCCTCCTTTCCATTACTCAGAACCTCTCCTGAGTACTAATACCTCAAGGTCAACATGTCTACATGAGGACGGAAAGGGACATCTACATCTTGCCCTTTTCCTTTCTCCTCTTGGCCTCATGGAGATAACTATTGCTGGCTTATGACAAGAGAAAGAAAAAATGTCATGTAAGTTAGGAAATCAAAGTTCCTAAATGTAAGTTCCTAAACTCCAGAGTGAGTCATGCACTTATGTATATTTGTTCTTGTTTTAAACAACACTGTTGTGAGTGTTGACAGTGTATAGTCAACCCTTCTACCCTTCCCTCCTGAATTCCCCGTTCTCATAGACCTCAACCAACCTCAATTCTCACCACTAGTGAGATTCTCTTCCATCTAGTCATAATTGTTTTTTCTCACAGGGCCTAACATGATTCAAGATCAACTATTTTCATCAAAATTGAAAGTACATCTATATGAGATTCCTGCCATTTCTTTAAACAAAGAATTCCTAAATCATATATTTTGCCCAGCTAACCTCTCCATGCATTTTCACAGTAATAATATCCTTTGGGTCATCTTAATAAGCACCTGATATTTTCATAAGTTCTAGGGACAGAATGGTAGTATAACCATCCAAAAACATTTCCAACTCAGTCAGGAATAATGACAAATAAAGCGAGGGTAGTCTGAAGTCTATGACTACAAATTAATTTCCTCTGCCATCATCCTTGAGAATCAACATTTCACCAAGTGCTGCTATATTTTAATCTCATGTTTGTAAGACTCATCACTAATGCCAGTCTTCTCCTCTGCTTGATTTCTGAAAGCTGTGCTTTCCCTGACCTTCATGAAGTCAGTATCAGTATAATTTCTGTGTTGTCCTTCACAGATTTATTCCACTCTCCATAGGGTGGTGTTCTGGAATCCTCTACTTTCAGTTTCCACTTGTTCCAGTCCATCTAAAACATCAGAATAAATTTCCTATAGTGTTGCACTATCATAACCATTTCTTTTTTGTTTTTATTTCTTTTTAAAAAAATATTCTTCTTTCACACAATACCACCTGACGTCAGCTTCCCCTCCCCCAGTTCCTTCCAGCTCCTCCCAATAAACCTGCCCTCTGCCTCAGATCCACTCCTCCTCCTTTTCCTTCAGAATGGATCAGGCTGGCCAGGAATATCAAACAGACATAGCATATCAAGTTGCAGTAAGATAAGGCATAAAGCCTCATATTAAAGCAGATGATAAAACCCACTGGGAAGAAAAGAGTTCCAAGAGCAATTGAAAGAGTCAGAGATGCCCTCACTTATTAGCAAACTCAAATCCTGCCTGGGTTTTAAGGATAATCCCCTTCATCCACTGACTACCAGTGTTAAGCCTAATTCTTCTTCCCTTGACTTCACCCATCACTTCTGCATAGTGCCCAGATCACTTAGGTCCCAAGGACTCAGTGAAGTGTAGTACAGTCATTTGTGTGAACAGGTGCAAAAGTGGAACACTTGATTTATCTTTTTCGTTGCATAAGTACTTTTAGTAAGCTTTGTATATCCCAGTGAGTGGAAAAATTAAAAGGTAAAGAAAAATAAATAGTTCAGTATTGAAAAGACAAGCACATAATTTTGAGCTCAAAGTACTTGAAACAATGTCAGGTACCTAGAAGGTACAAATGGAATCAAGCACACTCTGTTCTGCCAACCCACTTCCCAGAATACTTATTGTAGTATTAATCTCAGCATTGCCTCCAGCCTTTGTTCCATTGGGCAAACCTTTTCTTTCAAAAGTTACCAGAAAAGACCTATGAGCAGGGTACTAGGAACTCTGAACTAAGGCTGCGCTCTGATGCCAGTTCCAGCAAGAGGAGTCATTGAGAGAAGTCATTTCACTCCAGTACCTCATTTTTCACATCTGTAAAGTAAGATGTTTGAGTGGGTGAGTTCTCTAGGGTTCTTTCCAACCCTGAGGCTTTTGCAAAGGCAGCACTGTAGAAGTGGGCACTGATAAATCAGCAGGCAATGAACAAGTGCTCGGTTGTTATTTCTTCTTTGAGGGATTTTGTTTTAGCAGAGTTAACAGGTTAAGCAAATAATGATTTGAAATTCACTTAGATATTCTTCTTGTGAAAGCAATTTGTAGGAGGAGTAAAGGTGGAACCCAACAGACAGAATCTTCTCATGAGATGGAGCTCCTCCTTGCCCACGTCTATCATTCTCTGGTTGTCAAATGGCTACCAGGTTAAAGGTAAATAAAAAGTCTAGAGCTCAGATATATGAGAACAGAAATTCAAAAAGACCTTCCATCTTAAGCATCTCTTTGTTCAGTTATACCTTTGTATTTTTCTGGATCTAGTAAACTGAATTACTGGTTAGGCAGAGATTTTCTGTTATTCCTTTTCCTACTATTTGAGAGCTTCCTGGCATGCCCACACTCTGTAAGAACTCACCGATTAGTGATCCAAAGACCAAGAGGTCAGAAAATTGGGAAAAAAAGTACTAAATAGAAATGTCATTTTGCATTCCCCAATCATCAAAAAAGGCCAGTGAAAACAGGTGTTTGGCCTCCAAAGAACAATTTCTAGAGAAACACTAACCCAAGCACTAAGGTATGTCTGGTGGAACATTAAACATTCAGTGACCTATGGAGGGCAACCTGGATCCACATCCTGGCTTGACAGTAAAGGACAAGTGTACTCTGTGTTTCAGTGACATGTCAGGCAGGAATACTCCCCACTAAAGCCATCATGTTCAGTCACATCTTTCTTTATCATCCCTGTGTTATGTGGGGAAATCATGAGCATAAAACAAAAGAGATTATAAGAAAATATTTTCAATCAAGAAGCATCCAACGAAGCATGTAATTAAGTAGAAAACTGTCAGAGATTGCTTATTGTCTCAGCACAGGGCAGGACATTGGTTTAATGGCTTTGTATAAATGAGAAAAGACAAGTTGGTAATTGACTTAGTATAACAGTAGACAATGTAAAAAAAAAAACATACTCTGGATATAGTACCATCTGAGTGGTGTTGAACACTGGAAGAAAATGTATGGATGTATGGTCTTGATTGGGAATTATTCTTAAAGTAGTAAATATATCCAAAACAATAATCTTCTCAACTTTTTTTAATTGACCAATATTATTAGTAATAAGGAAATCAAAAAAACCAATTCATGCACTGGCCCTACTCTCCTGGCCCCACTGCAAGTCCCCTGCAACAGACGAAGCCACATAACTGTCACCCACATTCAGAGGGCCTAGTTTGGTCCTATGCAGGTTCCCCAGCTGTCAGTCCAGAGTCTGTGGTATGATGGGATACCTTGCTCAGCCTTGATTCGGGGGGAGGAGCTTGGTCCTGCCTCAACTTTGTATGCATGACTTTGTTGACTCCCCAAGGGAAGCGTTAGCCCCTCTGAGGAATGGATGGGGGGGGTAGAAAGAGGGTTAAGTAATGATGGGGGAAGAGGAGAGAAGAGAACTAGGGTTGGTACCTAAAATGGAAAATATTTAAATAACAGAAATAAGGAAATTTATCTTACCTATTTCCAACAACAAAGCCACTCTTTTCTATCTTAATTCTAGAAGAGTGTAAAGCAAGTTGATCTGAATTGTCTTGCAGGACTAGATGTAGTGTACTAAAGGAAAAGAGCCCAAACTGAAAGCGAGAGTTTGACTAATCTCTCTGCAGAAGCTTAATATGAACATCATTTGGCTCCGCAGGGTACATCTCATTATAATTCCAAAGGACAGTATACATTTTCTAAGAAATTTAGGTATCTTTTGAAAAAGAGGAAAAACCAACAAAGTCTAACACAGTTAATAAAGTATTCACTGTCTATAGGTTGAGACTATGTCACGATGTGGATTAACTGAAAGTTTGATTTCCCTGTGCTACCTCAAACTACAAAGTAGGAAAACGAAAGACACATTTAAAAGTGCAATTATTCATGGAAATTAATGATGGCTGATGTGACAACTTCTTCTAACTCGAGGCACTGATAAGGCAGGAAAAGAGAATTTTAATGAATCAATGTAGGCAAAGAAAAACAGGTGAAAGATATGCTACATATTTGGGGTTTCTATCTATATCCCTCCATCTCATTCAAGACTATTCACTTTTTTTTTTTTTGCCACATGCACTAATTAACCATTGTTAGTTGTATGCACTTTTCAAGAAGGAACATGGCATGGCTTATATCTTTGCAATATGTATCTGCTTTGTAGCAAACATGGACTTAATCAATCAGAAAACATTAAAGACTATGTGTGGAGTAATTGTTACATTATTCTTCATCCCTTAATTTCAACACCTCAGTTTCTTTATCCTCACAGCAGAAGGTAAGAAGTGATATTAATTATTAAACATATTTCTTATTATTATGTGTGAGACTCCTCAGCCATCATAAAGATGAAACTCGTTCTTCCTAAAAGGATTTACATATCAGTAAGAAAAATCAGGCTTTCTTTTAAAACAAAAATTCTGTCTACCAGTTTCCATTGACATCACCTCTTTTTTCTGGTCACAATTTTCTAAATGTGGCTTTTAAATGCATGTCATTAGTGTTTCTAAACATCTTACATTATGAGCAATCTTTGAGGGAACATCTTTTCCTGATGTATTTCAGGGATCTCATTTGTGTAATTTACTGGCCAATCTCAACCACTAGAGCACAATTATTTATTAAGTTCCTGTTTAATACCATTTCATTTCTGTTCCAGCTCATTCTAGGTTATCTGAGCACCAGGCCCTTAAAATATCTAAGACAAATTACCATCTGGATTCTTCTGTTCCTTTCTCCTTTACTCTTACTTTCATTTCTTATCAAGGTCAAAATATAAGATGAGCATTCCCATGGAAAAACAGTTGGTTTTAGGTGATGGTCCAGAAGAAAATATAAAGATATTGGAGCAGTGAGACCGGAAAGTAAAACCAGCCTGAAGGCTTAATTACCCAACAATTTAGCACTATGGCAAACTCAAGCTGAAGCACTGAAAATTCTGAAAGTAGCCTAGAAACCTCAGTGATCCTATCTGTGGCACAGAGGAGCAGAGGTATTGATGCACATCTATCGGACAATGGCTAAGGCCTCAGGAAGTAAGTGCAGTTCAGGTATAAGATGTCACATAGTTTATGAATAAGGCATCAGAAAGATCTGCTTGCCAACAGAGCAAGCAATTCCTATGGACATTTATAGATATCGTATCTTCATCTTCACCCTCTACCAAATCCTGTTATGCCTACCAGGTTAAACTTTATAGCTATTTTTTTTCTTTCTTATACTTCATAATTACTTTGACCATAGCCCTTGCATATCATAGAACTATCCCTCTTCAAATATTGCATGCGTGGACTCTGTGGTAGAATATTATTTTACGATGTAGACTTTTGTTATGCTGCATTTGTTTAACTCAGTGAAGCTGTGATTCTTTGCCTGTCTAAAACACCTGATGGTCTAATAAGAAGTAGAATAGCCAACAGCAAGGCAGAAGCAAGGACAGGAGAGTCAGTAGGCAGAGTATAAATAGAAGAAGAAACAAGGAAGAGGGGAGTGATGAGAGAATAAGGGAAGGGGGACATCAGGGGCCAGCTAAGCAGCAACCCATCCGGCCATGGAGTAAGAGTGAAAGTAAGATTTACAAAAGTTAGAAAAGGTAAAAGCCCACATACAAAAAATAGATGGGATTATTTAAGAAAGCTGACTAGCAACAAGCCAAGCTAAGGCTGGGCATTCATAAGTAATAAGAATCCATGTGTGATTTATTTGGGAGCTGGACCCCTCAAAAAGCTAAAAGAGTAAAACATCACACCTTTATGGTCTTTTGGCCTCTATCACCTTCCTTTAAACTGCCAGCCAAATCAAGATGAAATAACAGCACATGTGTACTAAACAGCATCTTTCTGTTTTATGCATTTGGCCAAGCACATGACAGACCTCATCTCATATAATGCTCCCAACAGAGTTACCAGCTAGTAATACTTTTTATCCTCACTGTATAGATGAGACTACTGGAGTTCAAAGTTAGGGAGGTCAAAGCTAAGAAGATTAGGAAAGAGAGAGCTTGACCCTAGAATCTTCATGATTAAAAAGCATATCTCACCATATCCCTATTGTACTCACATGCAGCTCCAATTATGTTATTTTCTTGATTCAAAGGCCAATCCTACCTGTGTTTTCCTAACAATTTTATGAATAAAGTCTTAACTTTTAAGTATGTCAAGATAGCATGTTGTATATTAGCCCCAGATCTCCTTTCTAGTTTATCTTTCTCCACCTTTACTCAACATTAGCTCATAAACTCGAGCAACTGGGAACAGAGAGCAGTGTGTTTGATTAAAACCCTGGGAGCTTTAAGGAGAATCACAAAAGATAAGTCCCTGTTCTTATCACATAGCCCTTTTACAAGGCACTAGTTCAAAGATGCTATACATCTCTCCAAGAGATAGTCACCTACCTCAGCCATCAGCATTTCTGAAAAGGCAATCAGAACTTCTGACCTCATGCCAGTCATGGATGGCAGAGGCAGCTGGAAACAGGCTGACCTACAAACCTGCTGATTGATTCCATATTCTTGCCTGCAGGTGTTGTCTGGTTTCCTGCTGACGCTTTGTTATTTGGCCTGTCTACCTACTCCTACACTTCTTCCACAGCCATTCCAACTGTTTTTCCTCTGTGTGGTCACTGGACACACTGCTCTCCCTTTGCTATGAACTTGAAAGCGCTCCAGTGTTTGTCAACCAACTCTGCCTTCTTCTCTTATGGTGTCATTTCATCTTCCCTGAAAGTGGAGCCTGAGTGCATTTGAGGATAAAACACTTCATACATTTCACTGAATGCCCACCTGCACCCAGCATGAAAAAGATCTGCAATAGATAGTTGAACGGCTAAGCTAGATGCCATAACAAGATTTTTCCAAGCCTGTAATTTAAATCCTTGCATTCTCACATTTTGAATGTACATTACCATATAAATTACATGTATCATTTGGAAACTATTAAATGCTAAATATCAACTGAGGTCTAATTAATAATAAGCAATAGACTGTATTTCATATATGAAAGGGACCCACTATCAGAAAAGTAAATATAGTGCAAGTTAAATATTCACAGGGTTGGCCTTTATCAGCCTAAACGGTGTTGTAGGTAGTTAATATTTCACAGAAAAATTCTATGATCCTTTTACAGGATACGAACCACCTGGCACACACCTACCTGCCACCCAGCCTTACCCTTCTTAACTGCGTTATAGACCAGCACTTTGAATGTATGAATATTGTGTGATACCCATTTCCCTCAAAAATGTAAAGCTCGATGCTAAATTTTAAAAATGTTCTTTAGGATGAAAGGACTTATTTCCAAGAATTTATGAAAAGAATATATGAAATTATTTTGTATTTGTCATCTATTCACTGTTAATATCTTCACATTGTGAAGTTCGACTTTGTATCTACAGGAGAGAGATAAAAATATATTTTCAACCTAGAGTCTCTATTTTATCATCAATATGGGGCAGAGAATTACATTATAATGGATATATATATATATATATATATATATATATATATATATATATTTCCTGTGAAATATGCTGCCAAAAGTTGGGAGACATAGAAACTGACCCTCATTTAAATGCTGGTGTCAACCAACAACTGAAACTGGAAAAGCCACTTTCATATCCAACAGGGAGTGTCATTGATGAGTAGAAGGCAGAACTCTTGGTGGTCCACTCACAAGCACTGCAGCATAATTAAATCTGTTCCAAGTTTCCTTGGCTTAAAATCAATTTTAGAGAAAATTCTATTTCAGTGAAGATAGCTCTTTTCCCTTGTGATGCTGCTGCTAATATAAAATCAAATACTAAAAGGCACACTCAGCTAACTTTTCAGGTGGCTCTCATCCAAAATGGGCATATGTAAGAAGAGCATTATATATCTTGGCATGTTACATGATATATTCATATTACATGATTTTGGTTATCACAAAAATTCCGTGTCTCCCTAGAAAAGTATTTGTCCCATATATATATATATATATATATATATATATATATTAAGAAAATGAAGTGCAGAGGATACAGATTGCTTTATCTCTCTCCCCAGCACAAGAGAAAATCCTTGCGGCAGATGGTCAACTTGTTTGTTAAAGTAACTGTGCTTCATGGTATTAATAATAATAAAATAGTAAGTAGAAGAAAATGTGACATTTAATTGAAAATTGTTCAGTAAAGAAGGATTAGTGTATGAAGATTAAGATGGCTAAATATTTCTGGATGAGAAAGATGAAAAGTTTATGCAAGTTATAAAGGTCTGAGTAAGTTACTAAGGTATATAAAAAACATGAGACTCAAAATGACATACATAACCTTAAGATGTCTATGCTCAAAATTCAATACAATGTCTATTTAAGTCAAAGGAGCTATTGATTTGATCTTTATAATTACAAGGTCCAGCTTAAAGAATAAAAACACATGACTAATCAAAGTTTATTTAAATGTGTTTGGGTTTTGCCCAAGCTTTGCCTAGATATTATACTGCAGTTAAAAGTAGATGATTTCAGCAATTGACCTGGGTGTTCACTAACCACACTTGGAAGACTATACTAAGGTGTTTAAAGAAAGAAAGTGAGACAATATGCTGTCCCTAACCCTCCGAGCTCAACTTGGCCCAAGGGAACTATGGGGCATCTCTTTAAATGTCCTGTGACAATGGGGAGTTACCTGTTCTCTTGATCAGGCAGGCCTTGGAGAGCCCTTGGGTGGATTCTAATCCTTACCCAGTCTACAAAGAAGATAGTCACCACGAGGAAAGATTTCCTCCTTGCTTCCAAGTAAAGCCTTTGGCTTATCCTCATAAACATGAAATAGCTTTTAAAAGAGGGCTAGGGAAGCCACAAGTCCCTGCTAGACTCAAGTGGCTTCTGAGGATCATATCCTCAGCTTCAAGGGTAGAGGGGGGCCTAATTTTTATCTCCAACACTGAATGGAGAAGTATAACCAAACACTAAAATGATTGGTGGTTCTTAACAGTCCAAGGAGTCACACACACAGATATCAGACTTAAGATATTATTTAGATAACTATTTCTTTGTGGTAAGTTTCTTCTTAATAATGAAACTTAACCCAGACATATGACATTGTGACCTTGTCTCACTTCACCATTGCAACTCTTTCCAAAAGCCAAGAGAGACAGTACCACAATCATTAAAACCCAAAAATCAATTATGGTTGAATTTATTCTCACTCCTTCTCAAGAAGCAGGGTGAGAGGGTTCTATCAACAGCTATCAAGGGGCCTGAAAGGAGACCCTGGGCTAGTCACTCCTGAGTGAAGGTTAGAAGCCAAAAGAAGACCTAACAAAAGCTCAATAGAAGGTACTCTCCTAAGCCCATAAAATTATCTCACGAACTTTGACTTGGATATTCTTTGTTGTTGACTTCTCCAGGTCCTCTAGGACTGATGATGCTAATGATACTTGCCTTTACTTCTTCCTCAAATGTCTTTCCAGGTAGCAATCACAGACTTTCCTTTCTCCCTCTATCTAGCAGTTATACAAATAAAATCACTGACTCCCTTTGGGGTCTTTTCAATAAGCCCACAGGAGAGGTTCCCTAAAAGCATGCCTGGCACATCCATTCAATTTGAAAAGGTTGGATTAGCCATCATCCCAATTCTATATTGTCAGTAAGGATGCCACTTCAGAGAAACAAAGGTAACAGGAGGTAGAAATTGTCTAAGCAGTTTAGGATAAAAAGACCTGCACCCTACCCCACCCTAAGAGTAACCAGTTTCCAGTTTCTTTCTTACCTAAAAGCCAGACGGGTTCTTTAGGCTCTTGACAGCCTCATCCTTGAGAAAGGCCAAAAATGATTGCAATGCTTAAGGGTCTCTGATGCCTGACCCATGTTCTTAAATTATTTTAAGATTCCCTCTTCAGCGTGGGGAGTCTCAGAGTAGTAAAGAGGACTTATTAAGTTTAAAAAATTCCTTTTGGTCAAGAGAATTGTCCAAAGCACGTAGCCACATTGTGAACTTTACTGTAGACTGGCTCCAAGTCCGGAGTTGTATATGTTTATATTTTAAAAAGCCTGGATTCTCAACTAAGTAAAGTGTGTATTTGTATAAGTTTTATCTATCACATTAAACTGTCTAATTGTGTTTCTTAAAAGTAGGTTCTAACATAGACACTCCCACTTTAGTTTTATTGAAACCTATATCTTAAATCAATTTCAAAAGACTAAAAGAAAAGAGGTGCTAAAGGGCCCATACCATGAAAAGCAGAATCTCATTTACTCTTTTGCACAAAGGAGAATTGCTCTTGAAGTTGGTTGATTTATGGTGGGAACACTGTTGTTTCAAGTTTTATACTAGCTACTAAAATGAAAATATATATTTGAAAGAAAGAATTTTTAATATTAATAATAATATTACCTTCAAGAATGATATAATTCTTCTGAATATAAAGTAAATGGAGAGTGTGAAGGTTTAAGAATGTACTACATACTTATTCTATAGACTGCTGTCAAATACAAACTGAATATAAATTTTGAAATACCTAAAGATGCCCATAAGCATGATTTATACCCTTCTTGTAACCGGACATATTAAAGTAAATAAATCATAGATGTTATTCTAACTTTTGGCATAACTATTTGAAAGTACTGTATATTCCGTAATGTTTGCAGAAATATATTTCATCCATGATCCAAAAATGTTCATCTCTAACACTTAAGAAAATAATCATGGATGTACAAGAGTTGCTGAAGACAATCTCTGCTATATGAGCTATCATTTAGCTTTACAGCAGAGAATACTGAACTATGGGAGAAATACCCAGGTGTTCCTGGTTTCTCCTTTCTAAAATCCACTGAATTTTAGAATCCACTTTATCTCAACTGGAATGCACACCTCTCAGGACTTGCTCCCAGCTAAGGACCCAGTAGAAGAGAGTCTAAGCCTGACTCAGTCTTGGCTGTACTTAAATGGCAATGGCTGCTGTGTTAGCCAGGCATGGCTCCCTTCCTATATTCTCTTACACAGGCACTTCTAATAAAATCTTGTAGGTTTAATCCTTTCTTGGCTTCAGCTCCTTAGACAACCCAGACTAAGACAAGTAGAAATAGAGTTTGAATGCATAATTAAATCCCACTCTCTAATTTAAAATTAAATACTTGTAAAATATTGCCATGTTAAAAAAAAAATCAAGATGCAGATTGAATACCCAAAATGAACTCTATATTGTAGCACAATAAAAGAAAAATTATGCCTTCATGAAGATGCATAAATCCATTGAATAAACAAAACTATCAAAGGATTTTTAAAGGTGTTTGCATTGGGGTAGTGATTTTATACCTATTTAACTTGTCTATGTTCTTAGGAATTAGACACTTCCTAGAATGAGCTATTTTATTAAACATTGCCATCTGAAAAAATATAAAATTATAGGATGACAGACAATACACATTTGGCTGTGCATAAAATGTGGCCGGATTGAGACAAAATTCTTTCATAAAATAATTTACTGTGTTCCATTTGTTCATTTATTTTAAGGGGAGCATCAAAGAGAAATGCAAACTCATGATTTTCCAGTGTTTTGATTTATTTAAATATATAGGTTTAAATCACTGTGGTTTAAACAATGAATTCATATAAACTATCTGTTGAATGTTTGTGAACAAATGTGTTTCTGTCAAGAATAAGAAATAGTCTCGTTCTTCATTTTTAAAAGCAAAGACCTGTGTGCTTATTCAATTAAATTGTGATGACTTCTTAACTAACCAGGACATTATATTTTAATGGCCCTAAAGACCATTGTTTCTGAAGCTTTGATGGAGGGAGAAAGGAGGAGACTAGGTAAGATGGGGGTGAGCTGTTCTTTTTGAATGCCTTGCTGCTAGTAGCTCAGCGGTGCCTTTTTTTGTTGAGGAGCTGATTTGGCTGGGGAGAAAAGCCTGAACAATGGACAGGAAGTCTGCCTCAGTGGGGAAACAGATGAATTAGCCACCTTTGGAATCTGGGGTGGTAGGAGAGCAATGCAACATCCATCATCTAGCCCATTTTTGTTTTTGTTTGTTTGTTTGTTTGTTTTGGTCAATATATTTTGCAAATTCCAAGTACAAGCTGCATTTAGGTCTCTGTCAGTACATTATTGATCAAAAGCATGCTCTATTTTATTGAAAATGTGTTACTTGTGAGAGTGACTTGTAATACAAGCTAATACAAGCTAATATATTTGAGCATTTGGTGGTACAAAGTTGGCCTTTGGTTGCAGCTCATAAACAACCCAACATCCAAGAATATTTGATATCTAATGAGATGTTTGGGGAATTGATACTTTTTATGAAGGGGAAGTCATTAATACAATATTAAATTTTAGTGAAATTTTATTGGCTATATTACCTGTAAAATAAAATTCTTAATATAATGAAAATTCTACTCAAAAAGTTTTAAAGTAATTCACATATTGTTCTGCTTATTTTTGCTTGCTTTTGAGATTGTATTTTTATTACATTTCTCCCATCCCTTTCATAGATCCTTCTCCCCTCTCCTTCAAACTCATGATCTCTTTTTTCATCAATTGTTATTTCAACAAAATGCATACACACACACACACACACACACTTTCGTAAATATAACTTGTTGAGTCCATATAGTGTTACTTCTATCTATGTTTTCAAGGCTCACCTTTTGGTACTGAACAACTAATTAGTGTGCCCTTCCCAGGGGAGGACCACATCTCCTGCTCCCAGCTTTACTCAGCTGCCTGTAGTTCTTATGTAGGGCTGAATTCTTCTGAACTTTTCCACATGCAGTTGGACATGTCTATTAGTGTCATTCCTATTCAGCTTATGTTTGGGCTGTCATGTGGGTAAGCCTTTATGGGCATAGCTTCTGATATCAACAGGTGACAATCTCACAGCAAAATCCTGGATCTTCTGGCTCTTACTTTTAAGCCAAATGTGGGGCCAGGGAGATGGCTCGGTGCTTAAAAGCACTTGTTGCTCTTGCAAATGACCCTGGTTTCATTCCCAGCACTCATAACCATCTGTAACTCCAGTTTCAGAAGGTCCAATGTTCTATTCTGATCTCCAGCAGCACCAGACACAAATGTGGTGCAAAGTTATACATGCAAAAAAACACATAAAATAAAAATATAAAATAACTTCTAAAATAAATACACTAAATGTGTTTGTGTAGAGTGATTTGCAAAGAATACCATTATTAAATGAACAAAAATTAGGTGTGTTTTCTAAGCTATTATTAATGTAGAATGGATCAAGATGAACTAGCATGCATGGCTGGTGAGTCCAGACTTTTACAGCATAGGATGTAAAACCACTGGCTAGCAGCAGATGGGGGTATCCTCAATGGTGTAGGCTCTAGGTTCCCATGGTCCACATTCTCAGCCAAGACCTCAGATGCAATACATCCTTAATACCAATGAATCACTAATTATCAGATACACAAATTTCTGAATCATCTGGACAATTTTCCAAGAGGATCTTGTCCATTATTCCCAGGTGTTGTCTCTGCTGTTTTTCTCTCCAGAAATGTCAACATCATTGTCTCTCCCAAACACCTCCTGAGAAACACACATTTAAATTTAACCTGAAACATTTGCCACCTTCTCAAAAACTTAAGTTTCCAAAACCTGGAAAATTATTGCTGGTACCTTTTAAAGCTCCAAGTTCCTCTACTCTTATGTACCTGCCAAAATGGCCTATATTTATTCTCCTGGAGGACAATAGTATGAAAGTGACTTCAGAGGTATTTCCCTCTGAATACATCTAAGATATGACTGATTATTTTTATAAATCAGATTTAAAGAAGAGGAGGCAGACTGGTAGATATTGATGGACTGTATTGGATGTTTTTATTATACTGAGCTCTGTATAATTTATATTAAAATATCCTTGTACCTGCACTGCAGACTTCTGGATTGGCAATATATTGAGGCCACTTTAGAACTTAAACTTGTTTGTTTTTTGGTTTTGGTTTGGTTTGGTTTTTGTTTTGTTTTGCATAGTTATGGTAATGCTTTCCCCCAAGCACTGCCTACATCTCATTCATTTCAGGCAGCAAATATGGATTAACAGGGAGAAATGTACAGAGTCTCAATTCAAGTAAAATAACCTTCAATAATATTATTGTAGCAAATCCAAAAGAAAATCTCTAAAAATGATATGTCAATCAAGATGATTTTCAGCTTAGGCTGTTCTTGGCTGTAATAAGAAAACACATCTACCATGAGATGCTTATCTAGCACAATACCACAATTGTTCTGGCCTTCAGCACTGGGCCAGACCCTTCCTGCTGCTATGAACCCTGTGAGTTTCCACTCGCCACTACAGTATGCACAGTGTTGGTCCATTGGCACATAGAAAATTTTTATTTAATGTTTTGAATGTATACTAGATCTGGTAAAAAGACAGATGGCTCCATAAAATATGCAATAAAAGCAGTCTCCAGGGTCTTTTGAAGCCAAAACTCACTGTGGTGCCATTTGGCCCCTAAAGTTATGAGTCTGTCACCATTCCATTTCTTAACTCATGTGGCTTTTAATTCTATCTGAGTAACAACACAATTGCCAGACATCATGGGAAAGCAAAGCTTTGTCTATATAGAGATTCTTCTGAAAACAGCTTTAACATCTAAGAGTCACCAAAAATGCTTATTGTATGTATTTAGTATGATGAAAATGCTTTATTTTTTGCTTTTAAAATTTATATGTGTTATGAAAGGTATATACTCAACATATTCATTTTAGTAAAAAACTCAATAATCCTCTACTTGCCTCTACAACTTCAGCAAACAAAACTTTAATTAGAAATAAAGAAAACTTTCTACTAAGCCTACTTAGAGTTTTCAGTCTAAATCTAGGGAAAAGTCTGAAATGGGGGCTAAGCCTGCAGTAAAGGCAATAGCTCAGAAGAGAAATTGTGTGTTCTAATGTTTTCTATTAACTGAACTTATGACATTAGACAAGACCATGGGTCAGTTTAACCAACATGTCTCCCAGCTCTCTGGAGATAGAAATACATAGTAACAACAAAAATAACTTTTGGTAAGTTTGTCTCCATTATCAATTACTTCCTCTTCAGTACTATTTACACTATTCTAAAGCTGAAAAAAATTTAAGAGTTTACCACATCCAGCACAGTTCAGTCCTGAAAACCTTACTGGATGGCAAGGGAATGATAAAAGGACAGACACAGGTATGGAAAAGTTGGGATCTTGTGAGCCATGAAATTTTTGATGGAGTGGTATCAACTAGCACAGCCTAGAACCTCAGTACTCTTAAGCCTTTTTGTATACAATTATCACCCAGGGCAGCATGAGAGAAGTAATAACTAGTCTCGGTAGGAGATGTCTGTAGATCAGCAGTGTTCTGCTATAAACATCCAGGAGCAACTTTAGTTGTTAGTTTTGCAAATAGTTGGTAAAAACTGGTATTTGGACCAGAGGAAGGCTTGCCATTGTCTCTGGGCATTACCAGAAGGAAGGCTTTGTCTGTTCTCAAGTTTCAGAAACATTGGTGTCTTTGACATGGCTCTGCCTATGTCAACAATACACATTCACTTAGGATTTCCTCAACTCTCCACAATATTTCAAATGAGAAGAAAAAAAAACTACTTATAAATTGGATAAAATATCCAGAAAGTCTTGGCTAGAATTTTGGCCATCACCATCATGAATACATGGAACTTACTACCACTTCCATGAGTTTTGCTTGGGCTTACGCTTTCCTGGTACAGCCTCAACTTGAGGGGCTCCTCAAATACTCACCCCAAGTGACTAAATTTCCTCATGAAACTATATGTAAAATAAAGTGCATGGTCCTAGGGAGATAGTTTGCTACTTACTCACTGTTTCTGATGAGTAAGATTAACTGCAGGTTTTGTAGCTAGAGATACATTTATCATCTTCAGGTTTTATAGAATGAAAGTGATACGTTATCCACACTGACTGGAAGACGGACTGGTTATCTTTAAATTTATCATCCTGTCCACATGTTATATGTGAAATATCACATACATTCAAAAAGTGCTTCCAGAGTAAGAGAGTGGAATGATGAATGGAAGGGCGAATGTGCAGACTGCGTCTGGGAATAGTGCTGGCCGTGACATTGCCTCAAGAAGTACAGCTACTCAAATGAGCCATAGGCTCTGCCTTTCCACAGCAATTTGTGAATATCTCTCTGCTTTTCTTTCTACTGGACATAGTGTTTATTATTATTGCCCATGGCCAATTAACTTCGATGGGAAAGGGCAATCCATCATAATACTCAATTTTCTAATGGAAAAGTTAGAAACAATGTTCTCTAAAATAAAGATGCATGGAGGACTTACTGGAATATAAAAGAAAATAGAGCACTGTTCTTGCTCTATAGTTTGGATGCAGGAACTAATACAAAACCAAAGACTATGAACCAGAGCCTTTCAGACTCAACTGCTCAAATTTTTCAGAGCCTGTTAAACCATGACTGTTCTGGCCCCGGCTCAGAACCCAAGAAAACAGGTGTCTACAGCATATTTACTGATGTGACTGTATTCTCTCTGGCCCTGTTCCGATCAGCAGCTGTCTTCCACATCCTGCCCAGTGCCAACTCTCTGCTACCTAGCTACAGTCCAGCATGATTCACTGATGAGGCTCTCAGATGCCTTTGATGTACATTCGTCTTGTCACATTCATCACTGGCCCGTTATGCTTATTGCACACAGAAAAGCCAACCTGCTGCCATCTCTCTCCCTATTCGTGACACTGGGCCATAGTTAGAATTCTATCTAGGACCCATGGAAGGAGCCACTGCCTCTCTCAAGATGTCCTGAGACTTGTGCAGCAAGAACGCTGTCTATAGTCCATAAATCACTTCCACTTGTGCTGTTTTTCTTCTAATTATACCATCTTTATTTCTATATTAAATCTATTTTAAATAATATATAAAATGAAAATACACATAGCAATGGATTATCATGTGATGTTTTAATACATATATTTATTGTAAAATAAAGAAATTTACTTCCTCTAACATTTATCACTGAAGAATATTGTTTTCACCATATTTGTTGAAAATATTCAAAATAATTTCTTCCGACTTTCTGAGCTAGGCATACACAGTTAATACCCACACTCACACTACTATGTCATATCACACTAGGCATCCTTCTATTTAACTGTGACTTAGTACTATTGACTAATGTTTCCTCAATCCCCCCCAAATACACACACAACTCTCTCTACTCTTCAGAAAACCCTCAGAATTTCTGTAAGATCAGCTGTCCTAAATTCCATGTGTCAGTGAAATCATGCAGTATTTGTCTTTGTGTCCTTTCCTGTACCTGGGTTAGCATAATGTTCTTGGGTTTGATCTGTATTGTCACAAATGAATGTTACAGTTTGAATGTAAAATCCCCCATAAGCCCAACTGTTTGAACAGTAGGCCCTCAGCTGGTGCACTGAATGTGAAGACTGTAAAATCTGTAGGAATGGGGGACTCATTGTTAGAAACAGGAGACTGGGACAAGGGTTAGGGTTAAGGTTAGGGTTAGGGTTAGGGTTAGGGTTAGGGTTAGGGTTAGGGTTAGGGTTAGGGTTAGGGTTAGGGTTAGGGTTAGGGTTAACGTAAGGATTAGGGATGGCATGTCTGTGAAACTGGAAGGCAAAAAATCCCTTTCTCAATTGCTTTTGTCAGACTTTGTTTTTATGAGATCTTTGTTTATTTTGGATATTAGCCCTCTATCAGACATGATTGGTAGTCTTTTTTCTATTCCGTAGGCTTCTGTTTTGTGTGGATGATGGTGTCCTTTGCTGTACAGAAACTTTTCAGTTCCATTTATTAGTTGCTGATCATTGTACCTGTGCTAATGGTATTCTGTTCAGTCCCTTCCTGTGCCTATAAGTTCAAGACTACTTCCCACATTCTCTTCTGTCAGACTCAGTATATCAGGCCTTATATTGAGGTCTTTGTTCCATGAGGAGTTTGAGTTTTATTCAGGGTAGTAAGTATGGATCTGTTTGCATTCTTCTACATGTAGACTTCCTTTTGACCAGCACCATTTACTACAGATGTTGTATTTTTTTTCCAGTATGTATTTATGGCTTCTTTATAAAAAAAAAATTAGTTGTCCATAGATATGTCGACTTCTGTCTGGGTCTTAAATTCTATTCATTATCAAAGTGTCTGGTTTTAGCCAGGACTGCACTATTTTTATTACTATAGTTCTGTAATACAAATTGAGACCATGGATTGTTATATACACTGATACTGGGAGACTTCAATATTACACTTTCACCAACAGACAGATCATCCAGGGGGAAAAAAACATAAACACAGAAATGCTAGAGCTAACTTACATCATAAACCAAATGGACATAAGATACTTACAGAACATTTCTCCCAAACACAAAATAATATACCTTTTCAGCAGCTCCTAGAATTTTCTCCAAAATTGACCAGAAAGTCTACAAACTCATGGAAGCTGAGAAACTCATTGCTAAATGAAAAATCGATCTAGACAGAAATTAAGAAATAAATGAAAAACTTTTTAGAACTGAATGAAAATAAAAACACAGCATACATAAACCTCTGAGACACAAAGAAGGCAGTTCTAAGAGGAAAGTTCATAGCATTAAGTGCCTATACACAAAAACATTTGCGTAATTTCACATTAGTAACTTAACAGGATGCCTAAAATCTCTAAAAGAACAAGGAAAGAAAGAATAGAAATCACACTCTAGAAGGAGTAAACAGCAATAATCAAATTCAGGGTTGAAATCAATAAAACAGAAACAACAACAAAATACAAGAATCAATGAAACAAAGATTTGGTTCTTTGAGAAAAGCAACAAGATTGACAAAGTCTTATCAAAATTAACTAAAAATAAGAGAGAAAAAAGAAATAAATTAATAAAATTAGAAAAGAAAAAGAGACTATAACAACAGACACCAAGGAAAATCTACAGGCAACCCTCACTCCCCAACAAGGACATACTTAAAAAACTTGTACTCCATCAAATTAGAAAATATGAAATAAATGGATAGTTTTTTCAATACATGCCACTTACCAAAGTTAAATCAAGATCAGATAAGCACTTTAAGCATACCTATAACATCTAATGGAACAGAAGCAGTAATTAATTCTTAAGAGGATTTATTTATTTTTGGGGGGGGGGAGAAATGAAGGAGTGAATCTGTTGATCTGGGGGACAGAGAAACTGGAGGCAGCAATTGGAGGAGTGGAGGAAAAAGAAACTGTGATAGAGATGTAATTTATGAGAGAAGAATAAAAGTTTAATAATAATAAAATAGTCTCCCAACCAAAAAATAAAATAAAAAGCCCAGGGCCAGTACAGAATTCTATCAGTCTTTCAACGAAGAGTTAATATTTATGCTCCTCAAATTATTCCACAATATAAAAAAAAATTTGAACATTGCCCTATTCCTTTTATAAGGATACCCAAACAACATAGACTCAACAAAGAAAGAGTATTATACACACAAAAAAACTCAATAAAATATTTGCAAACCAAATACAAGAACACATCACAAAGATGATCAACTGTGATCAAATAGGCTTCATCCCAGAGATGCATGAATGGTCCAATATATAAAATTGACCCTAACAATTCCAAAGGAAAACTCCTATAGCTGATAAACACTTTCAAAAAAAAGTAGCTGAATATAAAATTAATTCACAAAAATCGATATCCTTCCTATAAATAAATGACCCTCTCTACATATCCATTGACAGAGAAAGAAATCTGGGAAATAATACCTTTCACAGTATCCTCAAAATATATAAAAAGATCCTGGGGTAAATTTAACCAAGTAAGTGAAAGACTTGTATGACCAAAAAAAAAAAAAAAAAAAAAAAAAAAAAAAAAAAAAATGTCAATACATTCAAGAAAGAAACTGAAAAAGATATCAGAAGATGGAAAGATCTCCCATGTTATGGATCAGAAGGATTAGTATAGTACAAATGGCCATACTACGAGAAGCAATCTCTAGATTCAGTGCAACCCCCAGCAAAATTACAACATAATTCTTCATAGATTATGAAAGAATAATTGTGAACTTCATATGGAAATACAAACACACACACACACACACACACAGAGAGAGAGAGAGAGAGAGAGAGAGAGAGAGAGAGTATGATTGCTAAAACAATTCCTAAAAATAAAAAATAAATAAAAAAAAAACTGTTGGAGGCATCACTGTCTCCAACATGATTTTGTGCTAAAGAGCTGTAGGAATAAAAACAGCAAGGTATTGGCAGAAAAATAGACATGTTCACCAGTACTATCTTGTTGAAGACCAGTCATAAACCCATACAACTGTGGACATCTAATTTTTGATAAAGAAGCCAGAAAATGAAAACTGTAAAAGCTACAGCATCTTCAACAAATGGTCAAACAAATGGTCCAAGTGAATTGTTGCATGAAGAAAAATATAAGCAGATCCGTATTTATCACCGTGCACAAAAACTCAGCTCCAAATGAATCAAAGACCTCAACATAAAACTAGATACACTTAACCTGACAGAAGAGAAGGTGGGTAATAGCCATGAATTCATTGGCACCGGAGAAGACTTTTTGAACAGAACACCATCAGCACAGGCATCAAGATAAAAAATTAACAATTGTGACTTCATGAAACTGAGAAGCTTCTGTATGGCAAAAG
The DNA here is from genome assembly GCF_943737965.1 of Phodopus roborovskii. Classification (NCBI taxonomy): domain Eukaryota; kingdom Metazoa; phylum Chordata; class Mammalia; order Rodentia; family Cricetidae; genus Phodopus; species Phodopus roborovskii. The sequence continues at coordinate 7,926,951 of NW_026126514.1, read as the reverse complement.
AACCATTATTTGGAAAAAGGTGATAGCCTACAGAACAGGAAAAGACTTTCACCAACTATGAATTCAATAGAGGGCTAAAGAGGGCTAATGACCAAAATTTATATTAAAAAAAAGAGAGAGAGCTCAAAAAAGCCTAAATATCAAGAAAACAAAGAAGTCATTTTGAAAAAATGGGGAAAATGGGAAGGAGTACAGATCTAAACAATACAGAATGCTCAAAATAAGATACACAAATGGCTGAGAAACACTTAAAGAAGTATCCAGCCTCCCTAGTCATTAGGAAATAGAAATTGAAAGTACTTTGAGATTTCATGATTACACCCTTCAGAATAAAACAAATAACAGCTGATATTGGCATGAGGGAAACACTCATCCATTGCTGGTGGGATTACAAATTGTACGGATACAGCAGAAATCAGTGTGGTGGTTCTTCAGAAAGATGGAAATCAATCCACCTCAAGAAGCAGTTATACCACTGCTAGGCATATATCCAAAGGATGCTTCATCCTACAACAGAGACATTTTCTCAGTCATATTCCTTGTTGCCCTATCCATAATTGGAAACAACCTATATGTCCCTCAACAGATGAATGATTTTTTTAGAAATATGGTACATTTATGCAATGGAATGTTACTCAGCCATTAAAAAATAAAATTTGCAAGTAAATAGATGGAACTAGGTGGAAAAACATTCTAAGTGAGGTAGCCCAGATTCAGAAACAGTATATACTCACTTATATGTGAATATCAGTTTTTAAGTCACTGATAACCAAGCTACAATCCACAGAACTGCAGAGGTTAGGTGTATTCTAAGAGACTAGGGGAGATAGATAAACCTCCCTAAGAAGGGGAAATAGAATAGATAGTTATTGATGGATGAGTGTGGGGTCTGGAATAGTAGTATCAAACAGGGGGATAGACAGGAGAAAAGACTGAAACAAAGGAGGGAACACTGGGAATGACAACTAAAATTAACGATCTTTTAAAGAGTCATATGGAAACCTAATACATAGATTATACATATATAGATTTATGAAGGCAATCTAAATGAAATTGCCAAATAATGGGGGAGACAGATACCCAACTGGAATTCTCTTGTCACCAAATTAAGCTTCCAGTACTGGAAATGAGTCACATCTGATTGTGTTGTTGGCCAAAGGAATCTGAGAGGAACCCACACACAACCCAGACTGTTGCCAAGACTATAGATTACTCTCTACAAACTGACAGCAAAGGTTCTATTGCTGAAGCCACACAAATCACTGACCACTGAAGTGGAGCTGGTGCCGACATATGAGTTAGTAGTACTGGAAGGTAGTGTATGCTATCAAATTAGAAACATAATAACCAACACAACTACAAGCCCTTAGATCCACAAAAGTATTCTGCCTGCAAGATATGTTATTGCAATGGTGGCATAAAGCTTGTGAAAGCAAATAAGTAATATCTGATTTGATTTAAGGCCCATTCCATAAGAAGAATTTATACCTCACATTGTTTAGGTAACTAAGAACCAGAAACTAGATAGCCCAGGGACTTAGGGTAAAACCAAATGCAACTGTTCTACTGAAGGAATGTAGCAATAAAAAGACTTCTAATGATATTCTGCCATGCTGCCTTGCTCAGCTACCATCAGCAGATAGTAACAAATACAGAGAGATACCGCCAGACAATATGCAGAGAATAAGAGATTTTGGAACTCTTAGATCTGAAATGTATGTCTCCATCAAATCCCCCTCCTTGGGACTCAGGGAATCCTTCAGAAGAGGAGGAAAAAGAGTGTAAGGTCCACTGGGATGAAGAACACCTAGGAAACATGGCCTTATAAATCAACAAGATAGATAGACATACATATAAACTCACATAGACTGAAGCAGCATGCACAGACCTTGCATGGGTCTGCACCAGATGGGGTCTTGGAGTTGAAATGAAAGTGAACATGTGCCCCATCACTAAACTTTGGAGAAACAACTTATTCTTATGGCTAGGCTGCATGCCCAGCAGTAGGTGGACAACAGAAAACTAACTCGATGGCATCTTTGGAAGTTTCTTGTCTCATAATGTCATGCCAAAGCTTTTTTCTTTTTTTTAAGATTTTTTTTTATTGAAATTTGAAACAAGATTGTTTTACATATCAATCCCAGTTCCTGTACCCTCCTATCCTCTCCTGTTTCCCCCACCAACTCCTAACCCATCCCCTTTCTGCTCACCAGGGAGCAGACTTCCATGGGGAGTCTTCAAAGTCTGTCATATCATTTAGAGCAGGGTCTAGGCTCTCCCCAATGTGTCTAGGCTGGGGCAATATCTCTCTATGTGGAATGGGCTCCCAAAGTCCAGTCATATACTAGGGATAAATACTGATCCATTACCAGAGGTCCCACATACTGCCTAGTCATCCTAACTAACACCCACATTCAGATATCTGTGCCAGTCCTATGCTGGTTTCCCAGCTATCAGATTGGAGTCCTTCTTATTCAGGTCAGCAGTTTCTCTAGCCTGGTCTTGACACCTTTACTCATCACTCCTCCCTCTCTGCTACAGTAACTGAAGGAAGCAGAAGCAGACACCCACGCCAGGGCTTTTTCTTTCTTTCTTTTCTACCTTTATTTTTTCTTTCCTTTTACCCTACAGATACTTTGCATGTATATTATGGCTTAAGGGTTTGTTTGTTTGGTTTTTGTTTGTTTGTTTTAATGAGATTTCTGAGTGTTAGAATGAGTGGATCTATTCATCTCAACATGTCTCTTGTGCCTTTTCTTGGGATCTTTTCCTTCTGTTTGTTTTGTCCTATTTTGATGCATTTGTTTTTGTCTTGTTTTTTATATGTATTTATTTCATTATTTTCTTTTAGATGCATGTTTTTCTTCTAATGAGAGATAAAAGGGGGTGGATTCAGATTGGAAGAGAGGTAAGGAGGAACTTTGAGGAGTAGAGGGAGGAGAAACTGTAATCAGGATATGTTTTATGAAAAAAATCTCTTTTCAATAAAAGAAAAATAATTATAGATAAGAAAAGCTGCAAGACCCAGGGTCCTTCTGAGGAGCAGCACTATGGGCAGCACCAAAGAGAAAGCAATAGTAAAGGTCCAGAGGAGGTAAAATGATCTAATACACATGTCTCGAGCAAATAGAAACCTTTCACTCCAAATCCTGCTATTCAATGCATCATGAACAGCTTTCAGAGAAATTATAATGTTCATAGGACTGGAAAAAAAGAAACTCAGAAAGGACAAAATATCAGAACAAGACTTGTCCATGACACTCATAGGCTCAGGAAAATGAAAGTAGAAATATAAAAACTTATTCTGTGAATCAAGCATAACCCTAGTATCGAAGGCAGATGAAGATAATTCAAGAATGCGAACTTCATGCCAATATCTCTCATGAATATAGATGTGAAAATCTTTAACAAAGTATTATCTAATCTGGCAATTCATGAAAGGAATTATACACTATGACCAACTGGGGTTTATTCCAAGTAGGCAAGGCTAGCTTAACACTTTGATAATCAATCATTTCAATACACTACATCAATAAACTGCAAAAGGAAATTATGTGATGATGCCAGCTAACATAGAAAAACCATTTAACAAAATTCCAACTCCTGAGAATGATAAAAAAATAATTAACTAGAATTTTTGGCAGATACATAATGTAGAGAAAATGGAGAAAAGACAATCCTTTCAACAAATGCTGTCTAGAGCATTGCTCATCCAAATACAAGAAGAAGGAGGGAGCCCAATAAAATAGGGAAGAAAAGGAGGAGGAACCCCCAGACAAAGATTGTAAAGCTATTACTTCCTTAACTTATTGAAGAGCACTTATAGTTAAAAACCCCACCTTTACATATTTCAAAGTTAATCATTTGTATCACCTTCCCCCATGCCTGAATATTATCTGAGCTTTACTTTGCCATTTTAATTTGAAGTTGTGCCAGAGTATTAACTAAAACAAGAAAACTTAAAATATACAAATTAAAAACAAACAACTGTCTCTATTCATAGTTTGCCATGGTTTTCTGTATAGAAAATTTTTAAAATGTGACAAAATAACTTATGGAACTAGTGTGGCAGTACCACAAACTCAATGAATAAATGAAATTTGAAGTTCATTATTATAATAGTCTCCCCCAAAATGAAGTATACAGTTACAATTCTAACCAAATAACTATAGTACCTATATACATGAATCAGTATGAAAATCTAAGAAAATAGAGGAATATTTTATGTTCATGGCTTTGCAGACTCAGCAATGTAATGACATTACATAAGTAAGTTGAGGCAAGTCTACAAAGAATTCTGCTCACACAGGAGGAGATCCTAATTCTCCATTCCTCAAATAAGATTGTGCATAGGGCTTTCCTTCCAAATAGTACATTAGGAAAAGAGGGTGAGATGATCAAGGTCAATATCAACAATGAAAAGGCATGTTGACAGCCTGTGCCCTTGAAAGAGTGCGATGAATGTCTCACTTTACAACAGTGTTCTACCACACAAATATACCCTCAACCCAATTATCAGGGAAATATTAGTTGAAGAACAGTCTACACAGTATGCCTGACCAGTGCTCCTCAAAAATTTCAAAGTCAGGGCTGGTATAGGCAGCATGCACACAGCCTTGAGTTCACTTCTCAACATTAGGAGAAAATAAAACTGATAAAGGACATCCCTAGATAATCTAGAAAATTATCACATCCAAACTTGACCAGAGAACACAAAGTATAAGTGGATTCTGAAATTTACTTTTTAGGAATAATTCTTTTAAAATGGTATGAGCAAATTTGGGCATAGCTGTGATGTATATATTCACACTGTGATTATTTTGATAATGACTATGAGTACAAACATTTGTCACATTGTAACAGAATGAACACTGTGAACAGGTGCTACTTACAGTAGAATATACATTATAGTATTATGTATGTGCAGCTGAAAATGACAAGCTAAAGCTTTAAGTTTGCTAAATACAAGGTCATTCACAATATATTAAATCTCAGACTCTAAGGAATTTTATAAACAATTTAAGCAACAGCTGGCCATGGTTGTCTTCAACATTCTTTTTCTGATTATAAAGATTATGTTTCATGTCTTTGGGAAGTAGAAATTATCTACATATATCTTAAAATATTTTTCAAGTGCAAGAAATAAAATATCCCACAACAGCCATCACCAAGAAACACTAAAACAAAGTGATACCACTACATGCTTTCTCATTTGCCATTGGGCATTAAGCTAAAATTATAACCACAACTAATTTGTTCAAGCAAAAATTGCAGTCAACCTATTGTTCTACATTACTGAAGACAGCTCACCCCTCCAGTTGGCTTGTGTTCCAGGCTGTTGAAACACACCTGGACATTTTCCAGAGCTAGATTTCAGAATAGTTGTGCAAGGAGCCAAAACAACATAATTTACTGTATATTTTGTGGGGTTTGTCACTTAAGTACATGGGTTTTGTTGTTTTTTGTTTTGTTTGGCTTTGTTTGTTTTATGGAGGGGTTGTTTGTTTTTTGTGTTAGTTTGTTTTTGTTTTTAGTTTGTTTGTTTGTTTGTTTCTTTTTTTTTGGCTGTTGTATGCCTGTGTGTCACTTGCATGTCAGGTGCCCATGGAGGACAGAAGAGGGTGGCCAATCCCCTGAAACTGGACTTAGAGAAACTTACAGATGTTTGTGAGCCACCATGTGGGTGCTGAGAATTGAACCCAGGTCCTCTTCAAGAACAACAAGTGCTTTTAACTGCCAAGCTATCTCCCAAGTACCCATAATTTGTTGTTTAAGAAGGTCAAGTTCTTTGACTCTTAAGTAATGAGAAAAGATGTTTCTATTGTTATGGGGACTTTGCCACATTACAATTTGATGGTAATATTTAAAGAATTTGGATCCCAAGTAGAACCTATTAAAAATTTTTCATAAGAGAATCTCCTTTTGGAAAAAGGAAAAAAGTAATTCTCAATTAATATGTATCTAACCATCATTTAAGGGAAAAACATTAATTAAGGCGTATTACATTTCATGATCTTCACTGTATATAAGTCCATAATTTATTAAGCATACTAGAAAATAAAAATAATGATGGATTAACATGTTCAGCATTATATATTTGTCTTATGAAATAAGAATCTTCCAGAATTTAGCAAATGTATAGTACTGCTGTGATTTTTCCTTCACTGAATCAGTTATACTCTTAAGATAAAATTTTCTATGAATTTTTATGACTTCCTGTGGACAGACACACTGTTTAGAGTGACTATTGCCCAGACAGAATTTTAGTGCATTCTGGCTCTTCTTAGATAATGGCTCACATTGAACCCAGTGAGATCCTAACATAATAGCAGGAAGATTACCAAGAGGCACCAGAGATGCTGGACATCACTCTTCCCAAATACCTGCAGATTCTGTCTTCATGCCTTCCCTTTGCTGAGTCCAGGGTCCTAATGCCTAACTGTAGATCTGTCACCAAAAGAAAGACTGGGTAACATTATTAGTATCATTTCCACTAATTTTTATAATTATCTATATAAGGTATAGCGGTGTTTTGCCTGTTTATATGTGTGGGAACCACATGTATATGAACCCAGTGTCATCAGAGACCGGAAGAGGACACTGAATCCCCTTGAACTCAAGTTACACACAGTTATGAGTCATCATGTGGATGTGGTCATTAAACCCAGATTCTCAGCAAGAGCAACCAGTAATCTTAATCACTGAACCATCTGTCAGCCTCTCGTCTGATATTTTATTAAAGAATTCATGCAAGGCAATATTATAAACTCGTTTCAGCCTTATAAGCTGTACTGTTATAAGTACTATTATCTTCATTTACATCATAGGAAAGGCACCATGGTAAAGTGACTGACTCAAGGTCACACGACTAAGGACCAGCAGTTCCAGGCCTACAGTCCTCATACTCTGGCTCCAGATCTTTCAACCTGATTCCCTATCACATGACATTCAAACTTGGGCTTCAAACAGACCTGTCTGGTTTCTCATTCAACTACCCTTTTTAATCATGCAGAACTTTTCTCCCTCTGGATTTTATATAATTCACCACAGTTTATCCTTTAGTTTGATGGGGAGGAAAAATCAATGATCGCAGACACATTATCTGTCAAGAATTCAGTCTTTGGGTACTTACAACAAGATGAATCTTTGCATCCCCAGGCTGTGGGGTAGGAAGGAAACAGCTGTTTACACTTACAGTCAAATAGGCCCATAGGCATGTCAGACACTACCCTGGTAGTGAAGGGATTGCCTCTAGAACAAGGTCAGGCAGAATTTCTTCCATAAGTACAAACTCTTTAGAGAGGCACATGCAGCTGTCACTATATTTTTTTCACAGTTCTGTGCCAACAGTCACTCTGGGTGACCATTGCTTGTTTTATTAATAGTTTATGAAGTGAAGTCTGGACCATTGACTTCCAGGCTTGTCTGCCTTCAGCCTACTATGCAGAAAGCAAGTCTCTCTTACTGTAAACTTGCTGTTTATAGTGCTTTAGAAGGCCAAATGATATCAAGTAAAATGTACGTGTATAGAAGGGCTCCTATGCTCAATTAAAGCAGTCTTCACAGGAAACTTTATGATTCCACACAGTATGGAATCTTTTCTGTGTGAGGTTTGCTAGTGAAGAATTAAAAATATGCTTCCTTCCACTAGGAAAAATAAATATCAGGTATGACTGAGAGAGAGAGAGAGAGCTGGAGGGGGAAGGGATTCACATAAAGGAACACAAATACTAAACACTTTTACAGCAAAGGAGTTCAACATTACAGACACCTAGTATTTTTTCAAAATACATTAAAATAATTGAAAATTAAATATAAGATTACTGTTAGTTCAAAAAGCATTGATTTATAATTAATATCTTGTAGATTACACCTTAAGAGTTTAATGACTCCAATGAAGTGATAATAAAAGGATTTGTTGCTGATATTTATTAAATAACAAGTGTGTGACAAACACTAATGTGTGCTTATTTGTGTTAGTAGCACAATGAACAGAATGTGATGATCCAACTGATTTTGTATCTTGGGAATAGAGACCTAAGACACCAGTCCCTAAACTGTGTAAATTAATGCAGAGTCTTTAGTCTTTGGATGAAGTTTGAATGAGTTGATACAGTCTTCCTAGGAAATGCTAGTAACAAATTGGCAATATCCGTAGCATATTTTCTTCTTATTGGGTCACACAGATCAAAGGCAAATCTGAACCAGTAAAAGATGGAGATAAAGTTGGCAAAATACAGGAATTTGTACAGTTGAAGTAAAATAATGAAAAAGGAGACTATAAACAAAGCAATGCAGTAGACATACTGAAAAGATGTCAAAAGAATATATTCAATCCCATTGGGAAATGATAGTGTTTTAAATGAGATACAGTTCTTAAAACAGGTACTACCACGCTGAAACATAAAGGAAATAATGCAGCCCCAAAGCCTGCCTTCAGGAAGCAGAGGTTCTGAAATCACAATAGAATTTTAAAATGTGTGTTAAGGGCTGGGGAAATGGCTCAGTGGTTAAGAGCACTGCCTGTTGTTTCAGAGGATTAGGGTTCAATTCCCAACACTAAAATGGTGGCTCATACCTATTTATAACAACAGTCTAAAATGATAAAATACCCTCTTCTGGCCTCCTCAGGAACTCCATATGCAAACCCATACATGCAGAGAAACAGTCATATACATAAAATTTTAAACTTAAGTGTATCTAGTGTAGTGCATGTTTAGATATCTTATGTCTGGTGCATCTTTGGAAGGCAACCCTCTATTATAATGGCATAAATTTCTTCTGTCCTCAAGTATTGCAATGGAGATGAACCTTTACCCCCTCTCCAGGCTAAGGATAGAAAAGCCACACAGTTGTTACTCACTGTCTCTCACAACAATAGCTAAAGCAGCCCATGTTCTAGCTAAAACAGTTGTTAAGTAGAAAATACATGACCTACACCAAGGCAATTGGAATGTTCACTAACATCTTTTGTCCTATCCAATGGTGTGTGTGGGGTGGTCTCTTTCTATGCAAATTTCTGAAATTTTAAGACAGGACTCTCGGGCTACCCCTGAGCACTTGTGTGTACAACTTGGAGAGGTTTATCAGAGAGACTATGGAACACATGTTTGACAGGATCACCCACACCACCATGTGATCGACTGGGGCTAGCTCTCCCACTCTCATGTCCTCAGGGCAGGCTCTGTGACAGGCCTGCCAGCAAGGATGGCTCTACTCTGCTGCCCTGGGGATGTTCAGGGCCCCTCTTTGGATTGCTACAATTGGTGAGAGTCAGAGCCAGTGCTGGAGCCAGGCCAACTGTGTGCAGCTCTATCCTCCCTGCTTTCAATGGTAACAGGAGCTACAAACATCAACACAGACCAAGGCTGTGGCAGTGCCACAGACCCAGACATGGCCCCTGGCAGCAGTCCAGGCCCAGACAACACCATGCCCCCAGGTGGCAGCTCAGGCTATTCAGATCTGCATAACCCTGGCAGAAGTTCAATACTCAGGCACTAAACTGGCCCTAGGTGGCGACCCAGGCCCCTGATGTTCATGAGGCCCTTAGTAGCACTATAAGCCTTGGACCCCCAACTGTGGTTGGATCATGGACTTAGACATGCTCCTTATCAACAGCCTGGACCCTGATGTCACCATGGCCCCAGGTCACTCAGATAGGCATGTAGTCAATAGCAGAGTGACCCTTAAACCACCACATGGCTCCAGGTGGTGGCCCAGATCCCAGGCATCTGCCCAGCTTTCCATGACAACAATATCCTTGGACATCATCACAGACCCTGGGTGCAGCAGGGCCACGGACCAATACATGACTAATGTCACAACTCTGGCCCCTATGATGCCACTCCAATCTGTATGGGCTTGGTATCAGCACAGCCCTTGGGCACCAAGAAGGCCACAGGCAAAAGCCCAGATCCTGGTGTGGGCTTTGGTGGCAACATGGGCCATGAACTCATGTAGCTGGATCTTTCTAATTATGAAAGCTTATCCTTAACTTAGGCTTTTCCCCAAGTAGCTCTTACAATTTAATTAACCCATATTTTAAAAATCTGTGTTCTATTATATGTGTTACTTCTCTTCCATCTTGTATCTTCTGTTCCTTCTTCTTATCTCCTGGCATCCCTTGTGGGCCTAGATTCTTCCACCTCTTCCTTTCTCTCTGCCCTGGTATCACCTATCTCTCCTGCCTAGCTTTTTATTACACCAGTTACAGCAACACATCTTCATACGGTGTACAAATTGTTCTGCAAAATTCCCCCCCTCTGGTCTATATATGCATTAACACAGTTATGGAATGTGCAGTGTGCACAAGTCAGATAAAGATGGTATTTTGTTCCATTTTGGGCAGGTAAAACTTCATAAGTCTGTTTGGACTATATAACCAAACCCAAACCTCTATTCATGCCCTATGAAAGGATGGCAGATAATAAGTCATGAGGACTTAATCAAGTTTAATCCAGTCTCAGAGCTGTTACTGTAGTAGAGAAATCAGCCCATATCATCTATCTTGTAGTCTTTCTTGTTTTGTTTGGATGTCTGTAGTCTCCCCCAGTCAAACCTGATCTTCATCAGTTTTGAAGAGAACCATAACTTTTGTTTCCTGTGGAAACAACAGCATAGCCTCTCTCCTAATGCAACATATTTTCTAACTTCCATTTTGAAGTTAAGATATTCTTAAAATATGTAGGTTGATTTAATTTAGCAGTTTCCATACCCCAATGTCTCTCAGCAGCTATTGTTTTATTCTTTTTACATCAGCATTTAAAAAATTCAAAGCCAACTGAGCAGCTTAGATACCCTGTGTATTTCCTATCTTTAAATGCCTTATTCTTTTCAATATTACTTTACTCTCTCTTCAAAGAGCATATTATTTTAGAACTAGTTTTTCTATGACTGTCTATAACCATTTTCTTTTCTTCGTGCACCATCTAGCCAAATTTTAAACATACTGTACCTTTTTAGAGGTTTTCTGTATCTGGATCTGGCTTTATGAAGTGCCTGCAGAATTCTCTGTCTACTTGAAACAAATCTTAAATGTCATGTCAGCTGCCATGATGCTAGTGGCTGGCTCCAGCCTGCAGGCAATGTCTGGGAGCCACATCTTTGTATTCTACCAAGCACCAGCCTGTCTAAGAGGCGGCAAGACTAGGAAACCACATCTGGCTCTCTCTCCAGACTTTTCTTAGCCTTTTAGGCCCTATATTTTGGATATTTGAGCCTCCACACTGTAGATCATATGTAGTCTTTTTGTTGTTGTTGTTGTTGCTTTGTTTTTCCCCTTTGGGCAATCAGCTCACAAATAACAACACAAAGACATTATTAATTATGAAAGCTTGGCCTTAGCTTAATTTCTTTACCAATTAGCTCTTATAATTTAATTAACCCACATTTTTTAATCTATGTTCTAACATATGGTGTCAAATCTCTTCCATCTTGTACCTCGTGATTCCTCTCTGTCAATTGTGGCTTCCCCTGGGCTTCTGGATTCCTCTTTATCTTCCTTTCTCTCTTTCTGGAAGTTCCACCTATCCCTCCTGCCTAGCTATTGACCATTTGACTTTTTATTACACCAATCACAACAATATATCTTTACACAGTGTACAAATATTCCACAATAGACTCAGGCTGTGATAGAACCATAGACTCAGACATTGCCCTTGGCAACAACCAGACCTGGATTTCATCACAACTCTAGTTGGCATTGCAGAATGCCCAGATCAGTGTGGAGCAGGAGCGGGAGAGACAACCTCCCCAGTCCCTGTCCCTTACCACCTTTGATGGGTGGGAGAGCTGATCCTGAGGTCATAAGAGTGGGAGAATTGACAATGTTCCCCATTTTCCCCACTGTCAGCAGCACTCAGGAGAGCAGGCCCTGTACTATACCCAGGTAGCACAACAGAGCTGACCCTGTTGGCAAGGGCACAGGTGAGCTATCCAGGAGAACATAAGAGCAGTAGAATGGATTCTGCTCCCTCATCTGCCATGTGGTAGGGTGGGTGAGGGGAAAATGCCCTCCCTCCCCTCCACTTGCCTCTTGCAGCAGGTGAGAAAGCTAGCTCCAAGACCAGGAGAGTAGGAGAGCTGGTCCTCCTCCTCACCAGCTCCAGCACATGGGAAAGTAGGCAGGGTACCTCACCTGGGAAGCACACTAGAGTTGACCCTGTTGGCAGGGGCACCGGTGAGCCAGATCCAGGGTGCAAGAGCAGGAGAACTGACCCTGTTCCTTGCTGTCTCGTACATTGGGTGAGCTAGCAAGGATAGTGCTGGAGAGCTCACCTGGGTGGTGATGAAGAGGGAAACCTAGTTAGCTGACAAAACTAGCTAACAACCAGGTCCAAAACCAGGGCTACTAGGTAGCTCACACCAACATCCACTTGATCTATGAACTGCTAGAATGTGCAAAGTAGCTGGACCTATAAATCCAAAGCTACAGGATCTCCATGACAATGGTATGATATCCAAGAGGAATCCCAATGAGGACCCAGTATCAATAGTGTAACGGAAGCCAGAGGTCTCAAATCAGACCAATGACTCTTTGCAATAAACCCAAGTAAAAATGTATGGATTAAAGGGTATACTGTGTGATTCACTGGGCCACACTACAACTTCAAACACGAGATTTTGTTTTGTTTTGTTTTTGCTTTAAAAAAAATTGGGGGTGGGGAGGTTGCAAGGGCAGATGGTAGAAGCAAGAAGGGATGTAGAGATGAGTGGGATCAGGATATATGGTGTGAAATACACAGAGAAACAATAATATAGAAGAAAGAAGGAAAGAAGGAAAGAAAGAAAGGAAGGAAGGAAGGAAAGAAAGGAAGAAAGAGGAGGGAAGGGGAGGGGGAGGGAAGGGAAAGGAAGTAGGGAAGGAGAGGAGAGAAGAAAAAAAGGGAAGACTGGAAGTGTCATTGTCCCAAGGAACTTCTTGGTTTGTTAACACCCACAGACATCTTCTGAGAATTGTCACATTTGAGGGAATTAGAAGGCATAAACTAAACCCACAGCCTCTTGTTTTAAATGTGTAAAATATAACTTAAGGTCATTTGGTGAACTGCCTGATTTATAGCCTCACACTTGGAATAGACACAGAGGTAGGCATAGACTCATAGGCAGAGGTCTATTTATCAGGGCTTTCTTTGGGAGTTGTACCTGAGGGCCATTGTTTGCCTGTATATAATCTTCATTTATTTAACTGAAACTTTTCCAAACCAAAAGTTTTCCTGAAACCTAGTCTGATTTCCAGGAGAGAATTATTATAATGCTGGCCCTTTGCAACTTTCCATTTCATTTCTTCTTATATTTGTTGTATATGAATAATAGAACAGCAATATCAGAGTTCAGAGAGGTTTTGAAAAGGACAAGTGTATGCTTTCTATGCAGAGCTCCAGCTGCAATAGAGGGGAAAGAACAGGTCAGGACAAATCCCTTTTAGAACTCTGGGGACCAGGCTCAGCTCTCCTAGGCAAATATTACGTGAAAAGTTTTTATAGAAATGAGTGTTCATTGCTGCAAAAGGCTGCAGCAATGAGAAAAACACACTCTGGTTTGTGCTCTGGAGACATGTTCTTCCTTGTTCCTATAGCCGATTGCATGTTTTGCTTCTTACTATCCAATTCAACATTTTCTCTGGTCTTTAATAAGATTCCAGTCTGTTTCTGGCAAATCATTTGTGCTAATAATTTCCGGCTCAGGATTTTTCTATGGCCTACTGTGAGTGATGACTTGTTGCTTTCCTAAAAGTCCATTTTCTGGATAGTAATTTTGGTGGAAAAAGAATTAGCATTTTGTAAAGCAGATGGTGTGTAATAATTCATCACACCTTGGAATTTTCAATGCTTCTGCTGTTGCTGGAATGAAAACCAGGTGCATTTCACAGCTGTTCCAGCACTATTTGCCATTGTTTGAGGTGACATAAAAAACTTTTCTCTCTTGTCCGCTTAAATTTATTTTTCCTATGTTTTTAACAAAATTTGCAATTACCCAAAGACTCAATGAGTAGAGGACAGCATGTTCTTATAGGGTAAGTTCATACATACATTCACACATATATACGTGCATACATACATACGTACATACATACATACATACATACACACATATCCACTGTACCCAGATAAATAATTAAATAATTTATGCTTTTTCATATATATTCTTTCCAAGATAAAATTCAACCTTAAAAATGTATTTCCAGTGGCAACATCCTAGACCCACAAATCAGGGCCTCTGCTAAAGAAAGAGGCCTCAGCTGGAGAGCCCCAATTTCCAGTGAGATCCGACTATCCTGCAAAACCTTCCCAAGTTTCAGCTCAGCCTTTGTCCTCTTCTGCCAGCTATTGGCCAGAGGTGAGTCTGGGCCCAAGTGGGGCTGGCTCTCCCCTACAACCTCTCCCCCCCAACCCCGAACTCCCTGGGTTGGCCCCTGATCCTGCTGCTCCTGTGTACTGTCCCCATTGAGAGCACCCTTGGAGCTCTGATACAGCCCCACTCATCCACACCGCTAGCCTGCCCTCCCTACCCTGTGCCCTACCCTGCCCACTGTTCTGCTGCTCTGGTTGAGCACTGGGACAGAGGGTGGAGCCAACAGTCCACCCTACTTCGGAGACTCCTTGGAGCAACTCTGAACAAAAGATACCTGCCTATCCACGCGGGACCACCCGTAATTTCCACCTGCTGGGTCTCTGACCCCACCTCCAGTCCTCTGCTGGAGTCTCAGTCCCCTGCCAGAGTTCTGCCTATCTCTGCAGGTCCACTCTGAGTTCCTGCTGGCAAGATCCTTGACCACCAAATCAAGGCCTCTGCTAAAGAAAGAGGCCTCAGCTGGAGTCCCAGTTTCCAGTGAGATCTGACTATCCTACAAAATCCTTCCCAAGTTTCAGCTCATCCTTTGTCCTCTTCTGCCAGCCATTGGCTAGTGGCATCTTCTACTGGATCCTCAGCCCTGATCCCATCCCTGGGTCCCTGTCTGCAAAGAAACCTCCTATAGACCTTGGACCACCCAGAGCTACAGATATTGAATCTCTGACCCACATAAGCCCACCTGGGAAATACCATAGAGAGAAGGGGAGACCCCACCAACACCTACTAGAAGAAGCTATGGGAAGACGGCAATACAAGAAAACACCTAACAACAGAAAGACAAGCATGACACCACCAGAATCTAGGGAATCTACACCAACTAGAATGGAACACAACAAAGCAGAGGAAGCAGAAGGGAACGACATAAAAATTACCATCATAAAAATGATAGAGGCCCTCAAAGAAGGGAAGACAGCAATACAAGAAAACACCTAACAACAGAAAGACAAGCATGACACCACCAGAATCTAGGGAATCTACACCAACTAGAATGGAACACAACAACAAAGCAGAGGAAGCTGAAGGGAACGACTTAAAAATTACCATCATAAAAATGATAGAGGCCCTCAAAGAAGATGTGAGAAAATCCCTTAAAGAAATGGAGGAAAAAACAAACAAAAAAGTGGAATAAATGAACAAATTCCTTAAGGAAAGTACAGAAAGCCAAGAAAAAATAATTAAGCAGGTGAAGGAAACAGTTCAAGACTTGAAAATTGACAAAGAGAAAATAAAGGCAACACAAACCGAAGGAATGCTGGAAATAGAAAAACTGGGCAAAAACTCGGGAACCACAGATACAAGCATAACCAACAGAATTCAAGAGATGGAAGAGAGAATCTCAGGCGCAAAAGATAAACTAGAAGAAATAGATTCATCGACCAAAGAAAATCACAAATCCTTAACAGAAAACATCCAGGAAATGTAGGACATCATGAAAAGGCCAAAACTAAGAATAATTAGGCATAGAAGAAGGTGAGGAAGCCCAGCTCAAAGGTGCCGAAAACATATTCAACAAAATCATCAAGGAAAACTTTCCAAATCTGAAGAAGGACATGCCCATGTAAATACAAGAAGCATACCTAACCCCAAATAGGCTGGACCAACGAAAAAGACCCCTCGACATATAATAATCAAAACACCTAGCATACAGAATAAAGAAAGAATATTAAGAGCAGCGAAGGAAAAGGACAGGTAACATAAAAAGGCAGATCTATCAAAAGTACACCTGACTTCTCCATGGAAACCCTCAAGGCCAGAAGGTCCTGGATAGATGTTCTAAAAGTATTAAGAGAACACGGATGGCAGCCTAGGCTACTATACCCAGCAAAACTCTCAATCACTATAGATGGAGAAAACAAGATATTTAATGACAAAACCAGATTTTCCCAATACGTATCTACAAATCCAGCCCTACAGAAAGTATTGGAAGGAAAACGCCAACCCAAGGAAGGTAACTATGCCCACAAAAATGTACGCAACAGATAATCCAACTACACCAGAAACCAAGGGTAAAGCAAAAATAATATATTCACAATACCACAGCCAACAACAAACCTAAATCAAACAAGCATCAACAATCAATGGTCCTTACTCAATCTCAACATTAATGGTCTTAACTCACCTATAAAATGACACAGACTATCAGAATGGATACTAAGACAGAATACATCCTACTACTGGAAACAAGAAACACATCTAAGCTTCAAAGATAGACATTACCTCAGGGTAAAGAGTTGGGAAAAGATTTTCCAATCAAATGTAATAAGAAGCAAGCAAGCATACCTATCCTAATATCTAACAAGTTAGACTTCAAACCAAAATTAATCAAAAAGAGATGAAGATGGTCATTTCATATTCATCGCAGGAGAAATCCAACAACACAAAGTCTCAGTTCTGAACATCTATGCCCCCAATACAAAGGCACCCACATTCGTACAAGAAACACTACTAAAACTCAAACCTCATATAAAACATCACACACTTATAGTGGGAGACTTTAATACACCACTCTCAACACTAGACAGGACCACAAATCAGAAACTCAACATAGAAACAAAAGAACTAACAGAAGTTATGTCTCAACTCGGGTTAACAGACATCTATAGAACATTCCATCCAAAGACAAAAGAATATATCTTCTTCTCTGCTCCACATGGAATCTTCTCTAAAATTGACCACATACTAGGTGACATAACAAACCTAAACAGATACAAGAGATTAGGAATAGTCCCCTGTATCTTATCAGACCACCATGCTTTAAAATTGGAATTCAACAACAACACAAATAGCAGAAAACCTGCAAACTCATAGAAACTGAACAATGTACAATTGGACCACATCTGGGTCAAAGAAGAAATAAAGAAAGAAATTAAGGACTTTCTAATATTCAACAAGAATGAGGACACAACATACCTGAACTTATGGGACACCTTGAAAGCAGTACTACCAGGGAAGTTCATTGCACTAAGTGCCCATATGAAGAAAACAGAGGATAGTCACATAAGAGAATTAACAGCGCAACTGAAAGCCTTAGAATAGAGAGAAGCAAAATCACCCCGTAGGAGAAGACACCAGGAAGTAATCAACTTGAGGGCTGAAATCAACAAAATAGAAACCAGGAAAACAATACAAAAAAAAAAAAAATCAATGCAACGAAGAGTTGGTTTTTTGAGAAAATCAAAAAGATAGACAAACCTTTATCCAAATTATCGAAAAAGCAGAGATAGAACATGCAAATTAACAAAATCAGAAAAGAAAAGGGGAACCTAACAACAGACACAGAGGAAATCCAGACAATTTTCAGGTCATACTTTGAAAATATGTATTCTGCAAAAATTGAAAATTCAAATGAAATAGACAAATTTCTGGATAACTATCACTTACCAAAATTACATCAAGAACAGACAAACAACATAAATAGACCTATAACCCACAATGAAATAGAAGCAGTCATCGAAAGCCTTCCAACCAAAACAAGTTCAGGGCCAGATGGATTCAGTGCAGAAATCTACCAGACATTCAAGGAAGAACTAATACCACTACTCCTCAAAGTGTTCCACAAAATAGAAACAGAAGGTTCATTACCAAACTCTTTTTATGAGGCCACAATTACCAATAACCTTGGTACCCAAGCTTAACAAAGACACAAGTAAGAAAGAAAACTACAGACAAATATCCCTGATGAACAGCGATGCAAAAATACTCAATAAAGTACTGGCAATCCGAATTCAAGAATATATCAGAGAAATCATCCAACATGGCCAAGTAGACTTCATCCCTGGAATGCAGGGATGGTTTAACATACGAAAATCTATCAACATGGTCCACCATATAAACAAACGAAAAAAGAAAAACCATATGATTATCTCCCTAGATGCGGGAAAAAAGCCTTCAACAAAATTCAACACCCTTTCATGATAAAGGTCTTGGAGAGGTCAGGGATAACAGGAACATTCCTAAACATAATAAGAGCAATATACAGCAAACCAACTGCCAACATCAAACTGAATGGAGAGAAACTTAAGCCAATTCCTCTAAAATCAGGAACAAGACAAGGCTGCCCTCTCTCTCCATGTCTCTTCAATATAGTACTAGAAGTTCTAGCTAATGCTATAAGACAGCAAAAGGATATCAAGGGGATCCAAATTGGAAAGGAAGAAGTCAAACTGTCTCTATTCGCAGATGATATGATAGTTTACATAAGCGACCCAATAAACTCTACCAGGGAACTCCTACAACTGATACACACCTTCAGCAAACTAGCAGGACACAGGATAAACTCAAAAAAATCAGTAGCCGTACTTTTTTCAGATGACAAAGAGACAGAGAAAGAAATCAGAGAAACATCACCCTTTACAATAGCCACAAGCAACACAAAGTATCTTGGTGTAACGCTTACCATACAAGTAAAAGACTTATATAATAAGAACTTTGTGGCTCTAAAGAAAGAAATTAAAGAAGATACCAGAAAATGGAAAGATCTCCCATGCTCTTGGATAGGCAGGATAAACATAGTAAAAATGGCAATCTTGCCAAAAGCAATATACAGATTCAATGCAATCCCCATTAAAATCCCAGAACAATTCTTCACTGACCTTGAAAGGATAATAATCAACTTTATATGGAAAAACGAAACACCCAGGACAGCCAAAACAACCCTATACAATAAAAGAACTTCAGGAGGCATTACCATTCCTGACTTTAAGCTCTACTACAGAGCTATAGTTCTGAAAACAGCCTGGTACTGGCAAAAAAAATAGTCAAGTAGACCAATGGAATCGAATTGAAAATCCTTTCATTAACCCACACACTTATGAACACCTGATTTTCGACAAAACAGCTAAAATAATACAATGGGGCAAGGACAGCATCTTCAACAAATGGTTCTGGCACAATTGGATGAGGGTGTGTAGAAGACTGCAGATAGACCCATGTCTGTCGCTATGCACAAAACTCAAATCCAAATGGATCAAAGACCTCAACATCAATCCAGCCACATTGAACCTCTTAGAAGAGAAATTAGGAGGTACCCTTGAACAAATTGGTTGAACATAACTCCAGGGGCGCAGACTCTGAGAGAAACAATTAATAATGGGACCTCTTCAAACTTAGAAGCTTCTGTAAGGCAAAAGACACAATGGACAAGACCAAACGGCAGCCCACAGACTGGGAAAAGATTTTCACCAATCCTATATCCGACAAAGGGCTGATCTCCAAAATATACAAAGAACTCAAAAAACTAGTCAACAAAACACCAAATAACCCTATTAAAAAAATGGTGTAAAAAACTGAAGAAAGAATTCTCAATAGAGGAAATCAAAAAGGCTGAAAGACACTTAAGAAAGTGCTCCACATCCTTAGCTATCAGGGAAATGCAAATCAAAACAACTTTGAGATACCATCTTACTCCTGCCAGAATGGCTAAAATTAGAAACACCAATGATGACTCATGTTGGAGAGGATGTGGAGAAATGGGAACACTCCTCCACTGCTGGTGGGAGTGCAAACTCACACAGCCATTTTGGAGATCAGTATGGCAGTTCCTCAGGAAAATGGGATTTAGTTTACCACAGGACCAGGCAATTCCCCTCTTAGACATATACCCAAATGATCCACATTCATGCAACAAAGACATCTGTTCAACTATGTTCATAGCAACACTATTTGTAATAGCAGGAACATGGAAAGAACAACGCCCAAATTCCCAAATATTGTCTATAAATGTTTGTTTTCATTTAAATGGACTTGGTTATATAAAATATATATTTTTTATAAAGATAAAGATATATTTTATAAACATATATATTTAATATATATTATATTTATATAAATTTATAAATATATATAAAGATATATTTTATAAATATATATATTTTAAAAGAATTGGCAGTGACTGTATCACATTGACATCTGTCTCTTCTATGTAGATAATACATGGAAATAAATTTTATAAATTCTAAAAAAAATGTGTTTCCAAAGTAGACATTTTGACTCATTAACTAAGAATAATATTAGGAAATTTTTTGCTAAAAAATAAATAAATTAAAGCTGGGCCTAGTGGTGCATTATGCATGGCTCTAGTACCAAGATGTGGGAAGTAGAAACAGGAAGATCAGAATTTCAAGGCCAGCCTGAACTATACAGTGAGTATGCAGTCAGCCTGGGCTCTGTGAGACCTTGATGTGAATAAACATTGGGTTATTCACAATTTCCAACCTGGAAAGTTGCCTCAAAGTGTTTGTGCTGCCTTGCTTTAAGTAAATTAAAATATGTGGAAATTTGGTCTCAAAGGATCTATTTTCTTGACCTTCTTCCAGTATCCTTCATGTCACATAATGAAATGAACTAAACATTCCAATCTAAGAAATATGTAACAAAAAAGCAAATCCAGAATGACGCCTTGATTGTGAGAGACTACAAGAAGCTAGCATTACTCAGTTTGATTCTATCAATGGAAAACTCTTATGATTCTAGAATTCAAATGTTGAAATTAAGTTATAGCTCCACAAGGGATACACACATACACACACACACACACACACACACACAGAGAGAGAGAGAGAGAGAGAGAGAGAGAGAGAGAGAGAGAAACATATACTCTAAGAATTCAAACCAGAAACCACTCACTTACTCTTTAGAATAAACAAAGACTTTTTAGGCATGGAAAGGAGCATCTATAGCAAAAAGACTAACTCCTAGCTCCTATAATACTTGCCTTTTTTTTTCCTAATACTAGAACAGTTACCATTCAAAATATCTATTCTATGAGAATTGAGTGACAGCCTTGGATCCCCATGTAGCATGTAATTTTGATAGAAAAAACAGCCATCTTTAGACAAAATGGGGGCCCAAAGCAGAATTGCATCTAGCCTGATAGTAACAGAATCCTGCTGTGTTAGCACTAAGAAATACAACCAGCCAGGAAGAAAATCACTACCTGGCATTTTCCACTCTTGGCCTATTGAATCCCAGAATGCCCCTGATAAACGGAAATCTTGTCTCATCTCTAGAAGAATATGTGGCTTCCAAGTTAGGTATTCCCTGGGTCCAGAGCTTCAAAAATACATACTTTAAAAAGAAAGAACCCCCAGGTTCTTGAGTTATTCCCCAATATGACAATGTATTTGAACACATTCCCAGCTTCTCTGTTGCACTTTCTCTTTGGTTGCTAATACGGAGTCATTGGGAAGGAAAAGGAACGGCTATTGAACAAGGAGAGCAAAATGCCAATCACTAATTATCTGAAAGCTCAAAGATTGAGCATCCTGATTACCACAGGCCTGGCAAAAGCACAGAATGAGACAGGGCATTTGTTCTTCAATTAGAGCAGATGACGGCTGCTCTCCAGATGTAGGAGCAGAAGCATTTCAACTTCAGTGCTTCTTGAGCACAAAACTAATTTAAAAGACAAGGAAGGGCACATTTGGGGTCTACAAACAGCACCAAAATGGTCTGAGGACAAGATACCCCTGACATTTTTTTCAGCTTTTATATCTTAATCAAATTAGTAATGGCTTGCAGAGATAAAAACAAAAAGAACACACAAAATTGCACATTCAGAATTATCTCAACCCCTTAAAAATATACACAAGGAAGGAAAGAGTGCACACTAAGTAACAAGATAGCAATTTTCCAGAATCGTAAAGGCATTATTGTTTTATATACTTTTGTGTTTTACAAGTTTTCTACAGTGAGCATAGGTTGGTAGTGATGCATCGTCAATAGCTTACTAAATGCTGGATACATGGGATGAACACAAAGCAATGGGGAGCAGAGTACTACAAAATATCAGTTAATTCTGAAAAATGAAAAATAATTTAAATGAGAAGCGTTAGCTCCAGTAGGTGATTTACTTGACTGCTTATTTGGCATTTAGTAGTCAGAAGTCAGACCCAAGTCTGCAACATTACTTCAGCTTTTCCAAGTATTATTTTCATAGTCAGAGAAAAGGGCATACTAATGTGTGTGAGATATAGTAAGAATAGTAGAAGCAACTGTTAACAAATTGTAAATAAAATTAATCGAGATATTCAGAGAGAATAAAAGACTATAAAATATTTTATTTTATCTCAGATTTTCTCAGCACGAGCTAGCCAATAACATTTCATTATAAAAATGCAGATTACCAGCTTCACTCTGACTATTGCTACATAGTACCTGGAGGGTGGGCACTGGAGGTAGGGTTTCCGAATAGATCTGAGACAGAGAGTACATCCCCCTGATGGCCTCATGTGTTAACTTGTTCCTTTTGAGAACCCATGTCTTCATTCCTTCATGCTTTTGTCCAGTAATCCAACAAATACTTCCTTTGTACCTAACATGCCAGGAATTCTGTTAGGCCTGGCTGGTAAATGTAATTAACACAACAGGTGAGACCTCAGTCTTCGCAGAATGCATTGTCTCCCCTGTGACTGAGGACTTCAGTAGGCTGCTGAAAAAACTATAGGGGACAGGTGAAGCCACTTGACTTTGCGCTTGCCACACAGACAGCACTTAGGGACATTTAACCATTGGTATAAAATGAAGTTTATCTGTCAGAGGTACACCTCTGACAGTGGAACCAGGATGTATCCCTGGTGCACAAAAGGACTTTGAGAGCATGTTCCCCATGAAGGGATACTCCCTTAACCTAGAGGCAGGAGGGAGGGCCTAGTAATACTCCAAATGACTTGACAGAGTTTGTTGATCCCTCCTAAAAGGCCTCACCTTCCCTGGAGAATGGGTGGGATGGTATGGGAGGGAGAGAGGGAGGGAGGGAGGAAGGGAGGGAGAAATGGGATCCATATTAAAATAAGAAAAAATAATTTTTAAAATGGAGTTTATCTTAGTCTATCTCAATATGTCTGAATACTAACCTCTATAACCTTTGACAATCAGAAAATACTGATTTTTAAAACTTTTTTCTATAATTTTTTTGTTTAAATTTGAAACAAGCTTCTTTTACATACTGAACCCAGTTTCTGCACCTATTCCCCCCACCAACCCCCATCCCATCCCCTTTCTGCTCCCCAGGAAGGGTGAGGCCTTCCATGAGGAGTCTTCAAAGTCTGTCATATCATTTGGAGCAGGGCCCAGGCTCTCCCCATGTGTCTAGGGTGAAGGAGTATCCCTCCATATGGAATGGGCTCCCAAAGTCCTTTTGTATACTAGGGATAAATACTGATCCACCACCAAAGGCTCCATAGACTGCCCAGTCCTCCCAATTAACACCACATTCAGGGAAACTGGGTAGGTTCTATGCTGATTTCCCAGCTATCAGACTGGGGTCCATGAGCTCCACCTTGCTGAGGTCAGCAGTTTCTATGGGTTTCTCCAGCCTGGTCTTGATCCCTTTGCTCATCACTCCTCCCTTTCTGCATTCCAGGAGTTCGGCTCAGTGTTTAGCTGTGGGTGTCTGCTTCTGCTTCCATCAGCTACTAGATGAAGGTTCTAAGATGGCATATAAGTTAGTCATCAATCTCATTATAAGGAAAGGGAATTTATGGTAGCCTCTCCACTATTGCTTAGATTGTTAGTTGGGGGTCATCCTTGTAGATCTCTGGACATTTTTATATTGTAATTTAATCACAACACTTCACCTGCCCCTTTCTTCCCTCCCAACCCTCCTATATACACCCCCCTGGCACGCAGTCTCCTTCAAATTCATAGTCTCTTTATCATTGCTATTAGGTGCTTATACTATTTGTATATAGAAATGCATTTTTAAATATGACATGTTGAGTCCATGTAATGGTACTTATATGTATTTTTTCAGGTACAATCATTTGCACTGGAAAAAAAATTGGTGTGTTCTTCCTGGGGAAGGCCACCTCTTCCACTCTGAGTTTTCCTTCTGTTGCTTTTACTTCTTTGTGTAGGGTTGAGGTCTTATGGGCTTTTCTCCAGCTATTCTGGCATGTTCACTGATGTCTTCCTTGCTCAACTTACGTTTGAGCAGTAGTATTGGTGAGACTTGACATTCATAGCTTTTGATGTCACTAGAAGACCCAGTGTTACCAGAAAAATACATAAATTCTTAAAAGAATCTTCAGAGAAATGAGGAGACAAGATGAGTTTCAGATAGAGTATTTCAGATTGAGATAACTCAGTTTCATTTAAGTTGTTTTTCTTTTAACTATCAAAATTCAAATTTGTATATGATGCCTCCTAGCTTAAAAAGAAAGTGTTAATTCCATAGATAAGTCAGGAGAACATTTTTCTAGGCATATTCTTATGAATTAAAATGTGAGATTAATCCCATGACTTGAGAAGTGAAGGGAAAAGCACAGAGAGAGCTGTGTTTGGCAAGTTCCTCCTTTAAAAGTCCTGCAGATATGTGTCTTGACTTCTGTATAAAATTAATTTCTTGTCTAACCAGTAATCTGTCTATAGTCAGGCCCTGCAACAGGGACTTCTGTTAATTTCTGATGCAGCTCATTTTCTCTTTTCAAAGCAAACACAATTCAGAGCTCCTCTTACTTTGAGCTGAAATCTGCCCTCCCTGGAAATCACTGCTGGCTCCAGTTTCATGCCTTAGTTTAATTAGTTAATCTATTTCTCTTCTGCATAAGAGCTCTTCAAATATTCAGGCTCTTTTATTTCTCCCTCTTTTTCCATTCACCAAGTTTTCTTTCTGTAAACAAAATAATGTTATTTTTTTCCACTGTTGTCTGAATTACATAGTTAAGAATCCTTAGCCTCTTTTGACTCAGGTCCAATAACCAAAGACTCATTTGTTTGTATCATTTGTAAAAGGACCAAATACAATACTACAGGTGTGGTCTAAAGAGTTCTTAGCTGAATCTCATTATCACTATCCTTGTCCTGGACATTATGCCTTCATTTGTATAGATTAGTAGCAGATTTGCTATTTTAGAACCACTCCTTCATGCTGCTGACTCATACAGTATTTTCTGTAATAACAATGAGGCAGCTAGATTTTTTAAAGTGTGCTGTGATGGAATCACACATTCAACATTTTGTTCCTGCTCCTTATATTTGTGACTTGTCCCTCATGAAGCTGTGACTCTTAAATCGGAAAGGCCCATCTTTACTTGTTTATGTTAATGGATTCTTCTCCTTCTCAGTTCCTTTCTATCCAGAGTCATTGAGCAAAACATGGACCAAACAGAAAAGACAATACAATTTTATGTTCTTCTCTGATCCTGTAAAGTTGTTCTGGGTTGGCATCAGTTCACAAACTGGCAACTAGAAGGTAGGGTCGATGGCAATAATCAGACATTTGGTTCTGTGTCCCTGTGATTCTAGTAGGCATATGTGAGCTTTGATGGCAAACACAAATCCTGTCTGTTGAACAGCTCACTTCTCTAGTTGAGGAGCCTGCTGATTTTGACTGTCTTATATAGGATAAGTGATGGCTCTAGTCTCTTTACTTTCTTCGTTTACATACTTACGCTGATGCTACTGAGGTCTGTGACTGTAGTGTTCCACAAATAAGACCAGTTTCATGTGTTGTGCAGCTTGTGTGCAGGGCCCAGGCTCATATGGGCATCAGGTTCACCCTAAGGCTACTGCCACTGGCTTGAAACTGATATATATTGTATTAAAACACTAGAAAGAAGCAACTGCTCAGGAGACTGTAGTGATTGAGGGTACTGGGTTAAGTAGAGTTCAGCATGCTTAGGTATTAGCATGAGTGAGGGGAGGTACTCACAAGGCCCTGCTCCTAGCTGAAGAATTATTTATAATTATTTTATTTGGGGGTGTGGCCTTTGGTCATTTGCCCATGCCCTAGTGGACGCTTCACATCCTTGGATATATAGGCAGCACTAATTAGACTTAATGAGCTCTTCTTGAAAACAAAAGGGAATGAATCTGGCAGGTGTATGTGGAGGGAAGATCCTGGGGGAATTGGGAATGACTATCAAAATATGGTGCATGTACATGGACTTTTTAAAGAATAAAGGAAAGTATTTAAAAGCAGTGATCTCATGCACTACAAATAATAATAAATAATACGCTGTAAATTTCCAAAAATTAGAAGGATTTTAAAAGTTTTTGCCACAAAGAAACTGGAGTGTTTGGGAAGATAGCTATGTTTAGCATGACTTAAACATCATACAGATGTCACTGAGATGGCTCAGAATCTAATGGCACCAAGCTTGACACCAAGCTTGATGACCTTAATTCTATTCTGAGGACTCACATGGAGGATGGAGAGAACTGATGCCTTCAAGATGTGTTCTGAACTGATACTATGGTGAGGTATGCACACCCATGTTCAGATACACCAGCACACAGTGAAATGATGTTCTCATTTATAAAGTTATGTATTTATAAATGTATATGTTCATTTAAAAGTTTTAAACATCCTACATTACATACGTGTGTCTGTTCATTTGTACCTATGTTTTTTTTTTTTTTTTTTACATTTTAATGTGTTGGCTAAGTATTTTTAAAATTAAATAATAAATTTAAATTAAAACCTTTTTTAAAAAGGACGACCTCATAGTTTCTTGGTTTCCATGGCAATAGAAATATAAAAAGGTTTACAATTCTTGTGAAACTCTCTTGAGCATTATCCTGAATGTCCACTCCTGTTGGCCAGGCATTTAAATCCCTGCGGATGTGAAGCAGATTAAAAGTTATAGGGCACAGCTGAGATTAATGTGACAGCCTTGTGTATCATTTTTCTAACCTGAGTGACCTTAGTCTCCAGAACGCCATTTTTTTTTTTTTGTTTGTTTGTTATGTGCATCAACACTGGAGAATTTAACAGGTTGTCTTTATTTTGCTTATTTCTCCAAAATCCTGCTCTACAAACTTTCTGGCCTTTCAGCTACAGAAATTATTTCTCAGGGACATATAAAAGTGTCAGTATTACCAGGCGGTCTGATGATGCATGGCTAGCACTTCTTGCTAGAGTGAAGGTGATGGGGAAGGTATTACTTTGAATCAAACACTGACATGAGGCCGAAAATCATTATCCTGTGGTATTGGTTACAGATGTGCAGGCAGATGTGGCACTGTATGCATAAAATGGATATTATATATCATGAGGGCCAAGCCAGACAGAGGTAGAACTTGAAGAACCTTGCTGAACTGTTCTCACATTACCTAACCTGGAATTGTAAATTAAAGACACCATAAGTATGCTTGGATGTTAAGACAAAAAATAAAAGAGCACACTCCTTCCTCATTTTGTGGTTCTTAGTCATTGCTGTCTGCAGGAAGCTTCTGTAGTCCCAACCCTGTCATCACCATGCCCAACACACTCTACACCACTGCTAAGACCACTGTGTCAACCCATTCAACACATCCTAGATCCCATTGTTGTGATCACTGCCACCCACAGACACCTACTAGTACCCCAAAATAAAATGCTGTTCCTGTAATAAATGTTCAACACATGCTTGAAGAATAAATGAACAAATCTAAAATTAGAAATGTTTCCCTGAAATGTTTGCAATGTGGAATTTTCTTCTTTGTAATAAAACACTGGAGTTCTCAACTTCATTCTTTCCAGCCACTAAAGAACACTTAAGGAAGAACTACTGAATGACACTTGGTGAACAGAAAGAGGTAATGTGCTTAATTCCAAAAGCAATTTCCAGCCTGGGTTTACTCACAGGAAAAATACAGCTTAGTGCTTTCTAGGACCTTGTCTTCACAGACTGAACAATCAATGCACGGTGACTGTCACCTATTGGTGACACTCTGTTGTGCTGAAACTCTGTTGTAAAGAAATCTTACTTTTATTTTGGACACAGATAGGTTTCTGCATTTCAATTCATGGAAATTCATATTTGACTCTTAACATGGGTGGTTAAATACTCACAAACCATCTCTGAACAATTCAAGGGGAAATGAAGTAATTTTAATGATTTTTAAGACTCCTTTCTTTGTGTGTGGGGTACTTTGGTGAACTTTAGAAAGAATACAATGAACCAGGAAAAGGAAAAAAGAGAAAAACATTGAAACACATGTATACAAACATAATATCACATCAATCACTAGTACCAAAACTCCAAGGGATTTCCAGTCTGTAATATCTAACATGAAACTCCTTTGTTCTAAGTGGTTCTTACTCTGCTACTAACATCAAGATGTTGAGGATGTGACTTGAGCCCTGTTACGTTTTAAGTTTAAGGTGCAATGGAACACACCTTTAATACCTGCACTCCGGTGGCAAAGGCTGGTGGGCCTCTGAGTTCAATGCCAGCTTGGTCTACAGAGTGAGTTGGAAAACAGCCAGGGCAACACAGAGAAACCCTGTCCCAACTTTCATCCCCAGCCAAAGATGCTGGTATTGTTCATTCAAGGTCTTTTCACATTCTTCAGTTCTATAAAATTCTATAAATGTTCTTGTTTTCTTATGTATCTTCCTCCTTCTCAATTAGAACTCTAAAGTCAATACCAGGAGAGCAGAACAACAGATTCACATCTCCTCCTGGATCTCAGAGGCATTCTTATTTAAACTTACACTGTGAGAGATAAGCTGCTTTTTTCTACTGCCAAATTCAAGAAGAGTTATGGGCACAATAACTATGTTTGGATTTTAAGACCTTTATCAATCAAATCCCCCCCCCAGGGTTGAATGTTGATCTCATAGTAATAATTCACTATCCCACAGCAAAGGAAAAATAAGACAAACAGACCAAGTGACATGTCGCTTGGCCATTGGTGGCACCTTTAAAGTACGTACGCCAGAGAAAGGCAAAAATAGTTCAAGAATATCCATCCATGTACTGACCTTTCAGCATTCATCACAGAAAAATCATCTAACCAATTCCCACTCCAACCCACCTGCACTTCCAAACAAAGAGGATGTAAGAGAAAGGGGAGGAATGGTGGGCTTTTGTTTTCATATTAAGAATTACATACACTGGGTTACCAAGTCTCCATTTTCTTTATTTACAGCATTTTTTGCTTTTAAATTGTTATTTTTTTTAAGTTCCAACCTGTTGGATTTTCTTCCCCTCATCTTATTCTGCAAAACAGAGCTGAGAAAAGCAATGTATCCCATAATTCAGACACCCATGAGACAGGTCAGGAAGCTACACAAATGACCTGTGGATCTTGACTAATTTTGGAAGATATCTACTGTGGTAGGACTGGGCAGTGTGAATATCTACTTTCCATTTGAGAATTTATTTATGCATTTGTTTCTTTAAAGTTAACTTTCAGAAGTATATTAAATAACTTGATACCCTTACTTGCAAGAATTCAGGTCATGACACTTAAACAGTTACCACTAGTACAAATAGTAGTGATAAAGAAATTGTGGGAGTGTCATCAGACAGTGATACACTATTTATCAAGTTCTCCTACTGAAAACTGCCAATTTCCATACCTACTTTTCAGTGAGACATTGGTGATGGAACCTAAAGCCTCTTGCATACTGGGAGCATATGCTAAACTGAGCTTTACTGCCAGGACACTCAGGACAACCATTTTTTTTTTGTACTAGACAGATATGAATTCATTTATAATATTAATGGAATCACAATGGTTTCACTTATTTTAAAAGAAGAGATATTTTTCTATCTTATTTCTTAATATGAACAAGGCATCCCTTGAAGATCTCCCATGGAATTAATCCAGCACAGTGCTAGTGGAATGCTGAATACCAACTCTCCAAATGAAAATCCCTCATTTGCAATATTTACCCATTTCTATGCAGCAAGTGCTCCCACTGTGGCTAATTTCAAACTACCAGTGGTGTGATAGCCAGCTTGCAAAATACCTAATAATTTAGCAGTGGGCCATAAGCTGGTGAGAGTTCCCACAAGTGGACTGCAACATTTTGGCTTCATGGGGTTAAGCAGCCTAAGGTTTCCTTTCAGAAAGTAAACTTCTTCATTTAAGTAACTTTTGGTCTAGTCCTAGTATCAAAATCTCATTTGTCTTCAATGCCACATGCTGGCTTCGTCACTTTGTCAAGA
This sequence comes from Phodopus roborovskii, assembly GCF_943737965.1. Classification (NCBI taxonomy): domain Eukaryota; kingdom Metazoa; phylum Chordata; class Mammalia; order Rodentia; family Cricetidae; genus Phodopus; species Phodopus roborovskii. The sequence goes on along the minus strand of NW_026126514.1, from coordinate 7,896,718 downwards.
TGCTACCAAAACAACTTCTCCAAAAGGCAAAGTAGAGTGTTTTGCTCACTAGAGTAAGGGAAGAAAAGGCCTTGAAAGAGTTGTAGCAGTGTCTCAGATAAAGGACAGCAAAGGCAAACCATTCAGGCGATTTGAGAGGGTCTGGCCTCAACAAGTTTGAAAAGTAATTTTATTTATTGTTTGAAAATTTCGTACATGTATACAATATATTTAAACCTTGGCCACCTGCCACCACCTCCCCTCAACTCCCATGATACACCAACCTGTTTCCCTCCCAGCTTCCAATTCATTTTATTAATATTATTGTTGTTATTACTATTATTATTAATAACCCCTAAGTTCAGATGGTGCTGAGCAAATAAGCAAATTGGTCTATCTACTAGAGCATAAACAACCTACCAGTGGCCACATCGCCAAAGAAAAGGAACGCCTCATCGCTTAGCATCCATCAACTACCAATGGCTACTCAACTAGGGGCTGGCTGGGTCTCTAGAGCCTATCCTCCATCTGTACTGGAATTTCTGCTGTCCTAACTGGCTTCATCTTGTGCAGACCACAGTTGCCTTAAGCTGATTTGTGCATTGACCATGCCATGGCCAGAAGATAGCATTTCCAACACTCTTCCCCATCTTCTGGCTCTTGTAGTGGCCCCCCTTTCTGTGATGAGCCCTGAACCTTGGAAGAGGCTAATTGATACAGATGATATATCTATGACTGAGCACTGACAGTTATTTACTCAGCGTCTTGATCCAGGCAGTGTGGTATGGGAGGTACAGTGGTGAATGTGGCCTTCCAAGTTTTGTTGCTGGTTTATGATAAATAGGAACTAAAGATAGGCTAAATTTTTATATTACTTCTTTAAATTGGAATTTTAATAATGCAATTAACCCATTCCTTTTCCTCCCTCAGGACCCTCCCATACACCCCTTCTTGCTCTCTTTCAAATTCACAGCCTCTTTTTTCATTAATTATTGTTACATGTATACATCTATATGTGTTACATACATATTTCTAAATATGTCATGGAGAGGGTAGGAGATAAATACAGAAGAGAGAGGAGAATGAAATAATGGTAAAGGTGTTTGGAAAAGTCACAAGGAATCACACAATAAATGATATATCTCTAAAAAAAAAACCTATAATACACTTAAGTCTGTGTATAAATACACATACGTAGTTTAAATAAAATTTTCCCATCTGAGATGACAATGCTTCCTGAAAGAGGCAAAGACTGTATAGAAGAAACACTAAGACTAGAAGCCTGTTTAAGCTGTTGGTAGGGACTGTCCAAGAGATGCCCCAAACATTATAGACTATTGCTATTGCCCTTCGTTGTCCCTCAGAGGTGGAAAGTAAGTCTTTATTGCCAATGACACTAAGCCAAATGTTTCTACGTGATAGTTTCAGATAAGTAGTGCAGCAAAACAAGGGATTCAAGATAAATCTTGAAAAATACAGACTTACTTGATGCTATTACCCTGAAGAGGAACATTTATCCTGATGAAAGTCAATGGAACAGTCCAATTTTTAAATCAATGGGCTGTGCGAAAGTTTGTAAAACTACAAAGTTGCTTCCAACTTTATCCCCCTGAAAAAGTTTCCTGGAATATGACAAACCATGTTAACAACAAAGTCAGCCAAATAAGATTATTTTAATGAACATATCAAAGTAATAAAGTGTTTTATAATATGCCTAGTTTGGGTTCCTAAAGCAAAATTCATCATTCTGGAGCCCTTACCATTCTTGTTGCAACTGGTAATTTTCATTCACTAAGAAAAGAGGTGGCCATTCATCATTCTCCATGGGTCTCCAAGGTATAAATAGCTATGAACAATTGAAGGCCCAGGGTGTATTTTGGTGTTCCAAAATAGAGAACCAAACATGATGTAATCTTCATGTTAATATAAAAATAGTACCACATGCTTAATCCGTGGGAATTATGCAAATTATATGCCCATGCCCTTCCCCACCTTCATGATGTGCATGCCAATCTTAACATATTCTCAGAAGAGTCCAGTTGCCACACCCTTCTAAAACTTCAGTGGGAATGAATAACCATTTTATTCTCTAGTTCAATTTATCAACCATTCATTCATCAAATAGCATACAGTACCAATTAAATTTCAGGCTGTGATAACTATGCAGGCATCAAGATGGACACAATATTGACTGTCTTAAATAGTAGTTAAATGCATGAATGTTAGTATAAAACATTGTTAGTATAAAATGTTAGTATAAAACTAGCCAAAGATGTATTACCAGGTAGATTGTGAACAAAGGAGAACTTCAAAGCATTGTATTACTTGCTATTTCAACCCATTCATTTCCTTATTAGGCAATTACATGTTTTTAAAGTTTTAAAAAGCAGAATAGAAATAAAATGGTGTGTGTACATGTGTGTATGTATATAATATTTAAATGGAAATTATAGGAAATGAAGACTACCAATCCAGACCATAGACTAACTTATTCTATGATAGCAAGGTTTCTGGTTAAAAACATTTAACATCTGAAAGGCTTCTGTGACACTAAACATGAAGAGAGGAAAATGTTATTAAGATAATGTTGTGGTACTGCAGAGTCAAGAGATGAAACAATACATAGTTAAAACATCAGCAGCAATCCTGGGAGTCTGTGAATGTGTGATTAGGCTTAGAGAAACAATTCAAGAATTCAAGGTGAGCATGGCCAAGCCCTACACATAATGCCTGAGGTCCCCTAAGTTGGAGGCCTATTTAACTCTTTACACAAGGAATTATGAGGCTTTTGAATACAAACAGGGAAGCTGATTTCCCCAAATACTTCATCATGGTGGTGGTAAGGTGAATGGACTAGAATGGCCTTGGGTTGTCTGGATTGGCTTCAGTTGTGTTTAAATTGGACTAGTCGAGCTGATTTACTTTTCTTTGTTTTCTTGCTTCCCATTTTATTTTAGTTTCTCGAGTGGTTCATTTTTTTGTTTGTTTATTAGTCTTTTAGCAAGTGATTTTCAGAGACAAAATAAATAGCAAACAACAAAACCTCATCACAGGACAAACTTTGCTTTCTAGCAGTGGGCTTGTCATAGCTTGACTAAATGAGACTTATTCTCACATATGACACTCCAGGTATAGACTCAGCTGTACAATCAACTTCTCTGTTATATTCTAGTGAAAAGGGCAGGTGTTTATTGAATGTATGCAGATGTTTCACTTCTGTATAAAGAAGAACACTTTATAGAATTATTTCTGAAATCCAAAGTGTCAATGAGAATCCAATACCATTAAAATATCCTCAATGAGTTTTTCTAAGTCTATTAAATTTAGTGATAGATAGCTTAAGAGAAGAGAGCACTTTCTGACATAGCCATTGCGATGGAATGCGACAAATAGCACCAATTGCATTTCAAATTAATAGCTAATATTCAATTTTGCCTATCAGTTCCTTCAATGTTGTATGTAATAATCCTCCTCATAATATTTTGGGCAATGGTATATTGAATACAAAGTAGTGGTCTCATAAGATTCATTTTCATTTGCTTCATAGTAATCTAAGCTCATATAAGTAATTCTGGTACTCGTTCAGTGATACAATTGCCTAACTACATGTCTCTCAGAATTTACCCGCATTGGGGAGGGGAGAGGGAGCTAGGAGAAAGAGAAAGGGAGAAGAGGAGGGAAGAGGAGAGCATGTGGGGTCAGGGAAAGAATAGAGGAAAGCAAAAAAAAAAAAAAAAGAGAGAGATACCATAATAGATGGAGCCATTATAGGCATAAAGAGAAATTTGGCACTAGGGAAATGTCCAGAGCTCTACAAGGATGACCCCAACTAACAATCTAAGCAATAGTGAAAGGGCTACCTTAAATGCCCATCCCTGATTAATGAGATTGATGACTACCTTATATGCCATCCTAGAGCCTTCATCCAGTGGTTGATGCAAGCAGAAGCAGGCACAGCTAAACACTGAGCTGAAATCCTGTAATCCAGTTGCAGAGAGGGAGGAGTGATGAGGAAAGGGACCAAGACCAGGCTGGAGAAACCCACAGAAACAGCTGACCTGAACAAGGGGGAGATCATGGACCCCAGTCTGATAGCTGGGGAACCAGCATAGGACCTGCCCAGACCTGCTAAACATGGGTATTAGTTAAGAGAAGTAAGCAGTCTATGGGGCCTCTGGTAGTGGATCAATATTTATCTCTATTATATGAAGGGCCTTTGGGAGCAGATTCAACATAGAGGGATTCTCTCTTAGCCTAGACACACGGGGGACCCTGCTCCAGATGATGTGATAGACTTTGAGGATCCCCCATGGAAGGCCTCACCCTTCCTGGGGAACAGAAAGGGGATGGAATGAGTGTTGAGAGGGGACAAGGGAGGAGGGGTGGGTGAGGGAACTGGGATTGACATTTGAAACAAGTTTGTTACAAATTTAAATAAAAAAATAATTAAAAAACGAATTTACCCCCATTATTATGTGACACATAGTTATTATAATTCATTCTTACCCCATTACAGCTTTCTGTCTTTGAGTGTACCTATTTCTAGGATTGTGCTGGCTAGTCTTACATAAACTTGACACAAGCTAGAGTCATCTGAAAAGAGGGAGCCTCAATTGAGAAAATGCCTCCATAAAACCCAGCTGTAAGGTATTTTCTTAATTAATGATGATGAAGGCCAGCCCAGCCCATGGTAGGTGGTTTCCTTCCTGGGATGGTGGTCCTGGGATGCAGGCTGAGAAAACCGGGAGGAGTGAGTCAGTAAGCAGCACTCTTCTGTGACCTTTGCAGTAGCTCCTGCCTCCAGGTTCCAGTCTTGCCTCATTTCCAGTCGTGACTTCCTTCAGTGATGAATACTGATTCTCCATCTTTTTTTTTTTTCTCTCTTTTGAGACAAAGTCTCTTACTAACTAGAACTCACTGACTGAGCAAGGCTGACTGACCAGCAAGCACCAGGCATTCTACTTCTACTGTTGTTAATCTCTCTTGTGTGGGCACAGAGATATGTATCATGCATGAGTTTTTAAGTGGATGATATGAATTCAAACTCAAATCCTCATGCTTGCACAATAAACATTTTATTCACTGAGCCATCTCCCCTGGCTTCAAGTGCCTGTTCTTTGGCATATCAATAATTTAAAGTATACGCCCCATCTCATGAGACTCTCAAGTTATCCTTTGTTTCAAATATGCTCTGCAAAGACTCTAAATAATGAAGGATACAGAGCCTAAACTGGTCATCTTCTGTAACTAGGCAAAGGCTTCTAGTGATGGGATGGTGACATCAACCCAGTCACAAAACCTTCAGCCTACAAATGTGTCCTGTCTGCTGGGGTAATGGTGGTATAGAAATTGTGGGAGTGGCCAATCAATGACTGTCTCACTTGAATCCCATGCCTGACACTACCTGGATGTCTGGAAACCAATAGTTGTATAGCCCAGATAGAACCAAACACAACTGGCAAGGGAAGAAACATCAATCAAATGATTCCTAATGATATTCTGCTATACTCATGGATCACTGCCTAGCCCAATTGTCATCAGAGAGGTGTTATCCAGCAACTGATGGGAGCACATACAGAGAACCTCATGAAAATATTAGGCGGAAAGCTCTGGGAACCCTGCAGAAGAGACAGAAAAAGGATTGTAGAAGCCAGAGGGGTCAAGGATGCCACAAGAATACTGCCTACAGAATAAGCAGAGCTCACAGGGGTTTACAGCGACTGAATCAACAATCATAGAGCCTACATATAGATCTTCTGCATATATGTTATGGCCGTGTAGGGACTACTAACAGTGTGAGTAGGGAAGTATCTTTAACTCTTTTGCCTGCTCTTGGGACTGTTTTCCTCCTACTGGGTTGCCTTGTGTAGCCTTGATATGAGGTGTGCCTAGTCTTATTGTAACTTTTTATGCCATGTTCTGCTGATATATCTGGGAGGCCTGCTTTTTTTTTTTTTTTTTCTGAAGAGAAACAGAGGAGAACTGGATCTTTGGCAAAAGGGAGATATAGTTGGAACTTAGTGTTGTAGAGGGAGGGGAAACGTCAGTTGGAATTTAATCTAGGAGAGAAGAATATTAAAAATCAAATATGCTCTGTCTAGGCATATAAAGAACCTTCAGACAAGCATTAAAAGTAAGCTATAAACTTTTTAATAATGAAACCATGAGTACAGTCAGTTCATTACAGTGGCCAATGGCATCATGATAAAAAAGAAAATAATACCTACATGTATTATTGGTGTATATGGGTACACCACATGACAATTTTTAAATTGTGTGATCAATGTTTTATATGCTGGTGAAACTAATGAGAGCACTGACAGGTCTCAAGGGCTTCACCATAAAATATGTAGTTCCTGAAATATTTATATTAATGGCATGTTACATTTTCCAACTTAACAAGGAAAAAATTAAGCATGTCTTTTGATTTGACAATTCTTCCCACACACTCCTTACAGCAGTGTTAATAGTGAAATATGAAGCCTACAAAACACATTTTTTAAACATTCCTCTTCATAAGGTAAAATATAGTTCCTTGTAAATTTTTAAGGGGCCCTTTGGGAACTCACATAGAGAGTTTTAGGTGTAAAAAAATACTGTGTAATGAAATATAATTTTAGAGTCTGACAGTGGAAAGGCACAAAAGAGTGACTAGAAGATTTGGGTTTACTTTACAAAGATAGACTCATGAGCAGGGCTTGATGATACAAGTCTCTAATCCCAACACTTGGGAAGAAAGGAAATCTTTAATCATGACACAAATTCAGTATTATTCCAGTTTTCTCTATGCAATAGAAGTTGTTGTTTTAGTTAGAAACATTTTCTGTTATTAACCAATCACTGTCCTTACCCCTCCCCACCGCATGCAGCTACTCTCTCTTTCTGGAACTCATTCTGGAACAAATAATGCAGCAAATCCTATGAAGCTAACCTTATCTCCTTCCTAGTGATTTTCATCTCTTGCAATCTCTGCCATGTTTCTGCTTCAAATGGGGACTTCTTCTTCAAATTAACCACTGAATTCATTAGTTAGAAATAATGATTTTTTTTTAATTACACAAAGTTTCATTTGTGCTATGCTTGATGATTCTTCTTGGGTGCTCCAGATTTCATGTGCATATGTGATTAAGCTACCTGTTTTCTGCTAATTTACCAGGCTTTTAGAGAGCTGTCATTTTGTTGTCACTATTGATAACTCTTCAGAGTTAATGTTTGTCTTATCTTCAGCGCTTACTCCTCCTTGTATTCAGCTATACTTGGCCTTTCAATGAACTAGAACATCTGCTTTATCTGTAAAAATTTAGCACCAAGCCCTCTTCCCACTCTAGGGGAAGTAAAGTGGGCAAATCCCTCTTTGAGCCAATCTCTCCTCCAAGTCTCTGATTGCTGATTCACACCACAAATGATCTATAGTGAGGCCCCCAAGATTTTAACCAGCCCACAATGAAGGAATTCTTCACCAGTTCTATTTTCAAAAATTTCCTTGCAATCAAGATCAATCTTAGGTACAGTTATCCATCAGTTCAGCAAAGTCAAATAGCTTGAGAGTCTAAGGCAGAAGTAAAAAGAAGCCATGGTCTTTAGACAAATCTTCATCATATATAACTTCATACTCTTCTTCCATCCAAGCTCTCTGATATTGTATCTTGTGTTGGCCCATCATGATGAAATAGGATGTGGGTTGGTGCTTATACTATAAAATTGGTCATAAAGCTAGTGAGATCAAACCGTGTTTAATAAGTAAAGCTAACATTTATAGGGTTTTTTGCCTTTTTTATTTAAACTTTTTTTTCATATACTATATTTTGATCCTATTCTTTCTCCTCTACTTTTTCCTGATCCTTTCTGCCTCTCTCCCCTTTATCTCATCAAAACAAACAAAAACACAAAACATACAAAAATGAAACAAAATACTCACAAAAACAAAATAGAGTCCATCTTGCATTAGCCAACTACTCCTGGATGTTGTGCAATATTAGGTTAAGATGAGTTACATCTGTTTGTGCTGTGAATATTTTTTAATGATGTGAAGATGTGTTGCATTCTTTTACGTTGCATTTATCTAATTTTGTCTAGCAGTGTTACTTTGTCTGTCTAATACACCTGTTGGTCTAATAAAGACCTGAATGGCCAATAGCTAGTCATGAAAGGAGTAGGCGGGACTGCCAGACATAGAGAATAAATAAGAGGAGAAAGCTAGGCTTAAAAGAGGGAGGAGGAGAAAATGAGAAAAGGATGCCAGCGTCCAGCCACCCAGGCAGTCATGGATTAAAAAGGAAAGAAAGAAGAAAGATAAATAGAATAAATAAAGGAAAAAAGCCCAGAGTCAAAAATGTAGTTAAAGAGAAATGGGATAATTTGTTAGAAAAGCTGACTAGAACCAAGCCAAACTAAGGTTGGGCATTCATAAGTAAGAATAAGTCTCTATGTGTTTATTTGGGAGCTCGGTTGTGGGCCCCCAAATCGTAAATAAAGTTAATAAATAAAAATTTAAAAAGGCAAAAAACAAAAGCAACTACACATGGGTATGGAGTCTTCCATGGAGTGTGGTTGATATATACAGTGACATTTCATTGGGGAAAATATACTTTCCTTTTCCCAGCAGTCATTAAGTAATAATCAATATCTCCTGGACACAAATCCTATGACTTAAGACAGATATCTGCCTGCAAGATATGCTGATGTAATCATGGCATAGAGTAACTAACCAGTTTTTTAAAAATATTTGATTTAAGGCCTTGAAATGTAACCCATACCTGATATTGGTAAGGTAGCCAAGAAGCTGAGACTAGATAATGGGCCTAGGGGAAAACCAAATACTTTTCTACTAAAAAGGATAAAAATAAAATGACTCCTAATAACATATTGCTATACTATCCATCTATAATGTATGTCTTGTTTCACCCTGAGACAGGAACTAGTCATACCAAATATCAGTCATACCCTGATGGGAGACGCCATTATGTATATATGTTTTTCATACTAGTCAATGAATAAAGCACTGTTGGCCAATAGGAAAGGAAGATAAGAGGGGCTAGGAGACAAGGAGGAAAGAAGAAGTAGTAAGGAGGAGTCAAGATGGAGAGTCTGGAGAAGGCAGAACCGCCAAACGCCTCTCGCTGGTAAGACCACGTGGAAATACATAGAAATGGGTTAATACTTAAGACAGAGCTAGCTGATAAGAAACAAGTAACTAGCCAACAGCATTATATCAAATACAGAGTCTCTGTGTGTTAATTGGGGGTGGCGCGATGGCGGGACAAGACCAGGCGGCGGGAGGAAAAACCTTACAACTTACATATGGCGCCCATGTGGCTAATAAGAACTTCCACTTAAAATTTAACAAAAGCTTAAAAAAGGGTTTTAGAAACAAAAGAACAGAGACAAGCAAGGTTTCTTAGTAACAGCATTTTTCTCGGTTAGACTCTAATTTGCAAGAGACAAGCAGATATTTGCGAGGCTCCTTTAAGGGAAGATTCCTGACTCAGCATATGTGGCAAAAAACCACAAGGCTTTAAAAAAAAAAAAAAAAAAAAAGCACTGATAACAATTTATTGGTGTGTATGAGAGCTGGCAATGGCAGTGACCACATCTCCAAGCTCCTTTAAGGGAAGATTCCTGACTCAGCATATGTGGCAAAAAAAACCCCACAAGGCTTTAAAAAAAAAAAAAGCACTGATAACAATTTATTGGTGTGTATGAGAGCTGGCAATGGCAGTGACCACATCTCCAAGCCAGCAGCATGCTTGCTGGATAGCAGCGCAGACCAAGGCAGTGACCACAGCTCTCAGTGCTGGTGGTAAAAGTACCCGCTGCCATCTTTGATAAACCAAACAACGATGACTTTCATTTTAGCAATGTTGTTGTTTACCAGATAAAAGACTCGTGGCCAAAAAAAAGATAAAGATTTACAGTAAAGACAGATTCACATTAAGAAAAAGCACTAAAGGTTTACAGTGTGGTCTAAAATTTATGTAGGCTTGGGAGAGAAAAGAAATAAAATGGTTTTAAAAAGATAAAGAGGAACTGGGTGTAGTGACACACGCCTTTAATCCCAGCATTCAGGGGACAGAGGCAAGTAGATCTCTGTGATTTCCAAGTAAACTTGGAATGCAGAGTGAATTCCAGGACAGATAAGAGTTACACAGAGAAACCCTGTCTCAAAAAATAAAAAGTAAAAGAAACAGTAATAATAAAGCCAAGTAAAGATGAAAAGCTCAGAAAGAACACTGTGTGGTGTTATATTGTCTTTGTATCTTTTGACTGCTGAGTAAATAACAACTGTTAAAACAAATGCTGCTGAATTAATTCAATTTATATATTTTAAAAATGCTTTGACTCCAAAATTTAAGTCCAAGGACAAGTTACTGGGGAAAAGGATTTCTATTTTTGTTTCCACAGAAAAGCTGGGGATTCCTTCCAGACTAATGTGATTTGATCAAGCCAGACCCCCTGAAACAGCGTTCCTGGTGATCCAACATTCAAAACAGCTTGGACAAGGCAGCCTTGCAGACTACAACCAGGATATCTGCATCTTCTTAGGATCCCCATGACAGCACCCCCTATCAGCAGGAAGTAGTTTGGAAAGAACGACACCCAAATTCCCAAATATTGTTTATAAATGTTTGTTTTTATTTAAATGGGGTTGGTTATAAATGGTTAATGATCACAGCCAATTCTTTTTAAAGGTAAAAAGGGGACTATGGTATAGATATGAATACTTTGTTTTGGAATGGATTTTTATTTATTGATACAATTTAAGGTCAATTTTGTGATATATTTCTCCTCTTATTTAGGTATTGTGGTTATATAGCTTATTTAGAAATGTAATGTATAATTTAATACAGATTTTAGATAGTTACCTATGATAGTCAAAGTTTAGAGTTAAGTTAGTTAGGTTTTTCAATATACACAGAGATGTATTTGAGATAGATAGGAATTCTTCAAACCTTTCAAAGACCTACAGAATATGGCATATAAAATGGTTTAGGGTTTTTCTTGACAATGAGGCACAATTGCTCCTGGCAACACCACCTGCGTCAGAAAGAAAGATGGACATTGAAGAAACTCGTTATAAAGTTTACTTTCAATATGGCAAGACTAGCCATTTGGACAAGATACTGCTCTTGTCTGGACTACTTGACTTTATTCTGTATAAACTGGACATGCAGGACCCATAAAAAAAAGTGACTGCTGATTCAAGATGGACGTTGCTACAGAGTTCCTGCTTCATGGAAGAGTCTGCCAGACAGTCTGCAGGACACAGAGAAAAATGACTGACAAACTGTCAATACAAGAAGACAGTTTAAAGTTTCCTGCTTTGCTGAGGAGTATGCTAGACACACTATGGCCTATGGGCTGAAGATGGAAGATTACAGAAGAACTTCAGGGGACTGACAAGGCAAGATGTCTCTTGTCATTTCTAGAGTTTATATACTATCCTTCTGTGGTCTTTGATGGAGTTGAAAACAGATAGTTATGGTTATAGTTTTCCTTAGTAAGGATTAAAGATAAGTTACACATAGACTTTAGACACACAAAGATAGGATATATGATGGAATATTTTCTTAAATCTTGCTAAATGTTAATGGACTATTATTGTTAACTGTGATTCTTACTTGATAACTGTTGTGTGATATATTTTGCTATGCTAAGGTTAAAACACTTCTTTTTATTTCGACAGAAAAGAGGAGATGATGGGAGATGCCATTATGTACATGTTTCTCATACTGGTTAATGAATAAAGCACTGTTGGTCAATAGGAAAGGAAGATAAGAGGGGCTAGGAGACAAGGAGGAAAGAGGAAGTAGTAAGGAGGAGTCAAGATGGAGAGTCTGGAGAAGGCAGAACCGCCAAACGCCTCTCGCTGGTAAGACCACGTGGAAATACATAGAAATGGGTTAATACTTAAGACAGAGCTAGCTGATAAGAAACAAGTAGCTGGCCAACAGCATAATATCAAATACAGAGTTTCTGTGTGTTAATTGGGGCTGGCGCTGCGGCGGGACAAGACCAGGCAGCGGGAGGGAAAACCTTACTCTCTACAATACCCTATCTATTGTTTATCATTTCATTAACATATTTATTTGGGTTCCCTTTTTTTTTAGGTTTTGATACTTTACAGCATGAGATATTTAAAGTAAAATAATACTTCAACTCTAAAGATATAGTAGATCAGAATAGAGATCTTTGTAAAGATGGTATAATTATACTCTATCTTCCTCTAAGTAAAAGAAAATCATTGGTATTTGCTTTCTTGGTGTTGTTTGGAATTGTTGTTGCCTTTTCCTTATGTTGCAAACTCTACAGAAAAAGACAGAAACTAACATACAGGTGGTGAGGCTGCTGATAGAGCTCTCATCTAGGAATTGCATTGAACCCTACACTTTTCTGACTTTCACAGACTTATATTTTCTCATCTTCTTTGTCTGCTGTATGACAAAATATAGACAGCTGTCAATGTGGGCTTATGGATCAGACACAAAAAAGACAATTATTTAGAATTGTGCAATTAAGACTTTTGGTGTGTTTGTTTTTATTTTTAGCCACTTAGTTCTAAATGTTCTAGATAAAAATCATTTTTGGAACATGTTGAGGTACCACTCAGCTCACAATATGAAATTTAAGATCAGAGTACCTGGCTGATACAATCTATCTTTTCCTGAATCTCTTACATATTACCCTCACAATCCAATACAGTCAGGAGACTGATCACCAGAGGTGCCCTCCTTAAGGTAATAGGCCTGCCTTTGTGAAAGCAGGGAATAATACATCCACAAGCATTAATTACATGAGGCAGTTCTAATGGCCCTACAAGGATGTTATGCCTTCATAAACAAGAGAGAAACTTGAAGTGTTGTCAATGTTATTAGAACTTTGCAACAAGTTCGGAGATTTTTTTGCTTTATTTCTATTTGATGTCCATAATTATCTGTAGACACAGTAAAAAAACAAGCCTAGCTGACTAATTCAGCAGTAGTCTGGCTCTTCTGTTTTCTCTCTATGGATAGAAAACATTACCTGCTTTTACTTTGATTGATTTGCATTTTAATGTCTCTTTCCTGTTTATAAAAATACACAAACAGAAGGAAGAATATTACAATCTACTCTAGCTTCAGTGAACAAAAAGTATTCTCTGGCAGCATTTTGCTCAGCTGGCTTTCAGTCTCATTTACACATAAGTCTAATGAGACCCTTTGTGTCTGTGCATGTTATTTGATGAGTTAGAGAATGAAGATTCAGTTTTAATGATCATCATCAGCTTTTCTCAAAATCGTATTTGAACTGATTCTTTTTTCTAATGGTACTACCCAGCATCACTGGCTTAGTTTTCATGCCATTTTTCGTTTTGCTTCTTATGTTCCACTGAACACCAATTCAGAACTCACTTGTGCTCCATTCTGCATGCATCTGCCTTTAGCATTTTCCCTATGGTTGTTTAGGGAAAATTGTGTGTGTGTGTGTGTGTGTGTGTGTGTGTGTGTGTGTGTCCGTGCAAGTAAACCTTGGAACTTTAAAGTATTTTGGTACTAAAAATTCAAAATTTCATTAGTATAATCTTAACGACCCTCCTTTTACCCATTTTGTGAGGAACATTTTCCTTGGTCTATAATTTTGTGTATTTTTATTTCAGGTACAGAACTCCTTTATGTGCTTGATTATACACTTAATTATAGTTTCTACTCTTCATCTAGTCTCACTCTTAAGGGTGCCAATTTTACATAGTTTCATATTCTATCCCAAGTCCATTGCTTTCTTTCTTATAATTTTCATTTTTTCTTTATATAAACCATTCTACAGTAATATTTCATTGTGGACTTTAATTCTGAATTAGAGTTTTAATTTCCATGGTTTCTTTTCTTAACATTGGCTGTTCTTGTTCAGTTTTGATCAATTCCTCTTCTAAATCCTTGGGTATTCATTGGTCATTTTGTCCATTGTTTTGTTTGTTTTGGCTTTTAAAAACTCAAAGCAGGTGCATCTTAGATGATCTTATTTTACTATGCTGCCCCTTCACCCATATTGTTGACAGTCATTGCTCCTATCACTTGGGTTACTGCAATATTTTTAAAAGGTTCTGGGTCAGTGCTTTCTCTCTTGCTTGTATATATTCAAATGAGGAGAAATTTTAACCAAGTTTAGTATGTGTGTGTGTGTGTGTGTGTGTGTGTGTGTGTGTATGTAGCAAGAATGCTTGTGGTGTGCTAAAAAGATAAAAATCATATTATCACTCATTTGGCCATTTCCTTTTTCTTGCTTAATATAAACTTCTAAGTTGAAATATAACTAGACAAATTTTTATAATTCTGTAATTCTTCTGTGTGCATTTTGACAAATGCTAACCTTCTGTATATGTCTATGTACCCATCAACCAGAGGAACTATTAAACCATTGAAGATGCTCAGATAGTCTTCCATAAATTTAGCATTTTCTACACTGTGACAATATCTGCTTTAAAGATACATCATACATTTTCCTTTTGTTCTTTTTTGTCTTTTTTCCCCCTCAAACTTTTCCTTAGTAATTGTAGCACTGGAGAATGATTCCTGGCAGCAACAATTGCCATGTTAGTGTTTATCTAACAGGTATTTCCACAATTTCTTTTCACATATTTATTTTGTTTGTTTGTTTTGTTTTTTGAGGTAGGATTTCTCTGAGTAACAGCACTGGCTGTTCTGGAATTCACTTGGGAGACCAGGCTGGCTTCAAACTCATAGCAATCTGCCTGTCTCTGCTTCACAAGTGCTGGGATTAAAGGTCTATACCACCACTGCCTATCACTGTTTCTAAATTTATATAATAATGACCTTCATTTATTTACTCTTTATATATGTATGTAATCATCATATTTATTCAATTCTATGAATATATCACTATCACATATTTCATTTTTCAGTATCATAGTGTTGTCTTTTGGAAATGATTCTCCTGTCTTTGTGTGTGAGAGAGAATATTTTTAAGATGCTCTATGATTTTTTTTTTGCATTTTTCCTGCACTAGACATAGAGCCAAGTATTTATTCTCATATTTATTTCTTCTGATTGAAAAATGGTATTTTGAAGTCAAACCCGGGTCCTGGCTATACTCACTGCTACTGCACAGCAATTGGCTCTCTCGTCTCTGAAAACAAAAGAGACTACAGAACATATATTTATGAATATTAACATAATGTTATGCTTTATATTAATACTTCTCTCTTTGTTTTTAAAATCATCAATTCACAAACAATACTCAACTGGTTTAATCTATACTTGTTTTAGCTCTCCCAGGTAGGCACGGTTACCTGTCTCCTGTCCTTGGAAGGCACAGAAGATACTTGAAACCGCTTGAGTAATCCTCTGAAGCTTTTTTAGGAATGGAATCAAAAGTAGCAGTGTCCCTCCCCAATCCAGTTCTGTCCTCACAGTCTGACTCATGGAGAGCCCTTCCCTAATTTCTCCACAAACCCCCCTCACAAGTGCAGAAATTGTGGGATATCTTCATAGTCCTATGCCCCTCCAGAGGATTATGATCACTGACTGTCTAGCTTGTTGACAATCCAAAATGGACATTAAAAGGTCTCCAGCCTGTGGTTTATACAAATCTTATAGGTTTTTCTCTGAGTTCTGATTGGGAACAAAGGAATAATTTTAATCACATCGAGAAATTTCTGTAGAGTACAGAGAAGACAAAAGGTGGATGAGACAGTACCTTTCTCACCAATTCTTTGCTGGGGACACATAGATCCACATAGCAGAGGCAATCCCAAATCCACATAGATCCACATAGCAGAGGCAATCCCAAATCCCAGATGGTGCCAAATCAGAGTATCAGTTCCAAAGTTTTGGAGACATGGGGCCTCTGATGGTCTGTGCACTTTCATAAGAAACTGAGAAGCTAGATAAGGAACTAGCAACTAGGAGTCAAGGGTTGATCACAACAGAAATCTCTCTGTGTGCTTTATGCTTCTGAGTGGGGGTTAGTGAGATTTAGGAAGAGAGCTAAGAAGCACGTTAGACATACAAGGTTAAAGCAATACCAAAGGAATGAATAATTAATACATTTCCCTGAATAATCTTGTCCAATAAAATATACAGCTATTCCAATTCTATAAATGATTACTTATAACTTTGAAAATTAAAACTGCACCGGTTTGTTCAGTGCTGAAGGATTTAGGGAGCAAATCTCAATGAGTGGGCAGGTAGTAATACAGCAGTTGGTTTGCTGTGGTTTGTAGAAGCTTTTCTTGTTAGAACATATTATCAAGATTTCAGCTAGACTGTCCTGAAAATTGTGACATGAAATAGCTACATTTTTACAAGCAAGAAGAGTGGCAGACAGTTTGCCAATAATGATCACAAGAACAAATGACAGCCAACGAAATGAACGTGATCTTCATATATCTGATAGACTGAATAGCTAAACCTAAGTCCAAATCCAATCTCCTTCATTTCTACCTTGATAGACCTTCCCTCATGCTCCCTTGTGGTGAGAGCTTTAGTTGCCAACCTATCACAATCTAGACTCATGGGGGAAGAGAGTCTTACTGAAGGATTGTCTAGGTTTGGTCCATTTGTGGGCACCTCTGTTAACTGAGGCAGGAGGAGTCAGGCCACTGTGGATAGCACAATTCCCATGGTTTGGTGACTTTGCTGTATAAAAAAAAAAAAAAAAAAAAAAAAAAAAAAAGAATGGGAACATAATTCAAGCATGTATGCATTGCTTCATTCACTTCTTCTGACTATGGATACAATGCAACCATTTGCTTTCACTTCCTGCATCCCTTAACCTCCCTGCAACAAGGGACTATAACTTGGAATTCAGAGCCGTGATAAACCTTACTGCTCTGAGTTGTTTTTCTCAGGGTATTTTATCATAGCAATAGAAAATGAAATTAAGGTAGCCCTTAATCATTCTGTCTCTCATAGTTTTTATCATCAATGCAGGAAACAATTCCTGAATTGAATATAAGACAGAGCATATTGTATTCTTAACTGTATGCCTACTATACACAAGAGCATATCTGAAAATCAAGATGCCCTAAGTAGAACTGTGAAGGCATTGATAAGCTGTTTTCTTTATCATGTCATCAATTATTATGGCCAGGAAATCAATTGTACTGATTGGCTCCCCACATCATAGTGTAGGATACATTCCATTACATATTGATATGCTTCCATTTGTCATTACTTTTAATTATCAGTATCTTGCAAACTGGCAATTCTTCAAAAATCAACTAGAATGAAATAATCCCTTATCCATTTTCATGTGATTCATTGTTTTCTTTACTATAATAACTAGTGCTTAGGCTTTTGGTTATTTTATCACATTTCTTACTTTTATGACAAAACAGGAACAAATATTTAAGCTAATGCTTACAAAACACCATTAGTGAGAGCACAGCGCAATAGTGGACAGAGACAGAAGTCCTGAGCTTTTCTATGGCAGCAAGTAGATTTTTACAAAGTAAAGCCAGAGGCTTATGCAAGAACATTCTTAATGAACGAACAGTACATGACACATATGAATATCCCATGAATAGCAAGTAGCACAATGTGAACAGAGTGTGGAGTAGTAAAGACTTATGCAAATGTAATTTAGAGAATATAAATCAGAAATAAGTCAAGGAAACCAGAGACTGAAGGGTTGAGATTTTCTTTTGCAATTTATCCTGTAAGTAAAATAAACTTAGAAATATTGCTTCCTTTAAATTGTAAATGAAGAGTTCTCTAAACATATTCTATATGTTTACTTATTTTCAGAAACAAATACATTCAAAATTATTTTCAGACTTAATGTCTTATCCTGTACTATGAAATGGATGCTTTTTAAAATATATTGAAATGTTGCCAGTGTCATTGAGGACATTTTATGTCAGACAGTGACACCTAATGGTAACATACTATTTTGCAGCCAATTTGGCTTGGGAATTGAGGATGTGATGGATGAACTAAGAACCCTGGAGCAGGAACCCTGCTGAGTGTGACAGGCTTAACTAAAGGTAGCAGAAAGAATGGGAAGAACCTACAGTTCCCTGAGAAAATTACTAAGTTCCAGCACAGCCAGCATCCATCAGTCCAGGACTCTCCATGTCCACGGCCCCTGCTTTTTCCAGGAAAAACCTGAAGTGTTTCTTTAACTATTACTTCCCTTATGAGAGTGGAATTTTCATCTAATAATTGGCTTTTTCATGTCCCAGAATGATAATTCATGTACACCAACAAAACACAAAAAAATAGTCTATCTAAGGCCACATGTAAGCAATGAACAGGTATAATGCTGTTCTTGGTGACTTGAAAAGCAAGTGATGTGTCAAAGTGTCAGAAAGTCCCTTCAGTCTACTGATGGGCCTGCTCAACTGTCTCCAGAGGCCACCAAAGCACATTTCCCATGCTTTTCTTTCCTGCTGTTCAAATAAAACTTCATCACCAAGGCTCTTGTAGAAGCCACAGTTTATTTGGGCTTATAGCTTCAGAGAGTCAGAGTCCATCATGGTGGAAAGGTGTGGCAGCAAGTGGCATGCATAGCAAATGGAGCAGGAAGCAGAAGACTTATATGATGGGAAATGTCATTCTGTAAATATGTTTCTCGTATTGGTTAATGAATAAAGCCCTGTTGGCCAACAGGAAAGCAAGAAAGGTGCGGCTAGGAGACACGGAGGATTCTGGGAGATGAGGTAGAGAGGAGTCAAATGCACGACCAAGAAGAGTAAGAGGTCCCGAACCTCTCACTCTGGTAAGATAAGACCACGTGGAAACACTTAGATTGATAGAAATGAGTTAATATTTCTATTAACAGAGCTATCCAATAAAATATGCTAGTAACAAGCCAACAGTTTCATAATTAATACAGTGTCTCTGTGTGTTATTTGGGGCTGACAAGGTTGTGGGACCAGGCTGGTGGGAAACTGCTCATAATACTTATGTCCTCATCCTCAAACACAAAGCAGAAATAATTGGAAGTAGGTCAAGGCTTCAAACCATCAAATTCCACCTCCAGTAACAGGCTTTCTCCAGCAAAGCTGTACCTCCCTAAGTCTCCCTCAAACAATGTCACTAAGTGGAGAACAAGAATTCAAGTACCAGATCCTCTGGAAGACATTTCTCATTTAAACCACCACATGTCAAAAGATGGCTGTGGCCTTGTGGTGGGAGCTTTGTCCCTTGATTGAACCATGAGAATAGAATGGGTGATGATTAAAATGAGGATGAATCCATCCAACTAAAAAGGATAAGACCATCACACTCAGTAAGTATTTACATTACATTCTAAACACACATCCCATGGCCTGCCATCTAATGTTAGCAAACTCATAGTTGTTTCAAAGAGTGGGCATCTCACTCTACCTGTGTTCAGTGTTTAAACTCAGTGTCACTAGCATCTCAACTTGCAGGAGAGAACACATGAAAGTTATTGCAGAACAACAAGTCACTTCAGCTTGTCAGATCATCAACAGTACAGCCTTCCTTTTAAAGCAATTAACACTATGAAAATAAGAAAGGTAAAATAATCCTACCTACTTATCTCATTCTGACTAGGGACATTTCATTTCCATCTTTACTAACTTTATATAATGATTTTAGTTATTATTTATAGATCAATCCACACAATAACTTTAAGTTATATCTTTGTTATGGTTTGTGGCTATAATTCATTTTTCTAAATGACATTAACTTAATACCATAGATTAAATATCCATTATGTACCTACCACAGTGTCAGAAACAAAGAAAAGGCCAACTTAAAATAAGCAGATTTGTAAAACAAAAAGAAAAAAGAAACCAAGCAGATTTGTTTTCAGCAACAATTCTGTGTGTTTCTTTGCATCTAAGGGAAATGGTCTCCTACACATCATAGTCCATTGAATCCTCTTGCTTGGCTTACCCTACATTCTTATTATATAGTAGCTAAAAGATGCTACCAAAATTTTCAAGTCCCATTCTTGTCTGCATTGTAATATTCCCCAAGAAACATGGAAGCTGGAAGCATCATGTGGGATGAGGAGAGAGCTCAGCGATCATTCTCGGACATGTGACCTGAACACTGACAGGCAAAGCAAATTGAATCACTGTTGGAAATGGAGGGATCTGAGGAGGAGTGTAATCAGGATATATGAATCTCAATTGCCTTTTCCTGCCCTCCAGAGGAAGAGAACTAATGTGCGTGGAAAGCGCTGATGCTTCCCAAGCAGCCTGCTTCAAATGGGCCTGCTGGGACAGATCCCTTCATGGGTCATAAAGAGAACATCAGTCAGAAGTGTTCCCAGGAAGCTGCACACCAGCCACTGGCACCGCAGGGTCCCTTCCGTCCTCAGCAAGGCACAGCCTGAGGCCATTACTTCTTCTATCGCTATTTCCCCTACCTCAAGAAAAATGATGCTCCCAGGCAGGGTTCCAAATGACAGAGATCCCTTCTCATTCACATTTGGCATGAATTCAAGTGTGCATAATCTAAAGCCACAGCTAAACAACTTTTCTCATCAGAGAGGTCAGCATCAGTTATAGAAAGTCTAGTCTACATGACTATCAGCATCTACTCAAACTTCACAGTGGTTCCTTAGCCACCTACCAGTGTATGAACTTCCTGTAAAGAGCATATTGTGCCTCTTCAACTCATGCTGAAATGTTTGCTGTTTGGTCACCAAAAAAGGAGAAATAAAATCCCGGTCCATTTATTGTCATTATCACAAAATAAAATGAAGTGGGTAACTCATAAATAATAGAGGTTTGTTTCCCACAAGTCTAGAGTCTGGGATGCTTGTTATCAAAGCACTACCTGCCAGGTTGACTGTGTCTGCTGAGGGCTCTGTCTTTGCTTCCAAGGTGGCACCTTGAGCACTGTGTGTTCACAGGCTGGGACAGACAGAAGAGCAAAGGGGCTGGTCCCATCACCCCTTTCCTAAAGCTGTTAGCCCTGTTCAGAGGATGGGAGTCCTCATGGTCTAAGCAGCTCATAAAACACCCATCACTCCATAGCCATGCACCTGGATATAAGTTCTAGAATGAAGTTTAGAAGGAACATAAACAGTCCAACTGTAGTGTGTATTTTACTAATTTTGTTTACTCTGTATTAATCCCTCATCCTCCTCTTCATTTCTTCCATTCTTTAATATTTTCATGATTTTCTTGACTTGGTCACATCTGTTTACCTTCCTTTTTGACCATAACTTATGCAATAAGCTGAAACCCTTATCTATACTCCTCTACCAACACATATAATTATGATGTCACTATAGATGTTTTCCATCTAAGGGTTTTGTTTCATCACACACACCCTTCCAGCTTCTTTCGGAGTGCGACTTAATGAGGGGGGCAGGCAATGTGCTTTCTCCATAATTCAAGGTCAGCACATATCATATGAGGTGTTCATATGCTGGCTTGTATATGTGAGTTGGTTTACCACCAGTCTCCTTTAGACTACATGCAAGAGAGACAAAACTGGGTAGGCTCTCTCTAGATTAAAACTTTCTGAACAATTGCAAATGAATAATTCTTGGGTAAAATATGTCTTCATCTATTTTCTGTTGTTACTAACCTAACATCACAGAAAAGAGGTTGATTTTGGCTCACAATTCTGACACAAAGCTGAGGGACTCCATCTCATGATGTCCTTCTTGCTGGAAGACTCTTTAGGTGACAAATTGAGAGATGGGAAGCATGTTTATGTGTATGAATGCATTGTGTGTGTGTTTGTGTGTGTGTGTTATATCTGTTGTGTACATGTAGCATGTGTGTTGTGTCTGTTGTATGTGTCGTGTGCTTTTGTTGTGTATATCTGTTGTATCTGTTACATTTGGTGTGCATGTGGTATGTGTTGTTGTATGTGTTGTGTGTTTGGGGTGTGTGTGTATGCTGATCTTTCTTCTTACAAAGCCTCCAGTATGCCACATTCTGATGGTCTCAACACCATAGTCAAATATGAGTTAGCCTCTCTTCATGAACCTCACAATGTACCTCAAACTCCAGCATAATTTCAGAAGGTAAAAGCCATATTCAAATCAGAATTTCCAGAAAATTGAAATAAAGCAAAGATACAAAACTCAAACCCAAATCGTTTGTTAGGTTCAATACACATAAAGTAAAATTTAATAATTGTACAATAAGAAAATTAAAAAAAATAAGAGTCAAAATATTTTGATGAAAATAATGACTGTTTAATATATTTTCCTCTTGTGGTTATCATGTTATTCAAACAAACACTTTACAAATAATGGACATCACATGAAGTAGCCTATAAATATTCTGCTTAAATAACACACATATCAATATTTAAGTGTTTGGGCAACCAAAGGAACTTGTTTCCTCCTATGAGTTTGCCTGAGTCAAGTTGAATAGAAAATAACTTACAGGTGATATTACATGATTAAGAGTTTCTGTTTTCTTCAAACAACAGTAGAGAAATAAGTCATCTACGTGAACAAGAAATAACCAACCTCAGCTTTTTGCAATTTGTCTTGAGCCCTTTTTCATCTTTATCCACATCCAAACCAAACAAAGATCTTTATCCCTCTGTGCTTATCAGTAACAATTCACAAATAACATAGTTAAATTTTCAGTTCCAGTTGTTTGAGGGTAAGTAATGGAGTTTAGATGTTATATCATTCTAGATTTGAATTTACCAACAAACTTTAAAATGCATGGCTTGTTTCCATTTGGCATCCTTAGTTCATCTCTTTGTGTGTGAAATGAGCCATACGCACTCTGATTCCAGAATTTGTCTAGACCTCCTCAACAATGTAAGTCCCCTTACCATGCTTGAACATTATGACACTGGTAAATTCCTACAATTTTTAAACATCTATTCTCAAATTCTGTACAAACAATTCACAAGGTTCACAGCACTGGCCAACAGACAGGACTTTGAAGAGCAGGATTCTAGAAGACAAAATAGAGGTTGAGACAAACCCCCCCCTCTCTCTCTCTCTCTGTCTGTCTCTCTCGGTCTGTGTGTGTGTGTGCGCGCGCATGTGCACGTGCCCGCGAGTTCGTAGCACGCGCTCCCACGTGGCTGTGGATGCACATATGGAAACCAGAGGGTAACCTCAGGTGTTCTACTCAGGAAGGCTATCCACTTTCTAAAATTTGATGCCACTGTTTAAGCAACAAACAGCTAAGTGGACCTTTTGGCATAATTTTTAAAGATCCATGTTCCTCCTCAAGATGCAAATTATGTCTTTCTATTATGTAATACATAATATGGCAGATGCTTCTATTGACAACTTTTCTAAAACCATTATATAAAATTTTTCTCAGGAATGTTTTACAAAGTACAGGCACATGTTTTGGAGTTATCCAGTATAAGCTACGAGTCTTTTTAAAAATTAAGGACCAAGCCCTGTGTTAATTTTCGACTTGATAAAATCTAGAATAATGTAGGAGACGAGTCTCTGGGCATGCTTGTTGGGGATTACCTTGCCTGCGTTACTAGGATGGAAAGACCCAGCCACCATGGGCAGCGCCACGCTCTGTCTGAAATCCTGGGATGTATAAGTGGAGAAAATGAACTGAGAAGCAACATGTATTGCTCTCTGCTTCCTGGCTGTGGGTGTCATGTGACCAGCTGTTTAAGGTTCTTGCTGCCTTGAATTCTCCATCATGATGGGCTTAAACTACAAATCAAATTAAACCCTTTATCCTTTCAGAGTATTTTATCATAGCAACAAGAAAAGACACAAAGACAGTTTCATTGCCTGCAGATCCACAGCTTCTCCAAACCCTGCTTTAAGTTTCACTACTAGGAAGAAAGCAGGATGTGGCTCTGGCTTCTACAGACTTCCTAGGGGTGTTTTGGATCAGCAGTTGCCCCAAAACTGACCCCCTAGATGGGCTGTGATTCAATGGACCCTACAGTACTGACTGCCATGCTCTGTCACCTGCCTGTTTCACCAGAGGGAAGTATCAGTGGAGTCTTGGGTCTGCACAGCATCCTTCTGCCTTTGCAGAACTGCCCATCGCTTTCACCTTCTTCAGTTCCTGTTAATTCCAGTGGTAGGAATCAACCTGCTGAGTGACAATTTCAGCACATTAGAACTTGCACCAGATGGCAAGCAGTTTGGCTCGCCATTGAAAGGGCATGGGGGCGGGGGGCTTTTATGAAGTGCAATAAAAGATAAGTATTTGTTTGATTCAAATAGACCATCTCTAGTTACAAGGCAATCAGAAATTTGTAACTGGCTAAGCTTTGATTTATTTTACCAGTTCACCATTGGCATTAGGTTTAAGTGTACTTATGAAGAAATGTAGGTACAGGGAACATCATAGTACCTTGTACCATAGTACATTGATTATTTTATCCTAAGAAAATCAGTTTCATTATGGGAAAATAAATGCTAATGACATGCACAGTAAGTAAATATATATAATTATATATCACACAAAGATGCTCTAGAAGGATAAGAAAGTAGCAGATTAATAAACGTAGAGAAATGAAGAAAGTGAGAAATGTTGATAGAAGTTCCCAGTATGCCTTTACAGTGCTTTGATTCTAAACAATTATTTGTGTGTGTGTGTGTGTGTGTGTGTGTGTGTGTGTGTGTGTGTGTGTGTGTCCCACAAGACTTTTTGGGGTGACCAATTTCCAATTTCACTGCATGCAGGCTAAGAAAACCAATGTACATACAGTATGGACACATAAAGAATGATAAGACTTCATAGCTTGTGTAATTGATGCTACAGAGTCAGTGACATGACATTGATATTATTTTTGTTTCTTTCCTATTTGTGTTTCCTGGAGAGAGACCATATGGGGCTCCTGAAATTAAAAACAAAACAAAAAACCCAGCATACCAGGGTTGCCATATTGAAATGGTATGTGGCCTCAGGACTGAATAGAAATGTGTACATTAGTCTAAACGTTAGGCCAATACTAATCCCAATATGGATAGTGAGTAATATTTGTCTTCCTTGTGTAGCTGAGCATGTAATGGACCAAATCTAGTGACTAAGCTGACTAATAGTTTGCTCCTATATGACCCATCTCAATGTTAGGAATCGCTATTATTGTGAGCAAAATTTGTTTTTCTCACAAGCTAATGATAATATTGCCCTCAAGTGTTATCATTAGCTTAAAAGCAAAACAAATCTTGTTAATCATTCCCACTTCCCCAACCCTTGTTCAACAAGCTCCCCAAACCAGACATCAGAGATTTGGTTGAATTAGTAACACCTCAAAGATCATTTATGGCTGAGGCAATAAGCCTCCAATGCCATCTAATTAGACAGCAAGTTTATTTCCCTAAATCCTCACTAATATTTTGAGTTGACAAAGATGCAAACCTTGATAAGGACAATAAATGAGTTTCATTAAAGCCACTGCTCTTTTGTTCTTACTTCAATGGACTAGTCCCTGAGCCCCCTTTGCAAGTATAAAAAACATAATGTGAGTATGTCACAACAGTCATCCTCCCAGAAGCCCCAAGATACAGTCCCTGGGCCCTGAGACACCACCACACTCCAAAACTCTGCTCTTACATTTCCACTAAATTCTTAAATACTCAGAGATGGAGAAAAACATCACTTGGTCCCTTTATATGAGAGTACTTAAATGTTATTAAATCTAATTTCTCCCAATAAATTATAACTCTTATTCCAAAGACGTTACTTCTAAAAGACACTAAGAAATACTTTTAAGTCATGGTTGATACGATTCACATGGAAGAAAAAGTCTAAGCAAGCTTGTCACAGTTTGGGTGTGACAATTTTGTTTCACCTTAGATTGAACCTGCAGACATATCTGTTTTATGGGTGCCCAGCCATCTTAAGATAAACGTAAAATTGCAAACGCAATGTTGATGACCATGTTACATGGCAATAAATTGGAAAATAATAAAGAAAATGCATAGAGTAGATAGTGGTAAAGAATAGAAACAAGAACTGAATGGAAAGAAAAAGAAAATTAATAGAAAGAAAGGATATACTTACTAATGGATGACAGAAATCCTGCTGAGGTTGACTTTGTAAGTGACATATGACCATCTACATACTCCATGGGGGGGATCTGCTGAAGCAGAACTAGGTATTCTGTGAAAGTACCCATCTTTTCCCCAAGGCCCTCAAAACATGGTAACCCTGAAAAAGTCAACAATCTACAGAAAGTTCATTCCATACTTGAACATACTTGGTATGTTACTTGGCATTCCATTTTTGACAGTGTATTTGGGAAAGTAAAAAAAAAAAAAAAAAAAAAGATTCACTTGGGTTCAAGGTTTCAGTACATTGCAGCTTGGCCTTGTCTTGAGGCAACAATGTTATGACAAAAATGCGTATTAGAGATGGTCTGTTTGCAAAAAAAATATAAGACAAGAAGGGACTGGAGTCCTGTGTCCTCTCAAAGGGCATGCTATCTATAAACTTATGAGTCCCTTCATTTCTACAATGCCAGAGCCTGACAGCCAACCCATAACATGGAGGTCTTTGGAGAGTACTTCCAGAACACAGCCCTGGGCAACATTATTATTGAAGGGAAGAAAGAAACTTTATTGAACAAATAAAAGACAGGATATCCAGAAGAACGTGGGGAAATTATGTTTTCTATCCCCTCAACAAAAGTTTGGGCAGATTACTTCACATTTTGTGCTAGGCAAAATTAAATGTCACCCACTCCTACATTGTACAATGGTCAGAGCTGGGAAATTGCTTTATGGAAACTTAAAAATATTAGAATAGCAGTTCACCACAAATGTTTTAAGGCAATAACAAATGTAGTAATTTATTTTGAAGTTAATTGGTCACTTGAGAAGTGTAAACTTACATTTCTTAGAAACCTAGGAAAATAGCTAAATCTCTTCAGTTCCTGAGAACTGGCGGTGCCACTTATAAGGTCAAGTGTCATTATAGCAAAGAAGGTCAATCCACTGTCCTATTTCTCTCTGCATACAAGTGTAAATAATGCCCAGAAGGTGTCTGGAGACCCATTTATTTTTCTACTAACAAAAGTGACAGCTATTAAGTAATGGGTGTGGAATCTGAGTATTACTATGTCTCTCACTTAAGTCCTGCCCTTTACTCAGTGTATCAGTCAATCACTTTTACTTTAATTACTAAACATCTATTTTCCAATTTTACAGTTGTTCATGAATTACCAAGACACTGAAGAGCAAGTCAAGATGTTCCACCTCTGTTGGTAGACTGCCCAACTTGTGTGGAGCCACAGGCACCCCTGACTTCAATGAAACTGAGCATCCTTAACATAGCAATATGTATGAAACACTCAATTGCATAATTATATATGAATCTACACATTTATTACCCACAATGCTATCAGATGTACGACTACATAGGTAGTTAAGTGGCCTAAGCCTCACTAGTAGGGAGGAATACCTGGATATGAACTCCTTCAAACTGTATTTTTCTACTTACTCTTTTTATTTATTTATTTATTTTGGAAACCTAGTTATAATTTTTATTTCATGTGCACAGTCCCCAAATTCTTAATTTTAATTTTTACAAGCCTGACCACTATTAGCATCTCTTATTTTTGATGTTTTATTTCCAATGCCTCTCAGGAGTTTGAAGATTTGATCTCCAGCTGGGGGTATTATTCTGAGAGACTGTAGAATCTTTGGGAGGTGGGCCCAACTGGAGGAAGTCGATGTTAGAGGGGGGATTTTGCAGGTTCTACCAATTTCCTGCTTACTCTGTTACATAGTTCACTGTGATTTGAACACCATCCACCACTCAGCCCTGCCGCTGTGAACTCAGCTGACCACCACACCATCCTTGTCAAAAGGAACTGAAATCTTCTCAAACCATGATCAAAATCAATCTCAAGATGCTTCTGTCAGATTTTTTGGTTACTGATACAAAGGTAAAAAAAAAAAAAAAAATGACCTTCCAGTATTTTATTAACTTGATTTTTTGTAAAAAAAAAAAAAAAAAAAAAAAAAAAAAACATGTACCTAGGCAATATTGCATTTCATCTTCCTTCTTCATACCATCGTCTGTGCAAAGAACTGAAGAGAGAGCCAGCATTAAGAAGTATTCCCCCATGCCCCATTCAGCCTTAATAGAAAATGAGGTGACTAGTCTTTTTCTTAACATCATCCCAGTTCCCTTTCCCTCCCTCCCTCCCTCCCTCTTTCCCATTCCCCCCCTTTGCCCCCTGACCATCCTCCCCTCACATCTCCCCCCACTTAACATATATGGTGATGCCTTCTAGGAGGGGTCATCTAAATCTGTCAAGTCATTTGTAGTAAGAACTAGGCTTTTCCTCCTCTGGGTTAAAGGAGTATCCCTCCATGGAGGATGTGCTCCCAAAGTCCTTTCATGCACCAGGGTCACATCCTGATTCCACTGTCAGATGTCCCTTAGACTGCCCAGGCCTTCTAACTGAGACCATGTTCAGGGGGTCCAAGTCAGTCCAATGCTGGATTCCCATCTAGTAGTCCCAGGGCCCAATAGCTCCTTCTTGTTCAGGTCAGCTGTCTCTGTGCATTTCTGTAGCCTGGTCTTGTCCTCCATCTCTGCATCTGGATTCCAGTTCAGCTCAATGTTTAGTTGTGGGTGTCTGCTTCTGTTTCCATCAGCTACTAGATGAGGGCTCTATGATGGTGGATAAGTTAGTCATCAATCTCATTATCAGGGAATAGCATTTATGGTAGCCTTTCCACTGTTGCTCAGTGGGTCAGTCTTGTAGGTCTCTGGACATTTCTCTAGAGTCAGCTTTCTCTTCAAACCAATAATGGCTTCCTACTTTATGATCTCTCGATCTCTCTCTCTCTCTCTCTCTCTCTCTCTCTCTCTCTCTCTCTCTCTCTCTCTCTCTCTCTCTCCTCTTCTCTTGTCTATTCCTCCCCGGACTCAATCTTCCTAGTCCCACATGCTTTCCTCTCCCCTCTTTCTCTTTCTCCTAGTTCCCTCTCCACTCACTGCCTCCCCACTCCCACTATGCTCAGGAGATCTTGTCCCTTTCCCCTTCTGTGAGAGACGTTATATGAATCTCTTAGAAACACCCGTGTATCCTAGTTTCTCTGGCAGTATGAATTATAGGCTTGTGATCCTTTGCTCTATGTCTAAAATCCATATATGAGTGAGTACATACCATGTTCCTATTTTGTGACTGGGTTACTTCATTCAGGATGGTTTCCTCAAGTTCTATCTATTTGCCTGCAAATTTCAAGATTCCATTGTTTTTTTTTTTTTTTTTCCTGCAGAGTAGTACTCCATTGTGTAAATGTGCCACATCTTCTTTATCCATTCTTCAGTTGAGGGGCATCTAGGTTACTTCCGGGTTCTTGCTATTACAAATAATGCTGCTATGAACATACTTGAACAGACGTCTTTGTTGCATGGATGTGGATCATTTTGGGTATATGCCTAAGAGGCGATTGTTGGGTCCTGTGGTAGACTGGTTCCCGTTTTCCTGAGGAACAGCCATATTTATCTCCAAAATAACTGTACAATTTGGCATTCACACCAGCAGTGGAGGAGTGTTCCCCTTTCTCTATATCCTCTGCAGCATAAGTTGTCATTGATGTTTCCAATTTTAGCCATTCTGGCAGAAGTAAGATGGTATCTGAGAGTTGTTTTGATTTGCATTTCCTTGATAGCTAAGGATGTTGAGCACTTTCTTAAGTGTCTTTCAGCCTTTTTAATTTCCTCTATTGAGAATTCTCTATTCATTTTTAATAGGATTATTTGGTGTTTTGTTGACTAGTTTCTTGAGTTCTTTGTATATTTTGGCGATCAGCCATCTGTCAGATGTAGGATTGGTGAAGATCTTTTCCTGCCATTTGGTCTTATCCACTGTGTCCTTTGCCTTTCAGAAGCTTCTCAGTTTGAGGAGGTCCCATTTATTAATTGTCGATCTCAGTGACTGTGCTACTTGAAGCAGTCTCCTGTACCAATCTGTTTGAGGTTACATCCCACTTTCTCTTATAAGAGGTTCAGTGTGGCTGGATTTATGTTGAGGTCTTTGATTCATTTGGACTTGAGTTTTGCATGTGTCGATAGAGGTGGGTCAATCTGCAGTCTTTTACACATCATCATCCAGTTGTTGAAGATGCTTTCCTCCTACTGTTGTATTCTTGTAGCTGTTTTATCAAAAATCAGGTGTTTATAGGTGTGTGGGTTAATGTCAGGATTTTTTATTCTATTCCATTGGTCTACCTGTCTATTTTTGTGCCAATGCCAGGCTGTTTTCAGGACTATAGCTCTGTAGTAGAGCTTAAAGTTGGGGATGGTGATGCCTCCTGAAGTTCCTTTATTGTACAAGGTTGTTTTGACTATCCTGGGTCTTTTGTTTTCCCATATAAAGTTGATTATTATCCTTTCAAGGTCAATGAAGAATTATGCTGGGGTTTTTAATGGGGATTGCATTGAATCATAGATTGCTTTTGGCAAGATTGCCATTTTTACTGTGTTGATCCTACCTATCCAAGAACATGGGAGATGTTTCCATTTTCTAGTATCTTCTTTAATTTCTTTCTTTAAAGACACAAAGTTCTTGCTATATAGGTCCTAAGATACTTTATGTTGTTTGTGGCTATTGTAAAGAGTGATGTTTCTCTGATTTCTTTCTCAGGCCCTTTGTCGTCTGTATATAGTAGGGCTACTGATTTTGTGTGTGTGTGTGTGTGTGTGTGTGTGTGTGTGTGTGTGTGTGTGTGTGTGTGTGTGTTTATCTTATATCCTGCTAGTTTGCTGAAGGTGTTTATCTGCTGTAGGAGTTCCCTGGTAGAGTTTTTTTGGGTCACTTATGTAAACTATCATATCATCTATGAATAGTGAAAGTTTGACTTTTTCCTTTCCAACTTGTATCTCCTTGATCTCCTTTTGTTGTCTTATTGCTTTAGCTAGAACTTCAAGTTCAATATTGAAAAGATATGGAGAGAGAGGGCAGCCTTGTCTTGTTCCTGATTTTAGAGGAATTGGCTTGAGTTTCTCTCCATTCAGTTTGATGTTGGTTGTTGGTTAACTGTATATTGCTTTTTATTATGTTTAGGTATGTTCCTGTAATCCCTGATCTCGCCAAACTTTTATCATGAAAAGTTGTTGAATTTTGTCAAAGGCTTTTTCAGCATCTAGTGAGATGAACATGTAGTTTTTCTTTTTCAGTTTGTTGATATGGTGGATCACATTGATAGATTTTCATATGTTAAACCATCCCTGCAACCCAGGAATGAAGTCTAGTTGGTCATGGTGGATGATTTCTCTGATGTATTCTCGGATTCGGTTTGCCAGTATTTTATTGAGTATTTTTGCATCAATGTTCATGAGGATGTTGATCTGTAATTTTCTTTCTTAGTTGTGTCTTTGTATGGCTTGGGTACCACGGTGATTATGGCCTCGTAAAAAGAGTTTGGTAATGAACCTTCTGTTTGTATTGTGTGGAACAATTTGAGGAGTATTGGTATTAGCTCTCCCTTGAATTTCTGGTAGAATTCTGCACTGAAACCATCTGGCCCTGGGCTTTTTTTGGTTGGGAGGCTTTTGATGACTGCTTCAATTTCATTAGGGGTTATAGGTCTATTTAAGTTGTTTGTCGGTTCTTGATTTAATTTTGGTAAGTGATAGTTATCCATAAATTTGTTCATTTCCTTTGAATTTTCAAATTTTGTGGAGCACAGGTTTTCAAAGTATGACCTGAAAATTGTCTTTATTTCTTCATTATCCAGTGTTATGTCCGACTTTTTGTTTCTTATTTTGTTAATTTGCATGTTCTCTCTCTCTGCTTTTTGGTTGGTTTGGATAAAGGTTTGTCTATATTGTTGGTTTTCTCGAAAAGCCAACTCTGTTGCATTGATTTTTTTATATATATTGTTTTCCTAGTTTCTACTTATTGATTTCAGCCCGCAAATTGATTACTTCCTGGCATCTACTCCTCTGGGGTGAGTTTGCTTCTTTTTGTTCTAAGGCTTTCAGTTGTGCTGTTAATTCTCTAATGTGACTATCCTCCGTTTTCTTCATATGGGCACTCAGTGCAATGAACTTACCTCATAGCACTGCTTTCAAGGTGTCACATAAGTTCAGGTATGTTGTGTTCTCATTCTCGTTGAATTGTAAGAAGTCCTTACTTTCTTTCTTTATTTCTTCTTCGACTGAGGTATGGTGCAATTGTGCATTTTTCAGTTTCCATGAGTTTGTAGGGTTTCTGCGATTTGTATTGTTGTTGAATTCCAACTTTAAAGCATGGTGGTCTGATAAGATACAGGGGACTATTCCATTTTATTTTTTTTTTTTTTTATTTTTTTTATTTTTTTTTTTTTTTTTTTTTTTTTTTTTTTTTTTTTGCATCTGTTGAGGTTTGCAATGTCACCTACTATGTGGTCGATTTTAGAGAAGGTTCCATGTGGAGCAGAGAAGAAGGTATATTCTTTTGTGTTTGGATAGAATATTCTATAGATGTCTGTTAGACCCAGTTGAGACATAACTTCTATTAGTTCTTTTGTTTTTTGTTAAGTTTCTGACTGGTGGTCCTGTCTAGCAGTGAGAGTGGGGTGTAGAAGTCTCCCACCATAAGTGTGTGAGGTTTTATGTGAGCTTTAAGTTTTAGTAGCATTTCATTTATGAATGTGGGTGCCTTTGTATTTGGGACTTAGATGTTGAGGATTGAGACTTTGTGCTGATGGATTTCTCCTGTGATAAATATGAAATGACTGTCTTCATCTCTTTTGATTGATTTTGGTTTGAAGTCTAACTTGTTAGATATTAGCATAGCCACACCTGCTTGCTTCTTGGGTCCATTTGATTGGAAGATAATTTCCCATCCCTTTACCCTGATGTAATGCCTGTCTTTGAAGCTTAGATGTGTTTCTTATATGCAGCAGAAGGATGGATTCTATCGCCGTATCCATTTTGTTAGCCTGTGTCTTTTTATAGGCTAGTTAATACCATTGATGTTGAGAGAAAGTAAGGACCATTGATTGTTAATGCTTGTTTATTTTAGATTTGTTATTGGTGGTGGCTTTCTGAATATATTTGCCCTGCTTTACCCATGGGTTCTGGTGAAGTGGGATTATCTATTGCCTATGTCTTTGTGAGTGTAGTTAACTTCCTTGGGTTGGAGTTTTCCTTCCAGAACTTTCTGTAGGGCTGGATTTGTATATATTGTGAAAATCTGGCTTTGTCATTAAATATCTTTTCTGCAGTGATTGAGAGTTTTGCTGGGTAGCCTGGGCTGACATCTGTGGACCCTTAATACTTGTAGAACATCTATCCAGTACTTTCTGTCCTTGAGAGTTTCAATGGAGGAGTCAGGTGTAATTTTGATAGGTCTGCCTTTATGTGTTACCTGGCCTTTTTTCCTTGTTGTTCTTAATGTTCTTTCTTTATTCTGTATGTTAGATGTTTTGACTATTATGTGTGGAGGGGCCTTTTTTTCTTTCTTCCAGTCTATTTGGTGTTTGGTATGCTTCTTCTACTTTCATGGGCAGGTCCTTCTTCAGATTGGGAAAGTTTTCTTCAATGATTTTGTGGAATATGTTTTCTGCACCTTTGAGCTGGGCTTCTTTGCCTTCTTCTATGCCTATTATTCTTAGGTTTGGCCTTTTTACGGTGTCCCACATTTTCTGGATGTTTTGTGCTAAGGATTTGTTGGACTTAAGATTTTCTTTGGTTGATGAATCTATTTCCTCTATTTTATCTTCAGCGCCTGAGATTCTCTCTTCCATCTCTTGTATTCTGTTGGTTATGCTTGTGTCTGTAGTTCACGATTGTTTGCCCAGTTTTTCTAATTTCAGCATTCCCTCAGTTTATGTTTTCTTTATTGTCTTTATTTCAGTTTTCAATTCTTGAACTGTTTCCTTCACCTGTTTGATTGTTTTTTTCTTGACTTTCCTTACTTTCTTTAAGAGATTTGATCATTGCTTGCATTTTGTGTGTGGTCTTTTCCTCTATTTCTTCCAATTTTTTGTTTTTTCTTCCATTTCTTTAAGGGATTTTCTGAAGGGGTCAGATATCAGGCAGGTGTAGACTCAGGGTGGTTCTGCATGGATAGGCAAGTCTTGGGCAGGAGTCTGGAGCTCAACCCAAACTGGTCCCAGGCTCACCTACAGCAGAGACCCAGCAATGGGGTTCAAAGATCTGGCAGGTGGAGGCTCAGGATGGTCTTGTGAGGTCTGGCAGGGGCCCTGGAGCTCCATCAGAGGGCCCATGGTGGGCCTCAGAGATCAGGCAGATGGTGACTCAGCAGTGACTAGTCTTAAAGCAAATTGATAGTCCATGGATGGCTGATATCCATGAGACAACTGCCTATTTCTGAAGAGAAACATTGGAGGAGGAGTGGATAGGACTGGGGATGAGGGAAGAAAGGAGGTAGGGGGAAAACCTGGGGTGAATGGAAGGAAGAGAAACTTTGGAATGTAAAAGCAAACAAAAATAAATAAATAAAACCTTTAAAAAAGAGGTGTGGGCACATAAGTGTGTGTCTTTCCATGAGTTTAAAATACCACACTAGACATATTCACATATGTAAACACGGGCACATTTTAACATAAAGGGATCATACCCAATACATATTTGTGCAGCTTGCTCTTTTCAATGATTAATGATGATCCTTATATGAATGTAATTATAGTCTTCCATCAGATGCAGATAATCAGATGTTGCTTGTGTAAAACTCTCTCTGACTATGACTGTCTTATGTAGAACCCCACCCTTCTCTTTGTCTTGCTTCACTTTGTTCTGAGGTTGTATCAACCCCGAATCTATTTTCTTATTATTCAACTTTCTCTGCTAAAAAGAAAGTTTTTTTGTAAGAGGAATTTAGTGTTTTATTTTTAGATTCCCAGTCCATTAAGCAATGCTGGCATTTTAGAGTTATTTAAGACCCATTTTTGTGACCTTTTCCTTTAAAAAAGACCATCAGTTGACACAATGCAATGGTGTATTATAACTGCTCTGACCCACAACCTACACAGGATATTGTACCTCTTCTCATATTTTGATAATCCAATAGCTCATCTTCATCTCATTTCTCTGAGAACATCTTGAGTAAATTATCAGTTCATATACTTTGCCCCTTTGTCAGTTAGTTTTGTTTTCTTATCTATATGTGGGAGCATTTTATATATTCTTAGCAGTGATCCTTGAACCTTTTGTGCTACAAACAGTTGGCTATATTTTTTCATTTGTACACTACTATATAGTCACTGGAGCCTGGGTGTTAGCCAGCCTCAATAAGTGTGGCTCATGGTACAGACAAGAAGTTCTGTGGGTTTAATCTGTCTGTCTGCAGATATCATTTGCAAAGCTTCCTCTGAACCAGGAAGATTTCCTGGGAGATCCTAAGGATTGTTCTTTTCCAGAGATCTTGTCAGAGAACACAGTGTGGAGCTAGCTATATTCATTCCTCATGAAAAGTCAAGATACAGCATATAAGAAAGGACATTTTGTGCATCCAGACCTTGTCTTGTTTTATTCTCAGGTTTTTATCAACCCAAAGCACAAGACAAATTCTCAGAGAGATGACTCCTTAGCCTAAGTTGTCTTCCATCTTCTGGTTAACAGATACTCCATCTTAAGACATGCCAAGGATATCCCTCGGCTAGCTGAATGCTCAAAGCCAACAAATTTGGACAATCCTGCCTCTTTCTTGTTACTTGATGACCAATAATTTAATATATTTATCTTCAAATGTATTTATACAGGATAATTTTGTTCCAATAATTTCATAATTTGATTAAATTATATGAGATCAAAATGTGAAAATTTGGTTACTTTCAATGCTAAAGGTTCTGTTATTAAAACTGGGAAAACTATAAAACTGGGAAATTTCTAGAACTGCGGAAACTTAAATGCACACTTTATGAAGACTGCATCATAAAGAAATCTCCTAGATCTACACCAAGACTATTAAATGGCTACACCTTTACACAAATATTTCATGCATCTTTTTTATGATTGCCTGTCATGCCAGATTCTCCCACTGGCCCAGGATTTCTACCTAGTGTATATACTGTGGGCCAGCTGCAGCACTGGCAAACTGTGTTCTTTCACTTTGTGCTGCTGTAACAGAATGCCTGAGGCAGTAATTTATAGGAACAGATATGTATTGGTTATAAATCCTTGAAGCTGGAAAATCTAAGGCTGAGACAACAGAGGGCTTGGCATCTGGTACATTGTGTCCTCCAAAGAGGCAGTGGGAAGAGCCAGCCCTTCACATGGCAGAAACCAAAAATGCCAAGATTTCTTTCCCAAAGCATGAATACTCAAGGTCTCACCTCTTTGAATCTTCACAATGTAAGTTAAATTTCAATGTGAGTTTTAGCAAGAACAAAACTCCAAGTGTGACAAGGATCTTGACGGAAACGGCACAGTATGAGGAATCACACATGTCAGGAAGGCCTCAGATAGCATTGCCTGGTAAAGATCAGGGGCTGGAGGGAAGGCTGACCAGAGAAGAGGACAGAGTTCAGATCTCAGCACCCATGGAAGAAGCTGAGCATCTCACATGTGGCTATAACCCAGCCTTAGAGAAGGGAAGAGACTGAAACATGGAAAGTGATTGCTTGTTTCCAGCTTCAATAGGAAAACATGAGCCCCAAGGTGACAATGGAGAAGGATAGAGGAGGATATTTGACACTTGACACCCTCTCTGGTTTCTGTGTGCACTCATAGGAGTACATCTGTGCACAAACTCATGCAAAAACAGACACATACACACAAATAAATAAATAATAAAAAAGAAAGACTGTCTAACGGGGCATTTTCTCTCTGATTGCATGGAAGTATATTAAAATAATTATGTACAGGTAAAGAATTTTCTATACATGGTTTAGCACATTTCACAGATTTATTTTAAATTTGATTCTGACAAAAGCTCAGGTTCTTCTACAGATCTGATGTTCTTCCCTCATGAATAGCAATAAATCTATTAGTTATCTCAGGACACACCCAGAGCATTTGGCAAGGGAAGGAGAGGTTTGCTCTAACTCACAGTTTCAGGGTGACTTCCATCCATCATAGCAGAGAAAGTGTGGTAGTATGAATGGCTCTGTCACTAGTGTGAAAACAGAGAGGAGCTTCTCATGTGATCTATATGAGGAAGCAGAGAGAACTGGCCAGAACCAGAAATTGGCATGATCTTCATAAAGGCCTGACATTGGTAACTGCCAACCAGGCCCCACTTCCTAAAGGATGCACAGCCTTCAAACTAGTACCACAAGCCTGAGACTGAGCATTAAAAACACAAGTCTAGGGGATGAGAGAGACAGCTCAGGCTCAAGCCATCTGTTAATAACAGTCTCCATTCCTATGTTTCACAAGAAAACATAAAGGGGACTTTAACTCGTCTCTATCACCAATTCATACCTTTTTGATTTGCATTTCATCTAATCTGGTAGGTTGTGTTTATATTGTAGTCTCTTTATTCAGTGTGTTCATTAAAATCAGTTCAGTTTGACTTCCTTAGTATGATTTGTGAAAAGAAGGGAGAGATATGAGAGGAATTCATCAGACCAGTATTATAAAATTATATTCAGTTCAATGACTTTTCACCTTCTTGACCCCAGCCCCAGATCCTCTCATATGTCATATTCTTGCTTATCTATTTGACTTTTATGGTGACCCAAATACCTTTAAAAAAAATAAGTTCTTTTTTTCTTGCTCTCCTCTATTCTTTCCCCCTGACTCTTGGAATCCAGTTGCAGATAGGAAGGAGCGATGAGCAAAGGGGTCAAGACCAGGATGGAGAAACCCACAGAAACAACTGACCTGAACAAGGGGGAGCTCATGGACTCCAGTCTGATAGCTGGGCAACCAGCATAGGACTGACCCAGACCACCTGAATGTGGTGTTAGTTGGGAAGACTCAGCAGTCTATGGGGCCTCTGGTAGTGGATCCCTAGTGTACGAATGGACTTTGGGAGCCCATTCCACATAGAGGGATACTCTGTCAGCCTAGACACATGGGGAAGGGCCTGGGCCCTGCTCCAAATGATGTGACAGACTTTGAAGAGCCCCCATGGAAGGCCTCACCCTCCCTGGAGAGCAGAAAGGGGATGGGAACAAGGGGAGGACAGAAGGATGCAAGAACAGGGATTGATATGTAAAACAAGCTTGTTTCAAATTTAAATTAAAAATTATATAAAATTAAAAAATAAGTTCTCTAAAAGTTCAGAATTACACCTCCTTTTTTAGCATTTCCTGGTCAGCTTGGAGCAAATGTTATTTCCTCTCTAAAGTTCACCCAGAGAGATGGACACTTCTAAAGACATATTCACATTTAGTTTTACAGAGTGCCCATTTGCCTATGTGTTTCACAAAAGTACTTTGTTGAGGAAAATAAATGTGTACTACTTGACTACTTGGATTGCCTGTAGAGCCTACTGCTCAGCTGATACTATATTAATGAACAAACAATGTATGAAGAAATGAGTCGAGTACATAGGATGAGGATTTCATTTTGTTTAATTATAAAAAATACACATTTGCCATAGAAAACTAATAAGATAAAAGATAAGTAAAATCACTCCTCCTTCATTTTTGTTGTTTGTTTTGTTTTCTTCTTTTCCAGCTTCATTCACTATTAAGTGGATTTGGGTTGGTACCTAAAGAATATGTTCAAAGTAGGCCCATCAAGGAAGCGTCGGGATGTGGGGTTGAATAGAGATGATGTGTGTGAGGAAGACATTTCTACTTAACTAGAAGGATACCACTCAGAACAGAGTTTCAGGCAACATTTCTAAAAGTTCACAGGGTACTGGTCACCATGCAGACAGTCTCAAGAGGACCTGCAGGGAAACAAGGTAACATTGACTCTGGCCTGAGAGGGAGCACAGTGGTAGAAAGACTGGCTGGCATACAGGCAGCCAGGAAAGTGAGACTCTTATGTGCAAGCCAACACATCTGACTGACCTTGAGATGAAGGGACAGACCTGTGGTGAGCACGGTTGAATAGCCTGTGCTCCCTCAACAGAGTGAACTTCATGGAAAAGTGCAGGGGTCACTTTCCCTGGACATGGTACTAACTGATAAGGTCATTTTGTTGATTAGGGAACATGAACTATGTAAAGTTGTCAATTCTCTCACCTTCTTGATCAGATCAATGCTGTCAAGCAGAAACAGTGTTACATAAATGTCATTTTAAAGACTTTCAGTTGACACATAAAAAGTAAAATGAAAAAGGCAAACTTCATTTGGTAATATAATCTAACCAAATATTCCTAAATTGGTATCATTTGAATACTTAATTCATGTTTATAAAATTACTAAATGTATTGTCCTTTTGATATACTAAATCCTGGAAATCCATATTTCAGTTAGAATGATGACATGTCAAGTGCTCAGTAGCCATGTATGACTGATGATTATATCAAAAGGGGAATGGTTAGGATACTGAGAATGCAAAAGTGGTAAATCATCTGTCTGTAAGAATTGAAAAACAGTTTGAGTTTTATAAATCAACGTACTGGGCTTACATTTTGTGATTCTAGCTAGGCTGTTTAATTTCTCCTAACCATTGCCAATCAGGCCATGTTGCCAAATAACCTTACAAATTTGTTGGGATGACTAGACAAAGAGCAGCAGCACATCACTGAGTGGCCATAGGAAACTCAACAAGTAATTATACACTGATTGTATATCCAGGTATCTCTCACTCTGTTGGTGAGAAATTTCCATAAAGCAAATTAGACCATCTCATTTTAATTTGTCTTTTCACTGTAAGCTTTTGTTGACTCTGCAATATGTCAGTCTATGGGACTTCATTACTCCTATGAATATACAGACAGAAATATCTGCATGTCACCACCTACAGAAGGGGTCATTCAGAATGGACTTTTCATTATTCTGTCAGCCAGACATATAAGACCAGACATCTTCACTGTGTTCTAACAAAAGCTGAACAAACTAAGTTTTCCAAAACTTTTCTCTAAAAGGATAAAATGAGATTGAAGGACAAACTAATGACACCAAATTGGGGAACAAATAGGAACTCACAACTTATCAGCAAGAACCAGTACTGAGCCAGAAAAACTATGATTAGTTCAGCTGAAAGTTCGTTAACAAGTACAATAGACAGAAACTCCAGGGAGACACAGGCATACCCTCTGAATTTTGCTTCCAGGGACTGTGTCAGATTCTCACACTGAATATTAAATAAAAGTTCTTCAGCAGGAAGAGAAAATAGCTAGACCCCACAACAATTTATAGGCTACTGCCATTGCCTTTGATTGCCTCCCCCAAATTAAAGGTAACACCATATTTCTGAAAACACTACACATTTTGGATAGAAGACTTGGAGGAATCAAGGTAGAATTGTCCTAGAAACCTCCCCTATGAGGACTAGATATCATAGTACCAGATGGAGTTGTGCAAGCTGCCAAGGAAGCAAAGCAATCAATAGTCCTACCCAGCTGCAGTTCCTAAGAACAACAATAGCTAGAATGCCAAGATACCCCAAAAGGTGTAATAGTGGCATTTACATCCTGGGAGTAACCAATGGCAGACTAATTTGGCGAAAGGGTCACTCAAAAGGAGGGATTCATTCCTGGTACTATAAGCCTAGGCCCATCATGGATGAACTCATAGATCATAGAGGATACCCTACTACTACCACTTCACTGAACCAGTACAATTTCTAACTTCATTCTAAGTCTTATCCTTACAACCACAAATTAGTGTAATTCTCACACAAATCTCATGAATCTTTTTTTTTTTTTTTGACAAAAGATGGGGATCATTACAGAAACTCACAAAAGGTTAAAATACAGAGACCAAATGACAATAGCATTGGGGGTTGGTGTCCAGTTAACATCTACAAGTTCTACATGGAAGGCTTAAGGAACATTTCAGAAGGGCAGACAGAAAGAGTAAGAGCCAGGGGGGCCAAGATGGGATTTCTGCTGTGAGCTTCTTCTACATGTGATAGAGAAGCTGTACACAGGAAATCGCAACAATATGGTTGCCTAAACAAGACTTTTAAAATGACAATACCAATTGATACACCAATGTGGATGGAGGAAATCTCACAAGGCTTTGCCCTCAGAAGAAGATACACAGTGATTAATGGCTTTTGAGAGAGGGAGAATCAGTCTTCTCCATGGACAAGCCATTGATGGGTTAGCCAATCCCAAGAGGTCAGTCTTCTTCTTCTTATTATTATTTATTTATTTATTTAAAGCATTCATTTTTATATCATATTCCCTTTTCCTTTTTTATGATTCTTTTATTTAAATTTGAAACAAGCTTATTTTACATGTCAATCCCAGTTCC
The DNA here is from genome assembly GCF_943737965.1 of Phodopus roborovskii. Taxonomy (NCBI): domain Eukaryota; kingdom Metazoa; phylum Chordata; class Mammalia; order Rodentia; family Cricetidae; genus Phodopus; species Phodopus roborovskii. Next base: position 7,855,612 of record NW_026126514.1, on the reverse strand, counting down.
CTCACCCTCCCCTCCTCCACAGCCCTCCTTCCAACCCCCATCCATCCCCTTTCTGCTCCCCAGGAAGGGTGAGGCCTTCAATGGGGGATCTTCAAAGTCTATCATATCATTTGGAGCAGGGCCTAGGCCCTCCCCCACGTGTCTAGGCTAAGAGAGTATCCCTCTATGTGTAATGGGCTCCCAAAGTCCATTTGTATACTAGGGATAAATACTGATCCACTACCAGAGGCCCCATAGACTGCCCACTCCTCCTAACCAACACCACATTCAAGGGGACTGGATTGATCCTATGTTGGTTTCCCAGCTATCAGACTAGGGTCCATGAGCTCCCCTTTATTCAGGTCAGCTGCCTCTGTGGGTTTCTCTACCGTGGTCTTGACCCTTTTGCTTATTACTCCTCCCTCTCTGCAACTGGATTCCAAGAGTTCAGCTCAGTGTTTGGCTGTGGGTGTCTGCTTCTGCTTCCATAAGCTACTGAATGAAGGCTCTAGGATAGCATATAAGGTAGTCATCAATCTCATTATGAGGGAAGGGCATTTAAGGTAGCCTCTCCACTATTGCTTAGATTGTTAGTTGGGGTCATTCTTGTAGATCTCTGGACATTTCTCTAGTGCCAGATTTCTCTTTAAACCTATAATGGCTCCCTCTATTATGGTATCTCTTTTCTTGCTCTCCTCTGTTCTTTCCCTGAATCAATCTTCCTGCTCCCTCATGCCCCCAAGAGGTCAGTCTTAAATACATTTGAATAATACTATATGATCTCAGCAGGTTTTATATATATATATATATATATATATATATATATATATTATACACACATATATATATATATATGTGTGTGTGTGTGTATCAAGTATATAGCAGTAATATTGTAAAAACAAAAGAACATGAATTCTAGAAAGATTTGGGAGGCCCAAGAGAAATTGGAGGAAGGAGTCAGAATGTATCCTGATGTAAATACTATACTCATATATGAAATTTATACAACAAATAGATAAAAATAATAAATTTAAAAGATATTGTTGTAATTTTATAAAGCAGTATGTGAGAGAAAGATGTCATGTGACAGAGTTCAATTGGAGGGGTTTTTTACTAGTAGAAAATGAGAGAGAAAGAGAGAGGGGAGAGAAAGAAAGAGAGAGAGTAGGATGGGAGGTGGGTTTTTTTTTTTTAAAGGGAACACAGTGAACAGGTACAGGTGGTGCTCTTGGTGGCAGCAGCTAAAGGTGTATCCTGTCAGAACTCCAAAGGCAGGCCAGTACAAATGCCTAAATACTAACAGATACTTCATTAGAAAAAATTCCAGCGTATCCAGTTCTTAAAGAGGTCTACCTCCAAGAGGGACTATTTTCCAAAGCTGAAGTTATAAAAGTCACAAAAGAGCCCAACATAACTCAGGAGGAAGGAGATCAAACTACAGCCTCCTCTCAGCCCTCCAGTCTAAGATAGAGAACAGAGGTATAGTGGGGTGACATGGGAAGAACCCTGAAGTTTATCATCCAAGATAGCAGGTTCCCCAAAAGATCGAGACTTCATTGGTCATTGCAACTTCCTCCAAGCCCTATCATTGTGTTTCTAAAAGCTTTTTAATTTTTTAAACCTAGATTCCCCTTGCATAGCACATCATGTCCACTTTCAATAAGAACTTACAAGGCATACTAGAGGAGTCGACAAAAGCTTTAAGAGAGAAGTGTCAAAGACAGCCGTTGTGGTGGACTATCATATCAAAATTAAAAAATAGTTAATTGTTAAGAATTTTCACAGAAAAGGTTTACTGTGCCAGAGAAGATGAATAACGCAAGTAGAAAGACCAAATTTTGAGTATATAAGAAGGAAAGGCAAGAGATAAAATCCCTGTAAGAAAATCACTATAACAGAGATGGGAAATGAGGCATCTCTTCATCATAGATGAGTACAACAGGGAAAGAACCTATGAGTTTCAGGATTCAAAAAGAAAATCTTAGGGCCTTAAAGATGGCTCTCCATGGTTTGGAACATTGACATTCTTTCAAAAGACCTTGGTTCCATTCCCAATACCCAAATAATAGCTTGCTTGAAACTCCATTTTCAGGGAGATTTGACACTCTTTTGGCTTCCACAGGTGCACAGACATACATGTAGGCAAAACACCCATTCACGTAAAATAATATGATTTAAATTTCAAAATTTAAATTCAGAAAAAGGACTGAAAACTAAGACAGCTCACAACCGGGCTTCAAAGAACTGTGAGACAACCACAAAGGTGTAAACAATGTATGCACAATGTGGTGGTTTGAATGAGAATGCCCCCAATAAGCGCATATATTTGAATGCTTCTTCCAAAACTGGCCAAACAATTTGGAGGTGGGGAGGTGGAGGTGGCCTTGCTGGAGAAGATGTGTTATTGTGTGTAGGTTTGAGGTTTTTAAAAAGCCCATGCTATTCCTGGTTGGCCTCTCTCTTGCTCCCTCCCACACTCTCTCCCTCTGTCCCTCCCTTTTTCCCTTTTTCCCTTTTTCCCTTTTTCCCTTTCTCCCTTTCTCTCTCTCTCTCTCTCTCTCTCTCTCTCTCTCTCTCTCTCTTTCTCTCTCTCTCTTTCTCTCTCTCGTTCATTGTTCCCTGCTATGTAAGCTCTCAGCTACTGCTCCAGCAACCATTCCTGCCTATCAGCTGCCACATTCCCCATCACGAAATGAAGGTCATGGACTCTAACCCTCCAGAGCTATGGGCAAACCTCCAACTAAATGCTTTCTAAGTTACCTTGGTCAGGGTGTTGGATAGAAAACAAGGGTAAATGGTGTTTATAGAACAATTTCAAGCAGGCTTACTTTTAGATTGAGCATGTGAACTGGTAATTATTATTTCTTTACAGCCATCTTCCAATTTCTTTTTTACTCTTCCATAATTTCTCTCATGGTTGCCATTGGCAACAATTCAAGAACTAGCTGTTGCCTCCTAAGAATGAGGAAATTCTACAGATCCAACATACCAAATAGATTAGAAATACAGCTGATGGGAGGGGGAAAAGTAGTTTGGGGAAAGTTCATTTAACAAAATGAAATAAGTAGTGTTTCTAAACAAATAAAAATAAAATAGTGTTTCTATGTCAATGATTATTTCCTGTGTGTCAGTCTATTTTCTTTAGGAAGTTAAACTGGCACAGATTTTTCCAAAAGACATGAATGTTGTCAGCCAAGTCTAGAACTAGTTTCACTGGCTGCTTTCTGAAAGTCAAAGGCAATAAAGAGCAGGTCTTCCCATGGAACGCCTCTTCCCTCATGTGGTTTGGCATGAGACCCTATTCTGTCCACAGTTCCAAAAGATAAAGCCAAAAAAAACTTCCTACACCATCCTACCCTATCATGATTTAAAATCTACACACTCACTGCAATGTCAATATGACCAATTTCCCGTGGGTCTTGTTTACAGGCTTTTTATTGGGGCATCTAGAAACATTAATGTAGAATACCACCTGAACTAGTTGATTCTAAGGCGTTTCCTTCTCAGTTCAAAGCAAGGGAATACATACACATATAGCACTCACATGCTCATAACATGCATGTACACCTATAATTCAAAGACTACACCACATTTCTAAACTTGCTCCCACAGTTACCTAATATTAAACACTGTATATACCTCAAATAAGTATCAGATTTGGGCATTACAGAATTTGCCAATGCCAGATGAAGAACTTTGGTTTCTCCCTCCCACCGCCCCCCCAAGGGAGCAGCTAATGTAAACCATCTAGCCTTGACATTTCTGAAGGTAAATATTAGGTACCTTTAGAGATGATCCCATTTTGTAAAACTCACCAGGACATTTTTAAGTCCCTCATATAAATATTCTTTTAGGGAGCTTTGGTGCAAAGAAAGCTGCTCTGGCTCCATTCAGTGAATGTGGATACACAAATTTCATAGGTTACATAATCAGAATAGGATGTCCAAAAAATCTACAATTCTTTATTTTCCCTAAACATTAGTTCCATTCTTGGGCTTGCATTTCAGTGTAATTAAATCACTCAGTTTCTTCCAATCTACACCGTTCATTCTAAGTAAATCTCTTGGCTTCCTCCCTCACTGGTGAATTCTGATTTCCTAAACTCAACCATGGCAAGAAGGAATTAAGAGACAGACTATAAATTCTGAAGGACTTTTTTCAGCTCTGGCTTTTAATGAGGTTGTGACTATGGCTCTCCAAATGTTTTTTGTTTTTTGTTTTTTTTCATGTAGGGGTCAGAAAGAGGAGATTTTAAACACACTCAATATAGATGTCTTCATTGTCCCTAGTCTTTTCAAGGTCACCCAATTTTATTCATTCTGCAAACTCCCTTCCCCAACAAATAAGCACCTTTCTGTAAAGAAGTTACGGTTCACATAAAACCCAAAGGCAGCCTGGTTTACCACCACCACTTGTCATAACAGAAACACATTTCTTTTTTTATACACAGACATATAGAAAGACACACACAACTACACAAAGAGAAACCTCATGGGACAAAGCAGCCAGGATTTACAGAAAGCCACACATTTTACTGTATTTATTATCTTTTCCAACAAGTGAACATGCAAGTTCACTCAGATACTGGCCTTCAGGGAGATGGCCCTGTTCTATTTGAAACACCCTGCTGAGTACCATGGGACCCAAACCCTTCTCTAAGTTCTCCTGATAAATGCTTTCTGTTCCTCAGAATGTGGCTTTCCACTTACTCCTATTTTTGTTGGTCGAAGGGGTGGGATTCAAGGAAGAACTGTGGGCTATCAAGACATTTGCAACCAAAAGATGGCTCCCCAAGAAGCGGTACTTGATTTTCTTGTGTTTATTTTGTTTTGTTCTTTTGAAAAATGATTTAGTCTTGAGCTGAAGAATAAATAAAGGACAGCCAGGGTGCAGTCCATATCCCCAAAGAAGCTAAGTCAAAAGGGGGACCCTAAGAGGGACATACATGGAGGGTCCCAGAAAGGGAAAATAGTTAAGCTCTCCTGGGTAAACTGGGAGATAGGGTAGAAAGAAGGGGATGGAGGATGGGAACATGAAGTCAAAAAGACCAAGTTGGGGGAGGGATGGGGGAAAAGAGCAATGAAAAAGATCTCTTGATAGAGGGAGCCGTTATGGAGTTAGGAAGAAATCTGATGCTAGAGAAATTCTCAGGAATCCACAAGGACAGCCCCAGCTAACACTCCTAAAAATAGTGGAGAAGGTGTCTGAATGGGCCTCTCCCTTTAAACAAATTAGTGACTACCCTAATTGTCATCATAAAACCTACATCCAGCAACTGATGGAAGTCGATGTAGTGACCCACAGCCAAGTACTGGGCTGAGTTCCTGGAGTTTCAGGTGAAAAGAGGGAGGACGGATCATATGAACAAGGGAGGTCAAGAGCATGATGGGGAAAACCACAGAGATAGCAGACAGGAGCCAGTAGGAGCTTATGAACTATGGAATGACAGCTGGGGAGCCTGCATGGGACCAAACTAGAATAAGATCTTCTGAATGTGGGTGACAGGTATGTGACTAAATCTGTTGGGGGGTGGCTGGCAGTGGCCTATCGCAGGGCCATGAACTGGCGTTTTAGAATCTGTTCTCTATGATGGGATAACTTGCTCAGCCTTGATGGGGGGATGGGCGGGGAGGCTTGGTCTTGCCTCAACTTGGTGTGCCAGACTTTGTTGACCTCCCAAGGAAGGCTTTACCCCTTATGAGGAGTAGATGTGGGGGGGGGGGGCAGAAGAAGGAGAGGGTAGGGGGAACTGGGGTTGGTATGTAAAATGAAAACTAATTTTTTTAAATAACAAAAGGAGTTAAAAAAAATAGAAAGAAAATAAAGTTCTAAAATAGACTGGGCACTCAACCAGTTGCTTGGGTCTTTGTGACCTGCCATTGAGTGAGTTCACTCCAGAACCCCCCACTGAGCTAACCAATTGTGCTTATGCAGGCACAAATAGACATGTAAAAATCAATATTCAGTCTCCTGGGTGTGAGGATTTTATAGTGTGCTCTTAACCGGAAGCCATCTCTCCAGTCCCATTCCACACTTTCATGGCCGGGGGTAGGTGCTGGTGGGGTGGGAGTTGTTCTTTTAAGATTACATGTATGCTAGTTTCTGTTCTCTGTGATTTGAGGCGGCTGTCTCTCTTGTAGAAAATATCTGGTACACAATTCACGGTGACTAACAATCAGGACTAGAATGCAACTAGAGTGGCCATGGAAATGACTGAATGGATGAAATGGACATTGATTCTTCCTAACCTTTGGTTGAGTCTGTGCTTACAGTTTTAAAGAGTATATGAATCACCGGGGATTTTTCACTCCATAAACTGGGGAAGGGACAAGATTCTGCACGTCTAAAAGATGGGGCTGGTCAATGTGGAATATCTCAAGTCTATAGGTGCAGGGAAACAAAGATTTTCTTAGGAGTTGTGGCCAGTGGTGCCAGGGGAGGAAGGGCGAACAGAAAAGACCAGCCGGGGCCAGCAGAGGGCAGCAGAGGGCAAGGTAAATTGTACTGGCTCCCACAAGCAGAACTCGACCAAGCAGCGCTCAAAACCAAGGGGTAAGGGGTGGGGGTGGATACAGTAGCTCAAGGACCAGCATGAACATCCAGGACAGAAAAGTCCGTCCAGATACTGAAACCAAGATTTTCTGGAAAAAACAAAAAGTGACCTTAGGTGTTCCCGAACTTCCATCCTGTCAGTTAATGAGTCAGTGGCTCTTGATCAGACTTGGAGGGAACTGGAAGATTTCATGTCCATAAGCAAAGAATGAACAATCAAAGGAAAATGGAGTGCCCATAGAGGTCGATGATCACCAGGGAGGTGTGGACCCCCATGTGGATGGCACTGTAACTGGGCTGGCTTGTAACTCAATGGAGGCTTTGAGTTTCTCCAGATTTTTAGAAGTGCTACCAAAGCTTACCTGCAAAACAGTTAAAAGTCAGATATGACTTAAAGGCTCATAACCGAAACATCACCCCTCATCCAACCTTTACCCTCCTCTCCCCAAGGAACTTGGCTTCTGAAGACTGGCTCTTTCTGCTTTGCAGTCATATTCACCAGGGTATAGAGTATAACCTTTGTGTTGGTTATTTATTTCCTCACTGCTGACAAGCTACAATTTAAGAGGAGAGGGTTTCTTGGACTCAGTTTAAGAAGAGATAATACAGCCCATCCCAGTGGGGAGGGCATGGTAGTAGGAATTTGAGGTAGCCATCACACTCTGTCCGCCATCCAGAAGGAGGGGAGGAGGGAGCGCGAGGGGGTGTAACCCAGTTCTTACAGAGAATCCACCTGAAAGATTTCACAACCTACCAAAACAGTGCTATCAGCTGAAGATCAAGTGTTTAAAGACATGAGCCAATGGCAGACCATTCAAGTGTAAACCATAACAAATTTACCTCTTGATTCACTAGTTATCAAGTTTTTATATCATGAACTACTAGATCAATTATACTATCTCTTCTCCTTTATCACTCCCCAAACACAATTTATCTATGTAAGTATTAATCATCAATAGATCAAGTTATACATAAGTAATATCACTATGATACTATTTAAGTCCTCATACAACTCCCTGCTTGTGTTGGAAACAATAATTGTGTTTTTGCCACTTCATTAAATCAGCATAATCCCTGACTACATTCTAAATATATCTTCCTTCTTATACTCACAGATAAGTTTAGTCTGCATCCTCCAACAAGGAAAACTTCTCTTTGCAACAGATGGAGAATACTACAGAAAACCACAATCAATGAAAACTCAGTGTGTGGAGCCTAGTACCAGTGGCTATAGCTACAAAACACTCCAGTGTCTAAGGCTCAGGAAACACTGAGGAAGAGGGGACAGAAAGACTCCTAGGGCTGGAGGCTCAGAGAGTTTGCTGTGACGCTGTGTCTTCTAGTAGTATCAGAAGCTATACCCATAGTGTCACCCACATGATTGCCTAAATGTGAGTTGAACAAGAAAGACACAAAATAGACATGCAAAGTGAACTGGGAAAAGACCACAAGTGACTCAACCCTACACAAAGAACTACAGGCAACTAAGGAATTCTGAATGAGAGAAACAGTCTTCTCCAGAGCAAAGCACACCAACTAGTTATCTAAAACAAAATAGCTCTGAACACATACAGGTAGCAGACTGAGCAGGTTAGATTTAGGAATATATAGATATAGATATAGATATAGATAGATATAAATATATAGATATTGCATGTAACAACAATTAATGAAAATAGAGGCTATGAATTTTAAAAAGAGAAAGGAGGGGCTTGGTCAAGAGTTCTGAGAAAGGAAAGCCAAAGGGGAAATAATATAATTATGATCCCCAAAATAAAAGTAAATTTTTAAAAAAGTGTATATTACCTTCCACTTCCTAGCTGGCTTTCAATAACTGGTGCAATTTTTCTCAGCCTCCAAATACTCTGTAAAATGTCTCTCTAGCAAAGCAGCTTCCCACATGGAGGCGTTTTCCAAACTAGTTCTTGGTCTTGCATTTTATATTTGGTCCCAGGTTTCCTGGAGCTATGTCTTTTACACTTGATCTGTTTTCTTCTGTCAGTGGAACAGGCCCCTGGTACACCATGCTCCATCCCCCATTCCCCGAATGGGGTTCCTTGATGCTTATTTGACATCCGGGCCCCTCATGTTATTGTGTTCATCCTGTGCACGTTCTCCCAGGAATCTCTCCTGAAGACACAAGATTGATGCCTCCTAAGCTTTGGCCTGGCTATGACAACATGTCCAAACTTCTCATATTTAAAGGAGAGTTAGGATGTGTTTGTTTTATTTCTTGGAGTATTTTAATTACATTAGACCATTAGTTTTTGGCTATCACATTGCTCTCGGAAAAAAATGATAATGAGATTTTCATTTTTCTAACATGTGACTTTTCTTTTCATTTGAATGCCCATAGGATTATTAAGTTTAATAAAATTTGCCTTAGTTTGGCTTTTTGAACCAGTTTTTCCAAGTATTTTCTCTTTTAATATTGAGCCTAATTTTTTTTTCAATAAACTTTTCCTGAGTTATATATTTAACTTTGGCTGTTCTCTGTTTATTTGGTTTTCATCTTTGGGATTCCTATAATATAAACTGGCTCCTCTTTGATTATTTGTACTTTTGTCGTTTTCAAATACTTTTCTCGCCTTCTTTATGTCTTGTTTCTTATTTCCTGTTTCCCCACTCCTGTTTCTGTTAAGACAATACTCAGTATGCTTTCTTCCCAATTTGAACATTTCTGAAAGTTTAGATTTTTGTTACTTTAATGCCTTTGTTGTCCTTTAAGTGTTTCTTTCCTGTGGTCACTTCTGAGTTTTTCTAGTTTCTAATATTTTTCTATAGTTTTCACAAACTTATCAATTTATTTTAACTCTCTTTGAACCAATGTCTACAATTGGAACCTGACTGTGAGCAAACTTTTTCCCCCATAAATCAGTCAATGGTATGGACCATATTCTGCCTCCTTGTTAATTTTTTTAAATAATTTTATATGAGGCTTGCCTGTAAGTGCTACTCTTATTTTTTTAGGAGGGAGTATGAGTGTGGATCATTGGTCTAGGCCCAAAACTGTAGAACTCCTTCCCTTGCTCTTTCTAAAAATGGAAATATACAGCCTGGAACTTGCTGAGATGCCAGTTCACCACAGTTCACAATAGGGGAAGGTGCTATCGGTGCTACCCTGCTAGTCACAAGCTACTCCCAAGATTTCTTAAGTCTTTGTCACCTTAAGAGGCAAAGTCTAGTAAGGGAGTGGGGTGTCTGATTCTTCCTCTATAAGAACTTCAGTCATTATGGTTAGGATGTAAAACAAATAAATTAGTTAAATAATAAGAATAAAACTAAACCTTGATGCTTATATCTTTACCAATGTTATTCTAGACCCTCATGGTCTGTTGGGTCTCTGGTTTGAGGTTTTGCCCTCCTAATCTCTTTGTCAGGACACTTAAGGGGGAGGGAGTCTGTGACACCAGGCTTACACAACCCATTCTGCACCTCAGGCTCCAGCCTTGAAATAGGATAAGAAAAAGTCTGTTCGAGTAAGGTGAGACAATGTGGAAGTTACCCACACATGAAATTGCCTCTGCGATTTAAGCTGTATGATGGCATGCCATTGTTTGCTATTTCAAAGTAGAATTATGAAATATGTGAAACTGTAATTTTATATGTTAACAGCCTTGCTTTTGTCTAACAAGTTTTTCTGTCTTTTTCCACCAGAAAATAACACACACACACACACACAAACACACACACAATATAAATATATATATATAAATATATTCATATATATATATATATATATATATATATATCAGAACTTTGCTGCCTGGTGCAGAGCCTGGCACATCATAGGCCCTTAATAAATATAAAATTGGGAAGTAAATTAATGTGCTAACTTTGCCTTAAAGCATAAGCATATTCCATAAAGAATAAGACAAATGTGTAATGACTAATATCATGATGGGATTGCTAAATTGAAATGCCGCCCAGCATTTCAATTTGCTTTGCTTCTAGCTCAAATCAGCCAGCACTACCAATGCCAAAGCCTGGCAAAAGCATGGTAGAGATGACCTGCAAGCCTCTGTCCTCCAGGCTAGACTAGGGAACACTTGCAAGAGTAGGGAAAGCTCTTGGGTCCAGCACAAAGAATCTCAGATTCTCTCTCCTCCCCTCCCTCTCTCTCCTCCCTCTCCCTCTCCTCCCTGTCCCTCTCCTTCCTCTCTCTCCTCCCTCTCCCCCTCTCTCTCTTCTCTCTCTACTCTTACTCTCTTCTCTCCCACCCTCCCCTCCCTCTCCCTCTCTCCCTTTCTCTCCCTGTTTTTATAAGTAAACAGACTTGTTTTAATGGAGCAATCTATCAAGTATTCAGGCCTGCTGGAGTGAGAGCTAAAGGCACAGCCAGGCTCCACCCCCAGAGCTATTAATTTGAAGAGGGCCCAAGTAGGAAAGAAGCAAGAGCCTGGAGTAACAACACTCTGTGCAGAAACAAGTAATAATACCTGGCTTAGGATGGCCTCCTCTCAGCTTGGGTGTGGATGGTCTCTGTGTATTTAAATAGCCAGCCCTTCCATTACCAAGAGGCCCCCGGTTAGTGGCTTCGGTGAGAGCAAGTGGAACAATGAGCAGATTAATGAGCACAAGTTCGGTCGCTACAGGTTTGCTCCCTCTGCACTAATGGAAGGCTGTCAAAACCACCAATTTGCTTCATCACCACACAATACTTGATAAATGAGTAAGGCATTTATATCATGAGATGTATGGGGTGGGGCAAAGTGTGCAAGAGGCAGTAAGAAATTACCAAATCTTCACATGCAGACTCATATTTTGGCCTTCACTCACAATATTCACAACAACACAATGAAAGGGTGCAGGTGTAGTTTAACCCTTTTAGCTTGTGCCAGAACTCTAAATTCTTTGGAAAGAAGAAAGGATCTAACCTAAACTACACTTTACAAACACTTTAATCAAGTGGCTTTCTTCGGATGCCATGAAAGCGTTTTGAAACATTCAAGTTAAAAAAAAAAATCCGTATTTTCTGAAAATATAACCTCTTAAACACTAAAGACCTGCCAGTCCAAGTCCCATCAAGTAGCAAGGCATAATAAGAAGCTTAAAGGGGTTAGGATTAAGTTACATTTGTATGAATAAGTGCATTTTTGTTGTTCACATCTCAATCCTTAAATGATCCTAACCAGTGTATGGAAGGTGTTTCCTCTTCAAAGTACATTTGTGTCCTCAGTGTGGGTCACAAGGAACCAAACAATTTCCCGGGGATCGCCAGTCTGCATAGACAAGTAACTAGTCAACAGCAATAGTTCAGGTTTTGCGCGCCCTTTAAACCCAGATTTCCGTAGACTGTCTTCTTCCACTAGCCATGGGAGGGTCTCAACCAGCAATGAGAGAAGTCTTTGCCTGTTCACCCTGCATGCTTGCCATATGCTCCCTTTCCTGGATTTTTCTGAGACATCATTCCCAAATATCTTCTTAACCTTTGTATTCTCTCTACCCAGGCTCCCAAATTTACAAGATGTGTCATGTGTCAAAAGAAGCATCTGACTTATAAGTTTAGAACCCAGATGGTCCATTAGCACATCAGAGGCCCAGTCCAGCAGCCTGCCACACTGGTCCCTGAGTCCTAACACAGTCCAGCTTGAGCCCTTCATGAATGTGCCTGCATCTGTTCCCCTGTATGACTCAGGTCTAGGTAGTGGCTCTGGGAATGGAGTATGCACCCATCTTCTATCATCTACACAGGCACATACATCCTCTTTCCAAGGAAAGTTGAAGTTCCCCTTCAAATGAGCTCTTCTGAGGCCTTCCTTACTATTTTGCCAACCATGCCGAGGGTGTGCTTTGGAGTCCTGATACTAAGTAATCTCAGATCTTCCTCTTCCTTCTGTCTTGGGCCAGGTAGGCCCCAGTTTATGCAAAGTTCTCTTTCACATGACTTTGCTTTGGCCTTTCCTTCTGTTTGCCCACATCTCTCTTCCCCCCACACCCTGCACTTGGCAGATGTCTTTAGCTCTTACTATCTTCCCATCCCCTCTTCCTCAATGTTTCCTGAGTCTTAAGTGTAGGACTTGTCTTGTAAATGTATGAGTAGAAAGTGAGTGCCCTATGGTCAGTTTTCTCTGTATTTTGACCAGTGTGGTTTTCTGTAATGATCTTAGTCTGTTACAAAAAGAAGCTTCTCTGGCAGGGAATGAGAGTTACACTTCCCTGTGGCTATAAGAGGGCATAGAGAGTAAAAAGGAGGGAAGGAGGGAGGGAGGTATGGAGGGGAGGGAGGGAGGGAGGGAAGGAGGGAGAGGGAACTCCAAAATTTAAGTTGAAGGACAAGTTACTGGGGAAAAGGATTTCTATTTTTGTTTCCACAGAAAATGAAAAGATGTGGATTTCTTCCAGACTAATGTGGTTTGATCACGCCAGACCGCCTGAAACAGAGTACAAGGTGATCCTACATTCAAAATAGCTGGACAAAGCAGCCCTACAGACTACAGCCAGGATTTCTGAATCTTCTTCAAATCCCCCATGACAGCGCCCCTTACCAGCAGGAAGTAGTTTGGAAAGAATGACACCCAAATTCCCAAATATTGTGAATAAATGTTTGTTTTCATTTAATTGGACTTTGTTATATAAAATAAAAGAAAAAAGAAAAAATAAAAGAAAAAAAGACTAAGTATTTTAAATGTAGTTTAAATATTATACTGGTTTAGGAAACTAGCAGTAGTAGGTTCTCCTCTAAGTTCCATGGCCTCCTCAGCCACAGATACTTTAATTTACAGTATTAGGCAATGAACACCCCCCCTTAAGTCCTTAAGTTCAATTAGGTGACTATTGGTTACCTCCAGATATATGTGCCACCATTGCACCTTTCAGAGTCTCTTGCCGTTGTTGTGATTTGTTTGGGCTACAGTTGAACAGGAAGACTATTGATTACTTTTCTCTGTTGCACCTTATATGGTCATCATCTTAGTCAAGCTCCTTAAGGTTGCTCACTGCTTGCTAATTTATACTATAAGCTGTGTTTGCTAATTTATACTATAAGCTGTTAGCAAAATAATAATCCTTTCCTTGAATGTATGGCCTTGTTTTTACAATATATGACATTCATTTTCCCATATGAGTCAAGTATTAATTATTATGGAGAGTGTAGTTCAATGCATCCATCAACCAGAATGCATAGCCATGCCTCTATGCAATGTTTACATAACTTTTGTGACCTTATTCTCGTGACTTGCTTTGAGTCTAAATTTCATCATCTGTAAAACGTGATGAGCATCTTCCTCATAGAATTGGTATAAGAAGAAAAGAATGAATATGAAGTCATTTTCAAATGTAAAAATATAGAAACTCAAGAACTTCTTAGAACTCAGTACCTTCATAATCAGGCTGCCTTTAAGTTTTCAACCTTTTCTCCAATTATTCCCTTTTCCAGTTCTCCCTCTTTGACTCACCACCCTGCATCTTGCTTTCAAAATAAGTCATTCACTCCTAGGTAATCATAATTTCTTTAACAGACAACACAAAATATCATAGATAAATGCAAAAGAAGATTATTTCCCAGCTGGGTATGGTAGTAAATGCCTATAATCTCCACATTTAAGAGGCTAAGAAAAAGAGAAGAAAAAGGGGTCAAAGTTCAAGATCATCCTGGATCACATAATGAGTTCTGAATTAGCCCAGACTTAGGGAGACACAGTCTCAACCACTGGAGAAAAGAGAGAGGGAGGTAAGGAGAGGGAGAGGGAGAGAGGAGAAGGAGGGAGGGAGAGAATTTATTGTTCACTTAAAAACCAGAATAAGAATTTTTACTTGACAGGCTCTCTTCCAAGTGATGACTAAGTGATTCATGAGCTTCCAACTTAGGCCTCTACTGTCATTAGCATGTAGCTTTTAGGATCACTCCAAAGATGAAAAACATGGAAAACATGGATAAGAACATGTAGAAGATTTTCAGAGGTCTGTATCAGATGTACAATGCAGTCCAGTGGCAAGGACGCAGATTATTTTGTTCCACCAGTCAAAGCACACAGCCCTCTGATATATCCCTCAAAGATAAGGATATATCATTATTATCAGGATACATCATCTCATTTGTGAAGTCCTTTCAAATATGCTAAATGATGTTCTCAGTCTCCAAACTCCCAGCACAATCCTGATTCTATTATACTTGAACTCACTGAATTTCCTTTTAATGTACTCAAAAAGGCATTTCTAAGCTCCATTTCTTCTCATTCTCTCTGACACATTTAAATCTGAAATCGCATTCTATGAGTAAATGCACCAATGCATTGCTGGCCCTGACTTCAGACCTTCATCTTCTCCATAAGATCTGCTGCTGGCTCAGTTCTTTCATCCTCTAAGAGTCACTCCTCTTCAAAATGGTCTCCCTTCCATTTCAAATGTGACATGCCTTCCACTTCTAAACCCTGGATCAATCACTCACTCCCTCTCCACAGCCATTATCCCAGGTATTTGCAGGAGTTCTGTGGTAACTTGTCTCCAAAGATCAAACAAATCTCCCTTCCCTCCAGGGTGAACTAGCTCTTGGAATCCACACTCTTGATAGTCACTACTCTTTCAATCTCATCTGCCTTGTTATTGAGTTAAGTGGCACAATTTTTCACTGCTGTAAAATTTCCAAGACTGAGGATCTGAAGAATCTTGGTTTCTGAGAAAGAACATTCTTAGAGGAGTCACCTTGCCATAAGAAACTCAAGACATGGCGATCCGGTTGACATTCCCACCTGCGCTCCTAGCCAACAACAAGCATCAAATGCTAACCATGTGAGTAAGTTCTGTTAGATTTTGCCAGCCTCAGCTACCAACTGGCTGAAACTACTTCGAGATCTTGAGAAGAAAGAACTGCCCATCTGAAACCCCATTACCACTTAAAGCCTGTGAGATAATAATAAAATAATAATGATTAATAATAATAATTTTGTTCTACATTGCTAGCTTCATATGGTTCCTTATACCATAGTGGTTATTTATAATAAAGTAACATATTGTCCTTCCAAACAGTTTTTTCAGTGAATGTATCTCCTAGAGAAAAGAACCCAGTCTTTCTAGCTAAAGACATTGATGCAATTGTTTCCTTCCTTCTTGACCTAAGTCATTCACCAGCATATAATCTCTGTAATTCTAGAATCTGAAACTTGTATTCTCAACAAATGCTTTATGAATAAATCACTGGATGGCTGAATTGTTGTGGATTATAAAATTTTTTAAATATATGTCATAGAGTCTTCACAGTAGCTTGTATAAGCAATTCAATGATACTAGAAGAATGGCTGACATTGAGCACATAAGTGCTGGATGTTATAATCATTTTAGTGCTCATAGTAATAATGACATGCATCATAATTCACTTTTCACAAAAACCAGTAGTCAAATTCCCTATCAATAATCCCATTTAAACATTTTTATTCAAGATTCCTCTGTTTTTAAACATTTTTGGAATTTTTCAAATAAAATGTGCAATTTTTGGTGTTTCTTTTCTTCCTTTGCCTTCTTTCTTCCCCCCCCCCCCCGTGAAAATTCATAGTAAGACATGCTGGCTAATGGTAATTGGGGGGAAATGGTCAGTCTTCAAAAATCTAACCTAAAATCCAAGAGTTGTTGATAGAGAAAACACAACCTCAGACAGAGATCTTCCAGCTCCTACAGCTTGTTCAACTGCTAAATCGGGTTATCTGACTAAAAAAAAAAAAAAATTTAATTGTGACATGGCATTTAATAGAGTAGAATTGGCATTTGTAACTACCAACCCATTTAATGAAACACTAAGGAAAGTTTACAAAATTCTGTTCCCTTTATATCATGTCCATTAGTATGACTAATGAAATCCTCAAAATCCATTCTCTGTCTACATGGTAGTATGGATTCTAGTAACTTGTTGTGTCCTTTACTACTTTTGGAAATAAGTGAAATAAACAAGTACACTTTAAAGATAGCAGAAAATTGAGGAACTGGGTTTAGTGTTAATTGTTCAATAAGTTTAAAAACCTTTTAGTTACTATCAAAATCCCTTAAACCCACCTTCAATTTTAAAATAAATTTCAGGTCCCTTTCCTTCCTTTCTTCTGCTGGGAAAACTTCGGCTGCCCAGGGCTCTGGGTCAATTTGGAAATCTCTACTTTAAAACCAGTAGCAAAGCCCAAAGCCTTTCTCTCCCTCTGCCCCAAGCAGCCCAAACAGGGAAGTCTCCCAGTTCTGCAGAGGCAGCCCAGTTGGCTGAGCCCATCCTTTTGAACAGGCACAAACCTCACTTTTCGTTCCACTGCTGACAGCATGGAACGATGTAAACTCCAGTCTCCTTCACAGTTATTCATGCAGCTCGGCTTCTGCCCTGCAGACCTTCCCGAGCAGATGTGCGAGTGCCCAAAGACAATTAAACTATGACTCATTCTCCAGAACGCCTGCTAAGGCAGGCTGCCTGGCTAAGAGTGAGAACACTTCAGCAGTAGCTGATCTTTTCCGTTGGTTGAGGACCAAGTCAGCCTAGGCATAGCTTTGAAGTTATTTCTGTCTCGGTGGATTAGAGGTATCAAAAGAAGCAGCTCCGCAAACCTTCCAACAAATATTTACAGTTCTGCGCTAAACAACCTCTACTATACTTTAACCTTTACTGCCTTGTGAAATGCTTGCCAGCCTTCTTGCCAAACTCATGCACTTGCCAGAATTAGGAGGGAGGGCAGAAGCTCAAAGGAAATGAAGTGCAAAACACCAAGGCTACCCTTCTCACTGTGGAGGAAAACATGCTCTTCCCATGCTAACCTGGTTGGTCGCAGAGAAGATTTTCCCTTCCACTGTCCCTCCATCCCACAGCGCCCTTCGGGCAGACCTCTGCCCCTCAACAATATTTCTCGGGCTCAGAGGGACACTGGCTGCCCTGCAGCCAAAGTTTCTAAAGGTGCCAAAGAGTGGCTCCAAGCCAGCAAGGAAGAACAACAAATGCCTGCAAACATGGAGTGTGTGAACTCTGACTTTTTCCGCCACTGGGACGCTGGCTGCATGGTATGCTCCCTCTATCCTTGGAGGTTTGTAAATGAAAATGTTTGCCATTGTTTGCTTCTAAAATGATGATGGAATTAGTCAAATGGTTGCCTTTGACCACTCTTTCTAATTTTGAGATTCCACGTTGTGAAGACAAAGATCTCATACTATCCAGAGATTATTAAAAAGATGGGAGAAAGAATTCAGAAGGTGAACTATCACATCCAGTCCCTTACCTCTGTCTGTTTCAACCCTTCTGTTCTCATTGGAGGAACCAAGCCCATCACAATAGCAATATAGGAGACCCACAGGAGCAAGATGCACCCATGAGCACCCAAGGTGGACCTTTGCTTAGCAACAGAGTCACCACCAATGGCAGAGCTGGATTGTAACAGATGCCATACAATGTCATAATAATCAGTAGGGACTTTCTAAGTACCATAATTTGACATCCAGGGACCTTCAGAATTTTCTGTGTCAGAATCGCCAGATCAATGACAGAGATAGGAGCCAACAGTATATGTTACACTGTTAACACGCCATCTTCTGTTACCTCAGACTGGTGGAACTCAGAAACACAGATGAGAAGTAGATGAACTCAGTGATTTGGTGACATTGGTCTTGAGTGTTTTATTCACTACTCATTTATCCATTTATATATTATTCATTAATTCAGTCAATGTTTATATGTATATGTAATGAGTGAAGTACAAAATGAATTATTGTTTTATTATTCATTTATTAAATTATTATGTGAATGATGTATTATTAAAATTAACCATGTTACTTATAATTAACAACCAAATTATTAGTTAAGTTGAGCATAGCTTTTATTTTACCCTAACTACTAAGTGGACAATTGTCTATAATGTAGGTTAGAAATAAATGTTGGGATATATTATTGCAGATAAAGTCTACACTAGTCGCACAGGAAAAAGGATATCTCTCTGCTGAGAGAATTTAAAAAGTGTGTACATGAGTTCAAAGCTGATAAAATCACTATGAGGACGGTGTGGGGCAAGGAAAGGCTGGGCACATTCTTTTAAAGTGATGAGGCTCGGTGAGATGGCTTTGCTAATAACCGAGGATATGATAACAACTAGAGTTCAATCATTGGGCACCAAATAGTGGAAAATTACTGTAAATTGTCCTCTGACCTCCACACACTTCACATCACCACCTCTACACACACACACACACACACACACACACACACACACACACACACACACACACACACACGGCTAAGTAAATAAATAAATACAATTTTCAGAGGAAGGCTATGGTAGCATCTGACAGAGATGTGTGGGATACTGAATGAGATGGGATCTGAAAGTGGGACAGTGGTGAAATGAAGGGCTAAGAACCCCAGTCCCATGATCCTGATGTTTACAGGTGATGAGGTTATAAAAGAAACGTAATTCATGAAATACTCCTTCACTAAACATGATGGCCACTTTAGAAAGGTTAGCCTAACTTAGTAGCCAAGACAATGTTTCTACAGTGCCAGTCAGGATTAAGCATTATAGTAACTCCTCCTAATAGCACATGACAACTCAAGGTTATCTAGATTGTTGTTTTCCATTTTACATGTGTGAGTGCTTGCCTGATGTGTGTCTGGATGCCACACGCATGCAGTATCCACAGAGTTGCAGAAGAAGACAATGGGATCTTTGGGACTAGAGTTACAGTTGATGGGTTCTGTGCTGGGAACTGAACTTGGTTTCTCAGAAAGAGCAGCCAGTGCTAAGGCGTCTCTCTAGCCCCATCCAGGATCATCTAGTTTTCAATTCCAAATATATTTCCTCCTATCACCCAGAATCCTCTTTGGGGCTAACCCACAACTCCAGTCATTGGCTCTTACTTCACTCAAATATTTTAAGAGCCATTAGTGTATAGCCGCCTCTCTAAAAAATTGTTAAGCCTGTTCCTATATGGGTGTTTTCCTTGTTAGTCATGTAATAATAGTAACAATAATATGCAGCCATTGTGAGTTTTTTTTGAAGTGTAAAACATATGACAAAGCCAATACTGTATATCTTACACACTGAAACTGTGAAGTGAGAACAATAGTCATGACTCCATGACACAGCTATTACACTAGAATTTCATCATTTCTAATGGTAGAAAAACAGTTCTATGTCACTAAAGCATTTTCTTTAATTTTAGAATTTAGAAGTATAAAAAGGACCTAAAATCAAATGTAATATCATTTTCTGTGTTTAAAAATGTAAAACACACATCTCAAATTTAGCAAAATATTTTAGGGAAAATGTACACTAGCAAAATGAAGAAAAATAAACACATTGACCATACAAATCAAAGACAATATGTTTTAATGCAGAAATAACAACTTCATATAAATATACCACAATTCTTTTCATTTATATCCTTTTGTGCATTTAGATTGATTTCAATCTTTCAATTTTAAAAGTACAGTTTTGATGCTGCTATCTAATATTTGCTTAAAATTTCAATTACTTCCTTAGGGAAAAAATTAGAGAAGACCAATTCCTCAGCCAAAGGACAGGCATATTTTAAAGTTTTTTGATGACTATTGACAAATTTTCAAAAAAATCATAAGACAATTTGATATCATTCCTCTAACAAATGAAGGTGGTTATTTCTTAAAAACCAAATGTCATTATTTTATATTTACTAATGAAGATATATCTTATTTTCTTTAACTTGTTCTTAATCATTCATATTGAACATTTAACATAAATGTAATTTGTGACTTTTTCCTCATTTGAATTATTTTCCCTTGTACATGAAAATTAAACATATGAAATTTTTCACTTTTAGAAAATACATATAGGTTGCATTATATATATGTATGTGTATATATACACATATATAACTATAAATATATTTGAGACAGTGTCTCATGCAGCCCAGGCTAACAATTATCTCCCAAGTGCTTTCTAGCCTTGCAAAAAATACACATATCTGTTGATGTTTCCATTACTGTAGTGTATTGAAGTAGAGAAATTAAATGTAGTCGAAGTTTACCCTTCTGCTTGCACAATTCTGGATTTAGTGTCAAAGTTAAAAAATAAAACACCACCAAAATTATGAGATTGACCAAACTTTGCCATACTATAGTTAGGGATTTGGCACTTAGATAGCGTTGGTCTCCTTGGAAGTTATTTTGTATTGAGGTGATAGAGGAGTGGTTTTCCCCAGTATGTCTGCAAGTAACTATCCAGTTGTCCCAACACCACTTAGCAAAACTCCCATCCCATCCCTTTACACTATTTCCCCATTTAATTACATACCCATTTTTATAGGCAAAATGAATCTGGTCTAGGCTTTCTGTTTTGTCTTTTATCAGGAGTGTATTCCTTGACTGGTACTGTGCTCTTACCACATCCTATAAAGGTTGATATGGTGAGCTCCTAGTGACTTATTTTATTTGGTTGTTTGTCTCATACATTTTTGTTTAACTTTTTCAATATATTGTAAAAATATTCAACCATATATAAAAGTACATAGAATAATAAAATAAGCACCCATAGATCTATCACCTAGCTTATGTCTCTTTGTCTCAGCAAAACAATTGCTGCTTTTGTATATGTCCCTAGTTACTCCTCAATAAAAAGAGATGACTGCTGCCCAGTCACTGTCCCTGGTATTTGTCACCCTCTGCACCCAGGTTACATATACACACATTTCTTAACAATACTGCTATTATTTTCTCAGAAAATTTTATTGACATTATTGTATTAATATTGTTTCCAGTTTTTATTGTTGTTGTCTACCATTATGTCTGTGAAGTCTATATGATTAATACATGTAGTTCTAGTGACTGCATTCATTGCCTCAGAACAGCTCACTAAAGAGGGGGATGTACTATTGACAGAAACTCTTGCCTATCTTTGTAAACCTGTGTAGAGGTTTCTTCAGAACACATCCTCATGAGTACAATTGTTGGATTATGAACTTAACACACCTTTGACCATAGGTAGTGTGTAGCTGTACCCCAGAACATCCAGATGTTGAATTTCCTACTAAGTTTCCACTGCACTACTCCATAATCCCACCCTTCATGTGTTCCAGCTGTTCAATGTTCCAAAATCTGACCAAGTCATTTTCTTCTAAATGAATTTAAAAAATGTATTGTCACGTTTTAAAAATCTTTAAAACATTGAGCTTTTCAATAGAATTTTTAACTTCACATATTAATTTGGAAGAAATAGCATGTTTATGCTATGAACTCTTCTCATTTTAGGATGTGACCTTTCTAAACCTTCTTCCTCATCATACAGTTTTGTACTTTTCATAGTCATGAACAATTCTTAAGATAATTCACCTGCATTGCACTTTGTTGCTATTGTGAATGAACTTTTTTTCAAAGGGGAAGTTTTTAAAACCAAAAATTGACTTTATTCTTTTATTGACATTGAATTTAAGCAGATTAGTGCCCCTAAAAGATGAAAACTATGTTAAGAACAAATAACTGCACACATCCATAGCATTACCTAAAATGTCAAATGAAAGGTCAGCACTAAGATTAAATTTCAGCACCGTTATAAACACTGCTGGTCCATTTCATTGGATCTGACCCACTCCCCAGCTCTGGTTTTTTGTTGGTTTTTTTTCTAAGCCTCTTCCATGTGACATAATGGTCACATGAATTGATCCAGAATATAGAGCAATGTGCAAAAAGTAGGCTATTGGGACACTCTTCCCCAGGCATTGGGTACAACCTTGTATTATCTTACCAAGTTTCTCCAGCAGCTGGAGAGATGCTGATAAACCTTCAACTTTAATTATAAGCCTTAAACTCACTTCTGCTCCCAGTGCTATACCTTTCTGTCGTATCATTCACCTGGACTTTACTGTAAGTTATCAACTGCCTATGATGATCCAAGGACTGCTTTCATTAATGTTAAGTACAGTGAAGAATATGAAAAGACCCCAAAACTTTGTTTTTGCTGTCAAGAAACATGTAGCTTTGCTAGAAAGATGGTTAATGAGTATGAAGAATTAAAGAGTTTAGTAGATACAAAGAATATTCTCCTTTTCATGCTACTCATAGTCATACAGGTGATTTGTAGATATAAGATAGACAATAGGCAGCTGATGGTAGGTGTATATATATATATATATATATATATATGGATGGACAGACAGAGAGCTGTCTATATAGGACATAGGTATGTGGATATGTAGTGCTAGATCAACATTAGGAACATTTTAATTTCTGGTTTATTCTTTGAGTTTGGAAAATACAAAACTATTTTTTCATTATCATAACTATGTATATTTAACACAGTGCCATGTGCCTGATAACAAGCAAGTACAGAGGATAGCATTATGTCCATTTCTTTAGGCATTGAGTGTTCTGTCCTGAAGTCCCTACTCACTGTCCCTTATTTCTTCAGTTCCCTGAGTGGGGTTTCCTCTGAATAGCACTTTCTTATCCCCTCATGCCCACTCTGTACCCCACACCATCACCAAATGCTGAGTGAGTTTTAGAGCCATTTAAACAATTTCTAGAATAAAATGGATTCTCAGAACTTTGAAAAGAGTGTTGAAGGAGGGAGTCTTGAACCCATGAACCCTGAATATCTGGAATTAACTTCACCACTGTTTTCTAATATAATGATAATAATAAATCCTTCCCCACATGCTGTTTTAGGGTGACACTTGGGGTAACATCCAGTAAGGAAGGATTAGTCTGTTCTTTGTCTTCCTTTGTGGAGAGCATTAGTAAAGATCTAAATACAAAAGACATATACACAGTCTGGAAGATTAAAAGTAAATCGCAAGCTATTCTGATTCTTCAGAGGGAATTAACAGTATCACGTTCCTTAATCTTCTGCAGAGGGTTTATAGAGTACTTTCATAAATATGATCTCCTTTAACTCCCCTAACAAGGCAGTCAGGTAGACTGAGCAGGTAATATTATTTCCATAGAATCCATAGATCTTAAGGCTACAAGGAGCGTGAAGGCTTTTCCTGAAGATTAGAAAATAGATTCAGAGCAGCTAAGTGAGGTCACACAGCTAATGGATAGGGGATTGGAAAACCATTTTCTGATGTCAGCAATTGTGTCTTCTTCTATACCACCTCCATAGAAAGGGGTAAAAGTGGTCACTCAGTTATAGGTAACCATGAAGGAAGACATAAGTTTTCAGAGGTCTCCTTTGTAAGATGTCTCTGTTTATTACATTGGCTGTGAACCTCACATAAAATGTTATGGGAATATGAAGTATAAAGCCATTTACATTGTGGTTTGTGTACTTAAGTCACAGCTGATGGCATAGTATAGTTAGTATTTATCATTCAGTCTGTTCTACCCAAGCAAGAATTAGTGCCTCAAGTATCTCACTTCATCTTTTCAAGTGATGTCTGGCTCTGAATTCTCAGGCTCCCTGAGAAAGGCCATCTCTCAGGCCAACTCTGATGTTCAAGGCCCAGATAGTTCAAAAGTGTAAAAGCCCAGTATATCCAGGGATGGCAGTGCAAACAAATAAGCCCAGTACTTATGTGGCAGTGGCAGAAGTGACCAGTTCAAGGACAGCGTAAACTACATAGTAAGTTTGAGACCAGCCTGGGCTGCATGAGATCCTGTCTCTAAATGTATTAGTTAATAAATTAAAATAAACAATTACCAGAAACTGAAACTAAAAAGGAACAACATTCTACAGTCTTTCCAAAACCAAAGGCATGGGGTATTTCTCGATTGTAGGTAACTTTCCAGCCCCAAGCTCTGCAGACCAGTTTTGAGCATAGCTGATGTGGAGACAGGGTGAAAATCAGGCAGGGGAATGAGAATCAGTTCCTCAGACCTCCCAAGTGACACAGCCTGCATGAAATGTGAAGGCCAGACACCGTACCTGAGGATTTTGCTCCACCTTCCTTCTCCTGACCGCCTGGCTAAGCCCTTCACTTGGCAAGCTTCAACCCATTTGGGACAGGCAACTGGGTCACTGTGTCCCTGTGACATCAACACCCTTCAGACACCAGAGCAAGTAAGACAGGAATTTGATCCAAGATTGGTTTTGGAGAACCAAACTCAGACTAGAAGGCTGAACCCTTGAAAAAGATCTGTCTCGCCAGCTGGCCAAAATAAATACGTGCAAAAATAAAAGGAAAGGGAGAGAAAAGCAGATTATGAATAGTTTTTCCAGACATGCAATTCTAAACCTTGGTCCTGATATGCACTTTAAAAAAAAAAAGAAAAGGCTTGGTCTTTTGAACTATTTCATCACTAAAATCCAACCTTATTTTACTTTTAATTTACTTAGATTCAAAAATTGTTATAGTGAGATTAGTTTATTATCCTGAACATAAAAAAACTAATACAAAACTAACCTGCATATTTGCTTAATATCACAGTTGTACAACATGCAAACCTGTACCCCGACTCTCAGTGATGTGGGTCACTGAAATGCAGTCCGCAGTTGAAATGTATTTCTTTCTGAAGGCTAGAATTGTTTTCAAATACTAATTTCAATAAACAGAAAAAATTGCCTGCTGTGGGCTGTGTATTCCTAATTCCAGGAGTTCTAGTTTTTTATGTTCGTGAAAGCAAGTTAAATATTTCAGGGAACAGTGATGTTTACAAAAGTTTTCACTGCTACGACAAGCAACTGTAAAAGCGCTTATCACTATAAAAGGTTTAAACGTCCCAACTACAGAATATGTGGGTGGTTTTACATCTGCTTCTAATGAATATCATCTTCTCATTGTATTCTGAAATGATAGCCTCAATTAGTTGCTTTCAGTTCCATAGTCCCAGAGAAAACATCAGGAAAATAAGATCGTCATAAATAATTAACTCTTATGTGCTAAAAGTTTAACAGGAAAAAAAATACAATTAGTAACTACAACATTTGAAAGTAACATCTTCAACAGTACAGAAATAGTTCTTGCGAATCTGGAAACATTATGTAAACTGCAAAGAAGATATCCAGATAATTGGCGGCCATATTCATTTGTTTTAAGCTTTTCGGGCCTTGGAGAGTAGCATGTTTGCAGCCAGTTATGCCATCCATATCCTAAATAGCTTTTTAATGACACTGTTCTTCTTTTCCTGAATTGGGTCACATAAGACCTCCCACAGAAGTGAAAACAAGAAAAAAGACAGATAAAGTTCCCAAACTCCTTGGAAAGCCTGGCAAATACTGTCTTCTCCTCACAGAACACATTTCCACTGCAGCCCCTCTGACCTTTCTAATGTGCATCTTATACAGATCCCTACTGTCGTAAAAAGAAAGAGATATTATTAACTAGGAAAGTTCATATCCCATGTAAGCCTCCCACATTAAATATTGCATAATCCACTCACAGGAGAGCAAGAAGGATCAATACTTTAAGTACAGTAATCTCAAATAAGCTTAAATGAATGCTTTTATGTTTGTATAGTAATGACACATGCTGAACCCTAAATTATGGGCAAACATTTTAATACAAAGAATATAAACACTTTCCCTTAGTTTTGACAATTTATTTAAACTATTAATTATGCCTTTGATGCTATATCCATTTATAAATGAGTTATGCTATGAATAAAACACCCAGAGAAGCTGTCATTATTTGGTGCTACATAGCATAACTAATATTCCATATCAAAGAATATTGCCTCTTCTTACAGAACGAAGTACTCAGTATCAAAAATCTTTATATAACTCATCCAGGCTACTACATAACAAATCTTTGTAGCCAAACAGCTAAAAGTGTATTGGTTTGAAATTTCTAAAATCAAAAGAATATGAATTATAGTGAATGAATAATAACTTTTAAAATGTCTACTCATCTTGCATTGATGCAATGTCTGTTGTTCATACATTTAATTATGTCTTACTAAATGCTTACCACATCAGTGGTATCTGGCTTTATGGTAATACTGAGATTAATTATATTTCTCTAATAGTGTCTAACAGGACATGATATTCCTTTAATAAGAGCCTTTGATGGTGGCTAGAACTCTTCCCCCCAGCTATATTCTCAGTTATTGAGAGACTATCTTATAAAAAAATAAATAATAAACAAAAAGGAAAAAAATCCAGTAGTGAATCATCACCTTTCCAAGTCCTGTGTTTTAGACAACAGAAACCTCAGTAGAACAATACTGCTCTCAACTGGAAGGACATCTTCAGAGTCCCACTTAGGGTCTCATGCTGGAGCCCAAGAGCCTGAGTTTCTCCTCTCAGTCTTGGGGATTAGGTTCCAGTGCAATCGCTAGCCCAAAAACACTATACAAACAAAGCAGGAAAGTATACCTTTAAAATAAGCAACAGTCATTGACTCAGTACGGTGTTTTCTTTACATTTTGATAATTCGTGTAACAAGGCTCACCCCACATACTACCTGTCTCTTCAGCTAAGTGGCAGAAGAGCCCATGGTGTTATTACTGTAAAGAGGGATCTTTTTGTTTTTAAATTTTTTATTCATTTTAATAACAACCATAGTTCTCCCTCCCTCCAGCTGCCCTCCCACTTCCCCTGCAACCCACCCCCATTCACTCCTTAGAAAGGGAAAGGCCTCCCATGGGAAGTCAGCAAAGCCTGGCACATCAAGTTTAATCAGGATCAAGCCCCTCACCCCTCCATCAAGGTTGAACATGACAGCCCATCATAGGAAATGGGCTCCAAAGAGCAAGTTTACTTGCCAGGGATAGATCCTGGTCCCGATCCAGGGGCCCCTCAAACAAACCAAGCTATGCAACTGTCACCCACATACAGAGGGCCTAATTAGGTACTATGCAGGCGCCAAAGGTGGATCTTTCAAGTGGTGGATGGGAGACCTTAGCAGTCTACTGTAAAGAGATTGCATGAATCCTTTACCTGCCAGAGTTCTCACTGACCAAAATCTGATGGCCATCGAAAGAATGCCTACCTACCCTACTTGTGTACTCTTATGCATACAGAACTCAAACTCTTATGGCTGAGGAATTAAATATGGCGTGATAGGAAAGATGAGCCTCTTCCCCCAAACGCCAAACACAAAGTGCCCATGGAAAGGAAAACGTCCTTGAAGAAATGAAAAGCTGGTGTTTGGAAGCTGAGAGAAGTGGTTCTCGGCTGGAGAGTCAAGGATGACCTCCCTCTGCAGGAGGGTCTGGAGAAAGGCACAGTGATGGTTTTCTGTTACTGTTGTTGTTGTATTTTTTGTCTTTACATGCCAATAATTAATATTTCACATTCTAAATTGTCTTATTTCAAGATTCAAATGCTAGGTTATATCTGAGAGAGGTTGTAGAATGAGGAACTGGAGAGGGAAGCAACACTTCAGTCTCCAGGAGTCCTCACGGCATCAGAAACTCTGGCAGAACCAAAAGCCTATGTTGTACAAACTTGGAAACCAGGGGACAAGATCTTTGCCACTTCAATTTGGATTGGTATTTCCTTGGCACATTATTATAATGCATATTTCTGTGTTTCCAGCCAGAGTCTGGCTTATACAGTTAAAATAAGGCCTGCAATGTGTTGGAGCCTTTTGTTGTTTTTATTTGTTTGTTTTTGAGACAAGGTCTCACTATGTAGCCATGACTACTCTAGAACTCTCTTTGTAGACCAGGTTGGCCTTTAACTCCTAGAGAGCCACCTGCCTCTGCCTCTGCCTCGTGCATGCTGGGATTAAAAGTGTGTACCACCACACTAGGAAATGTTTATTCTTAATATGCTGCATTCAAGCTACTCTGACACACATCATAGACTTCTATTTTGAGAAATACTGAATTACAGTCTCAGGAGTTTTTTCTGTTTGCAAGGAGAAAAAAATTTGGAAGAGAGTCCACTAAAATTAAATAGGAAAGGTGGGGGCAGATAAAAACAGTCTTGTGATTATCAATATGAAACCCTCTGGGAAGCAAAGGGTTTGATTCTGACTGCCCTAGAAAGAAAACTAGATCCAGAGAGCTGATAACTAAGTAACTTACACATTTCATAAAGTTTGATGGACAGTTCCACACGGATTTTTCAATAGCCATAAACAACTCTGCTTTTATAACAGAGGTCTCCGAGTGTGACTCCTCTTGACATTACAAGTGTAAAGAAATTGCCTGAATTCTTTCCTGCTTGATGCTCAAGAACTCCATAAGCCTCCACCATTTTAAAAAGACTGCCTTTTATTGCTTGTGGGTCACACGAGAGCTTAATGGCAGAAATTACTCTTAAAGCCTTGTCTTGTTTAGAGCATGAGGTGAGTGTTAGCCATTTCTCTCAGAGAGTCTCTCCTTTTTCCTGTGAACTCCCAGGGAGACTTCATCTCAGTGTAACTTAGCACCTAGAGAACAAAGTTCCCACTTTAGGACCCTCCTCCATTGTGAGGCTAATCCCGGGGCTTTATAGTAGTGGTCTAGCCTCTTCTCTTCCTTCCTCACTTAACAAGCTTTCATTGTCCCCTTGCCTACGTTATTTCAAACATAGTATAAAATGTTAGATTCCTGAAGCATAAAGGACCCTGTAATTTCTGGGGTTGCCAAGAGATAGCCTTTTCAAGTTGCAGATGCCCCTCCCACCTGAAGATAACTGAGCAAGGCCTGGGTGCCTCTCCTCATCGTTTCCTTTCAGAATTCTGATTAAAAAAAAGCAGAGATCCTGGTGTCAAACTATCCCAGTCCTTACCCTACATATATGATTTGAGCAAATTACCCAGCCTCTCTCTGCTTCAGTTTTATCTACAAAATGGGCATATTAATCAAAATAACTTTAAAGAGTAATTTCAGTAATTTAAGAGATACAATCCTTGTCATTCAGCAAACAAGTTTCTTGTTATTTCATGTATTTTACACAGATATAATGGGTCACAGCAGGCATGGAGACAGAACTAAAATTTTTAAATAAAATCATGTGTATCACTGAATGTGCTTTGAGAAATGAACTATGATGTATCTGCAGATGGCCCTCAATATAGGATGTTTCAAATGTTATGGTCCATGTTTCAAATTCACAAGCCATGCACATTCAGTAAAAATGGCATGTCAAATTTTGTACTTTGATCTTTTCCCAGATCTGCACATCCCTTACTTGTCACTCAAAAAGTTAAAAAAAAGTCTATTCTGGTTGAATATGAAGCACTTCCTTGTTATAAAAGGCTCAAGTGCCTAAGTCTTGGTTCCTGTCCTAGATTCTTTACCTGTTGTTGTAAACACTCTGGAGAAAGGGCTTACTCTGGCTCACAGCCCAGGGGTACAGTCCATCCTGGTGGTGAGGTCAAGGAAGCAGCTTGTCACATGACACTCACAGTCAGGTCACATGAAACTCACAGTCAGGAAACAGAGAGCTAAGAATGGTGGGGCTGCTTAGGTCCTTTTCTTCACTTACACAGTCCAGGATTCAAACTGGGATTCTAGATTCTGTCAAGCTGACAAGAGTAACCTCACAGTTCAATTCTTTCCCAACTTGACACTCATACACATCACTTTTAAGACAGAATCTTCCACCCTGTTACCCCAAAGGCTCATGGCCGCGTAAACATGTAATCAGTTCAACAACATAATTTTCTATAGCCATTAATAGTTCCAACATTTTAGAAGACCAAAGTCTTTTATCTGTGAGCTCCTATAAAATAAAACCAAACTAAATGCTTACAAAATATATTAACACAAACTAAATACTCTTATTCTAAAAGGAAGGAATTAGGGCATAGCAAAGAACAATCAGAACAAAGACCGAAATGTACGAGAGAAAATACTAAATTGTGTGGCAGTGTGTTTAGGATATAGAGATGATAATGAAACTAACTGGGCTTTAAATGGTTTGGATAGTCCCATCACACCCAAAACCTGCCTGTGAAAACACAGCTCCTCCCTCTTTGGCAATGTATTAGTCAAGGCTCTCTAGAGCAATAGTTCTCAACCTATGGATCATTACTCCATTTGGGTTGCAAATTAGATATTTACATTGCAATTCATAACAGTAACAAAATTACAATTACGAAGTAACAATGAAATAATTTTATGATTGGGGTCACTACAACATGAGGAACTGTATTAAAGGGTCAAAGCGTTAGGAAGGTTGATAACCACTGTGCTAGAGTGATAGAATGAATCTATATTTAAAAAAAGAATTGATTGAAGTGGCTTACAAGCCATAGTCTTATTAGTTGAGCAATGGGAATCTCCTGACAGAAGGTTCAAGAATATGATGCCTCCACTGGTCTTCCTTAAACACAGGTATCCTAAAGAAGTAGGTTTTTTTCCTTTTCTTTCTTTCTTTTTTTTTTTAACATATCCATCATCCCAGTTCCCTCTCCCTCTCTCCCTCTTTACCTCCCTCCTTCCTTCTCTTCCACCCTCCCATGGCCCCTGGCCACCCTCCCCTCCCATTTCCCCCACTCCACATGTAGGGTGATGCCTTCCAGGAGGGGTCATCTAAATCTGTCAAGTCATTTGGAGTAGGGACTAGGCCTCATCTCTTGTCTCTAGGTTAGGGAAGTATCCCTTCATGGGGGATGTGATCCCTTTTATGCACCAGGGATACATCCTGGTTCCACTTTCTGAGGTCCCTTAGACTGCCCAGGCCTTCTAGCTGAGACCCATGTTCAGGGGGTCTGAGTCAGTCCCATGCTGGATTCCCAGCTATCAGTCTGGGGGCCCATTAGCTCCTCCTTGTTCAGGTCAGCTGTCTCTATGTGTTTCTGTAGTGGGTGTTGGTGGCTCATAACTTTAATCCCAGCACTAGGGAGGCAGAGGCAGGGGGATGTCTGTGAGTTCAAGACCAGCCTGATCTACAAGAAGTAGGTTCTTAAATCAGTGAAAGAATGTCATAGCAGCAGGCTAGAACTTGCCAGTGAGAGTGAAGATAAGAAGGCAAAAAACAAAGACTTCCTTTTCTCATGTCCTTTTTATGTAGGATGCCACAAGAAAGTGTGACCTTATTTGTGATGAGTCTTCTGACCACAAATGATTCAATCAAGAAAAATCCCTCATAGATGGACCCATTTTAGTTGATTAAGTTATAATCAATTTGACAACTAAGATTAGTTGGCACAGAAATGCTCCAGTCCGTGTCCACAGCTTTTCTTGGCAGACATTGGCCCTAACCTTTCTAACATCCTCTAATATTCTTGAGCCTCCATTGTAGCCTATACTTTACCTTCACAGATTCAGGCAACAGCCTCTCAGAGCCTTCTTGCTAGGACTACCACCCTGTTACATATTGCCTGGCCTCAGTTTCTCCCTGAAATTATGGGAGGAAGACTCTGTGATCCTCTTCATTCTTGCCACTTTTATGCCTACCAAACCAACACTGTGTGGATGATACTGGTAAATCACTCTGCCAGGTAGGAAGCAAGCCTAGCCCCCTCGGATAATAACTGCATCAGAAACACTCTCAGAAGCAACTTACTGCACTGAGGAGCAGGAGCTTTCTTAGGGACAATTGCAGTTCAAGCTTTCACCTTTCACATGAATTTGCACCCATACAAGTCAGAGCCATTTTTTGGGTGGGGCCTTGCCCCAAAGGCACCTTTCCCATTGTCCCAGTGCAGAGCACCAGGTTTCTCTTTGATGGGATTCATCTTTTCACCAATTACAACTGCTTTGTTGTCTGTACTCTCCTTGTCTGAAAATTTAAGCTTGCTGACAGACCTCTGCCAAAGAAATTACTTCACTATATTTTAATTCAGCTTCACTTAGTACATTATTCAGAGGTGGGGCTTTGGAGAACTTGGGAAGTAATTGGACCATGAAGACTCTGCCTTCATCAGTGAGTTAATCCATTGATGGATTCATACTTCGATGGCACTGGAATGTGGTGGAAACTTTCCTGGGAGTGAGACCCAGTGGGAGGAATCTGGTCACTGAAACGTGTTTGTAAGGGTTACATCTTGCCTAACTCCTGGTTTCCCACCTCTCCTCCCTACCCCTTCCTACCACTCTCTCCCCCTCCCCCAATGAAGTGTGTGGTCTTCTCTGATTCTCTGGTGTTTTGTTTTACCTCAGGCCCAACGCAATGGACCCAGAGGATTTTGTATTGAAACCTCTGAAACAATGATCTAAACTAAATATTTTATATTTGTTCATGTTAATATTCTCTTCACAAGACTCAAAAGACTCACTAACACAATTCCCAGAGTCTTAGATTTCACCCCATAAATTTATAAAAATTCATGTGGATTTTTAAAGTTTTGTTATATGACATAGCAGTATCTTTTAATATCCTGCTTAAAATTACTTTCCAATTGTTTTTCTTTCTCCTGTCTGCTCCCCACACTCCTGCACCAATTCTCTACCACTGAAGTAAAATGGGCTCTCAGTCACTCACTTATTCTCCTGCTAGTAAAGGAATCTCTGTTTCAGAACTATGAAAAAATAGTCTCTAAGAAAAATCATATTTTCCCAACAATACTATCAGAAGACTTCTAGTATGTTAAATGATTTCCTTGACTACCAAGGATTTTCAATTCTTACACTTCTCCCTATGTTGTCTGCTCATCATCAGAGATCAAATATAGTAAGCAAAGGGCTTAAGAATTGAAAATGGAAGATGCAATGCGAGGGAGGCTGGCATTCTGTGAATATGAGAATTCCCTGCAGAGTTATGACACAGTTCATACATTATTCAGGGAAAATTACACTCAGAAAAGTGTTGAAATGTGGTGTATTTCTGGAGAACATACACATTTTCTAAATAGGTTTCTAAGACTAATCAAATAAATGACTTACCATGTTTTTAAGGGAACGTTTGCATCTCTCATTTTCCTGGAATAAAACAATTTAAGATGACTAAAAATATAATCTTGATCTTTGAAATCAAAAGAGAATTTCATCTCCAGCTTGTAAAGCAAGTATTAAATGGTGGTTTCCCAGTCCAATAAATTCAGAGACCTAGGGTAGAACCTAACACTACAGACAATAATGATGGTGATGATGGTGATGATGGTGATGATGGTGATGATGGTGATGATGGTGATGATGGTGATGATGGTGATGATGGTGATGATGGTGATGATGTTGATGATGATGATGATGATGATGATGATGATGATGATGATGAAATGATTCCTAACTATATTCTGCTATACTCTAGATCAGTACTCTTTCCAGTCATTGTCAAAGAGGCTTCCTCTGGTAGCTGATGTGAACAGATACAGAGACCCACAGCCAGATATTATGAAGAGAGGGAGTCTAAATTGGAGGTTTCCACTGGGTCTCTCCCCTCAGATTAGAGAACCCCATGGAAAAGGAGAAGAAAAGACTGTAGGAGTCAGATGGTATGGAGGAAAACATGGCTCATTAATCAACTAACCAGGGCTCACATGGGCTCACAGAGACTGAAGCAGCAAGCATGGGGTCTGAACGGGTTTGCATGAGGTTGTCTGTATGTATGCTATAGATGTTAGCTTGGTGTTTTTGAGGGACTCCGAACAGTGAGAGAGAGTATGTCTCTAATCTTTTTGCCTGCTTTTGGGATTCTTTTCCTCCTATTGGGCTGCCTCATCCAATTTAATTAATAAAATAAATTATAAAAATTAAGAATATCATGATCTATACCAAGCTCCCTTAAAAACAACCCAAAAGGCAAAACAGCAAAACAAACACGAATTTGTAAGTCAGAACCCTACAGAGCCAAGAGTTTGTTTCCAGTTATTTTCAATTTCTCAAAATATGATTCAAGGTAAGTTAACTTACAGATTTATGTAATCTATAAGAATTTTACAACTAAAAGGAGCTATTCATGCAAAACTATTAGGGGTCTTTTCCAAAGAACTTAGAACCATATAAATAAAATGTATACTTCAAAGTGTCCATGTGACAAGATACACAACAGCATTTGAACTAAGTTCATTTGAACACAGCTCATTTGAGCTAAGATTTAAGAAATATACCTATATTCACTATATAAGTGGTACTTCTTCCAAATAAATTTTATTGTTTTTAAGTAATTCTAAGTCATGGTTATACAACCATGAGTACTTTCAGCATAAGCCACCAGCCTCCCAAAATTCTGCTTTCTACCAGAATTTTTGTCATAAAGCTGATAGATATTTTGAGACATTTTCAGTTTTATGTTTTAAGCAGTGGCTTTAGTGGTCATTATATTTCCAGAGAAGTGAAAGTTGCAAAATATGGTAAAAACATCACACGAGTTCATGCAAGTTAATAACCCCTCCTACTGCAAATGCATTACACTGTGTTTCTAGGAAGGCTGAAAGACCTCAGTTGGGCCACAGTTTTAACCAGAAGATTTTCCATAGCCATGTTAGTGGCTATGATCACTTTAGCTGTATTTCAGGAAACTCTATATAAACACACATGCCCTATAAGTAGGTGTTCCTAAGAGATGATCAGGGTGTAAAGAATGGAATGCACCTGGCAGTATTTATCTGAATGAGTGGGCTCTTTGAGACCCTTGCCCTGTTTGCTCTAGCTCAGAGTCCACAATAATTACCCAGGGAAAAATGCAATGTGAATTTCTTCTCATTCTCTGTTTTATTTTGGGGGGATTATAATATAGCACATCATGTCTCTCTTCTCTTTATTCCCTCGAAACCTTTCCATACAGCCTATTTGCTTTCTTTCAAATCATAGCCTTTCTCCTAATTGTTGTTACATGCATAAATATACATATGTATGTATATATATATATATATATACATTCATGTATTATTATATACGCATATATAAATATAACCTGCTTGGTCTGTGTAATGCTATTCATGTGTGTTTTCAGGGCTGACCATTAGTATTGGATAACCAGTTCGTGTGCTCTTCTTAGGGAAGGACTACTTCTCTCACCCTCAGCATTTGTTAGTTGCCTATAGTTATTTGTGTGGGGTTGAGATCTCATAGGCTTTCCCAGTTCCCTTTGGCCTGTCTCTTGATGTCATCATTGTTCACTTCATGTGTAGGCACTCATATTGGTGAGACTCTATCGGGGTAGCTTCTGACTTTCCCAGGAGACACAATCTCACTCAAATTTTCTGACCTTTTGTCACTATGTTTCTGCCCCCATAACACCTCTTCACAATGTTTACAACACTGCATTTGATTGGTTGTGGTTTTCTGTAATGTTCTACATCTGTTGAAAATAAAAGCTTCCTCGATGAGGGATGAGGACTACAATTTTCTGTGGTTATAAAGACAAAAGTTTAGAGTATTGTCAGGGATTATGTTGCATTAGTATACTAGTGGTTGTAGACTTCCCTGCAAGATGTAGAACTTCACTAGCACCAGATATTTGGCTAGGCTTCTGGTACCAGGTGTGGTTTCACTCTTAAAAGGGTTTAAAGTCTAATTGGAGATCTGTTGGATACCACCAAGATATGCGTGCCACTTCTGCACCCTTAGGGTTATCAAACCATGCTAGTTGTTGATGTGGGTGTCATAGCTGGGTAGGACTATTGGTTGCTTCCCTCCTTTGGAAGTTTGCATAGTGCCTTCTGATAGCATGAAAGCTAACACTCACATAAGAAGGAATTCAGGTCAGTTCCAGCTCCTGGACCTTTGGGACCTATTTCTGAAGTGCATGGTGTCTTCATCAATAGGGACTTACCTTCCATCATCTCTAGGGTCAACCAAGGACAACTAACAAAAGGCTATATGTTTTGGGAGTCTTTTGGACTTCCACAAGCAACAACTCCAAAGGGGACTTCTTATATCTCTTCTTGGGTATTTTGTCTCTTCAAGAGACAATTGTCAGTTCAGATGAGAAAAGTTCATTTAAGCTACATTTATACATATAATTACATATAGATTTAAGGTTTTTAGCTAGTTAATAATGATTCTTTGATTTTTTTCAGAAATATTTAGGTTTTTTTATCCTCTCCTTCTGTATTTACCTCCTTTCTCCTACTTAAAGACTGACCCTTTTTCCATTTCCCCCAACATATCACCTTTCCCCTGATATTTTCTTTTACCCTACTTCTTCCTTTTTCTGTATTTAACTCCCTTACTCTTCTGAAAGAGCCCCCCTTTTTTATTTCCCCTGATAAGACCACTAGTATCCTGCTATTCCACTTTCTATTGCTCTCCAATCCTGCTATTCCAGCAATGGTTTATTTTAGCTTTCCTGGTTTCTGTATTCCTCCAGGATATGTATGACCTCACATCTGAAGATTTGGAGCTGGGAGCCTCCAATGAGAGAGAACATGCAATGTTTGTCTTTCTAGGGTCTGAGTTACCTCTCTCAACATGATCTTTTTTAGTTCCATCCAAATTTTAAGATATTTTTATTATACCTAGTGCATATGTACCACATTTTCATTATCCATTCCTCAGTTGCAGAATATTTAGGATGTTTCCATTTCCTAGCAATTGTAACTAGAATAGCAATGAGCATGGCTGGACAGGTATCTATGGAATAGGATGTTGAATGCTGTGGGCATATGCCAAGGAGTTCTATAGCTGGGTTGTATGGTACATTTATTTTTAGCTTTTTTTAGAATTCTCCACACTGGTTTCCATAGTGATTGCACCAGTTTGTAATCCAGTAAATGAGGGTCCCTTTTT
Source organism: Phodopus roborovskii (assembly GCF_943737965.1). Taxonomy (NCBI): domain Eukaryota; kingdom Metazoa; phylum Chordata; class Mammalia; order Rodentia; family Cricetidae; genus Phodopus; species Phodopus roborovskii. The sequence goes on along the minus strand of NW_026126514.1, from coordinate 7,818,732 downwards.
CCTAGCATTGCTTCCAGCATTAGTTTCTGGTTGTTTTGTTGATATTTTCCATTCTGACTGGGGTAAGAAGAAATAATAAAGTTGTTTATATTTGCATTACCCTAATTACTAGCAATGGATGAACATATATTTGAGTTATTTATTAGCCATTTCCTCCTTTCTTTTAAGAACTCTTAGTTCAGATCCCAGTCTCATTTTTCAAATGGGTCATTTGCTTTTTGTTTTATTTCTTTTTATTCTTGTAGAGTTCTTAATGCAGTGTGGATATTCATCCTCTGTCAAATGTTGTTTTGGCTAGTTTTATGTCAACTTGGCACAGGCTGGAGCCATCAGAGAGGAGGAAGCCTCAAATGAGAAAACACCTCTGTAAGATCAGGCTGCAGGAAAGCCAATAGGGAATTTTCTTAGTTGGTGATTGAAGTGAAAGAACTCAGTCCATTGTGGGTTGAGCCACTCCTGGCTGCTGCTGGTAGGATTAAAAAAAAGCAGGTGAGCATGCCAGTTGGAGCAAGCCCCCATGGCCTCTGCATCAGCTGCTCCTTCCAAGTTCCTCCACTATCTGATGTCCTATACAGATTTCCTTCAATAATGAACAGTAGTTTGGAATAAAAGGCAAAATAAACTCTTCCCTCCCCAAGTGTCTCAGTTATGGTGCTTTGTAACAGCAATAGTAACTTTAATGAAGAAGCATGGATAGTTGGCAGATATTGTCTACCAATTTGTTATGTTGCTGTCCAGAAACCCTTTAATTTTATGGAGATCTACTTGTCAGTTGTTGACATTAATTCTTGTACAAACTGAGTCCAATTCAGAAAGTCCTTACATCTATAGCAAAGAAGTTATTTCTTGTTTTCTTCCATCAGTACCTGTGTTCCAGGTTTCACATTTAGGTCTTTGATCCATTTTTGTACAAGATGATAAATACATATATAACTTGTTCTTCTGCATGCAGGCATCTAGTTTATCAAGCACCATTTTCTCCAGGTTATGTCAAATATTAAGTGGCTGAAGTTACATATACTCATTTTTGGATCCTCAATTTTGTTCTATTTTTGTAAAAATACCACATTGTTTTATTATTATAACTCCTTAATATATCTTAAGTTCTGGAATCCCTCCAACACTGTTCTTTTTGGTCAGGATTATTTTAGTTGTCCAGGTTTTTTGTGGTTCATGTGAATTTTAGGGTAGTTTTTGTTGTTGTTGTCATTGTGGGTTTTTTCCTATTCCTGCAAAGAATTAGATGAAGATTTTTATTGGTATTGCATTAAATCTGTAAACAACTTTTGGTAAAATGGTCACTTTCTCAATCTTAATTCTACCAATCCATGAGTATGTTATGTCTTTCCATTTTCTAATGCCTTTCTCTTTCTTCAGAATTTAAAGTTTTCATTGTAGAGATCCTTTACTACTTAGTTAGGTTTGTTCACAGATGTTTTAAATGAAGCTATTGTGAAAGAAAGGATGTCCATGTTCTGCTCTGCATATTTGAAGCTGGTGTGTAGAAAAGCTATTGATTTGTGTAAGTTAATTTTGTATCCTACCATGTTGTTGAATTTTATCATTTCTAGAAGTTTTCTGTAATGTACACTATCATATCATCTGCAAATAGGAATAATTGGACTGTTTCTTTCCCTACCTATATCCCTTTCATCTCCTCTCTTACTTTATTGTTCCAGTGAGTATTTCGAGTAAACTATTGAAAAGGAGCTTGGATAGTGAACATTCCTGTTTCATTCCTGACGTCAGTGCGATCACTTTAAACTTTTCTCCATCTAGGATGGTGTTGGGTGTGGGGTTCCCATACACGGCTTTTGTTCTGTTGAGCTATATTCCCACTAGTGCTTCATTTGATATAACTTTAATCATGTTGGATTTTATCAAAGGCTCCTTCTGTGTCTATAGAGATGGTCATATTATTTTGTCTTTAAGTCCATGTATGCAGCTTATTACTTTTATTGATTTGTGTATCCTTATCTGCCAACTTGGTCACAGTATATTATCTTTTTCATATATGTCTATATTCTGCTTGGAAGTATTTTATGGGTGTTTTTAAAATCTATGTTAATTAGAGATATTGGCCTACAGTTTTATTTGCTATATCTTTGTTTTTGGTATTATAGTGATAGTGGCTTTGTAGAATAAATATGGGACTGTTCTTTCTGTTTTGTGTTTTTGAATAGTTTAAGAAGGATTGGCTGCAGATCTACTTTGAATATCATCGAATTCTGCTATGAATCCACATGGTCCTGAATTTTTTATCTGTAAGGCTTTTGTGACTATTTTAATCTCATTTTTTATGGTTCTGTTTAGGTTGTTGGTTTTTTTTTTCTTGGTAATTTTAGTGGTTTGGCTGGATCTAGAAGTTAATCTCTTTTAGGATTTCCAGATTAATAGACTACATGTTTTTAAAATATTCCCTTGTAAGTCTCTGTGTTTTTTGGTGTCTGTTTAATGCTTTCCTGTTCATTTCCAATTCTGTTCATTTGTGGCCTCTCTTTCTTTCTTCATAGATTTATTAATTCATCGTATTGTTTTCTTTGTTTCTATTTTATTGATTTCTTCTCTGATTTTTATTATTTCTTGCCATTGACTGGGTTTTGATCTGGTTTGTTCTTTATTCCTCCAACATCTTCTGCTCTTTCTTATTCTTTTCTTTTTAGATTTACAAGACAGGGTTTCTCCATGTAGCTCTGGCTGTCCTGAAACTCACTCTGTAGACCAGGCTGGCCTCAAACTCACAAAGAACTGCCTGCCTCTGCCTCCCTAATCTTTCTGATTTTCTAATATAGACACTTAGAGCTATAAATTTCCATCATAGAATTGCTTTCAATGTGTCCCAAAGGTTTTGTTGTGTTGCTTTCATTTTATTTATTTCCACAATTTTTAAAATATTTTTCTTGATTTCTTCTTTGACATATTCATCATTCAGTAATGAGTTGTTTAATATCTAATAAACACACATAATCACTTGTGTTTATTAGAACTTTTGCTACCAATTTTAAGCTTTATTGCATTATGGTCAGATAAGATAAAAGGAGTTATTTCAATCTTATGGATAGGTAAAGAATTATTTTGTGTCCTAAGATGTGGTCTGTTTTAGAAAGGCTTTTGTGTGCTACTGTGTAGAAAGTGTATCTTTTGTGTTGGAGTGGAAAATGTTATATATTTGTTATGTTCACTTGATACAAGATATCAACTAATTCTGATGCCCCTATTTTTTGTCCAGATGTTGCACAAAGTAAAGTACTAAAATTGTCTACTGTTATTGGATTGATATTGATCCTATTGATTGATGTATTTAAATACTATAGTTTGGTGTATATATGTTTAGGAGAATAACATCTTCTTGGATAAGTGTTCCATTGATTAGAAAGCAAAGCCCTTCATTGTCATTTGTGTTACTTTTAGTTTAATGTCTATTTTGTTATATATTAAGATAGGGAACCTGCTTGATTCCCATTCCCATTTGATTGGAGTACTTCTGCCCTCCTTGTACTCTAAGGTAGTTCCTATCTTTAAAACTAAGATATGTTTTTAATAGAGAACAGACAGATGAATTTTGTTTCTTGAGCCAGTCAGTCACCCTGTGTCTTTTGATTGGCAAATTGTGGCCATTGATATTTAAAGTTATTATTGAAATAGGCATTAATTATGGTCATCATGTTGTAATTTTTTTGGTGTTTTTCTTGTTCTTGGTGAAATTTGTGTTTATGGCAGTGCCCAGAGCAACCTGCCACAGAACTGAAGCACAGCTCCAAGAAGACTGAGAGACTCATGGAAGCTCCAAGGGGAGAGGGACAGATAAAGAGTCTGCAGAGCCCACAGTATCCAAGGAACAACTAAATAAAAGACAGGCCTTATGTGAACATGCTTTTAAAAATTGAACTCACAGGTTCTTGCTATTACAAATAATGTCCCTCAACTGAAGAATGGATAATGAAGATGTGGCACATTTAAACAATGGAATACTAGTCCATGGAAAAAAACAATGGAATCTTGATATTCCCAGGCAAGTGGATAGAACTTGAAGAATCCATTGTAAATGAGGTAACCCAGAAACAAAAAGAGGAACATGGTATGTACTCACTCATATATGGATTTTAGACATAGAGCAAAGGATCACCAGCCTACAATTCACACCACCAGAGAAACTAGGATACAAGGAGGATTCTAAGAGATTCATATAAGGTCCCTCACAGAAGGAGAAAGGGACAAGATCTCCAGAGCATATGGGGAGTGGGGGGGGGCAGTGGGTGGAGAGGGAACTGGGAGAAAGAGTAGGGGAGGAGAGGAAAACACATGGGACTAGAAAGATTGAGTCGGGAGGAATAGAGGAGAGAGAGAGAGAGAGAGAGAGAGAGAGAGAGGGAGGGAGAGAGAGAGATACCATAAAAGAGGGAGCCATTATAGGTTTGAAGAGAAAACTGAATCCAGAGAAATGTCCAGAGACCTACAAGACTGATCCCAATTAATAATTTAAGCAACGGTAGAAAGGCCACCATAAATGTCCTTCCCTGATAATGAGATCAACGACTAACTTATCCACCATCATGGAGCCCTTATTTAGTAGCTGATGGAAACAGAAGAAGACACCCACAGCTAAACACTGAGTCGAACTAGAATCCAGATGCAGAGAGAGAGGACAAGACCAGGTTGCAGAAACACATAGAGACAGTTGAACTGAACAAGGAGGAGCTAATGGGCCCCCAGACTGTTAGCTGGGAATCCAGCATGGGACTGACTCAGGCCCCCTGAATATGGGTCTCAGCTAGAAGGCCTGAGCAGTCTAAGGGACCTCAGACAGTGGAACCAGGATGTATCCCTGGTGCATAAAAGGACCTTGCGGACACAGCCCCCTTGGAGGGATACTCCCTTAACCTAGAGACAGGAGATAAGGCCTAGTCCCTACTCCAAATTTAGACAGATTTAGATGACCCCTCCTGGAGGGCATCGCCCTACATGCATAGTGGGGGTGGGGATGGGAGGGGAGGCTGGTCGGGGGGGGGAAGAAAGGGAGAGAGGGAAGGAGAGGGAACTGGGATCAATATGTAAAATAAAAATAAAAAGAAATAAATTATAAAAAATTGAATTCACAAAACTGGAAGGAAAGATGACAGAGCAGAGCCTTGCATGGGAGACAGTAACAAGACTAGAAACATCACAGTGAAAGGCATGAGAGCAATATGGTATCACTGCTGCACTGAACAAACAACATGGCATTACTGAGTAGTGCCAGTCCTTGGCCCAAGAGCTTTCTCACATCGTAGAGCCACTGATTAAAAGAGAGCTTCAGAGACATGATACTGTGCACAGGCTGCAATCACAACAGTCAAGCCGAGTGAGTCTTGGGACTGCCTGCATCTAGGGCAGGGAGGTGTGTTATACACTGAAGCTCACAGGAATCCTACTTTGTTGCCCCTCCCTATGCCCTGCCTAGACACAATGTCACCCTGACTCTGAGCAATAGCAGGATACAGGAGACAGTCTCAGTGATGGTCCAGTGTTTATAGTGCTTCAGAAACCAGAAGCCTAGATCCAGACCAGATTGCAATGGGTATTTTTATGTAAAGCTGTGGTGCAATAGATATTTGTATGTAAAGCTATTTGTATGTAAAGCTGTGGTGCAATAGATATTTGTATATTTGTATGTAAAGCTGTTTGAGGAAAAAAAAATACAGATAGGTAGATAGATAGGTAGATAGATATGATAATAGATATAGAAATGATTAGATAGATAGATAGATAGATAGATAGATAGATAGATAGATAGATAGAAGATATAACATGATTCACTACAGTTTACAATGCCATTACGATGAAAAATTATGCAATGGAGAGGTAGTAAAAACCAAGAAACAGAGCTGTGCTCAGTGTAGAAAGGCAGAAGTACGAAAAGGAGAGAAATGACGTGTGACAATAGGATGTGGTAGACACAAAAACATGTTTTTGCCAAGTCGGTTAGTCAGGGTGCTTGGTAGCAGCCAAGACCTTGGACAGACTTTACCCCAAAATGTGCTACACAGTCACTTATTCTCCCTGGCTCTTAGATGAAGAGTGGATCATTTTCTTGAAGTGACCTCCTTGAAGGACCTCTGGGTCACGATGCCTCTGAAAGCCATGTTGCTATCTGTGTTGCCACCTGAATCTATGTTGATGGTCCATGTTGCCACAGAAGGCCATTTTGATGTCCAGTCTGTGTTGTCACTGTAGGCCATGTTGATGTCTGTGGTCTGTGCTGCAGCCAAGGACCATGTTAATGTTTGTGGTCTGTGCTGCCACTAGAAGCCATATTAAGGTTCTTGGGCTGTCCTGCAGCTGGAAACCATGTGATTGTCTATGGTCTATTCTCCTGCTAGAAGTTATGTTGATGTCCATGGTCTGTGTTATCACCAAAGGCCGTGAGGATGTCTGTAGCCTCTACAGCCTCCTGATGGTAATGGGCCATGCTACTTCCAGGGTCTATGACAGTATCTGAGGCCCGAGCTGTAGCAGAGGACTGTGTTGATGTTCCTTGTCTGTACTGCCACTGGAGATCATGCTTAGGTCTGTAGAAAATACTGATGCCAGCAGCCATGTAGAAGTCTATGATCTATACTGCCACTGACTATAAAGGCCAAGGAAGCTTTGTCTGAAGTGGTATCAATGGCTCCAGACTCATAGTTGAGAATAAGAGACACAGAAGGCTTCTGTGACAGCCTTTCTATCCTCCCCCCCCCCCAATAAAAACAAACAGCTTCAACAGGAAGCCATTGAAGAGAACTCTTAAATTAAAAGAGTGATAAGGAGGCTGAAGTGTAGTTCTCCATAATCGATGGCTTCTGGTGGTGGTGGGGAAGAGGACTCAGTTTCTTTAAGGGATGGCCACTGAGAGTGTGACCATGCTCCAGTGAGTATATGAGTTAACACAAATCGGATATATATATATATATATATTTTTTTTTGGTAGTGAGGAGCACAAGATTGGAGGGGGATGGACCTGGGAAGAGTGGGAAGTGGGTGTGATCAGATCAGGGTGCATTATGTGAAATTCCCAAATAACCAATAAATATATTATGTTGGGAAAAATTTAAATACTATTTAATTAGAACAAAAATATGTATAATTTGAATTGTAAATTAAATACAAAAAAGCAATTAGCTGAATTGCCAGATTTTCCAATTACATGAAATGAACAAACTTTGCTTGCTTTGTTCTTTTTAAAGTATTTAGGACAAAGTAAGCTCTAAAACATTCATTATTAGTGATCTTACTGATTCAGCCTACACAGATTTTGTATATATACTACTACTTTCTGTGACATTGTGAAAGCAGCTGAGTGAATTGCCTACCTACAACTTTGATTTCTGGTGCTCCTAGACTTAAAATATCCTGAGGTGGTGAGTCTTCAGTAATGTGTTCTGTTTTTCCTTAAAGGGTAGCAGGAAAGAGACAGGGAACTCTGGGTGATTATGGTAGCCTTTGAGGTCAGCACACAGTACTTTCAGAATTTTGCATAAAATTTTGCATATATATATATACATATATATATGTATATATATATTGCTATGTAACTGCTGCACTGTGCAGTTTTTGTTGAAGGAACTAAAAGCATTTAGCACACTCATAGTTTACAATTTTATGTTCTTTTGGATTAAAGTTAAAAGAAAATATTAAATACCAGAAGAACTTGATTACTGTTCTCTGTCCAAACATTTTATAACTTTAATTTTTCATCAGTCAATAAAGTTAATTTGCTCTTCAAAGAAAACAAAAGGAATCTGTGTTTATATTACTTTGTATATGGCTTTGTATTTCTTCCCACAGTCTCTGCTATGTTCATTACTGGTCTTAGCCTCTTACTTAAGGCCAGCCTGAGCTACAAAATGTGTTCCAAGAATTTCCAGGCTGGACCCTTTTTCATCAAAACTTAAATAAATCATATGCTTCAGAAATATTAAAGTTAAAATTTTTAATAAAAAAATTCAAATGGAAATCACTGAAACCTCCTTTATGACTTTGTGAACAATTCCTCACTAGTATTCACTGTGAACGTTTGGCATATGATAATAACTCAAGACATTCTATGATAATATAATGTATAATGTTCTGCATGTATGTATTTTTTCATAAAATAGGATGTTATTGCGAGATATATTTTACTCAGAATAACCACATAGAACAATAATGTATCACTAACCATCTTTCGGGGATAGAATAAAGTTGGGGAAGAGAAGCTAAATGGCTTCATGGTTGAGTGAATTAAAGCAGTAACAAAGCTAAACTCTGTTTACTTTATAGGAACTTATGATTAAAAGGTCAAATGACCAAATGTTCCTGCCTACTCTTTAGTGAATCTGGTCAATGTACAAAGTCAGGAACAAAACACACACCCTTATCTCTGTTCTAGGTCTAACACATACCATTACCCTCCTGTACTGGTATCATCTTTCTTTAAAGGGAATAGTAATTAATACCTTTACTATAGTCTTGCATGTATTGTACATGATATTATTAATATCTGATATATCATCATCTAATTATACATTGTTATTTGTATACATCACACCTTCATCATCTTGACTGAACTCCTTGTTGAATAACCTATGTGATAGGTCATTTTTACAGAAATCTGATCCCAACCAAGATGTCCTCATGTTTCTTAACATTACTTGTATCATCAGTTTTACGGGGCTAAGGGCTGTGTGTACTCAGGTGTGAGTGTATATGCAGTAGAACTACGTAGTCTATGACTGCTTCTTAGTGGGAATGTCAAATAAAAAAACACCCACTAGGAATGCACACACTCCCCATCCTTACCTTTCTAGTGTTTAGACTTGCCTAGATAATCACAGCATATTCTCTTTAGCATGGAAACAAGCAGTGACCATTTATCTATAGTGTGTTTAGTTATAATACCCTGTATGAGTATGTAGACTTTTTTATATTGAAGAAAATACATTAAACACCAACAGGCCAAGAAATATGATAACAATGAACAGTGATGAACAAACAGAAACAGACATAATCTTCATCTTCATGTAGTTTCCAGTTCAGTTAGAAAAATGGTCATCACCCAAGAATATATAGGTATACAGGTGTGGAAAAGATTTCAAAAGACTAGATAGCACCATAGCACCATCATGGAACATATAACAAGAGATGCAAGCCACCCTCCTCTATACGGAAGGATATCTAGTAAACAAGTCACATACTAATAAACAAGTCACATACTTCCGATATAAAATAGCAGAGAGTTAACATTCCAGTTCCAAAAGGGAGGAATGGGACATGGCAAGGAAAATTCAGGGCAAAGCCAGACAAAGACTTAGTAGGGCAGACATCATCAAATCCTGCAGCTGTATGTATGGGAATTCACAATGTACTCATCTCAGTTATAATAAATTTGGGCAGCCCTATCCCAATAGGCTGCCACCTGAAGTACATATAACCATTTTTGGGGAATAGGACTAAAGTCTACTCCTTGTCCACAGTTTTCCTTCATTGATATACCATAATCTTAGTCAATTTCACATGATTGATTATAAGGAACTCTTTACAGAGAATCTAGAGCAGCCATGCATTGCTGGCCTTGGCAGCCCTCTGGAAGCCTGATACATGCCTGTGTGACTTCATAACTCTTCCATTTTGTTTGCTTATCAAAAATAAAAAACCAAACAAACAAACAAGAAAAAGAAAAAAAAAAAAAAAAAAAAAACACCATAAGGCTGTTACTGCCAAGATCCACTGCCAACTTGGTTCCTTTGGAACACACGTTCAGTGGTCTTGTTCCGGTTTCCAGGTTCACCCCAGGGAACCACCTCTCTGAGCAACCATGTTGGAGAAAGGAATCCAAGTCAGTGTGATGTATTGCTTCTGATAGAGCTCTTGTTCTTCTCTGGAATCTCACGAGCTGTATCTCTAAAGTCCTCATTTCTATTGGTATTCTAATGTTTTAAGAATAGACCATGATTCCCTGCTTATAATGCTTTAGGCTGTCTCTAGCATTCATCTCAAAACTCTTCCACATTCCTCCTGCAAACTATTTCCAGAAGCCTAAGAATACAGGCTCAGATTTGTCACAGCAATAGCCTTACTCCTCAGCACCAATTTTCTCTGTGGGTCACTTTTCTCATTGTAGTAACAAAAACATCTAACAAAAGCAACTTAAAGCAAAAAGGATTTATGCCAACTCACAGTTTGAGGGCTGGGAAGGTATGGGGGTAGGAGCATGAGGCAAACCACATTGCATCTGCAATTAGGAAGCAGAGAGAGACGAACAGTAGTAGTGTTCTACTTGCTTTCCCTTCTTATTTGGTCTGAGGTCACATCTCAGGGACAGTGCTACGCACACTTGAGGTGGCTTTTCCCAATTCAAATAAACTTCTCTGCAACTCCCTAACAGACAGACTCAGATTTTTTTTCTCTTATGTGTTTCTAAATCACAGCAAGACAACAGGCAAGAATAACTACCATGACATCCAATCCATTCCTTACTAGTGATATACACAACAATCTTCTTGAAGCTCAGTTTTCTCATTTAATAATACCCAATAATATGGCTGTTGAGAAAATAGAGGGAATAGGTGTGGCCATGGAATCCTATACTTGACTTAAAGTACTAAAAGTCATAATTATTATGCTTTCTTTTTCCAAGTTGTAATTCTCCTCTATTTATCACCAAACTATAAAATACTTCACTGCAGAAAATACACTGCAGCCATTATAAAAATAAGCATCTAAATTACTGACACAAATTTTTGAAAATCTCATGGCATCATGTTGGTTAGCAATTACAAGTACAAAAATGGATCCAGGTTATTATAAAAAGATAGAGGGTTTATACAAGGAAATTGGTGTTCAAACATGGGAAGGTATGGGAAAACAGGCTCCACTGGGAGAGTAAAGAACACAAAGCTAAAACAGGTATGGTGCTGCTGTGGCAGTTGTAGGTGCCAAAAAATGTGGGAAGGGTGGCCATGACTGTAAGCAATGGACATTAAGGTTGCCTTCAGAAAACTCAATCTCAGAAAAGCAAGACTGTTTTAAAAGGGAGGAAGGGAAGACAGAAACACCAATGTGAGATGTGTAGTGAATCTGACAACTCTAGTAAACTTGACTGAGGTCACAATCTTCCCACCCATCTATCAAGATTCTACATAAAGCCAGTGTTTCGAGATACTGAAATGCACCAAGAAGTGGATGAGATGACTATATCCAAAAGTCATTTCCCTTATAAACTTCAAAAGGTCATCTGATGACAGGGGCATGTATGCTTGAACATCTGCAGGGCACACAGTAGACACTAAGACAATCCCCAGCAACTGACATTTCCACTTCAGCAAAGGAACGCAGGGCAGAAATGGACATATATTGCCACAGAAGGAAATCTGTAGGTAAAGGAGGTCAGTTTGACTCTACCTATGGCTAAGTCAGGAACGAAAGAATCTGGAGACTAGTGGCGACAAAAAATAATTTTAAAAAACAAGCTAAATGTTTTTTATTAATCAGCTGAAATAACTCACTAGGATGAACTGATTCTCACTTGGATCCACATATTGTGCCTGGAGAAAACTATCCCTGAATGATATGATGTGTCCTCATTGTAGCTTACAAACTACAATCAACTTTCTATTTTGACATATTGGCTATCAAGTTAAAAGTAAAGGAAGTTAAGGGGACAACTATGCCTTATGGTCATGAAAGCAGTCCTCTAAAGTTCTAGTGATATTTAGGAGAGTAAAACACTAAGAAGAAAAATCAACTGAGTGAGGCAAATCTGAGTAAATTAGAAATCAGGAAGCCTTGGTCACTGGGAATGAAGCAAAAAGAAAGAATTCTGCTTCTTCCAACGATTCCTCATTAAGAATTTCTAAGCAGGCATTGTGGCCCATACCTGGAATCCTAGCACTTTTGGGGATGACTATGAGTTCAAGGCCAACCTAGTCTACCTAGTGAGACATTTTCTAAAAAACAAATCAAAAGCCTCAATTTTATTCACAGAATGTTATGAAGTATCAGTTTAATCTGTACACAGATTTTTTATACATATTATTTGTATGTTTGTGAAATCTGAATGAGGGAAAGAATGCATCATCTCAAGAAAAAAGGAATGTTCAAAATCCTTGCAGCTGTCATTCTGGAAGTCAAGCAGCACATAAAAAAGAAACATGTTTATGTGCTGGGAGAGCACAGAGATCAGGAAGAATCCAGGCTAGTAGTACAGTGTTTAAAGGGGAGAGGACAGGTGGCTAGACATCAGTTTTTTATATCCATAATCTAATACTTATTCTCTTTGAGCTGGAAACTGTTGAACATGTTTAAATAGGCATTAAAAACACTTGAAGATAACTTTTCTATCATTCAACTATTTCAGAAAATAATTTAGAGATTAATATTCCTTTTAAAGACCTTGTATCCTATGAAGAAATTAATCTATCAAGGTACTAGGTGAACTGGAAAGCCATTTTTTTTTTTTTACTTCACAGATAGGTACAAGGCTTCATAGTATCCAATTCTTGCCTGAAATCATGTAAAGGTTTTGTTGTTAATGCATAATATAGATAGTTTCTTAAAATACATTAAGTGGTCCTAAAGAATAACCACTCAAATGTAATAAATACAATAACAATAGTGGCATTTCGAATCAACAAATATATTTCAATTTCAGGAAGAAAATATACTTAACCTATTAAAGAAACCACAAGAGTCTGTGCAATCATGTGGCCGAGGGACATTCTTCAAGGTCAAGGGCTTGGATATAGTCATTCATAGCTTCCTCTATCAGTCCTATTTTGCCACGAACATGTGCTCTGAGATTATACACTACAGCTTCATTGGGCTTCAAATTCACGGCTGCAAAAGGAAACAAAATGTCTAGATGTGTTGATAAAAATCTCCCATAGTTCTCATTTTAAGTGTTTTTCTTCAAATGGAACAATGAAATGCAAATAGGAACACCAGATGTTTCTGAGAAGACTAATACAGGAAACTGCAATGTAATACCTTCCTCTAGAAAACTGGCATTGTTTGTATGTGGCTTCCCAATAGTTTTAACTCATCTTACCAAGGCATTAAAATGAGACATTACACAAAGGAATATGTACTGATCACATAAATGAGGTAGTAGCACACACACACATCGATTCCACATAAACAAAAAGGCTTGATGGTGTTCTTTTGGAACCTGAAAGAACAGTAATCGCTACCATTTTCTCAATTACAAAACACACCTACCTACACCAAGGTCTTCATCAGCAAGCTCATATTTCTTTAAGCAGACATAGAAACTTGCTCTGTTAAAATAAAGTGCAGCCCAGTAGGGACAGTGTTCAATTGCACACAAAAAATCTTTTTCTGCTTCTTCATAATTCTTTAACACTGTGTTTGTAACAGCTCGATTCATGAGAACATAGTCATTTTCTGGATTAAGCTCCAAAGCCTTTGAAAAGTAGTCATTGGCCTATAAAATGTAAGAATAATGAGTTTTTAAATGAATTTTAATTAACAGATATAGAGAAATCTGAAGCGCTTTCATTTTTAACTTAATATTAAGCCCAACGGATTTCTAAGAGAACAGTGATGGTATTTTATCCCAAATATAGAAGGGTTTATAACTAAGAGCTAAAAAGTTGCCCTGTTTTGTTGTTCTTGTTATTTGCTTGTTTTGTTTTTTACCATGTTCTAGTCAATTTTCTGCAAATATAACATTTAAGAGAGTCAAATTGGAAAAGTATCTATTTGGGGCTGGCTGTTTTTCAGCTTTCAAACCTTGCCCCGTTGCTGGGTTTGTGTCCACACACTAGATCATGATGGGGCATGAAGCAAGAGGCTGCTCATCTTATGGAATCTTGGAAGCCAAAAGAAAAGAGGCATCAGGGATCAGGTACCTCCTTCAGTGGCCCCCTACACCCACACTGCCACCCCGTTACATAGCTTCCTTCTAGCAGACCTCATATCTTAAATATTTCATCACCCCCCCAATAGCATCAGAATCTGGAGATCAAGCTTTCAGCTCATGGCAAGGAGATATTTAGGGTCTGAAACATAATTCCAGGTGTAAATAATTCCAGGTGTAAAAAAATGTTTGCTGAAGTGAAATGTTCTCACTTCCCACGACTCCAAATCTCATATCCCCGAATAGAACAACAGCAATAAAAAAGAAGTAAAATAGAGAAGAAGACCAGACAGAAAATAAAATACAACTTCGGTAATTAATAGCTCACATATAAAAACACTTAGAAATGAAGATAAAGTTGTGTTTTCAAAAGAGTCTAAACTGCACCAAAAGAATGCAAACTTCATTGTACTACGAATCAACTTGCTGATAAAATCAAACACTAAATTATTCAGTGTTGACTACAGACTTGGAAGAAGTGGACATCAAAGTGAAGATGACTACAGTTTGGTTAAAAGAGATCAAAAGTGCTCTATGAACCAAAGGTTACATGTGGCCTTTTTCCCCTTAATAAAAGAAATCTCAGATTTCTCCTTTTCCTTGATGAAACTGTCTTCTTGGTTTTCTAATGGAGTCACCCACTTGCAAATCTATTCTTTTTTTTTTTTTTCAGTGAAATCTGTCAATGCTTTTATTTTATTTGTGATTTGGTTTTCAAAGGAACTAAGGTCTCGGGTCCTAGCTCAAGAATCAACCACTACAAGCCTGCATGAGGTAAGTATCAACCTTTAGAATAAACAAGTAACTTCTATTGCCTCTTGACACAACTGTGGCATCTGATTCAGTTTTCATTCGGTTTTAAGAGAACTGTCATACATCAAACAGAGTTAAGAAAACTGGACCTTTATTCCTCACAGAAGGGGGAAGGACCAAGTCCCCCAGAGCACATGGGAAGTGGGGGAGGCAGAGAATGGAGAGAGAAGAAGGCGAAAGAGAAGGGGAGGAGAGGAAAGCACTCGTGACTAGGAAGATTGACCCAGGGTAGAAATAGAAGACAGAAGAGAGAGACAGAGACAGAGACAGAGAATTAACATAAAAGAGGGAGCCATTATTGGTTTGAAGAGAAAACTGAACCTAAAGAAAGGTCTAGAGACCTACAAGACTGCCGCCAACTAACAATTTGAGTAACCGTGAAAGATTACCATAAATGCCCTTCTTGGATAGTGAGATCAACAACTAACTTATCCACCATCATGGATCCCTCATCTAGTACCTGTTGGTACTAAACACTGAGTCGAACTAGAATCCAGATGCAGAGAGAGAGGACAAGACCAGGTTGCAGAAACACATAGAGACAGCTGACCTGAACAAGGAGGAGTTAACGGGCCCCCCAGACTGATAGCTGGGTATCCAGCATGGGACTGACTCAGACCCCCTGAATATGGGTCTCAGCTAGAAGGCCTGAGCAGTCTAAGGGACCTCAGACAGTGGAACCAGGATGCATTCCTGGTGCACAAAAGGACCTTGCCGACACATCCCCCTTGGAGGGATACTCCCTTAACCTAGAGACAGGAGATAAGGCCTAGTCCCTACTTCAAATGACTTGACAGATTTACATGACCCCACCTGGATGGCATTGCCCTATATGTGGAATTGGGATGGGGAGAAAGGATGGGAGGGTAGTCAGGGTGCATGTAAGGGGGAGAGAGGGTAAGAGTGAGGGAGGGAGGGAAAGAGGGAGAGGAAACTAGGATCGACTTGTAAAATAAAAAAATAATAATAAATAAAAAAATAATGTGGGAAAAAAAAGAAAGAAAACTTGACCTTTAAACACATGGAGACAAGATGTTGACTGGATACCTTTCTAGTCATGTTCATTTCTAACTCCCAGAGGCATGAACATCTGACTCCTTATATAAATTCTATCTACAAGGGAAAATTAACAACACACCCTACAGGCTACATGCACCTCAGTCTCTTTGCCATCTAAAGTTTACCCTTTTTATGAGGTATGTTCTTGCTAAGGTTGAAGATGTCCTTAAGCCTTGTGGACATTTCCTAATTATTTCCTCCATAGCATTTCCATGGCAGACTCTCTTCATCTTTCTGTCCTCAAATTTCTCTCTCCTTGTGTAAGTGTTACAGCTCTGAAGAAAAAAAAAAAAAAAAGGCTTCCCCAAATGTAAGTGTTTCAGCTCTGAAGGGAAAGACTCCCCCAGTGGAAATGTTGAAGTTTCGAGGGGGAAATTTTTCCCAATGAAGGTGTTGGGAAAACTCTGAAGGAAAAGGTATCCTGGCTGTTGGGAGCCAAGGAACACCACACAACAAACCTGGCACAAGAGTTTTATTGGGAGAGACCCATGAGTGTGGGTGTCTCTGCTCAGGAGAAAACTAGCATGGACCTGAGCAGGAGACAGTCTTATATAGAATTTCCAGGGTAGAGATTTCCAGGCTTGGAATTGGTGGGATTTCAAACCAAGACCAGATATTGGTAAGAGTAAGAACTTGAGGGTTAGTGGGATTTTGAGCTCAGGGATTGGTGGGATTTTTGAGCTCAAGGGTCAGTGGATTTGGGGGCTCAAGGATTGGGTAATTTTTATTCATGCTAGAGAAAGTATGTTAATAATAACTAAGGGCCATAATGGTAGTTTTACAGTCACCAGAGCAAAACTATAAACGGAACACAGCACAGAGTAAAATATGTTTAATGTACACATAAAGCATAGAAAATATAAAATTCTTCCAACTGATTAAATTCCCAGCTGATGCTCCCAAGCAAGAGAGGAAATTTAAATTGCAGGTACAAAATTCTAGAGAGCATTATGGTATATATTTACCATGAATTTAAAAATGGTTAAGATTTTAGATTTCACGTTATTTGTATCTTACTCAGTTTTTAAAAATAAAGACCAAAAAATACATGGGATTCTGTCAAAACAATACTCAGAAAATAGATAAAGCACTAACAAATTATTATATTATCATAATATAAATTAATAAGTGATAAGTAAATTCACTCAACTCAAAATAGTAAAGAACAAGGTAAATTTCAGAAAACACAACAGTGACTACACCTAAAAAGACAACGATTAAAAACAAACAAACAGAAAAACAAGAGGTTTGTTCCTCTAAGTACATTCCACCATTCCACTCATATAATTCTCATGTAAAATTACATGTAATTTTCTAAAATTATCTCATGTAAAATTCTAAAAAGCTTTTATTTCAGGTAGAATAAGATGAATGGCAAGAGATTAAGTGACCGAACAAAAGCAGAACTAAAATGTGTCTCCTTGAGCATGTGGGACTAGGAAGATTGAGTCAGGGGACGAATAGACGGGAGCAAAGAGGAGAGATAGAGATAGAGGTAGAGATAGAGACAGAGAGAGAGAGAGAGAGAGAGAGAGAGATACCATAATAGAGGGAGCCATTATAGGGTTGAAGAGAAAACTGACTCCAGAGAAATGTCCAGAGACCTACAAGGATGATCCCAACTAACAATCTAATCTGAGCAACAGTGGAAAGGCTACCTTAAATGTCCTTTCCTGATAATGAGATTGATGACTAATATATCTGCCATTATAGAGACTTCATCTAGTAGCTGAAGGAAACAAAAGCAGACACCCACCCACAGCTAAATTCTTAGCCGAACTTCTGAAATCCAGATGCAGAGAGAGAGGACTGATAAGAAAGTGGGGACAGGCTACAGAAACCCACAGAGACAGCTGATCTAAACAAGAGGGAGTTCATGAGCCCCCAGACTGATAGCTGGAAAACCAGCATTGGACCCACCCTGAACATGGGTCTCAGTTAGAATACCTGGGCAGTCTAAGGAACCTCTGGCAGTGGAACCAGGATGTATCCCTGGTGCACGAAAGGGATACATTCCCCATGGAGGGATACTCCCTTAACCTAGAGGTAGGAGGGAGGGCCTAGTCCCTACTCCAACTGACTTGACAGATTTTGATGATCCCTCCTGGAAGGCATCACCCTCCTGTGGAGTTGGGGGGGGGATCGAATGGCAGGGGTTTGGGGAGCATGGGAAGGAGGGAAGGCAGGAGAGGGAACTGAGACTGATATGTAAAATAAGAAAAAATAATAAATATATTAAAAATTGTGTCTCCTTATATCCTCCGCTCATATAACAGATAATTAGAAAACACACCCTAACATGCATTGGATAAATCATCCCGGCATAAAGAGGGTCTTCAGGGAAGTGTAAGTGTGATAGAGGAAAGAGAATTACAGCCTGGAAACTGGATAGATAAAGAGAATGGCCAAATATTAGAAAATTAAAATCAGTGTTTACTGACCAGTGCTGAATGGCCAAGAACACTGAGGAGCATACATTTACACAACTGTAAGAATTAAAAGTTATAATCATCTTTACCAACACTACATTATTTATTAACCTAAGGTATAAACACTTCACTTTAAAACTGTATATAACAAAGAAGTATTTAATGTCAAAGAAAACAATGTTGAGAAAAATGTGCAATGCCTGAGCAAACTGCCGGTGGTGAAAGTAGATATTTCCTGCGTTAAAGTAAGCCAGCCAACACTTGGGATCCAGAGAAATTGCTGCATCATAGTCTGTCATTGCATTCTGTTGTTGACCCATAAACTCGTGAATCACGCCACGATTTGTTAAGAATTCTGCTGTAGTATTGATCTGCAACATAATCATAGGAGGAGTTGGCATCTGGGAATATTATTAATCTCCAATTTCATGTCTGTGAAATGAATGTTATGAAATCCACTTGTGGGAACAAGTGCTGTTACAGTGTAGGTAAAACCCTATTAGAGCAAATATTTTTAGAAAGGGCTTGGTATGAAATTGCTCTCATGTCAATGCTTTATTGAATGCCTGCCATAACACAGATAATTTTACAGTTTTACTCAAGTCCTTTCCAAGGAATAGACACAGGGGACATTTACCTGTTAATCTGTTAAATGATGAAAGACATTAATTTGAACAGTTAACATGCTTCACTGTCCTATGTAGAAACAATTATCTTTAAGTCCTTTCCTTTTTACCCTTTATAATACTTATATAATATTCCAAAATTATAGAAACAAAGCACAAAATCTGGAAGAGAATTCAAAGCATAAGAAGGCTGGTCCTTCACTATAGAAAGAAGCCAGACATCTATCGTGTTCTCTAATTGCTTCAAACTTGGGACATCACTGTTCCATTTTCAATTTATCTTGTATTAAGGAATACTATTAAGGTCCTATGAAACATACAAGGTGCATTTGCTAAAACAAATTTTAAATGCATTTATATTACAAAATAAGTAAACTGTAATAGCTCTTCACCCTGGGCCTAACTCTGGGAAAACAAAACATTATTCCTATATATCACTTATAATAGGTAACACAGAACAACTTACTTAGACTTATTCATTGATGGTGTGAATATATATAATAGTAGCATCAATATAGACTTTTTTTACCTTTATGGCAGTATTAATATCCTGCATTGCAGCAAAAGTATCACTCATTTGAAGACAAACCACAGCTCGTCCTTCATAAGCTAGGTAGTTCTTTGGATCAGCCTCTATGGCAATAGTAAAGTGATTCCAAGCTTTCTGGAATTTTCCTTGGGCCTAAAATAGTTGTTCAGTTTCATTAAGCAAGTCTGTAACATGACAAATGTTTCTGATTCTCACTCAATAATATATATATATATACATATATATATATACATATATATATATATATATATATATAGTATATGGTACTAAAGATAAGGTATTTTAAATAAAAAAGCAGGCTACAAAATAAGTATCTTCAATGACCTAATTGTCTTTGAGTATTTATGATCACATTATGTTGAAATAAATTTAAGTTTATATTCATCTACTATACTAATCTTAGACAACTTAAAGTCATAGCTGCTATGTGACAGCCATATGTCAAAACACTTACAGCGAAATCTACAAATAGCTGAAAGTGGTGCCATGCACTCAGGAGGCAGAGGTAGGCGCATTGCTGGGGGTTTGAGGACAGCCTGGTCTACACAGTGAGAACTTGTCTCAACCAAGTGTGTGTGTGTGTATGTGCGTGTGTGTGTGTGCACACGTGTGTGCGCGCGCCTGTGTGTGTGTCTGTCTGTCTGTAGACAAACAGGTAGGTATGTTTATAGATAGATTATTTCAGATACCTATAATATATGCACAACACACTAAGCAAAATTAGCATGTGTTCCATAATTTAATGGAGTCACAGTGCAAATGAATTGTTACAGCATCTGGAATTTTAAGAACACTTTATACACTCCACTGAAGATAGATATATGTAAATCTACCAAGCATCTGTTTATAACAACCTTAGTGCCAACTGGAGAAAAGAGGAAAAAGGTCAGGAGACAGGAACCATTAATAGAAGGATGTCAGGGTGTCTCCTAGAGCAGGCCACCTGGCAACTAAACACTTCCCCAACAGGAAGGCAGGGAGTTAATTAATTCACTAAGCTCCAGCCTCTGTTCTTTCTCTCATGGGCTCAAATACTCAACCTGCCAGAGTCTCAGAGGCTGGCAAACTCTACCCAGCCTGAGCCCAGTGACTGTCACATAGAGCTATAAGGCAATATAACTACAAAGAGGACCAGATCCCGATTCCTAATGAGCAAACTCTCTGAGTCAAGTATTTGGAAATCTGCAAGCCTTCAAAATTCATCTAATAAACAAAAGTAGGCAAACTGAGGTTGCACTATCAGAATATTAAACTGCAAACCACCTCACAATAGGATTTAACTTATCAGTTGTTCTGACATCTGCTATGCTCACTGTGTTAGCCCCAGTCCTAGGAGAACAGAAAAGAACCTGTATGTATTTGTAGAACAGGCTGTCCCTCCTTTCCCTGGACAGCACGTGGATGGCCCTAACTCTCCTCTATTGGCCCTTCTGTACATTTCTACATATGTTTTTCAATCCCTATTTCTGGTTATATACCCAGTGGTAATTTTCACAAAATACAAATTTGATGGCCTATCTCTGATTAGGGATATTCCCATTTTAAATATACTTCAAAGCTTTTATTACAGGTCTCATTTAATTCTCTTAGTGTCATCACAAATCTCACTTTCTCCATCACATTCTACTCAGCGTCTTCTTACAATATGTCCTTGGTTGTTCCCCTCATCTCAACACTAAATCCTAGCCCGAGTCCCTCCCCTACCACAATACTAGTGTTTCACACACCTCAACATAAGTATAAATATATATCTCCTAACCCTTAGTTGGGTTTCTTTGTACCAAAATCTCTTTGGGAATTATTGCTTGTTTGTTTTGGTTTTGTTGCATTTATTACAATTACAATCAAGTAACTACTCATGCACTTAACCTCTCTCTCCAAACAACTATGCAAAAGAAACTGCATTTCTTATAAAAGGCTGTCTCTGGGGGAACAGATCCACTCCTCATCCATATTGTAAGGAGTTCAGACTGTGAGCATATTGCATTGGCTACCAGTCAGCTCTAGCTCTTGTGTAGTCATCCAATCCATTCTTTAAGTAGACTGTGGATTGTTTGTAATTTTTTTTAGAATGCAAATTATAGGTTTAATCCTAGGAAGGCAATCTTTTCTCT
Source organism: Phodopus roborovskii (assembly GCF_943737965.1). Taxonomy (NCBI): domain Eukaryota; kingdom Metazoa; phylum Chordata; class Mammalia; order Rodentia; family Cricetidae; genus Phodopus; species Phodopus roborovskii. The sequence continues at coordinate 7,797,265 of NW_026126514.1, read as the reverse complement.
CTAACACATTCCTGGACATTGGTCATGATAACAAACAATCCCGTCTCTTCCAGCATTATCTATCAGGCTTTGCTGAGCTCAGGCTCATCTAAGCACTTTCTCTGTGTTAATTGAGTCCTTGCTCCCCACTCCTACCCTCCATAGTACAGTAAAGGAAAACTAAATGTTCATAGCCTGAGAAGTAACATCTGTCCATATCACCAGTAAAAAGCCAAATATCTTTTTTCTGTCCAAGCAGTGCTCTCAGTGCTGAAAATGCTGTCTGTCATATGTTACCTGCAAATTATAGCCTAGACTAACTCTGGCTTTTAAAGATGATGGGTCAATATGCAGCGCTTTCAGGAAGTCCTTCTGAGCTCGTTTCAGAGCTTCGTCCTGTCCATATTCCATGTAAGAATTCCCCCGTCCAACATAAGCATCCAGAAAACGTGCGTTAATTTTAATAGCCCTGGTAAAGAAATCAACAGCTCCTTCAAATTCCTTAATCCTGAAAAGAAAAAAGAAAAAAAAAAAAAAAGAAAGAAAGAAAGAAAGGAAATGTGATGCTTTCTGGTGAACTAAATAGCACCCTATTCACTGTTTTTCTGCATATAACTTTCTCCAAAAGATTTGTATTAAAGATTGTAGACAGTCTTTTACTTTTATTATTTATTATAAGTAGCACATGAGTCTATAAGGTCTATGGAAGTCTGGAAGCATTGCTGGAGATTTGGGGAAGGAGAAGAAGGGAAGTAAAAATCATTTTCAAGAACCACAAGGTCTCTTACTGCCAAGTCTGATGACCTAAGTTTGATCCCAGTAACCCACATGGTAGAAGGAAATAGCTATGTAACATCCACATGTGTGCATGTTTGCAAAAAATGAACAAATAAATATAAAAATTTAAAAACCATTTTCACAGCACAATGTAGAATGTTATTCTAGAATTATGTTTTCCAAAAACTAGCTATCTAAATGGCAGTACTAAATTTTGTTTTAACAATGATAAGTTACCAACACAGTAAAACATGCACTGATATTGATAACATGTGCTATTTAAATTACAGTCTCAATCTATCTAATAATGCTTCAGTCTACAGAGGACCATAAATACAATGATAATCCAATAGAGATGCCATAATTACATTAGTTTATATAAGTGTACTTCATGATTCTCACATACAAACAAACTTGTCTAAAAATGCCTCCTATGGAACTTATCCCATAATTGAGTGACTCACAGCATACATTAAAAATAAATTTTTACATATTTAGTATTTCTTTTCTTTTTAAGGGACATCCCATTTCACTGGGGGGTATCAAGTATTTCTTTCAATACTTGTCCATAATAGCAACAAAAATAATTGAGGGCTGGAGAGGTGCTGTGGTTGAGAATGCTTGCTGTTATTGCAGAAGACACAGCATGGGTTGCCAGCCACCCATATCAGGCATCTCACAAACATTCATAACTATAGTTCTAGGGACATGATGTTCTCTGGATTCCTTGGGCACACATATGTACATATAAATAAAAATAATAAATCTTAGGGGGAGAGCCCTCATGATTCTGTGCCCATGTTTTTCTGTTGTTGTTGTCTTTGCTTTTGGTCAAACACCACCCAAAGATGTGCACTAGACTATCTAGTCTAGACTATCACACAAGGATCAACACTGAAGTAGTAGGGACATGTGGCCTCTGATGTATCAGACATGCAAGAGTTAACAATGGCCTTAATGAGTTCTGAGTTTGTTCTGTGAGTAGCTGCTTGGAAATCACAGGACCATCTCTCTGTAGTTTACAGGGACCACACTGCTTTCTCAGTAACTGCAACTATTTAAGATGTGCCAGTTCATTTGAATGTGGGATCACGGTGCCTCTCCAGGTACCATCTTGATGGATTACATTGGCAATTCCACATATGGACTAGCCCTACTCATCAAGAATAAAAATGGCATAGGGATTCTGTGTAAAGTACATTTGTTGATAGGTTTTCTTGAATTCAGTATTTCCACCAGTGGGTGGAGAAATATTTATTTATAGCATGTACCTACATGGTCTATGTGTTCTGTATTTTACAGACAACTGTCATATATTCACTATAAATTATTGAACATTCTCTTATATTAGTATTCAATTTGTATCACATCCGCTCTTCTCACCCATCAGGGAATTAAAAAAAAAATCTGCTACAGGGTGTAAAAATAACAATATTTTCTTTTGGGTAGCCTAACCAACTGCAAATGATGCAGCAGCAAATCAGAAAGTGAATCAAAGCCCTTTACTCTGCAGTGCAAATTATACACTGTAAAGGGCGGTTTTATCTATCAGTTACCAGTGCTGAGGAGCACTTAGTCCAACCCGCTGAGTAAACAACCTAAAGGGAAGAAGCAGACTTCCTAACATCACTTGACAAGCACTTTAAAATTATCACTGACTGAAAGCCACGGCCAGATCAGTTGGCAGAACTGAAGACAGGGTCTTCCCCCCCCCCCACTTCCTACATCAATAGACACAGGAGAAAATGGATCAGCTGAGCTGTAGAAAGCACACTTTCATTTTCCTGAAGACAGGGCTGCCACTGCACCCTATCAGCTGGAGTAAACCCTAACATGGCAGTAATCCAGTGGGAAGATCTGGCAGATTTTCAGGGTAAAGTGTTCATTGACCTATAAGTCATTAAGCATCAGCTGTCACATATATTAATTACATTAATGTATATGTAATATACATTAAAAGTATTTTGTGAAATAAATGCCTTTACATGAATCTTAAACTCACATGACTGCTCTCACCTCTCTCACGAGGAGCTGGAGTTTACAATGCCTGCTCTGAGACACTGACACAGGCCCACTGCATTTACAGTAATCACAGATGTGACCACAAATGTTCTTCTGAATTGTACAAACAAATCACAAATACCTCCAAACACCGAAGAATATGACTTGCAGAGTTAAAGACTTGAAAATAGCTTATCAAAATACCATGATAAATGTGTTCTGCTAGCAAGAGTCTGTGACAGCCAAGGAATAGATATCACTTTTAAAATACAATGATGGCTTTCTCATTGAGATCTGAAAGTTCACATTACCACCACAACACTTTTGGTGATTACATCAGGCAATAACTAGGATATTCAGCCTAAGGAATGTTGTCTCCTGGCAACTACAAGAGTGAGAGCTAGAAATATACAAAGGACACTGGAAAGTCTTCAATTCCCTAAGTTCAAAGATCAAAGCCCTGAAATTTAAAGGTTTATTATTTGTATAAAACTTCTAAAGTTAAAAAAAAAAGTGTTTTTTCTACCAAAAAAAAAAAATGTCAAATAGTGGTAAGCCATTCTTCCATAGCGTATGTGTGTTGGCAAAATAATTTTTTCTAGAGAATTTATAATTACTAAATATTCTTTGTTGTTAAAGTTCAGTAAAACTGTGAAACTTCAATGCACACAGAATTAAAACACTGAGCTGTCAGGGCTTTGCTGTTGATTTAAATTCCACTTTTATTAGAAAACAATGGAGATTCGAGAGAGCTGCTGGGAGTGGGTTATTTGGAACTTCAGAGCAGCATTAAGGAGCCTTTGCTGTTGTACCCCAAGATCACACTTCATAAAGATGTGAGCTCAACACCAGGAGACACTGACCGATTCTAATAGCTGTTAAACAGAAATGAGGCTGAGTGAAGTTGTGGGATGTTTCAAATGTTGACAGATGCAATGATCTCAGACATTTTGGCCTACACACGTCTACCAAAGTCAACACATCAGTCACCATTCCATTCCTTCTTAAGAATAACAAGTGCTTAAAGAGACAGACTGCACAAAGATTGATGCATCAAAACAGACAAAGGTATGACTGTGTATAATGAAAGGCCTGTGACTAGGTTTTAACCCTAAGGCATCTGCAGAGTTTGCAACTATTATATTACTTTTATCCTACAATAAAGGACTTTACTTCTCATGGGGAAATGTAGCTACATATGTGCCTCCTAAAAAGGAAAATTAGAATGTCACTTTCCCAACTAATTCGAACTCTATTCTAGTCCTTCAACTGTGTATTTGAACAGACATGCCTCTATAATTTACAAATCATCCCACTTTACTCCTCCAAAGGAACTGGTATTATTTCTCTTACCAAAAATAATGGTATAAACTATTATTAAACAATAACATGTGTCCATATTAAAATCTGTACAAATGTTGTGGGTTACTGTTGTTATTTCTAATTGTTCTTGTCTATAATGTGTTTATATAGAAATCTCAGAAAGACATTTTAATATATTTTGTGGACATTTCCTTGAATTGTTTTCAGTAGTTTTAGATATATAAATACCTCTTATTGGAGCAAATTTTTCTTGAAAATATTTTTAAATTATACCTTTTTCCAGGAAATGAACTTTCTGAACAAATTATTTTATGCCTAGAAACTTCAAGCTATGCATACATTTAATCAACATTTTGTATACAGGCTTGAATCAAGCGGATATCTTCAATGGATGATATAAATATTTAATTGCTGATTTGGTTCAAGTCAGTTTCTTAGAAGGCACAAAGGTGCTCCTGTCAAGGTCCTTGGATCTATGAAAGGATCTTTATATGCCTACCCCACATTTTTGTAATCTATCACAGCCACACTTCCTTCCATCCTTTCCATTCCCTTCCATCTTCTGTATGGGGCTCTAAGTGGTTATGTCTACTTAGTGCCCTTGCTTGCTTCCCCTTGACAACAATGGCGCTCCATACCTGTGGTGGCACATGGCAGTAGCTTGACAAAGGCTCACGCTAGTCTCGCTTATCAGTGCAGCTTGTTTAAAATCCTGAAACAATTTTATAAGATCTCGTTAACTTGTCATGGGTTTTCTTAAAACTTTCTTCTAACTCTGATTCCACATAAGTATACATCACATAAAGCATTAAAATAGACATCTTGCTAATGATTCACTTTCTTCTCCATAGGATTTCATCTTATGAGAATGGATGGAGCAAGGAATGCCAATCTTTGTTGACATTCCGAGTCTGTGTTATTTGCATCTACCTTGAGAACAGGAACTTTTCCTGCGGTGCTATTCTGTGGTATGCAATAAAGTATCTCATTTACTTCCTTTTGTGTGTGTGTGTGTGTGTGTGTGTGTGTGTGTATAGCACTGGAAACTTCCCATCTCAGACACAAAAGGAAATTCCCCCAAAAGAACCTTTAGAATTACATGACTTTTGGACCATTAGGTAACAAAGCACTGTGCATAGGCTAACTCTGAATTTACTTGCGGAATCCAGGCTTCTGGAAGGAGGTGTTTGGTTCTGTTCAAGGATCGAGAAGTGTTCCCCAAGGAGAAATGAAAACACTACCCCTAAGGTGTGAATTCTGGGGAGTAGGTAGGAATAAATTTGAGAGGCCCTGGGAAAGGCTGTTTAAGGGGACCAGAAGTGTTGAGTCTGCTGTGTGAGAGCCTGCCAAAATGGACCAGAATGTGGAAAATGTTGTCTAGAGCTTGTAATCACCTCAAAGTCTTACAGAAATATTTTCTGCATGAAAGAAAATAAGAACAGTACCAAACTTGAATCTATAGTCAAATGATACCTACAAAACAAGTATCAGTTTCATACTGGTATCTACATGATTACTGATTGCTATGATGAGGAGGAAAGCCTTCCAAACTCAGCATACAGAACCTCTACAAAATAAAAACTGCCATATTCTTCCCAAGAGAATGGCATCAATGGGACTCTCCATGGGTATTTCTGCCTGTTACTTCACTTAGCTAGCCTGAATTATGGGCAGATGGTAACCTCTCCTGGACTGGCAAAATGAAATCCCTACAAACTTGCTTCTTAAAAGTAACCAACACCTTCTAGGCCGGACATGCACTGCCCAACTAGAGAGGCACTGCCTCAACCAATCGTTTCCCTTCCCTCCTCTCCTCACAACCTTCCCCTGGTTGTTGTTAAAGGGAGAGTCTGCTTGTCTCAAGAAGTAGCATGGATTTTTCTACTATGAGTAGGGGTAAAAGATTTGAGAGTAAGGTATAACTGAAAATCTAGGGTCCATAAGAGGAAATGGCATCATCACTGACCAATCTCAAAGTAGGGATCCTAATCTTAAAGCTACATGGCACATTTTCAGACTAAATGGAAGGATCCTAGGTGGAAATCAGAAATCTGCTATCTCCTTAAATGTAATCTGAGCAAGCAGTCTACCAGGTGTGGTCATTCTGTGTCTGAGAATCCTAACCTATCTCCTGTGGAAGCTTGCTGCCCTAATTTACCATGCTTCTCCCTCAACTCCCCTTCTATGGAAATCACAGATGGCTACATCTTTCTAGTTCCTGTCACGACCAATGTACCTGAAATGGGAACCAATGCTGTCTCCAGAGCATCAAATTCTGTCAACTTACTACTTCTTTAAATCTGACCAGCTTTATTTTATAATTTGTAAAGAGATCCAAAGATGCGTTTATATTATTACTTTTATTCTTACTAAAGTAATCCATTGTATTGTAGGTGGCATGTTGTAAAACTACCGAATTCTAAACAATGATCCTCTATTCTACTTCTCCTTACTCCTAGTCACACTCCTTAAGGGCAATTAACTTTATGTGTTACTCTGGGGTTTGCCTTCAAACTCCTAAATAACATGAGCAGTATAACTTATTTAATTTACAACTATTCACTCCGTACACAGAAGAGTTTAACTCTCCTCCCCTTCTTCCCCTTCACACACTTCCCCTTCTTCCATCATCCTTATGCACCTAGACAATATGTTTGTGGGATACCAACTCTGCATCCCTCAAATGTCTGATACTTTATCTATGTCTCCTCACATGTATTTAAATTTAAGGCAAAAAAAAAAAAAAAAAAACCCTGAACAGTACTGTGTGATACCTAAATATCATGTCTATACTAACTTTAACCTTTTATTATATCTGTTTTTAATTCCTCTGTCTCACCTGGTAGATTTGCAAGAAGGAAAAGGCACAGGCAAATGTTCCCATTGCAACATAATGTGCCACTAGCCCCCCAGGCATTCCAGACTAGATGCTTCCTGATCAAGCTAGTCTTGGGAACGTCAAATAGCTGTGCACTATTTATCTATTTGCTCCAGGTCTCATGCCACCTAAGGTTTTGGTCCATCAATCCTTCCACACATCTTTTTTCCATGGATAGTCTTTATGATGTTGTCTTGATCCTTTTTCTTATCACACACTGTTATAACCTTTATCATTTCTTCTCTGACTGCACCATAAATGTTTGTACTTAATTTTTAATGATGTGTTTCCTTTACACAAAGCAAGGATCATGGTTTTGCTTTTGTATGTTTTTTTTAATGTATCTTCTCTATCATTATATTTGAACTGTGTTTCTTGTACTCAGAATATACTAGATTTTTTTTTCAAAATTCTCTTCTAATATTCAGTTCTTTTATTTGGCACCTTTTGACCATTTCTATTTGATATAACTATTCACATCACTGGATATGAGTATAATATCTTATTGTTTTCTGCTGATTTCTTCAGTGTGTGTTTATCACATTTCCAAATTTATTTTGAGGTCTTTTAATATTTCAGTTTATTTTTGATTGGAAGATTGTATTTAATCAGAAACTTGGACTAAAGAAGGGCTTAGAGTTACAGCTTTGTTGTGTGTATGGGGTCAGCTTGATTATCACCTCAGAACAGGAAAGGAGCTGGGCCTTCCAGAGAGTGGCAAAAGGTCCAAGTAGAAAGGGCCCAAAGTAGGAAAGAAGATTGGCAATGGAGCCTGGAGTGAGTGTCAGTCACTTCGAGTAGGACCTTGGTTTTAATGGTCAGGAATCCAGGTTTTTTTGGTTGGGATGAGGTTACTGCAGGTTTGGAGCAAAGGAATAACTTCATCTGCTTTATGTTTTAAAGCGATTTGTTTAGCTACTTTGTGGGGAATGCAAGTACAAGGGTAAATGTATTAACATCACTGTCAGGGGTAAACTACTTCAGTAGACTAGGAGACAGAAAATTCTATTCTGAGATCTGAGTTCAAATCTAGCCCAGGACTTCCTGATTGAGAAGAAAACAGCAATTAGAACTGACATACTTCAAAATCTGTTTCAGTGACAGAATGAACTAGACTTGTTAGTGGACTAAATGTGTGGTAGGTGAAGAGTCAAGAGTAATTCTCTCTTGACTCGCAAACATTAAAGCTGCCTTGTCTAAGAAAACATATTCCAGCTCCTGCCTCAGTACTTACTCAAAGGTCTTATTTAGCCTCTTTTAAATATTTATGTTCTTATCTCTAAGCTTAAATTATAAATCTGTACAACTGTCAAAGCTGGAATGTAGCAAGGAAATATTTCATTATGTGTGGCTGTAACAAATACATAAAATGACTGTCACTTAACTACAAATGGATATTCCATCTTTGTCTTGTTTCTAAATTTTAATTCCAAAAAATCACTGTCAAGTCATATTAATGATAAAATGGAATTATGAACTACATTTATTTTATAAAGAATTAAATTAAATTGAAAATGGTTTCCAATATGCTTCCATAAAATCCAGTTCTGAAGGTCTATTCTTAAAGGCTTACGAGGCTGTTCTCGGTAGTCATTCTATACAGCTATGCCCTGCCCTGTTTGATTTATTTTGACAAATTTCAACAGGAAAAGGAAAACTATGAGTGAGAAAGAACATTGTAGAACAGAACAAAATATGTACAATTAATTTTGCTAAACAGTTGAGTTTTTCAAGTATTTCCTTTGGGAGATAATAGCCTTAAGTAAAAAATAATAACACATTAACCATCCAGTTGTAATTAAAATGAAGGTGAAAGTGCTTAGGCTTTATAAAAATTCTGTTAGTGATCCCAGACATTTCAATACCATTCTTGTTAATGCTGTCATTCGTTAACACTATTAATCTGTAGCACTAAATACTACTTTTCTAAGGAAGTGTGATCAAGTAGTACATTTACCCACATCACAGGAAGGCTCACCTCTAATGCAAAGCCATATCGCTTTTGTTCAGTGTAGATGAGTCCACGGTTAATAAAGGTATTTAATGCTATTCTTTCTCCTGCATCAAGGAGCAGCACAATTCCATAATCTCTTAAAGCCTGAAAATAAAAAAGTCACTTAGAGCCACGGGGCAACTCTTTGGAGCCTTGCTTATGACACTGTCCTGAGACAAATATGCTTCTACTCAGAGTAGGATCTCAGAATCAATTGTGGAATGTGACATGAGTCTATGCTCAACTTGAGGAGTCCTTTTAGCTATATGACTATGGTTAGTGCTGCTTTTAAATAAGTACTCATTGTGCCTGTCGTTCCCATGCCAACCGTTTGCTGCCCATGTATACACATATACATTGCATAGTTTGGAAGGGACTCAACACTCACACCCCCCCATACACACACACAGGATACTTCTTCCAAATAACACATTCACTTGAAAAGAAAATGGAGGTTACTTTTTGAAATTTAAATTCTTTTTGGAACTGTATTGCCTTCCTACTAAAGCCTAAGCTGCAGGAGGTAAGTGTTTAATCTTTTCACTACTGTAAACTTAGTGACATGCATCTTTCACATAACAGGCATGTCATTTCGTAGCTTTTAGTCCAATGAATAAATCACAAATGTATCAAATGAATTAACCACAATGAAAAGAGATCACAATAAGAGTGAAGAAGGAAGTAGGGAAGTTCAAACTTTATTGATGAGTTTACTCGTTGTTTTTAAAAAAGGCTACCTGAGCTCAAAGAATAAATCAACCAAGAAGGAATCACTTCTGCTTAATTTTTTTTTATTGGCCAAAGAGGCAAAGCTTCACTGATGTCTCTTCTGTGCTAAGTACTAAAGAGTAAATTTTTCTAAATTATTTTTGGTGGATATTTTGTTCAAAAGAGCCATGTGGTTGATAAAACAAAGACCATACAATACAAAGTTATTGTATGACTAAAAAAAAGGTAAATAAACAGAATTTAACTTTCTGCTTGCTCATTTGCCCTTCTCTCCTATTTCCTGGCACATGCATGTGTCTAAAGATACTGTACAATTGGAGATCTTATATGTATACTGTGATATAAATATAAACATTGCTAGGCCTACAAAACACTTAGCAATATTTGAAGAACCACCTAGACTGTTCATTACTCTTTGTCTGACTTATAATTTCCAAGGACTCACAGAATGTAGAGTCTGTAGATGCCCTAGAGATCCATTAAGCAGCTGAACATGAGAAAGAATTCTAAGTGAGAGTTCATGGACACTCAGGGTGGGTGCCAGATGTGGGAAGCCTGAAGGGGCTTCCTGGTTTGGTTTTTCTTTTGTTTTATTGACCCTTGAGATACATAGTGTCATGCCACTCAACTCTTCCTAGGCCTTGAATTCATGATCTTAATGTCTGAATTTCCACATTCTGTATAGACATTTTCTAGTTTGTCCAATCTAAAAGTTTTGGCTAAGATGGCAAGAGCTGTAGCCTTCTCTGATTTTGTATCATCAGTTGCCATTACTAGATGTTGAGTTTAAGAAAAGTTACTTAATTGAAGCCTGTTTCCTCAAAACGAGCATGTTTCAGTACATTTCAGAGTCTACCTACAAATATGGCAGGAGTGTGAGGTCAAAATTTGCATATTAAAGATACCACTGGAATATATTTTAGAATTTCTGAATCAACTAGTTTGTTAGATTTCCAAAGAGATGTCTTGGTACTTAAAGCACTGAGGGCTCTACCAGAGAACCATGGTTTGATTCTCAGCACCCACATATGACCATTCATAACAATAACTCTAATCTTGTGATATCCAACCCTTCTGGCCTCTGTGGGCACTGAATGCACATGGTACATAGACATACATGCAGGTAAAACACTCATACAATTTACAATAATGAAAACAAAAATAAATAGTGAAACTGATCTAGAAATCCCTTACCACATGTTCCCAAGGCCAACACAGCAGAGCATTGGGGGGTGGGGGGGGGAGTATGCTTCATACAGCTTCTTCAACATACTGCTTCAGGCCATATGGAAATTTTGACATTTGACATTTCTAGCTATGACCCACTACCAGTCTTAGAAGTGCCCTTATCCCCTTAATAAACCCATTCTTTTCCTTCTATTACCTACATGTGTGGCTGCCCAAACCCTTGTTTGAGAACCTAGAAATCCCAATGGTGCTTACCATCCCTCAATTTCTGCCTAAAACAGAAATGCCTTGACTATATATTGATAAAGTGTTTAGCTTGGTTCTTATCATACAGTAAGCCATAAATAAGAGGTGATGGCTACTGTTTTCATTATTAAAGAATAGTAGAGTCAAAATCCACCATGCTGTTCTAAGGCTATGTGAACACCTTCTGGACAGAGGAAACTGAAGATTAGAAAACCACTGTGATAGAACCATGGCATGCATAAGGCCTCCTCCCTGCAGGCACTGAGGAAAGAAAACAGGCATGTAAACTGTCTTCTTCCTGTCTAACTTCATGATCAATCTGACAAGCTAGTTTATTCAGAGATTTTAAAACGGATTCCAATGTCTACTTTTGTCTGAAAATATTCTTAATAACTTTTCAGAGTTGATACATGACAAGAAATTTGATTAAAAAAAAAGAGACCTGTATTTAGAGATTTTGCTTGGTTAAATCTCATTTATATATGTGCAAGCCTCTTTTAAAGCAAGCACTTGGCTCTCTCTTTGCTCTCTCTCTGCTCTCTCTCTGCTCTCTCTCTCTCTCTGCTCTCTCTTTGCTCTCTCTCTGTCTCTCTGGTTTCTCTCTCTGGTCCCTCTCTGTTCCCCCCCCCTCTCCTTCTTTCGGTTGGCCACCAGCTACCCCCTCTTTCTCTCTCCCCTCTCTCAATAAACTCCACGTGGGCACTGAAAAAAGTATTCAAGAAATATATCGAAATTTAACCAAGTAATTTCTTCAGCTTTGTGCTTCAATAATACATGTTTTCATTTTGCTATTGTCTAAGTATTTGTGCTTGTTAATGACCAACAGTGACTACTTTTGAGTTATTAAAATTTCAAACAATAAAAAAATTCACCATACTTAGATTTTATGAAACTCTATCCATAAAGAATGCCTAAGCATGTCAGACCAGTGATGGAAAGAATGCTGAAAAGTGGGTGAAGTAGGCAGAAGGGGAGGTGGTGACACTTTGAAATGACATACTAGCCAATCCAGAGTCAAACTGCTTTGTAAAGCTATCTAAGAATTGTGAACCCAGAAACAAACATGTGAATGCTAGCACTGGTTTCTAACTCCCTGTGTGACTTGGATAAGTTCTGTGGCCTCTCCCTACTTTCATGTCCTTGTCTGTAAAATGAGCAGATGGAATGCTCTGGGGTCCAGGCACCTTGACAATCACCAATATTTTGAAACACTATTTTGGTCTCATTTATTCAGATTGGCTTCCATGTTCTTCATTAACCAAGAATTAGCTTTTGCACATGACTGAGACAACATGTGGGAGGTCCTTTCTTAGCCAGCCCATTGTGTTTGGCCTGTGCTTACCTTCAGGTAGGAATGGGGGTGTAAGGAAAGTCCCCCAAGACACCTGCTCCATAGGAACCTGCTAAATGATCCTTTAGTTAGCTCCTTTAACAACTGCCTTGTAAAAATTAATTATTAATTTGTCTGCATTTGTAGAGGAAGGCAAATTTGCTAGGCTAGCTGTCAGGAATGTTGCATTCTTCTGCTAGACAGGAGCTTTCTCAACCTTTGTCTTCCCTGTGACCTCCACATCTCTAGAAGCTGTAAGCAGCCTTAGCTGAGTTTTACAGACAGGGCTGGGGGATGTGGGGTATGGGAGTGTCTACCTAGAGCAGTGGGAACAGGACATCTAATAAAAGAATGCTCTGCCACTATGAGAGGGGGCAGAAGGGAGGAAGGAGAGACAGGTAGACAGGGAAGAAAGAGAACACAAAGATCCTGCAGGTAGGGGATCACACTTAGATAATTCTCATTGAAATCAACCATATTGACAAAGTATGAGGCAATGGAGGACAGATTAGGAAACACAAATGAGTCTGACAGAGAAATACAGTTGCTGCTGCAACCTGTAAAACATGCACAAGTCCCTGTCAACAATCCCTGCACGTGGAACACACAACTCTATAATCTTCACTGCATGTATAGTCTCTAAATTCTACAACAAATAACTCCATGAACTGCTCTATCTTTGGTCCAGGTTATAAAACAGTATTTCTGGCGATCACTTCTATAAAATTACGTACAATGGTGTATCAGTAAAAGATTTACTCAGATGATACTTATATAACGTATCCTAATTTATACAGGCATTTAAATATTTGTGTAGGCATTATAAAATGAATTGACAGCATAAGATAATTTAGCATGAGGAAAGAAGTCAATATTATTTTGAAATGGTTCTGTGTGGTTTCTCAACTTTCCCAACACCCCCCTCCCATCCCATGCCCCCAGACCACTCCATAGGGAGGGTGATGCCTTCCAGGAGGGATCAACAGAATCTGTCATCTGGAGTAGGACCTAGGCCCTCCCTCCTCTCTCTAGGCTAAGGGAGTATCCCTCCATGGAGAATGTGTTCCCAAAGTCCTTTCATGCACGAGGAATACATCCTGGTTCCACTGCCAGAGGTCCTGTATAGTTGTATTTCAATAGGAAATATTTTCCAAGATTCTAGCAGAAATAAGAAAGAAATATATATGCTTTACATATGTTTATAAATGCCTTAACATGTTGATTTTGAAATATTGTTTATTGATCTCTTGTCCAAGACAAGAAGCCACTGAATGTATGTTACTTCTTGAATGCTTTAAATCTCTCATTTACTAAAATGGTTATTTACCATCTCAAGTTCCTTTATCTTGGTGTAACACAATGCTCTGTTATAAAATGCTGTGTAACTGTTCTTGTCCATGTTGACAGCTGTAGTTAAATCTGTAATAGCTAGCTTGTAACTCTATAAGGAGAAAGAGTAAGAAGGATAAATCATCACAGACAAGGTTTAATGATAAAATAAATTTGTGATCCTATCAGTATTTGAAGCATTCCTTTAAGACTCTATGTATCATCTCTAAAATTAATACAATGAACTAATCTTTCATATAATTCACCAAGAAGATCTTGGTAGGGATTCTTACAGTTCTCTCACCTACAAATAAAATTAAGGATGTCAGTAACTTAAATTTAAGCAATTATGGGCTAGAGAGATGGCTCAACAGTTAAGAGCACCAGGCTCCTATTCCAAAGGACCCAGGTTCAGTTTCCAGCATGGTGCACAAACATTCATGCACGCAAGCACTCATAAAATAAAAATAAAATCTCAAAAATTAATTTAAGCAAATATTACACCAATGTTGCTATATAGCTTGGAGAAAATGATACTGACTATAAAAGGTAAACATTCCACACTCCTCTGTGAACACTGAAGGGCTGACTTACTCCTACCCCTGATGCTGCTTTGTCATACAGCCACAACATTTTCTACCCACACTCATTCTCTTGTCCCCTTCCATTCTCCTAGTATACTTTATGTCGTCATTTCTGAACATAGTAATTTTTTTGAAACTGGTATATAATGCAAGGTCTCACTTTTGCTTTAAGACACTAAAGCAAAGTATTCCATATGAAGTAGTAATGAAGAAAAGTCAAAAATATAATCATGGAGAAGAAATCATTCCACACACCATCAGATATAATAATCTTTTGCCCAGGAGTTTCTAGTTAGGAAATTTTGTTCTCATTACATAAAAATGCATTATTTAAAATGAATAGTGAAATAAATGAACATTCCAAATGTTCAACAATCAAGTAATTAAGTATAAATTATGGGAGAATATTATGCATCATATATAGTCAAAGATTAAGTCCAAAAATAAAAAAACAGGGAACATCACAATTATATAAATAGAACAAACTCAAGTCATATATCTGAGGAAATATAGGAAGCAAGTGCCCAGTTAACAAGCAGAGTCTGAGCTCCAAAGTCTTTGTAAAATTGGCAGGAATGGCTTACCCTGTTGTAGTATTTTAGAACTCCCCTGCAGATGTAGGCACGGACACTCTCAGGATAAAGTCTGATGGCCTCATTACAATTCAGAATTGCTTTGGAGTATCTGCCCTTTAAACCATAATAGGCTACTCGGCTTAAATATGCCTTTTCAGAGAAGGAGAAAAGCAGAGATACATGTTGTAGTAAAATCACCAATTATTTCCATTTCTTTTCACTAAAAAAATTAAACATGCAGCTAATTAAAATAATTTTATAGGGATCCTACTTGTGGCTACTGCTTGGATTCAGTAATCGTTAGTGTATAACTTACTGTGTTTGATTTCTCCATTTTTCCCCTAAACTACCAAAAACCAAGTTGTGTACATCGTAATCCCTTACCCCATTTCCTTTAGCATGATTCTCATGTGAAAAAAAAAAAAGACATTGTCCTACATAACTCCACAGATGCTATTTGTCTAGGATGGTTACTAATAATTCTGTAAAATTATCTGGTATTTAGTCAACTCAAATTTAAGACACAACTAAGATCAAGACCCAGTCAAATTCCATCTACTAAATTCTTTGTTGTCCCTTACATGTATTAGGAGGCAAAATCCATTGATATAAAAGCATATATATTAAAATCACTAACAAATAAATTAATGCATTTTGAATATTTACATATATCACAATTTTCAAAATATTTCTACAAATATAGCATGTATGGTAAAAGTAATACTTTTGTTCCAAAGAGAAATACAAAAATTTTACAAATATAGCATCTACATTAAAAGTAGTACTTTTATTTTATTTCAAAGAGAAATACAAAAAAATGGATTGTTAAAATATAGTTAATTGCTGTCAGATATGACAAAAAATGCACAGCTCTAAACTTGAAAGGCAAAGGTAGAAGTGCCACGAGTTCAAGATTACTCTCTGCTACATAGTGAGTTCAAGGCTATTCTATGCTCCATAACATACTGTCTCAAAATAAACAAACAAACAAGAAAAATGGAGAAAAAGGGAGGAGTGGAACAGGAGAAAGAGGAGAAGGAAGGAGGCAGAGAGCTTCCTTTTAATATCAAATTACATACAAACCCTTTAATAATTTCACCAAAACTAACATATCCTCAAAATCACTGATGTCTTTTATTTAAATACCTGGTAATGTCTGGGATTGAGGGTAATTGCCCGATTAAAATCCAGAATTGAGTTATCTTTGTTGAGTTTTACTTTACAAAGTCCCCGATGATAAAAGGCTTCTGCAAATTCAGGATTTGCTTTCACAGCCTTTGTAAAAGAGTCAAAAGCCTGGAAGAATATATTGAAGCACATAACACTTAGTGACAGGATGCAATGAATTCAGAAGATTAATAAGGTGTGGAACCATTATTGAAAAGCTTCAGTAGAGGGTTCTTTTGGGGAGAGGAGCTATTTAAAGTGCATTCTCCCAAAGACCCTTGTGGAACAAGCAAGTATAATCCTCAGAAATAAGTCAGACTTATAATTAAAGGTCCCATTACTTCCAGATAAACATCCACATAGTCCATGTTGTTAGATAACAGTATTTTGAGGTTGAATTTCAATCATTATCCTTTGGATGTCATTAATTCAAAGAAACCACACACAGTGGCATTGATTTCTCCTTTATGAGCCAAGAACTATAGCACAGACATAGTTGTTCAGTTTCAGGATAAAAGAGTGCCACAATTATCTAGTCATGCTAACCAATTGAAATCTGATTTGAATCCTTCATATATCAATAAAGAGAATAAAAGGGTGTTCTGATCATTATCAATTTAGTCTGCAGCATATTAAAACACTCAATTTAACTACTTACAGTCTAACAAATCAAGTTGGTATGATGCTATTATTTTGCTACAATAGTTTCCTATAGTTAGATTTATTATTTGTGAGGAATACATATTAGCTTTAAAATACTATTAGAAAATTAGTATCAAATAAAATTATATTTAATTTTAAACAGTTCAAGGGAATTAAGGGTGCAGACTGCCTGTTATAAGCCAATCTTTAAAAACAGACTTGGTCAGTTGACGTCTTGCATTATTGTAGGTAGTCCTCAGAAACAATACTGCTATAAGCAAGTTTGGAAAGTCACAAATAATAATCTCTGCTTCTAAGCACACATATACCATTTGTAAGTTGCCTTCCTCCATGTAACAAAGACCCAGGTTATACAGACACTCTGCTAAAACATTAGTGGCAATCGGTCCTTTGTCAGAACTCGAATACATTTCCAAAGCTTTCTTAAATATTCTCACAGATTCCTATGGGAATAAGAACAAAAAGGTGAAGGGAATGTTTTTGCTGGCTATTTGTTCAACATCACAACCTTAAATGTAAAGAGGACTCAGAGCCCTTAACAGTTTGGCTCTCATATCATGTAACTGCACACAGATCTGATAATGTCACAAATGTCAGTATACAACTGGAAGACCCTGTCCCAGAGGAGGAACCCAGCAACCATCCTATACACCAGGTCTCAAGCAGGCTTGCATACATGGGTTTTTGTAGCTACAACTTCTAAATTCTAACATCAGACTTAAACATGTGGTCCATTTATTAATAATTACCTAGGTATTACCCTGAATGTCATGCTGGAAAGTTAGTAGGTAGCAGAAGTATTCATGATACCTGATATAATTTTAATAACCCCCGTTTTTGTCTGTTTTACTCTTAGTAGGATTCAACTAGATCTAGAAAGCAAGTTTCACCAAAAGTTACCCACATAAACTTCATAAAAAGAGTTGAAGCCTATTAATGATAAAGAAGTTTAATTTTCCAGATGTCATTTACCAATTAACAGATCATCATGTGAATTTAAACATGGATATAAAGTTTAAACACATTTGATGTCATTCTGCTTTCTAAACTGTAGTAAATTGTTAAGGCAGCCATGGGATTTGACTTGAACATATTGTCTTCATGCTCCTCTTTAGCATCTCCTCCAAGCTGACAAGCCACCTCAACATCCAACCTTCCATCCTCAGCACATGACTTTCCACCAGAAAACTGAAATTTCCTTCTCCGTTTCATTCCTTTATACTATTCAGTGTACCAATTTCACAACCATGTTCATCCTTTCCTCTCCTATCGTTGGGTATTTCCTTATTGTCAGAGCTTGATCCTTGATCTCATCTCCCTCTGTCCCGTTTCCTCGCTGCTTTGGACCTCTAGCTCCTCACTGTCTCCCTGAGCCCATTTCAATCCTCCACCCAACTTCAATGAAAACAAGCACAACTTAGGCTTCTCATTCTTTGCCCATCTTCCTCTTCTTGGCCACTTTACCAAATTTTCTCAGGGGGTATCTTGGAGTGGAGGTTTACAAGGAAGTCATGTTGGTATCCTGAAAACAGTACCATGGGTGTTGTGGATAAGAGCCTGAAAGACTTTAACACTGTTGCTCCAAACCAAGATAATGACCATGAGATAAAGAAAGAAAATGAACTTGAGAGATATTGAGACAATGGAGCTAAGACAACAGCACCTCTGATTGGGTGAGTTGTCTGAAAGTTCACAGGTCCAGAAATTCTATGGCTTATTTGGAAACTGTTTGGCTCCTACAGAAAGGCAAACATGATACCAGTTGAGCTGCCTCCTCGACACTTGATTGGGAGAAATACCTTTCAAGATCATTTTTGTTCCTAAAGGAATCCGTTTGCTTCCCTCCAGGATTAAGAGCACTGACTTCTTGGTAACTGTTGCTCAATCTACAGCCCTAGAGGACTCCCAAAGCTCAGGGCAACACACAGACTCTTCCTTTTATCTCCATCTCTATGTGTCTATTTCTCTCCATCTAGCTCAATTTCTATCTCTGTCTCTATATCTCTGCATCTCTATCTCTGTCTCTATTTCTAGATCTATCTCTCCATCTGTCTCTCACTATCTTTATCTCTGTCTCTATCTTTATCTCTGTCATCTGTCTCTATCTCTATTTCTATATCTTTCTGTCTTTATCATGTTTCTGACTCTATCATTATCTCTCTATCTCTATCATATCTCTGTCTCTATATCTAACACTGTTTCTGTCTATCTGTATCTATCTATATATCTCAATATTTCCATACTGGTTTCCAGAGAAGTCGTTTTCTTGAGAACTTTGAAGACCTTTCATATATTCTACAAGCATTTCTCCATTGGACAAAGCCATGCCCACTCATTTTTAAATGAGAGTCCTGCTCTTCTTTGACTCCTTCTGGGTTCACTAAAGAACAACACCCACGCTCTTTCCTTTCTGCCACCGCCATGCCATCCAGACTGAGGAAGACCCGGAAACTCCAGGGCCACGTGAGCCATGGCCACGGTCACATTGGTAAACACCACAAGACCCAGGAGGCCGCGGGAATGCTGGAGGCATGCATCACCACAGGATCAACTTCGACAAATACCATCCAGATTACTTTGGGAAAGTTGGTATGAGGCATTACCACTTAAAGAGGAACCAGAGCTTCTGCCCAACAGTCAACCTGGATAAGTTGTGGACACTGGTCAGTGAGCAGACTAGGGTCAATGCTGCCAAGAACAAGACTGGAGCTACTCCCATCATTGATGTTGTGCGATCGGGCTACTACAAAGTTCTGGGAAAGGGGAAGCTCCCTAAGCAGCCTGTCATCGTGAAAGCCAAATTTTTCAGCAGAAGAGCTGAAGAGAAGATAAAGGGTGTTGGAGGTGCTTGTGTCCTGGTGGCTTGAACCACCCAGGGAGGTTAATTAAATGCTAACATTTTCCAAGTGATCTGAGTGTAGGTTCTTTAGTTACATTCCAGTAGTTGTAAATTCATGTGTGCCCATATATGCTATGTTTCTTGTTAATCAAAAAAAAAATTGATAAACACCATTACTTTCAGACAAAAAAAAATGTATCAAAAAAAAAAAAAAAAAAAAGAACAACACCCACAAACGTCTACAATCCTCTGATTTGGTTAGATGTTATAAGTCATATCCATCTACCTTACTGCTGAGTTTAGGGATGCTGCCACATTTTTAGGTGTTTATTATTGTAACAACATAGATCCATATGCAAAATTTTGTATTCTTTTCCTATCACTGAAAAATAAAGTGGCTTTAAAGCGTGTTTCCATGGTGAGGTATCTGTGCAATAGATTAACTAAGTCTTCTGTTCTAAGATCCACAGGCCACAGAGGTAGTAGTAACATAGTATTGCCATCTAATGACTCAGACAGGAGAGTATCTTTTTCCAAGAACATTTGGATTGTTGAATTTTTTCTGTTTCCCTATCACTGTATAGCAGACAGTTGGAGTTCCCTGAGGTCCTATAGGCCATAGCAGTTCTGTGCCTTTGACCTTCTCCATCATCAGTTACTAACTAGCAGTCTTTATTCTGCCAAGGCTAGCAGAGGGAATCTCTCTTAGTCTTCTGCTCAAAAACACTATATAATGCAACATAATTATGGTCAGCATGACATCCCATCACCTCTGCTGTGGTCTACCGGTCAGGGCAATGACATGTTGTATCTATACTATGGTCACAGAAAGGCACAGTTTGTATTTTGGGCATGCAATATATCTGCCACAAGATGCTAGAAACCAGATCATAACAAGTGTCACGGGAGGACTTGAAGATAATTGGCATAGAAAATTTCCAAGATTTGATACTTTTAGTGATAAGAAGAAAAAAAAAGGGCGTTAACTGGAGAAGTCACAAAGTGGCAAAAACTGAGGTGCAATTGTAATTAAATGACAGTGTTGGAAAACATATAATGTTTAGCTTCATTTAAAATTATGCAAGTATATACTTGAATAAAAATATTACATGCCCTACTAATTTTATATATCTTATGTTTTAAGTATGTTAAAATGAATTTTAAATTTTAATAATTATCTTTTTAAAGCTTTTCATAGAAAAAGTCCAACTTGAAGTTTTCTAAGAAAATATAGGATCATTGTTTAATGACCTTAACATGGGAAAAACTTCTTAAAAATAATTTAATCACCTGAATGTAACACTGAAAGTAGATACACCCAAAAACACCGATGATGTCTGCTCACCAAAAGACACAGTAGAAGCCACAAATGATGTGATAATATACAGTACTCGGGCAAGGATGATTACAGAGAACCAATTTTTAAAATATGTAAAATAGTAAAAAGAGAGACAAAAATAAGTGTAGGAAACTGACAGAACAGAAAGTACAGGTTACTGATCAATACAAAATGGACCATGCTCATCCTGACTCTCCAGCTCAGAGTGAGATTGTCAAAGAGAAAGCCTGGTCAGCTAGTCAACAAAGCTGGTAGAATAACCTGGCATAGCATTACAGCACAGTGTCACAGGCCAGCAATCTACTCCCAGAAATATCTCCTGAAGCAGGATGGGCAGGCACAAGAGTATTTTTAGCAGCTCTGTTTTAACAGAATTTTTAAAAAGGTAATCCCATATCTTGGTTCATAGGAAACCAACATATTGCATAATAAATTCAGATACACTTATTAGGATAAATGAATAGTTTAAATATAAACACTATCATTTCATTTTGTAAAAATATTTCAATGTCATCCGTAAGTATACTTGTATGAATTCCATATCTAAGTTTAATAAGCATTAATCATCAGATTTTTCACCTTGATTTTCTTGGCCTTCATTAGGGCTTTTGCCAAGAGTGCATAAGTGGAGATCTCTGGTCTATTGACTGTGACCCCTTCCAAGACTTGAATAGCCTTGTCATGGTTTTCACAAAATGAGTAAATGAGTGCTTGCTGTATTGGCGTCAGCTCAATGAGACCTGAAAGCAAAGGCAAGCTTATCAGGACCCCTGCCAGGTAGCAAAGGTTTATAATATGATCATTTTTTATTTACTTATTTTATATTTTACATGTCTATCCCAGTTAGAATATAATCATTTTAAGGGCATTGCAAAGTACCATATAATTTTTGCAACACAAAATGACAAATCAACACCACACCAAACTTTCTATATATAAAGTAAAAAGTTAGTATAATTACAAACTAAAAATGGTAAAATCATAAGCCTGGTATATCATATAGTGAGTGCTCTTTCACAAAATTGTCCAAACTATGAATCATTCTACAAGTTGATTATGTAAAAGTACAGTGAAGTTTCAAAATCTTTGTCTCTTCATGCTATCAATAGTAATGCACTGGTATTACAAATAGCAAAAAAAAAAAAAAAAAATGGAGAAATATTTCTTAAACATTTTTATTTTTAATTAGTTGTATTTACCTTTGTTCATTTCTGATACTTGATAAATAGTAAGCTTTGCAAGATCATAACACTTCATCATAAGAAGGTACTGTCCCCTAGAAGAAATGACAGCTTTTATTCCAAGCAGAGAATGGGTATTTATTCTGTAGGCTTTAAAAACTTTAATTGGACTTATTCTTTGACAGTTTCATGCATGTATACTGTAAGTTCTGATTATTATGACCCCACACTTTTCTCATCTCCCTTTACCCCTATTTTACCACCCTTCTAATGTCCCCATCTCACACTCAATCTTTCTCTGCTTTGCTGTTGTTCTGAGACTTGCTGAGTTTAACCAGCATCCTCCATCTCACCATGGGTTTAAAACTCATTGAAACATGGGTTCCTTGGTTGGGTACCCAACTGCAACAAATGATTTGCTTTCCCCCCAGAATCCATCAATAGCCAATTTAGTTCAGCAGGGTAAAACAGGCCCTTTGAATCCCTCTAGATCACGACTGACTGTTGACTGCCCAGTCTTGTGTGGGATCACTGCAGGTAGCCACACCTGCTGTGAGACTGGGGCTGCAATGGCTGTGCCATGCCCAGAAGATAGCATGTCACAGCCCTTCTCCCTCACTTCCAGATCTCAAAGTCTTTCCACCTAGCTCTTCCATGATAATCCTTGAGCCTTAGAGGGGGCGATGTAAATGTCCTATACAATGTTAAGCACTAATTCATCAAAATAAGTACTTGAAAGAAAAGTTAATAATGTTAACTAACTTTTTAATTATAAAACTTTCACCCATTTATATAACCATACATAATATCAATCTTAAAATTACAGAGTGGTTTGTTTGGTTTTGACTTTTGGTATTTTGAGACAGGGACTCTCTATGTAGTGCTGGCTGTCTTGGAACTTGCTAAGTAGACTAAGCTGACCTTGAACTCTGAAAGATCCTCCCTCTCTCTGCCCTTTTCTCTTTCTGCATGTCTCTCTCTGTCTCTCTGTCTATCTCTGCCTCTCTCTACCTGTCTGCCTCTCTTCTCTCTCTCTCTCTCTCTCTCTCTCTCTCTCTCTCTCTCTCTCTCTCTCTCTCTCTCTCTCCCTGCATCTCTGTCTTTGCCTCCAAGTCCTGGGATTAAAGGAATGTACCACCATGCCTGGAAAAATTAAGCAGTTTTTTTTAAAGTCCAAGAAGACAAATTAACATGGAGTTATGATGAAAGAAACAATTTAGGAAATGTGACACTAAAATAAAGGTCACATAACAGAAAGGGCAGAAGTATTTATATAATTTCTGAACACAAAATACATATTATCAGAAAATATGTCCCATTGCAGTTTCCCAGGCATATTAATCTGGAGATACTATATTTTTTGTAATGATATCTTACAAGTCTCTATAGCAAATTCTACCAAATCTGAAATACAATTTTGAGTGTCACTTTTTTTCATTGAATTGGCAGAGGGTTCTATTTAGTACTGTGGATAAAAACAGAACAAATGTTTAAAAGATTACTCTAACAAGACATGGGCTATCTACATAGCAAGTCACCTCACTCTCAGAAACAGTACTTTAGTGTAAGAGTACAGCAAAGAAAATGATACGGTTATCTTACCATTTAACTAAAAGCAAGAAATAAATGTTGAGGGCTGGAGAGATGGATCAGCCATTAAAGGCTAGGCTCACAACCAAAATATAAGAAATAATTGTTGAGAGGTAGACATTGTTTGGAGATTAAATATAAGATAAAGAAGTAAAAATAGTGGGAACCCAAAAGTTTGCTACTATGTCCAGTTATCCCAAGAAGAATCCAATTTCTGTGCTCATACCTCATTATATATAACTGAATTCCATCCGGCTGGAGGTGAATAGCACGAGATAATTCACATACTGCCCTTTTGAATTTGTGAAGCTGTTGAACAATAAATAAAAATGTGTATGACAGTTGAAGCAATCACCTTCTTTTTGATGTTCATCTCCTCCCACAATTTCTTGCAGAAATTTTGTAGAAATTTATCCAAATATACTTTATTTT
Source organism: Phodopus roborovskii (assembly GCF_943737965.1). Classification (NCBI taxonomy): domain Eukaryota; kingdom Metazoa; phylum Chordata; class Mammalia; order Rodentia; family Cricetidae; genus Phodopus; species Phodopus roborovskii. The sequence goes on along the minus strand of NW_026126514.1, from coordinate 7,773,122 downwards.
CCTTTCTGCTTGTTTTCCATTGTTTTTTTTTCAGATTATAATATAATTATATAATTTCCCCTTTACTTTCTATCCTCCAAACTCTCACATATATCAAATTCATGGCCTCTTTTTCATTGGTTGTTCTATGTGTGTGTGGATGTGTGTGTGTGTGTGCGTGTGTGTGTATAAATACACAAAGTATACAACTTTCTTAACTCACCAAAGCAAATATAATACACAAAATCAAAAAGAAGTCTTATTATGCAATATCTTTGCCTTTTTAATTATTTATCTTTAACTTTAAAGAACAGTTATAAATATTCATTCACATATCAATTTACACTCATTTATGAGATATACTGTAATATGCATATGTTACAGGAATTCTGTTATTGTCATGGTCCATTATCCAATTATATAGGGCATTTGGCTTGAGAGCAGAGTTCACATTCAGCTGGTCAGAATAGAACTAGTTCTTGGAGGATCAAGGAAGAGAGTGGCCCTCAGAATAGGTGGGGCTAAAGGCTGGCCCACTTTTCAGAGACAAAAGACAGGTAGTTGCATCCTAGCTGTGGCATTGGCTTGAGTTCTAATCTCATATTTGTCTTCGAGTTTTATAATGAATAAACAGCAAAAGTAACCCCTTCATGTGTATGTTTCTCTTTGACATAACTTTTCAATTTTTCTCCCTCAACCTTCTAACACCTATTTCACCAAATTTCACATACTTAATAAACTAGCATACAAAAGGTTAGAAGTAAAAGTAAATTCCTCTTTAAAAATAAGGTGGAAAAACAGACTTGAAATAAAATGAATCACTGAATATAAATGGATAAAACAAAATATAAAAACAGTATAAGAAGCCCATTTAAGACTCACACGGAAAGTAAACATTAACTCCATGCTTATTAATGGTCACAGAACCATAATGTAAATTCCCATATATTCAAAGACAAAAATCAACCACCACTGAAGACATTGCCAATGGAGCACTTACACAAATCCAGAAAAATTAACCCAAACAATGGAGAACTGCCATAAGTAGGTGGTAGGGTCCTGCTGAAAGAATGCCAGAAACCATTTATACACGGCAATAAAGGGAACTGAAATAGCACAAACTATTAGAAGAAATAATGGGTAGAATTAAGAGGACATCCGAAGAGACAGAGTGTGTTTACAAAAATTCAAGAATTTCTGTGGAACTTCTTAAGCTGCCCTTGCTCCAGCTGCACAATCAATGAACTAGTAGCATGTTCACATTGACATACCAACTATCCAGCTATGGTGCTGTGATCTAATACTTAAGAGGAATTTGGTTTGAAAACATAACTCATGGTGGAGTCTCTCATGGTGGAGAACATCCAGAAGCAGGCTGCCTGGTGATGGGAGCTTAAGGCTGTGATACCTCTCAACTCAACAGGCCAAGCAGCTCAGGCCTGACAGGAAGTGGGGGTAGGATATAAAACACAAAGAACCATGTAGTGATGCACTTTCTCTAGGGAGGTTTCACCTCCTTAAGATGCAATCTCCTAAAACAGCCCCACCAAAAGGGGAACCAAGTGTCTAAACATATAAACTTGTGGGAGAAATTTTACATTTAAACCATGGCATTCCATCCACAGCTCTACACACCTGGTCCCATGTCATAATACAAAAGGCATTTAGTCTGACTCCAAAATTCCTCACTGTCTTACATTTCCAATATATTCAAAAGTCAAAGTTCAAAATCTCTTCTGAAACCCAAGAAAAGCTGTTAATTGAAAATGCTGTCGTCATGGTGTCTTTTCACAATAGAAACCCTAAGGCAGCATTCTATATACACACCCAATTCTATGAACCGACACACTTACCAGTACATTCAACATACATACATAGAGCAACATATTCTAAAAGATTAACAGTAGCTTCCCCCACAAAATAAAACTACAAGCATCTTTGAAGCTACTGACTTTCAGAAACTTCTCATCATTTATTCTTCTTTGTATAAAATACATTAACTACAATAGCTGTATGCTGTTTTGTAATAAATGTATAAAACATGTGCTAAAGATGTTATAAAAATGAAAATGGACACTTCATAAGAAGAGGCTTTGTAAGTAACTAATAATAGTTAACTGTATCTGCTTAATGGCTATTGCTTATAAATCCATAAGCCTCTATGGTTAACTGGAAAAAAAAGATTACATTCATATATTATAAATTACATTGGATAAATATCTAAACAATTAAAGTATTTTTTAAATTCAAGATCCTCAAGTCTTAAATACCTTATGATAGGTTTCTGCTCTACAAATATAGCTTCGAATATACAAAGGATCAACTCTAATTGCCTCAGAAAATCGCCAAAAGGCTTCAGTGTAATTATCCAGGTGTAGTAGATAAATGAGGCCAATATTTATATAAGCCAAAGTAGCAGTTCTAAAAAAAAAAAAATAAAAAAAGCAAATTTTTTAGAAACTTAAATTTTATTCAATTATTCTTCAATTATAAAAAAGCTAATGCAATACATAAGTCAACTGCAATCAGATATTCTTAATATTTTAGCTTTTCAATATCAAATAAATAATGATTTCTCTCTTATAGTCAAGTGATTGTTAGTGTGGGGATGACCTTAAACTTACTCTATTCAGTGCTTCCTCAAGACAAGGAAAATACATATTACAGAATGCATACTGACCTCATACCCAAGGAAGCCCTGACTGATAGATAGCAAAGGTCCTTCTACTCACTTGCTCACTTTATATCCCAAACGTCACTCTGCCTCCCTAGCCCCAAAGAAAACCAGTGTGGTCCTCAAAGGCCTACTCTGTTACTCCTCAAGTTCAAAGTTCTTACTCCATAGCTGTCTGCTAGGCAGCACAGGGAGCATGACTTTTTTAACTCTGAAAACTTTCATGTTTTTCTTTCATTTTTGAGGTTATAATATAATTATATCATTTCTCACTTCCCTTTCTGCTCTCCAAACCCTGCCATATTCTCCTCTTTGTTCTTTCAAAATCATGGTCTCTTTCTTTATTGTTATTTTCTACATATATGTATATTATCTGCATATATGAATACATATCATATATATTCCTAAAAATAACTTTTCAGTCTGTATAATGTTTTGTGTATGTATATTTTCAAGGCTGATCACTTGGTATTGGATAATTAGTTGGTGTTTTCCCCCATTCTCAGCCTTCCTTAGTTGTCAGTAACAACTTCCATTCCAGTGAGTGAGTCATTGGATAGAAAGACAATTATTCAATTAAAATATATATTTTAAGCTGGCTTTTTGGCTTGTATGACTTTCAATTTGTGCCTCTTCCTTATCTTGTTGGCTAAATAGTATTAGATTTTCTTTTACTATACTAAACAAAATGAACTCAAGAGTTCCAAACACAAGGTTTTACTTCCACTGAGTTGGATACTGTACATAACAATGAAAGAAACAATAAATATTTTGTCATTATTTTAAAACTTAATGACAGTTGTCTAGTGACTTGACTTCAAAATAGCTGCAGCCTAAATGTCTTCAAGCCCATTCTAGTAACTTTTTAACATAATATTCATGGATTAAAGTCTTCTCAAATCTTTTCAACCTCTAAATTTTGCAAAGCAACTGAGATGAGAAAGTTTTATTTGACCAGTAAGCTTATTTTAGTGTCATTCTAATTCTAGTGTAACTTTATAAATACAGTCTCACTTTCTACAACATTATCAATAGTGAGGGGGAAGCTTCTTTTTTATTTTTTTCCCGATTTTATATAATATTGTAAGTATGAAAAGACTTACCTTTCAAGAGAAATAACAGCTTCAAAATCACAAATTGCCAGCATCCAAAGTTTTAGTTGTGCATAGAGTATGCCCCGATGTAGAAAACAATTAAGATTATCATAGCCATCATTTATGAGAACTGAAGATATATGAACAGTCATGAGTTATGTTTTAGACCACACCCTTCCTATTGTTTTCCCCTATTTAACATTCCAAAAACAATGTATCTATGATGAATATGCCCCTTTGGTGGGTGAAAATAATACACATTCTAAAATATTGCTAACTGCTGGATGGTGGTGGCACATACCTTTAGTCCCAGCTCTTGAGAGGCAGAGGCAGGCAGATTTCCATGAGTTCAAGGCCAGCCTAATATACAAAATAAGTCCCAAAACAACCAGGGCTACACAGAGAAACCCTGTCTCAAAGAACACACACACACACACACACACACACACACACACACACACACACACACACACACACAAAATGCTAACTAGTAATACTGTGGCTAATATGGTTCACAAATTCTTTAGACATGGGGGTAGACTCAGACACTCTAGTCACTTTAAAAATGAAGAAATTAAGGTCCTAAAGGGTACAGTACACTGACAGGGACTAAGATATGTCAATGGCAAAGGCTGGTCTAGAATGTAACAGCTGATGAAAGGATGCCCTTTCTCACAGTAGCTCATTATTACCACAAATCATTAAGAATAATTAAGGACCAAAGACTAGGTGTGGGTGTACTGGTTCAGAATAAGGCATATGGCAGATGACAGGTCTATTAATCTACATAGATAGGCAGCTTCAAAAAGAATATTTAAGGCAAGAACATGATGAATAAACACGTTGACTACATATGCTAATTGAAGTGGTCAACTTGGCCTATGACAAAAACAACCTCCACTGCAGGTGAGTGGCCCTCAGCAGTACCCAGCTTAGAATTCACCTGACAAGTCCCTATCAAAAATATGATAGTGATAATATAGAGGCTTTTGTAAGATTCAATGCATATTTTCTAAGCTTCTCAAGTCCATTTTAGATTGAGGTAATTCTCTCTCTCTCTCTCTCTCTCTCTCTCTCTCTCTCTCTCTCTCTCTCTCTCTCTCTTACACACACACACACACAGAGAGACTCACCCTCACCCTCACAATTACTTCTCCAAACTGGACTTGAGAGGCTATAGCCATTGTTAGCAATGACAATGCTAATGAAACAAATGTTCAAAACTTGAAGACACTCTTGCTTCTCAGTTCACAGTATGATTGGCCAGCTAGGAAAGGCTCTACTGTGGTACTTGTATAAATAAATAAATAAATAAATAAATAAATAAATAAATAAATAAATAAATAAATAAATGTTCTTATAGAAAAAAAAGTATTCAAGAGATTTAACTACTCTAGACTTTGTTTTAATCAGTAAAATATTTGGATGATGATAACAAATTCTTCACACCATTATCTGAGTATTCATTGAAATATCCCATATATAGTACCCACAACAGTGCTCAGACAGTATTGAAATGGCCCATAAATGTCAAACATTATCAGTATAGAGTCTTCTTTTAATGGTGGATGCTTTAAATCCTTGGGATGATGTATGGGAAAGGGTTAGACTAAAATCAAGCTGGTCTTTCTGAATAATTTAATAGTAGGGACTTTGAATTGTTACGACAGCTTCCAGGATGGGAGGCTGCTGGGGGGCAAACAAGGGTAAGTCTTTTAGAGAAGAATAGAGGAAAGGATTCTCTGGGTGGACCAGATCAGTGGAGCCATATTAGCCTGCAGGACTCTTCAAATCTGAAGCGCTGAGTGAGAGTCCCACTCGTACACAGGACACATTGTGGTGCCAAGCTGAGAAACAAGGGGTGAACTGAGAAAAGTCAAATCTGAGGAAGCAAAGGCCAGAGCAAGGACAGGAGAAGCTGAGATGGGTTGGCTATGAGCAGAAATGAGATGCAAAGACAAAAAGAGATGTGAACAGTAATCTTCAGCCCTCTTTCCCAAAAGCCCTTGAAAATAGACATGAAACATGAGGTTCCTCTCAGCATATAGAAGGTATTTAGGAGGAAAGGATGATACCTTTGGAAAGTGTTTGCCTTGAAACACAAGAACACACGTTCTATCCCCAGAGACCATGGGGAGAGGTGGGGTAAACTTGGCATGGCCATCTCAGCATTGGGGACACTGAGGAGAATGGAATGGACCTCTAGGTTTGCTGACCACAGAACCTCGCCTATTTAGTGAAGCCAGTGAAGGACCATGTCACAAAAAAAAAAAATAGTAAAATTAAATTTAAAAGTGGGAGAAAAGAAAATAATAAAAGTTTGAAAAGTGATCAACTCCTGAAGTTGTCCTCTGTCCTCTATGCATATGTGTACTCATGTACACATGAGAACAACACACATACACAGAACAAATATTTTTAAGAATGTAAGTATCTACAGTACTAGGCTTTCATGTACACATTGCATGAGTGAACAAGCATTAGTATTCCAATCCAGGACACTGAGCTGATCCTCATAGCAGACGCTCACACATGCACAGCTGGGTACCTGACACACTGTAGTCTTGAAGTGCTCTGAGGGGACTACTCTTCCTGAATAAGCAGGCTCGGTAGTACAGTGCCAACCAATTGTTAGGATCTAAGTGAATGGCAACAGAAAAGTCTTGGGTTGCTTGTTTATATAAGCTCTTTTTAAAATATGCTCTCCCTCTGGTTGTCCTAGAAAAAAGAAGAACATTTCAATATGTACTGCAAAATAGATATTTTCTCTTTTTGTTAAACCTATCACCTAATTTCTGATTCCTTTTCTTTGCTATTCAAGGGAGTTTAGTCATGATGTTGCTATCAAAACAACATAAATTTTATAGGGGACATTTTGTACATAATAATATGCTTTTTAATTGTGTTTCTAATATAGCTGAATGGTTATTAAATTTATCTCACTTCTTTTACAGGGGAGATAGCTTTTTTAAATCCTGTAAAAGAAACTTATTCTTTATTATTGATATATTCTGGGTTTTCTTTTTCATGAAAGAAGCAATATTGGCACAAAAGAACTGAGGTGGAGAAAAATATAAAGGTTAGGCCAAGGTATTATAAGAAAGGCTTGTCTCATCACAAAGACACATCTGTTATTTTAAAGTATTTGTCTTTATCCCATTAGCAAATGGGGGCCACTGAGAAAAGCTTTAGAGACTAGTGATCATTTATTTTGTGATAGTCAAAGCCTGTGACTCCAGAGACACAACAGGGTAGTATAATGTCCCAGGTATGAGCTCAGGAGTGATTGAAATACTCATTCAGTAGGAATAAAAATTACATCAGCGGTTACATGTTTGGAGTATCTACGTGGACTGATGGCATGAGACAAGAGCAACTCAAAAGGTTGATGCTGTAGGGACTTTCAGAAGCAACTGGGTAGCACACACCTTTAAATACCAGCACTTGGGAGGCAGGGGCAGGAGGATCTCTAGTCTTAAATGCCAGGGCTTCATAGAGAGACTGCCTCAAAGAATAAATACAAAATTTTGATGTATTATGACATGAATGAGACATTTCATGAAGATGAAATATCCTTTCTTCAAGAGTCTCAAGATGCCTGTTGCTTTCAAAAGACCTCTACTGGACAGAAGTCGAGTAACTTTGGAGGTTAGTTCCATCCAACTTTTGAAGAACAATAACATATCAAATATAAACTTCTCTGTTTCAGATATTGTTACCCCAGTACTAAAAGAGCATGCTTCTAAGAGAAGACATGAGACTTACTTCATTTTGATAAAGTAGAAAATTCCTGAGATGAAGTTTGTATTATAAAATAGAAATAGAGGTAAACAATCATGTCAACAACTAGTTCTGGAAAAAATGGATATCTAAGTCAAAAATGAACTTAGATCCATATCTCTTATGCTGCATAAACATCAATTCTAAATGGATTGAAGATGCTCACATAAGGCCTGAAAATATAAAATTGCTAGAGAAAAATATGCAGATATTGTAAGATGCAGGCATAAATAAAGACTTTTTTATTATATTTCTATACACTTGGAAAATAAAGATGGCAACCAACACAAAGGATTTAATGAAATTTTAAAATTCTGTACGGCAAAGGAAATAGTAATTGATTAAAGAGACAACCTGCCTAATAGGAGGAAATCTTTTCTGGCTATGTATCTAATACAGTATTAGTGTATAGAATATATAAAGAACTTAAAAGAAAACAATCTAATCAAAAAATGGACTACAGAACTAAATTCTCGACAGAAATTGTCAATAAATATTCTTATTTATTTTATTTCATTATTATCTCATTTTTGAGAATACAATATAATTATACTTTTCCCCCTTCTAACCCCCTCATATTCCCTTCCTTGTTCTCTTTAAAAGTCACAGCTTTCTTTCATTAATTGTTGTTGTTGTATGTGTGTGTATATAATATGTACATACACACACATATATATGAATATATTCCTATAATGCTTAGAGAGTGTATCAGTACTGCTCAGAGTGACTGTTATCAGGAATACAAATTACAACCATTTCTGGGTAAGGATATTGGGTAAGAACTCTACTCATTGTTGGTGGAAGTGTAAACTGATGATGGTAAACTGATCAGTTGCAGATAATCTGTTACCCCAGTAAGTATGACAATAGCCTAAATAAAATTAACAACTTCCTAGAAATACACAAGCTACCAAGATTGGCTCAAGAAGTAATATATGGCCCTTATAACCACTGACAGGTGAAGATACTAATATAGTAATTTTAAAAATAGCTAAGAGTAGAGGCACCACAGATAAATGCAACCAAATATTAAAGCATAAGTCTATCCTTTCTTCGCTCCCTCAACAAACACTTAGTCATTTACCAATGTTTTCCCACTATCAAAGCCATGAAAGACAACAGAAGAAATCCACTGACCAGTTTCTTACACATGTTAATAAATGTAGAAATCATCAACAAAATATTAGAAAACTGAATGTAACATCATATTAAAAGAATTATACATGATCACCTGTTAGGAGTATGTTTTTCCTGCCAGCCTTGTCCCACCACTTCGCCAGCCCCAAATAACACACAGAGACGCTGTATTAGATATAAAGCTGTTGGCCTGTTACTAGTTTCTTACTGGCTAACTCTGTCTTAAATATTAACCCATTTCTATTAATCTAAGTATTTCCATGTGGTCTCATCTTACCAGAGAGAGGGCCCGGACCTCTGTTCTCTCAAGTCTCTATATCTTGATTCCTCCCTACTCCTTCCTCTCTCCTCCTTGTCTCCTAGTCCCGCCTATGTTGCTTTCCTATTGGCCAGCAGTGCTTTATTCATTAACCAATATGAGAAACATAGTTACAGAATGACATCTCCCATCAGTCACCAAGTGGGGTATCCTAATAATACAAGAGTCATTTAAACAAATCGGTGTACTACATCAGATCCATTATAGATAGATAGATAATAGATAGATAGATGATAGACAAATGGATAAATTGATTAAAAAAAATGATGAAAGTATTATTCTGTAAATATATCATTGGTTCCCATCTGAAAAAAAATCTGTTCATGTATCATAATACACATCAACACAAGTCTAAAATCTTTTAAAATAATTATGAGAAGCCAGGTGGTGGTGATGCATGTCTTTAATCCCAGCTCTCGGGAGGCAGAGGTAGGCAGATCTCTGTGAGTTCAAAGCTAGTCTGGGCTACAGAGTGAGGGCTAGGATAGGCTCCAAAGCTACACAGAGAAACCCTGTCTCAAAAAAACAAAAAAGAAATATTAATAATTATAAGAGGATGGAGAGATGAGTCAGTAGTTAAGAGTATTGGCTGCTCTTCCAAAGGACCCAAGTTTGATTCCCAGTACCCACATGGTGACTCACAGTCATCTGGAACCCAAGTTTCAAGAGATCTGATGTCCTCTTCTGACCTCTAAGGACACCAGGCATGCATGTGGTGCACAGACATACATTCTCATATTTAAAGTTTTGTTGATTACCCTTTAAGGAATATGTACTTGGGTCCTGTGCCCATTTTTCAAGTCAAATTATTTTCTTGATACTCAATCATTTGTGTTATTTGTGTGTTTTGGATATTAGCCTTTTATGAGTTGCATGGATTACAAATATATCCACCCACTCTGTGACATATACATATGCTATTATTTCCACCCACTCTGTGATGCATACATACATAAATACACACAGTGATGAGTGCACAATTTGGCCTTCACAAAGTGAAATTCTATCAAATTTAACATCAGGAATTAACCTGGAGACATTAAGCTAAGGGAAATAAATCAAGCAGGAAAAGATAAATATCACATGACTTGACTTCCCAGAACCTAAATGTAACAAACTGGTAAAAGCAGAGAGCAAGAGTCCTGACTACCACAGGCTGGAGTGCAGAGTGGAAGGAAAAAGAAACATGCTGACCAAAGGGTACAAGGTATTGGTGAGGAGAAATGAGATCCATGAATCTATTGTACAGCATGGTGATTATAGTTAACAGTTATGGGTCATATAGTTCAAAACACTGAAAGGATTGACAACCTCCATAAAGAATGATGGATGTAATGTAATAGGCATGTTAGTATGACTTAATCATTGCAAATGAATAAACACCTCATTTCACTTTATAATATATACAAATATTATTGAAAATTAAAACAAAATCACATTTGAAAATTAATACTCTAAGTTTAATAACGTATATTTCAAACAAAGTGCACATACAAATTGAATAGATCTAAAATAATGTAGAGACAAGAGTAATATTAAGAAAACACTGAAACGATCAATAAAATTTGGGGTTCACTGCTTCCCTATTCATAAGATCCAGAAATTGGAAACAACCTATATGTCCTTCTACATATGAATAGATAATAAAATATGGTACATTTACACAGTTGAATATCACTCCATTGTTAAACAAATGGCATCATTTCAGATAAAAGAACAGAACTAGAAAAAAAAATCATCCTAGGTATAGTAACCCAAACCCAGAAAAGCAAATATGATATGTATCCACTTTATACATGGTTATTAGCTGTTAAGTCAATGACAAGCAAGTTATAATCTGTAGAACCACAGAGGAAAGGTATAGAGTAAGAGGCTGGGGAAGGACAGACAGATCTCCCTAGGGAAGGGAAGTAGAATACATAGTTATAGATGGGAGAATCGAGTGGAGAAGGAATTGGAATAGGGTGGTGAGGGAGGGAATATTAGGAAAGACAGCTAAAATTAAGGGCCTCTTAAGGTGGTGTTATGGAAACCTAATACAGTAGAAGTTTACGTGTGTGTGTGTGTGTGTGTGTGTGTGTGTGTGTGTGTGTGTGTGTGTTTGTATATATGTATATTTCTTGTGCCTTTTCTGGGGCTTGTTTCTTTCTGTGTATTTGTTTGTTTTGTCTTATTCCTATGTGTTAGCTTTTGTTTTTATCTTATTTTATTATTATCCCTTAGAAACCTTATTGGGGATTAATAAGGATTGGGAAAAACAGGCTGAATAGATGTTTATTCAGGGAATAATAACTTACAACAGAAACAGATGAACTCCAGCAGGTTTCTGGTCCCAGGGATACTTCAACATGCTCTCTCTTCCTGTCCAGCAAGCAAGAGAGCACTCTCAGGGGATGGAGGGGGTCTCCCAGGTCTGCCCGTCCCCATCCCCCAATGAGCGTGATCAGTGCCACAGGTGAGGACAGAGTGTATACTCACTACAAAACCTGTTTGTTTTCTAATAAGAAACAGATAAGGGGTGGATCTGGGTAGGAGGGGAAGTGGGACTGAACTAGGAAGAAAAGAGGGAAAATTGTAATCAGAAAATATTATATGAAAAGTGTGTTTTCATTAAAAGGAAAGAAATAATAAAATAATAAAATAAATAAAAAACAAGAAAGAAATAGAGAAGCTTAATATACTAGTTACAATAAGATATTACAGAAAAATATTTGAACAGATGTCTGTATTCAGCAGATATGAAGGCAATAAATGAAAAGGAAATGTAAAGAAGAAAATTATGGATGATAACCAATACTTTACACAGTTACAAAGTTGTTGACACTTGGAAATGAAAAGAAATAACTTGACACTGAAAATTAGCTCATTGTTTTAAAATGTCTGTCAGATTATGTCAAGCAATTTTTCCTGTAAATATATTTAAAGAATAAGTCATTTTGAAATTTACATCTAAGATAATTCATACCTTGCATGACAATTTCGTGGCTCAAGCGTTAATAGAGCTGTAAAATCCTGTATGGCTCCAATCCAGTTTTCATTTTCAAAATAATACATGGCACGCTTCATTAATGCATCTGTTCTTTGGGGATCGTAGTAAATACACTAGAGTGGAGTGAGGGTGCAGACATATTACACAATGAGGATAAAAACTAAGACGGGTGTGTATTCAACTGCCAATTACTAAGAGACACCCACTTTGAGATGCTAAAACTTTCAGATTTGTGTTTAAAGATTATATTAAGAAATGTACCACCACCAAATTCTTAAGAGGGAATATCATCCATGAGAAAAGACAAACAGTAAATACAGGAAGCCAAAGCTTTGATCAATGTAACTTTCACTGATAAAATTTCTGTGTCTCAAATTGTTACTTAGGGTCAGTCTTGTAGGTCTGTGGACATTTCTCTTGGTTCAGTTTTCTCATTAAACCTATAATGGCTCCCTCTTTTATGGACTCTCTCTCTCTATCATTCAAATATATATATATATATATTTGAGCAACAGTGGAAAGGCTACCATAAATGCCCTTCCCTGATAATGAGATCGACGACTAACTTATCCACCATCATGGAGCCCTCATCTAGTACCTGTTGGAAACAAAAGCAAACACCCACAATTAAACACTGAGCCGAACTGGAATCCAGATGCAGAGAGGGAGGAGAAGACCAGGCTGAAGAAACACATAGAGACAGCTGACCTGATCAAGGAGGAGCTAATGGGCCCCCAGACTGATAGCTGGGAATCCAGCATGGGACTGACTCAGACACCCTGAATATGGGTCTCAGCTAGAAGGCCTGAGCATTTTAAGGGACCTCAAATAATGGAACCAGGATGGATGTATTCCTGGTATACAAAAGGACTTTGGGGGCACATCCCCCATGGAGGGATACTCCCTTAACCTAGAAACAGGAGAGAAGTCCTAGTCCCTACTCCAAATGACTTGAAAGACTTAGATGACCCCCTCCTGGAGGGCATCACCCTACATATGGAATGGGGGGAGGTGGGAGGGGAGGGTGGTCAGGGGGCATGAGGGGGTGGGAGAGAGGGGAAGAGGGAGGGAGGGAGGGAGGAAGAGAGGGAGAAGGAACTGGAATTGATATGTAAAATAAAAATAAAAAAATAAATTAAAAAAAATTCTGTGTCTCCTAGTAATGTCAGAAGCTACCCCTATTAAGTCTCACCCTGAACATGAGTTGAACAAAGACAACAATAACAGACATGGCAATGATGATAGGGGAAAGATCATGAGGCCTCATCTCTAGGGAAGAGCCATCAATTGGTTATCCAATATCAAATGGCAGCCTTCACAAAATACATATAACATTATACAGACTAAACAAGTTTTAATTTGGAATATACATATTCATGTGATAGCAATTAATGAAAAAATAGGCCATGAATTTTAAAAAGTACAACTAGGAATATGTCAAGCTAAACCACTGGGAACATGCACAAATGAATAATTTAAGTAATTTCTTTTAATTTGTCTATTGCACTCAGGGCTAAGATTTGTAATTAAAAGTCAGTAGATCAGAAAGTCTTGCTACAGCCTCAGGGTATGATTCAACCAAAAGCTTGCTTCCTTGCAGGTATACTAATACCTACTAACAAATTCAGATACTTTCCTCCAACCTTCTTTCCTTCATGACACCATCGTAATTTTATATATCATGCCTGTGTTTATATCTCCCTTAAGTAACTTTTCTTTGGAATCTGTATAATTCAGAAACATTTCTATATCATTTGCCATGTATCTACTGCATCATGCAGTACCTCAGTCAACAAATACTTGGGAGTGAATGAAAGAGTGAATCAATCTGAGATCACAGCCTCTTCTAGAACTGGTAGGTTCTGTGAAGAGAGCATGAGCTATTCAAGAGTTTAATAAAAGGAGAAGGCAATTTCTTCTATTACTTAAGAGAAAGGGCAATTTTCAAAGGTCTTTAAAACCACATTTCTGAGCCCAAGAATAGAGAACTAGAAAAGTTGAAACTTCTTTAGTGTTCCCTCAATATTTCATTCACAGCTATCATTTGATTTCCACAAAATTGGTGATAACAGCATTAGCAGCAATGGAAGTGCTAGTTCCTAACTTATAATTAGTTTGACTATACAAAACATGTGATAACTGTTTAAAAACTTTTGCAAGGGAGCTGGAGAGACAGCTCGGTGGTTGTGAGTCGTTTGTTGCTCCTGTGGAAGACCTGAGGTTTGGTTCCCAGCACCCATGTTGTCACCATCTGTAACTCCCGTTCCAGAGACCTGATGGTCTTTTGACGGCTGCAGGTACCAGACATGCACTTGGTTCACATGCATACATGCATGCCAAACATTCTTAAAACAATTAAACCTAAAAAGAACTTTTGCAATACAAAACTCTATAAATGGGAGCACGGGGTATCGTGAAACTTACTTTTGAAAAGTCATCAATGGCCAGCACTCTGTTTGTCGTCTCATACATCTCCCCCCTCTTGAAATAGAGGTCCGCATCTTTGGGCCTGCACTTAATTGCCTGACTGTAATTCAGAATTGCCAATGTGATGTCCTTCTCCCTGAAAATCTCTGCCTTTGACAAGTACGCCTCTAAAGATGAAAGGTAAAACTCCACTTTGCAATCTTTAACTGTGAGAATTGAAAGCAGCAATCCCACCCCAAAACTGCAGTCCTAGAATAGCTTCCACTACTATACTCTACCTCATTTTTCTTAAATTCCACACCCAATTTGTTCTCAAAGTCTGAATGCTCTTTTGTAGTTTCAAGTAGTCTTACTCTGAAGTGGGCAACATTACCACTCACCTCTACATCTGTTTAAAGTGCTTCAGTCTTAACAATTGTAGTAAAAGGTTAGGTTTGAATGACACAGATTCATATGGACTTTAAGCACAACACAGATCAGAAAAAGTTCAGCTATCTTCTGCTATATCATGTGGATATGTCAGTGCCAGAGATTCAAAAATGGCTATGACAATTCTACATTTCTAGAAAGTTCTGTGTCTAGACAACAAGGCAGTTAGAAAGCAGTACATATGGCAAAAGCATGGATTGCATCCACTATAAGGCCTTCACAATAACACAGCTCTCATGCAGAAACTTGTGGTCAAGAAGACTTATAAATCACCTTCCATCTACAGTTTCAGGTCCGTATTCTCCTTGTGAGATAATTGAAAGGAAGTGTGCTGAAACAGATCTCCAGAGAATAAACATAAACTTGATGAGTTACTTGAAAGCAATGCAAAGCTGAAGCAGTCACACCACCCTTACAGGACTTCTACCTATCAGTTTATTTTTATTTATAATAAAATGGCAAATATAATGGGAAAAGCTGAGATAAAAAGATGTGTAATGCAACTGTCTGCATATGCAACCCACCTGCATTGTTTTTATTATATTTATTTATAATGTTCAAGTCATCCAAAGCATCATTAATTTTGTCTTGGAAAAGATAAATGAAATGTCTGTGCCAATAAGCATTTAGAAACAATGGCTCCACAAATATGGTCTGCAAAACACATGTGTAAAGAGAGTGAGATAAGCTGATTTTCTGAAGGAAAAAAAAACACTATCAAATTAGTTTCTCAAACATCATGAATACCAGTGGCTTTACATGCATGCACAAAACCTCCCCACTCAAAAAATGTTTTAAATAAGCATTCAAAAATGCCAATACTTGTATTTCACAATCCCATAAACTGTACTACAATCATTTGCTATTCAACATCTTAACAAAAAAAAAAATACTGTATAAATAAAAGCAATGTAAATGGTGAATTATGCTATTTTTATTTTTAAAACTTACTTCTTGTAGGTCATTCATAGCACTTTGCAACTTTCCCAGTTTCCTATAAATAGCTCCACGCCTACAATATGCAAACACAGGAATTTGCTTCTCGTTTTTTATTTCTTGAGTCAATTTCTCCACTTCAGATTCATAATATTGAATGACTTCTTGTGGAAGATCACACTTTATATGATCACTTAATTCTAGTTTGGGGAGGTCTGCCACTGGCTCTGGGGCATCTTTTTTAACATATACAACTGGTGCAGGTGTTTTCTGAGGTTTGTCTTTAGCAAATGTCTCAACAACCCATGTCAAAGGATCAGTATTTTCTGGTATTCCTCCTTTACTTTGAGCAAATTGATCAAAATTTAAAACCTCAGGTACACTGGGAGACCTTATTTGTTGTTCGTATAATGGAACTTTGAGGAAATATTTTTTCTGTCCAGGAAGTATTCCATGAGATGCTGATCTAGTTTCAAAAAGAATGATTAATTTTTAATTACAGAAACATGATAATTCAACTCATCCACACACAAAAGTTACTATTTTTTTCTATTATCAAAATTGCTAGCTTATGTAATCCAAGTTGACTTTTCCAATCATTAGAACCATAACACAATATGAAAATCTCTATAAACTAAAGAAAATGCATTTTTAATGCAGCAGCCTCCATAGACGCTGGGATAACAGTACTCCTTTCTGATCTAATTGACAACCTCATCTTCTACCAGGAGGACTGCAATGGGGAATTTAGGAAGGGCGGGGGGGGGGGAGTAAATAAAGGAAATGATTCTTCTAAAGGCTACCAAGATTGAGGATTGAGAACTTCAAGTTTATTTCTTCAGTAGACTATGAAACATGATCATTCAGATGCTTTCCAAAGATATAGGTTCCTTCTCAAATTGGAAGTACAGCTTTCATTTATTAGCACTGGATATATTATGGTAATATGGCAGGTAGGGGAGACAGGATAAAGACATTCTACTGGAAGTTGAGGGAAAAAAGTTTTAGCCCCATCTTTATTTACTGATTCTGCATTGTAAGAAAGTCATGGTGTCAAAGTAGGAGAGTAAAATTTGGAAAAGCTCCTATTCCTTTATTCCTTTCATATAATCTCCATTCCACATTCTAGTGTAAGCCAGTCTCATCTGTTCTGCCTGGAGGGCAGTATGCTGAACAGTATTGTGTTACTTGAAATAAGTTAAAGCCATCTTAGAGTAGGGAACCTCAATTGAGAAAGTGCCTCCAAGAGATAGGACTGACTGTAGGCAAGATGTAGGCTGTGTTCTTAATCAGCAATTAATTAGCCCCAGTCAATCATGGTTGGCACTACCCCCACCCCTGCTGGTGGTCTTGGGTACTATAATAAAACAGGCCGAGCAAGCCGCAATAAGCAAGCCAGTAAGCAGCACCCCTCCAAGGCCTCTGCATCAGTTCCTGACTCCAGGTTCCTGCCCTGTTTAAGTTCCTGTCCTGACTTCTTTCATTGACAAACAGTGAGGTGGATGAGTAAGCCAAATTTCCTTCCCAAGTTACGTTTGGTCATGGTGTTTCATCACAGAAATAGGAACCCAAAGCCATACAGTAACTTAACTTTCTGCTTCTACTCTTGTCCTTTATTTAACACATCTTCCATGTGCCATTTGGGTGCTTATTTTCAGAAATGTGTATTTAGAACATAAGGTTTCACCACCACCTTCAAGATGTGACATTAGAAGCTTCAGCACAGACCACTGAGATACCACTGTCTCTTTCTCTCTGTTCTTCAGCTGAATCCCCTTAGGAAATCTCCAAGGCAGTGCACCTCTTAGCCCACTGACTACCTGGCTCCTCTGTTCAGATTTCTAATCAAGTACCACCCATAGAAAGGCTTTCTGTGCCACGTGTTTTGTATATCTCTCCTTCTTTACCTTGTTCTCTGGCCTGGGGAACTAATACAGACTACATCCACAGAACCCCTGTTCTCTGCTTTCTCTAAAGAAACCTCAAGGAAGGGACATAGGAAAATGAAGTCAAGGTATCTGTGTTCTAGGGTCCTCCAAGGTAGGTTGCCTCTTACTGGATATAACCTTTGACTGAAGATCAGGACTTCAAAAAAAACCTTTCCTATGCAACTGTTTTCTCCCAGGGTCTAGTAATTACTCCCTGTTTATCTTCTTAAAGTTAGTGTAGAAAATAAATTGGGTATCCCCTGGATACTGCATTAATCGTGGCTTCCCTTTACCCCAAACCTTTGTCATATGCTCCCAAATTATCTTAATCTGAGAATGCACTCTAGCTAGTAAATATATTGCACTAGAGGGGAGCTCTGGAAATAGACAGGATTGCATAAAACCAGGACCCAGGTAACACATGGCATGGAGTGTTCAAGTGAGGCAAGAGACTGTAAGGTTAGGCATGAATCAATTGCTAGGATGAAAAGAGCAACTACAGAATCATTTGGCCACTTGAAATTTTTTTTTAATAAAACATGTTATCATGTTTTTCCTTCCCCAGATCCTCCACACCTAACCACCCAACTTCATGTTCATTCTCTTTAATTCTCTCTCTCCCAACAAAGAGAAAGCAAAACAAAGCGAAAAAAAAAAAAAGAACAGAAATAATGTAAGACAAAAAGTGCAAAAACAAAGCAAAATGAAACAAAAAAGGCCACAGAGAATATCACTGAGTTCTTTGTGTGTTGGCCAGCTACTCCTGTGGTATGGTTGATATACCCAGTGACACTCCATTGAAGAAAATTTATTTTCCTTTTCCCAGCAGCTATCAGTTGCAAATAGCTTCCTGGTTAAGAATGGGACTTTGTGTCCACTCCCCTTTCTCATTGCTGGGACCACCATCTTCCCTGAACCCATGCAAGTCTTGTGTGTGCTATCACAGTCTCTGTGTTCATATGAAAGTATTTCCTTGCAGTCATCCATCACCTCTGGCTCTGATGATTTTCCTGCCTCCTCTTTCACACAGACATCCAATTTAAGACTAAGCACTCCACAGTCTCTCATTCCCTGCACATTGTCCAGTTGTGTGTGGGTTTCAGTGTTAGTTCCCATCTACTGCAGGACGAAGCTTCTCTGATGAGGGCTGAGTGAAGCACTTTAAAAGAGAATAGTGGCAGCACCTCTTAAGAGTACAAACCCCTTAGGTACACCAAGCTATGAAATAAACTCAAAACTGAAATAATCAGACATAGGGAAAAATGATTTATCCCCAAACTCCACTTACCTTAACTAACAGAAGAAACCAGCTCAGAGAAGTCACATCCCTCATCTGTGAGATGTGATCTCTCCCTGCATAAATAGCTTTCAATGACTACACTGTCACATTGCCTCATACCTACAATTGAATTACACAATCTGTGCACTCCCCAAAGTCTCTGGGCTGTGAGATCTGAATATTCTTGCAAAGCCATAGCTTCCAGTTCCTTATCCACTCAAAGCCATCCTCTACTATGTGTCCTCAGATTAGTGGCTGCTGACCCTAGTTAGTTCAGCCTTTGTTACAATACCTGAC
The DNA here is from genome assembly GCF_943737965.1 of Phodopus roborovskii. NCBI lineage: Eukaryota > Metazoa > Chordata > Mammalia > Rodentia > Cricetidae > Phodopus > Phodopus roborovskii. The sequence goes on along the minus strand of NW_026126514.1, from coordinate 7,753,854 downwards.
AATGCCCAGCAAATGATCTTAGAAGTTACCATGCATATGTAAGGCCTAAGAGGCTTGCTAACATGCAGACATGGGGCCCTTCACAATCTCTAATTCAAAAAGTGTAGGGTGGAGACCTAGTGTTTGTGAACCCTGACAAGTTTCCATAGACACACTGATTCAAGGACACAATCCAAGAACCACTGTCACAGGAAAGTGAGCTCTAAGCCTCAGGGGACTGAGAACTTATCTGTAAAGTGTGGTATCCTTAATTGAGATCTAACCCATGGAGAGAAAACAGAAAATGGGGACTTACATAGAAACACTATAGATGCTAAGACAGAGGTGAATGAATGGAGCACCAGGAAGGAACTGATCTGGTTCAATAGTCACAGCGGGGTTAATAGGATTGTGCAGTGGCAAATCCCAGCTAAAGCTGCCTTGTCATTGCAGTCACCTGATGGGAGATGTCATTCTGTAAATAGGTTTCTCCACTGGTTAATGAATTAAGCCCTGTTGGCCAATAGGAAACCAAGATAGGTGGGACTAGGAGACAAGGATAATTATGGTAGCTGTAGTAGAAAGAAGTCAAGATGTAGGACATGAGAGATGTAAGAGGTCCAGATCCTGTCTCCAGTAACATAAGACCATGTGGAAACACTTAGACTAATAGAAATTAGTTAATATTTATGACAGAGCTAGCCGATAAGAAGCTCTAGCCATTTTCCAATAGCTTTATAACTAATAGAGTCTCTGTGTGTTATTTCAAGGCTGACACAGCCCTGGGACCAGTATTGGCAGAAAGTGCTGATAACAAAATGGCACCTGCAATGTGGGTACTAAGAAGTTCCACTTAAAACTTGACAAAAGCTTAAAAAGGGATTTTAGAAACAAAAGAACCGAGGCAAGCAAGTCTTCTTGGTCGCAGCATTTTTCTTGGGCGGGCTCTGTTTTGCTAGAGACAAGCAGAGACTCATGCTGCTTCTTTAAGTGAAGTTCCCTGACACTGCATAAGCAGAAAAAACTGCAGGGCACATTTAAGAGGCCCTGTTTACAATTGAACTGTGTGTACAACAGCTGGTGGTGGCAGTGGCCACATCTCCAAGCTGGCAGCATGCTGCTTGATGGTAGCATATACCAAGGCAGTGAACACAGCTCTCAGTGCTGGCAGTAAATATACCCCTGCCATATTGGAAAGCCAGCCTCCAAAACAATCACCGCTTTAATTTTAGCAATGCTGTTTAGCAGATACAGGACTTGTGGGTGTAAAAAAAAAAAAAAAGGTGGAGATATACAGTAAAGAAAGATTCAAATACAGTAAAACCTAAAAGGTTTTTACAGTGTGTTGGGAGAAAAAATAAAAAGGATATTTGGTTAAAAAAAAAAAAAAATGACTGGGCAATGGTGGTGCACGCCTTTAATCCCAGCAATCAGAAGGGGAGGCAAGCAAATCTCTGTGATTTCAAAGTAAACCTGGTATACAGAGTGAATCCAGTACAGACAAAAGTACACAGAGAAAGGAAAAAATAAAAGTAAAATAAATGGAGTAATAAAAAAAGCCATGTAAAGATGGAAAATACACAGTCTGAATACTGTATGCTAATGTCTTGTCTTTGAATTGTGTGACTGCTGAGGAAACAGCAACAACTGCTAAAAGAAATGCTGCTGGATTAACCCAATTTATATATTTTTTAAAATGCTTTAACTTCAAAATTTAAGTCTAAGGACAGGTTACTGTGGAAAAGAATTATTATTTTTGTTTCCAACAAAAAAGAAAAGCTGTGGATTCCTTCCAGACTAACATGGTTTGATCAAGCAAGACCCCCTGAAACAGTGTCACAGGTGATCCAACATTCAAAACAGCTGGGACAAGGCAGCCTTGCAAACTATAGCCAGAATTTATGCATCTTCTTAGGGTTCCCATGGCATTAAAGCATCCCCAACCAGCAGGAAGAAGTTTGGAAAGAACGACGCCCAAATTCCCAAATATTGTCTATAAATGTTTGTTTTCATCTAAATGAGGTTGGTTATAAATGCTTAATGATCATAACCAATCTCTTTTTTAAAGGTAAAATGGGATTATGGTATAGAAATGAATACTTTGTTTTTGAATGGATTTTCATTTATTGATACACATTTAAGGTCATTTTTGTGATAAGTATAATTCTCTTGTTTAGGTATTGTATTTGCATAGCTCATTTAAAAATGTAATGTATTGTCAAGTACAGATTACAGACATTAAAAATGTAATGTCAAGTACAGATTGTAGATAGCTGCCTATGACAGTCAAAGCTTATAGTTAGGTTGGTTAGGTTTTCTAGATATATAGAAATATATTTCAATTGGATAGACATTCTTCAAACCTTTCAAAGACCTACAGAATGTGGCATTTAAAATGGTTTAGGGTTTTCATCAACAGTGAGGCACAACTGCTCCTGGAAACACCAGCTGTGTCACAAAGGAAGATGACATTGAAGAAACTTGTTATGGAGTTTACTCCCAATATGGCAAGGCGAGCCATTTGAGCAAGAAAAGGCTCTTGTCTGGACTGTTTGACTTTATGCTGTATAAATTGGACGTGCAGGAACCACAGAAAAGTGACTGCTAAAACAAGATGGACATTGCTGCAGGGTTGCTGCTTCACGGAAGAATCTGCCAGACATTCTACAGGACACAGAGGAAAGTGACTGACAAACTGGCAATATAAGTGGGACAGTTTGAAATGTCCTGCCTTGCTGAGGAGTCTGTCAGACATACTATAGGCCTATAGGCTGAAGACGGAACATTACAGAAGAACTTCAAGTTACTGATCAGGTAGCAAGATGTCTCTGTCATTTCTAGAGTTTATATACTATTCTTCTGTGGTCTTTGATGGAGTTTAAGACAGTTATGGTTATAGTTTTCCTTAGTTAGGACTAAAGATGAGTTACTTATAAGACTTTAGACTCACAAAGACAGGATAGATGATAGAATATTTTCTTTAATTCCTGATAATGTTGATGAACTAAATATAGTTATTTGATAACTGTTACTATGTTAAAGCAAAAGCCCTTCTTTTTTTGTTTTTTTTTTTTTAGACAGAAAAGAGGAGATGATGGGAGATATCATTTTGTTAGTATGTTTCTCTTATTGGTTAATGAATAAAGCCCTGTTGGCCAATAAGAAAGAAAGGTAGGCAGGATTAGGAGACAAGAAGAATTCTGGGAGTTGTAGTAGAGAGAAGTCAAGATGTAGGACATGAGAGAAGGGATCTGGACCCATTCTCTGGTAAGATAAGACCACGTGGAAACACTTAGATTGATAGAAATTGGTTAATATTTAAGATAGAGCTAGCCAATAAGAAACTCCGGTAACAGACTAACAGCTTTATAACTAATAGAGTCTCCATGTGTTATTTTGGAACTGAGGAGGCTGTGGAACCAGGCTGGCAAGAAACTGCTCGTAACAGTTACCAAAGACACAATTACAACATTTAATCACAGGAACAGAAAGGTAATAAGAGAATTTTACTTTGCAAGGACCTGGGGCAATAACTAAATGGCTACAGTTTCTTGGTGATAAGACAGATGGGCAGCCTGCTAAGGTATTGTTTGACTTAGATAAGCAAGAAACTTCTAGGTCTGCTGGGCATAAAACTAAATAGCTATATGTTTGAGATTTATATCCTCTTGCCCAGATATCAGGACCAAAAGAGTCAACAGCCTAAAACCCCACTTGCCTTGTAGCACAGGTCAGATCCCAAGAAAAGTACCCTACCGTGTGATACATGCACCCACAAATTTCCCCTAAAGGTTTCAAAACACAAATACTCAGGTCTTCTGGAGGTCAGTAGATGCTAACTCTACACTTATCAGTATCCAATGACATCAATAAAATTAAGGAATTAATTAATCAAGTGATAGGGAGAGTATTATTAACTTGGACTGTCTAATAATGCACCTATGAAGGCCCCACCCTGTATTCATTTTCTCATCTTGGAATATTGCATCAGTAAGTGACTCAGACAGAATTCAGTGTAGACAAGGCCAAACTGGTAGTAAAGACCAAGCAGAAGTCTCTCAAGGTGCCCCATCCCACCACACACCATCCTGCAGTAAGACAACACACAATAAAATCCAACAGATCACTGAAACAAATGCATTCATAGCAATGGCACCATCACCAGTTTCAAAGACAAATACAGGTGACCACTCCACATCTCCATTTCCTGTCTGGTCAATGCTAAAACCAAATGTCTGGAAGAAAATTGCTATAACTTACCATGAGTGTAAATTTAACCAGGTGTTGATTACAATGGCCATCCTAGGACTAGATAGTGTAACTGCCTTGTGGCAATGCATAGATTGATAGAAATGGGTTAATATTGACGACAGAGCTACCCAATAAGAAGCCTAAGCCATTAGTCAACAGTTTCATAAATAATATAGTGTCTGCATGTTTCTTTGGGGCTGATGTGGCTATGGGCGCAGGCTGGCAGGAAGAACTATCAGTAACACACAGTATCTCACTGAACCTGATCCTCCATTCAGCTATGGTAGCTAACTACTAGTGAGCTTCCTGTCCCCACCACCAGTGCTGGGTTACAGGCACATGCACCTATGCCCATCATTTGTTTGTGGGTACTGAGAATTTGAACTGACGTTCCTATGCTTATACAAGCATTCTTGCCCACTAAGCCATCTCCAGTGACTAGACTTCTCGGCATTCATCACTTACCACGGCTAATAAAACAATACCTGGTATTATCTCCCAAACACTTGTTTGACCTCACTTTTTTACCAATCTCTTGTGCTCCAGACACTGGTCTGGGTGCTGTCCAAAAAACAAGCATATCCTCCAACTCAGGGCATTTGCACATGCTTTTACCTTTTCTTCAGAGATTTAAATGCTTGCTCCATTCCTCAAAACCATTCAGTTCTAAGACACAGAGGCATCTGATCCCGCTGTCTAAAACAGCAGCTCCCACTGCCCTGCCTTACTCTCTTCATAATACTTAACACTTTCTTAATATCACCAGTTAACTTTGCCACTGTCACTCTATGCAGGCAGGAGATTGGTTAGCATTCCTCATTATCCTCATTCTCAGCTTCCTATCCAGAATGGTATCTGGTATACAGAAGGTGCTCAATAAATTTACTCTGAAGAAATGAACTTCTGGACTAAAATAATAATTCCCTTCCCTACCTGCTGGCTTCTTACTTCCATCTACAGTACTTGCCAGCGTTAAAGCAGAGGTCGATCAGTTCTAAGATCCATTTATAAAATAATTACTTGAAATTAAAATGCATATGCATTTCCTTTACAGCACTGTGAAATTGGGAAAGAGCACAGTTTTGTTTTCATGTGCAGAGCCCACTGGTATGCTCTGCAATATACTCACAGTGAATGGAGATATTATGCCCAGTAGAAAAACATCAAACAATGTTGAAGACATAAAGTAAACCTCAGAGAACTCTCTCCTTAACCCATCCCCACCAACTACCTATACCACAGAAATAATCAGTGTCAGAGCTTGATGAATATATAGTTCCATGTTCTCTATATAACATGCAAGTGCACATTTAACATACATGCATAGGCATAAAGCTCAGTCTATTCCCACAGGTATGTTTGACTGTGCTCCCATGTACACATCAAAACTATGTTAATGGTGATTTAGTGATGGGACTGCAGTATTTTCTAATTTATTTTTACAATGAGCATGTATTATCTTATTAGCTGATAAAATAATTATAATATCTTAAAGGAAACAAGGAACCAGAACCTGCTCAGCAGGTTTCTAGAAGAATGTAAAAAACAAACACAGATAATGGGTGAACTTTTACAAGGAAAAGCTATAGTCTCGGATCATTGAAGTTAAATAGCCCAAATTAAACGGGAAGAAAAAGGCATGATCTGAAAGTCTAGATCCATGTTTTCATAGCCAAGAGTGTGGTTCACGACATCTCATTTGAAGAAACAACACAGTAAATTAACCTGCTGCTCCATCCGCCATGCAGGGAGGCCAGGCTCTCAAGGTGGGATACATGTACACCTAAGTAGCTTGAGATGACATGTGACATTGTTGAAGGAAATAGGGACATTTTCAGCTGCTTAAACTGTGTTTTTCAATATATTCCATTTGTCCATTTGTATAAGGATAAAATTGACTTCATGGTCTGATGTGAGACATATTTGAGCTGGAAGTAACTTCAGCAAATATAGCTCATCTACGACAGCCTAAGAAATAACATGGCATAGCCTGGTCACCAAGGGTCTAGTGCATGGCAGCTAGAAATCAGATGCAGAGATAGCTGACATATCCTGGTTCCTGTACTGAACTGCTTCCAGTTCTCAGAGAAACAGAATAAGGAAAAGCTGAACCATGCCAGATGAGCAAAGACATCATCTACCAAAGGTTCCCTCTAGTCCCTCACTGGCCTGTCACGAGACTCAGGGCTTGGAGCCAAAGATACCCTCTAAAGGAGCAGCAAAGCCTTGCTATTACTGCAGGTATGTGGCATTCTGCCATAACCTAGCTGAGCGGGGAGGTAACATGGACAGCCTGTCTCAAGGGGACTGAAAAGAAATGCATGAGGCTGGGACTTTAATTTGTCCAAATGACCTTCAGCAGGAACAAACTTCTGGAGTCAAGATTTTACTTGATATGATATATGAAAGCACAGATCTACTTTGAATCTTTAAGGGAGTCAGCCAAGAATGCCTGTCGTTCAGCAAGAGGAAATGATATGACTAAAAATGATATTTCTTAGTCACAAAAATTAATGAAAAATGTCCTAAGTATGGAAATGAAATTATCATCAAGTTGCTCCCTAACTTGTAAGATTTAAAAGGACATAAAAAGTACAGAAATACTATCCAGGATTCAGATGCTTCACTGTCAGTACAGAAAGGTCCCTGCTATACTTCCTGCTGTAAATATCACAGCATATGCAAATTTTAAGCTGGGTTATTAAAAGAGGCAAATACATTTCTCTACATGGTGAAAGCTGGCTAGATTCCACATATGAGGGAGAACATGCGTGGTTTTTTCCTTCCTTAGATTGTGTGACCTCACTTAAAATTATACATTCTAAATCTACCCATTGTCTTGAAAATTTTGTGATTTTTGGTTTCCCTTAAAGCTCAACAGCATTCACATATATGCACATACTAAAATGTACACGTGCATAAGAATAACATGCAGAAAAAAACAAGAAAGGCTAGATATTAGGGGGATGAGGTAAGACTGAATGCAGGCAATGGACAGGGTCATAAAAGAGGACATAAAGAAAATTGAATTTCTAGTTTTAACTATGCCATAGATTATTCATTTAAGGTTGTAGATGAGTGCACAGAAATACATTTGGGAGCAAATGTATAAACAGTGGTGTGAAGCCCCACAGCTTCTGTTCCCAATGTCTACTTTAACTGTATAGGAGTCAACTGACTGGTACAATCTTTGAGTCTGGTTAATTTCAGTGTGTGGTTTTTTTTCAACTCTTGTATAATAAATTTTGAAATAAAATTTTAAATTGGTGAAACTTAGTATTCAAAATGACAAAATGTCTTTAAGCATTGCAAAAACTCCCAGAAAGTGTTTAATCTGCTCCTATATCCTTTCTATAGACAGACGTCACATGGAGAGCAGTCAAAATGGTGTGGTCTTGTCTTTCACTATGATGACAGAAATTCATACTTTGAAATCAACACATGTATCAAAAATGCACAGCAAATGTCTGATTTTCCCTAAGGGATTTTTTTTTCAACTCAGAGAAATGTGTCTGAAACCACCTTAAAGTCTTCCAGCTATAGTGGACAAGTAGAGACCAGCACACAGGAGAACACACATACAGCTGGCCACTGTCCCTGCTGTCACCCACCAAATTTTAAGTTCCACAGTCCCAAGATAATAAATCACCAACCCCACCCAAAAGCCAGCACATGTTAATAACAACAAAATGAATTAAACTAAACATTTCTACCAGCAAAGTCTTTACTTTCCAAGTGGGTATGAGGTTAACAAACTATCACCTGAGTATTTCTAAAGAGAAATCATCCCTAGGCTTTCTGGAAACTTCTGTAAGATGCCTTGGTTATAAGAAGGATGTGTATCATAAACAGTAAACATGAACATATCAGGAGCTGGCGCTCTTTCCAATTCAGGTCCTCCACATTTTGAAAATATGCCAGCTATGATTACCTCCAATTGAGGTAAAAACATAATTACATTTGTGTGTTGAGCCTTGAAGAAAGGCTCACAACCCACAAAATATTTAAGCTTACTATATTTATTACACACCTCAACAAAAATGTAAATCTGAAAACAGTTAAATATCAGCAATCTATTTTGATTTTGGAATGGATGGTATTCCCTTAGAATAGGGATTGGACCTGTGCATCAAGCCAGTTTAGCAAATGTATTCTTATATTTTTTTTCTTTCCACTGAGAGATTCTTTCAGACATAAACAGGAAATTGAATAATTCACATATTCATACTATGGAATACCTACATATTTTAGCATGTTTCCCATAGAGAAGTTACAGTAACTATACTGAATGAATCATAAAATTGTGTCCCCAAACTATAAAATCCCCTACAAACCACAAAAATTAAACCAAACCTTTCTAATTTCTTTGGAGGCTTAGATAGCTGCTCATATACAAGTGTAAGCTTCTGTAATTTCAATCCTTTCTTCCATAGTTTCTTCTTTTTCCTAGGATATACAATGTAGCTAATGCCAGCTTTTCTGGATGCTTCAACAAGAGAAAAAGATAGGAATTTCATACTTTCTGACTCTTGTAGCGTTTCCAGGCTGCCTTTCATGGAGGGCTCAAGTATGCCCCTTTGTCTGGCAAGCTGGCGCTCCATCTCCTTCCTCTTCTGGTACAGAAGCTGTTTCAGGTTGCTGTCTATGTCATCCTTAACTATAAATGGTGGTGGGCTCCTTTCTTTCCTCAACTCAACAGTAGACTTTGATTTCTTAATAATAAAAAAACAGAAATGGAAATATATATAATCAATTGAGTTGTTCTACACTAAAAATCAATAGATTCACAGCTGCAGTTAATATGGTTAGGCTTTATTGAATAAAAATTAACAAAATATTCTTAAAATTGTTACTGGTACATATGAATTGTACAAAACAACAAGTTTCATCTTGACAGTCTGATACATGTGCATAATGTATTTTGACCATATTCATACCCATCCTTTTCTTATCTGTTCAGCCTGATGTCCTTCCTCTTCCAGAAGAGCTCCACTTCTATTTCCATGTCTTTTAAAAAATCTAGCTCTACATACAAGAGGAAAATACAATATTCATCTGTCTTCCTATGGCCTGTTTCACATAATATGGTAATCTCCAGCCTACATCCACTTCTCCTCAAAGGACACCATTTCACCCTTCTTTATGGCTGAATACTACTTAATAGTGTGTATTCCACATATTCTGCATCCACTCACTTATCTACTGATGGCATCTAGACTGATGATAACGTGTCTGCTGTAAACATGGGTATGCAGATAGGCTTATTGTATACTGACTTTTATTTATTTGGGAATATGCAGGGCATCAATTAAGCTGGCTAATGTGATAGCTCTATTTTTAGTTTCCTGACCAACCAATACAACTACACTGATTTACAATCCCACTAGTAGTAAGTACAAGGATTCCTTTTGCCCATGCCCTCCCCAATGCTTTTGTCATTTGTTATCTTGATAATGGTCATACTGAATGATGAAATAAACCATCTATGTAGCTTTGGTTGGCCCTTACCCGATGGCTAAAAATGCTAAGACATTTTCCCATCTATTTATCAGCCGTTTGGACTTCAAATATTGAAAACTGTTTACTTCATTTGTCCATTTAATGATTGGATTCTCCTGTTTGTTTTTGTGGCTATTGTTCTTCCTACACTCTGGATATTAACTTCTATCACATAAATATCAGGCAAAAAAAATTTATTTGCACATTTTGTAGGCTGTCTCTCCACTCTACCAATAGTTTCCTTCCTGAACAGAAGTTTTTTAATTTTATGCAGTCTCACTTTTCAGTTCTTGCTATTATTTCCTGAGCTACCAGGGACATATTCAGAGAGTTGTTGCTCATGCCAATATCTTAGAATGTTTTTTTTTCAGTAATTTTAAAGTCTCATGTCTTACATAAAGATACATGATGTAGTCTGAATTGCTTTTTAGACATAAGGATCTAATTTTTTTCCTTCTGTGCTTGAGTATCCAATTTGTTACTGGATACTGTTAAAGAGGCTGGTTATTGTAACATATGCTTTTGGCACCTACTGAGAACCTGATGACTGTCACTATGGCCATATGAGGTCTCCACTTTATCATGCTATCTTTATGTCTATTTTGTGCTATTCCCCTGCTGTCTTCATTATCATGGCTATGTTATCATCTTAAAGCAGGGACTGTGGTACTTCTAGCATTGCCCTTTGTGCTCAGAACTGATCTGGCTAGTAAGTTTTTGTTTGTTTATCTTTACAGAGTTTTTTCTCATTTCTTTGAAGAATTTCATTGGAATTTTGATATTCATTGCAATAAACTTATAGATAACTTTGATAACATGACCATATTCATATTAGCTCTGCCAACCATGAACACAAGGGATATTTCCATCTTCTAGTGTCTTCAAAGTATTTCTCCAGTGTTTTAAGGTTTCATTATAAATATTTTCTGCTTCTTTTGTTAGATTTTGTGCTGGTTGGCATTTACCAACTCAGCACAACCCTAGATATATGTGGGAAGAGAGATTCTTCATTGAGAAAGTGCCTCCATCAGATTGGTCTATAGTCAAACCTATGGTGTATTTTCTTGATCAGTGATTAATATGGGGGACAGCTCACTGTGGGTAGTACCACCCCTGGGCTGGTGGTCCTGGATGGTATAAAAAATGTGTCAACATGCCATGAGGAACAAGGTAGAAAACAGCATTATTCCATGGCTCCTGCCTCTGAGTTTCTGCCTTGAGTTCTGCCCTAATCCCCCCAGCAGTGGAATGTGACCTGAGAGATGTAAGATGAAATGAACCCTTTCCTCCCCAAGTTTCTTTTAATTTTTGTCTTAGTCACAGCAATAGAAACTCTAACTAAAATGCATTTGTTTCTATGTTTCGGTTTCCCTGTTGCCATTCTATTGCCCTGCTTTTTCTTTTCTTTGCCTTTGTAGCTATAGCAAATGGTATTATTTTCCTTCCCTCTTTCTTTTTTTAGGATGTTCTCTATTGGTAGACATAAACAATCAATGACTTTTGTGTGCTAATAGTGTGTCCTACTATTTTGTGCTTATTAGGTCTACAAGTCTCCTGGTGAGGATCTTACATTCTTTTAGGTAAAGGATCACAATGATGGGGATTAATTTGTCATCTTTCCCATTTGTAACCCTTTCATTTCTTTTTCTTTCTTTTCTTACTGCTAAGACTTCTGGCACTGTATTGGATAAATGTACAAATAGTGGACACACAAGTATCATTCTTGATTTTAGGAAAAAATCTTCTGTGCTTTTTTTTCCCCCAGTTAGTGTAATGTTGGCTACAGGTTTGTCCATAGATAACATAATTGCATTGAGTGTTGTTCCTTTTGCTTCTAGTTTCTTTGGGGATTTTTTGCATAAAGAATTTTTTTCTGTTATTTATTGTCACGATTGTATGATTTCTACCTCTGACTCTATTTATGTGCTGTATTACATTTATTGGTTTGCATGCCAAACCACACATTTGCATCACTAGAATGAAACCAACTTGATCATAGTATATGGGTATTTAATTCTTCACTTTGATTTATATTCTATGTGCATACTATCACACATGTTTGATGATCAAAGGACAATTTGTGAGAGTTGGCTTCTTCTTTCCATCACAGGGGGGTTAGGGATCAAACTCGAGTTATTGGGCTTACTGGTAAAAATTCTTACCTGCCAAGCCATCTCACTAGCCATCTCCTTGATGTGCTAATGACACAGTTTACAAGCCAAATTTCATTGAGAATTTTTGTGTCTAAGTTTACCAAAGAAATTGACTTATGGTGGCTGGACAGATGGCTCAGAGGTTAAGAGAACTGCTCTTCCAAAGATCCTGAGTTCAATTCCCAGCAACCACATGGTGGCTCACAACCATCTGTAATGAGACCTGGTGCCCTCTTCTGGCATGTAGGCAGAACATTGTGTACATAATAAATAAATCTTTAAAAGAAAAAGGAAATGAAAATGACTTTTGGATTATAGCAGTGGTGGTGATAGTCATTTTCTGGGGTTTGGTATCAGAGAAATTATGGCTTTACAGAATAAATCTTGTTGAGTTCCTTCCCTTTTCATTTTATAGAATAACTTGAGGCTTTCCATTTTGAGTTCTTTAAATGTCTGATAATGTTCTTAAGCTTATTCAAAAGTCAGTTTATAAAGTTAACAGTGGCTTAAAGCAAAGTCTAATAATTTTGTTGGTTTTCATATAAACACTGTAAATTAAGAGTACTATTTATATTAAACATACTAGATTTTTAAAATGCCTTATATTGTAAAATAATTTATGATTCTACTTTTAAAAACACTTTAATAACATTGTACTACACTACTATTAACATACACTCTATAATAACTTTTCATTCAATATTTGTAAGTTTAAATTACAAAATCCATTCTATTATATTATCTGATAATCAACCTAATTTTAGCATTAATATATAAATATAATAATTATAAGTGACTTGTAGTGGCTATACATTAATCACTACAAGTTCATAATAACATCTCTAATAAAAGAAGTTTAATTTTTAAACTTTTTAATGTATCATTTTCTACCTATTGCCTGTCTCCCCAGTGCTGGATCATACTCAGCATTTATTAAATTGATTCTAGGGATTGAACTAAGGTCCTTACATGTTATCAACTGAACTTCCGGACCATCTCTCTGACATGGTTTGTGTGTGTGTGTGTGTGTGTGTGTGTGTGTGTGTGTGTGTGTGTGTGTGTGTACCCCATATGTATGAATTTAAGCAAAATTCCACAAGCAAGAAATTCACTAAAGCTATTTGTATGTTTAAGATGTACTCACACCCATAGAGATAGTGGCCCTGCATTATTCATTATGACTTCTATCTCATGAAACTACAATTAACTCAAAGTATAATGATCAGAAATAGTATAACTGTTCAGACTTTGGAAAGAGCATAACATGATTTTTGTTGCTAGAAATACAAACATATTTTATAATATAAAAGCCAAAGTGTTATATTACCTTTAACCGTGTATATGGTGCACTGGAATGTTTTGAGATATTCTCATATGATGCAGACTTTTTTATTATTAAAGACTGTAAAACAAGCAAGTAAAAACACATAAACCAACTGTTAGAAAACTAAAGAGTCATACAGCAGTTGAGTAGTGATCATTCTTGTAAAGTAATGAAAAGTACAAATTCTAATTAAAATATACTTTCTTAGTTATTAAGTCACTTCCTTATTAGAGAAGAGCAAGATTTGAGGCATGTCACTTCATTTAGTCATTTTCATAGAAATGAAAATTACTAATTTTTAATTTAAACTTGAGATAGCAAAAATCAAGAACCCTTGATTCAAAGTAACTCTGGAGCACAACCTCCTTGCTGGTAAAACGGTACTGATTTGTGAATGTTCCATGGTGATACATGAGGCTACATTAGTTAGATCTGGGAAAGACTCTTGACCCTGAAAAACCCCCCTTTTTATTCTTTAATGTTTCAGAATTTTATACATGAATATAATGTGTTTGATCTAATATACCCCCAACCCTCTTTCCTACAATTCTTCCCTATGCCATCCACCACTTTTCCTTCCCAACTTCATGAGATCTAGTTTTTAAATCCACTGAGTCTGATTAGAGCTGACTACTGAAACACAGATAGCCTTTGATGTCACACTTCCCTGAAGAAAACTGACCCTCCTCCCACAGCAGTCATCAATTGCCAATCCTCCTCAGCTGTGAGTGGAATCTCAAAAACCTGTTCACACTCTATATTAGTAATTGTCCTACTTAGTCTTTTGCAAGTCATGTAATCTGTTTTAATAATAAGATACCTCAACCTTTCACTTCAGGCCAAGGTACCACATAAACATCACCACTTTCTATAATGTCACCAAGATGGGTACTATCACATTTAGAGTAAGAAAGTCATGTCACAGTAGAGTAGACACCAAGTATGTTGGATGTTCCTAGAGAAATAAAAAGCAGTGTCTATAATCCAAAACAACGGTGTCAATTACTGTGAACAGTATACAATTCAGGGACAGGGAGAGAACAGGGAGAGGATCAGCTCTGAGTAGGTATGAACCTAGATGCACCATAGCTGTTATGTGCTGAGAGAAAAGGATTTCCACAGACTGAAAAGATCTTGAGAACATCCCAGGCCATGTGAGCATTCCCCAACAAACACAGATAAATGTCAGATTGCCGGCAATTTTAGTCCACAAGGATTCTAACAGAGCCATGGTTTAGGGTACATGGATGTTAGGTGCAGAAGCCTACAGACAATACATACTTGAGACCAGTGTGAGATTTGACTAACACTCTGGATACATTTTATGTGGTAAGCAGAGACACAGCTGTGTCTGCTCAGACATCAGTGAGGTAATCATACTCCAATGGGTGACATATGACAGGAAGGTATGAGAGGTGCCACTGCCACAATCTAGAAAATGAAAGTGGCTTTCCAACCCAGAAAGTGTGTAATTAGGTCATATGGTTATTTTTAAGAGACAGCTACTGTTCTAACAATGACACTCCAGACCAGGGAGGAATAAAAACATCAAACACACAGCAGGAGAAGTAGCCAATAAATGATGACAAAAAAAAAAAAAAAAAAAAAAAGTAACGAAAGCTGACTGGGCATCACTACTACACCCCCTAAGTACTTCCTGTGAATATGAAGGACAGGGGTAGAAACATAGTCAGCTGACTAGACAGCTGACTAGAAAGGGAGTAGGACTCATCCCAGGACACTGAATCTCTCTGCTACATGGTGCCCAGCAGATGCCAAAGTGAGGTACAGAGTTGCACACTCTAATAAGAAGAAAAATATATCCTGGTATCTTCCTTAAATTCCGGGACATTAATAAGCCACTAAAATAAAGTGTATACTTATCTCAAGTCCTGTTTGTGGCTTAAGGAGTAGCCATGAAAACTCAATGACACAGAAGTCAAAGGAGCACTTAAAATCACCTCATACAACAGTCACTCTGCTCCTTGGCTATAAACAGCTTCCCTTTTGAGCCAAAAGGCACGCACACACACACACACACACACACACACACACACACACACACACACATCTAAGTCCTAGGCAAAAAAAAAAAAAAAAAAAGAATTGGTAAGTTTGGAATTTTAGGGGAGAAACACACACACAAATATCCTGCCATTTATTAATGAATGCTATCTTCTGAACAATCCAAGAACACCACAATGGGAATTTGTGTGTTTACACAGACACTGCTGGCTGGTCCAAGATATTCCTCAAGAATAATAGGACACCAAGAAATGATATCCAGAAAACCTAGAAACAATTTCCAAACTAAAGGAAGATATAGTAAACAATTTAAATTCAGAGTAAAAGAGATACATACCTTAAAACTTCTTCTGGCGTAGGTATCTAAAATAACCACACTTTCCTTACTTTCAGAAAGTTTCTCGGCTAAAATTCTACTTGTCTGAACACTCTGTGATTAAAAAAAAAAAAAGATTAAATGTATTAAATAATGTCATGGAATATTTTCAACATTTATACTCACTGCTATTTCACTGAACAAATTGTTAGCAAAATAAATAAAAGACCTGTAGTAAAAGAATTACTTCCAGTGGTGCATGAGCATCCAATCAGAGACTTCTTATTAATGCAAAATCCACAATACAGGTCTGGCCTCAAATGGGAATGTGCACTTGATTTCTGTAATGTTAACTCTTAGGAATTATTGGTGACATTACAATCTCATAAAGTAGTACTAGATATGTTATAGCTGGGCGTTGGTGGCACATGCCTTTAATCCCAGCACTCGGGAGGCAGAGGCTGGCAGATCTCTGTGAGTTTGAGGCCAGCCTGGTCTACAAAACTATCTTACATACTAACACCAGAATTATTATCAAGATGAGTGACTAGGCCTTACTGTTCACAAATGACTTCATCAAGAACAAGTAAGTGCTCTAAATGTAAACTGGAGTGAAAGTTTTCTTAAATGACTTAAGCTTTGAATTCTATTACCCAACTAAGTCACAGTGTGTGTGTGTGTGTGTGTGTGTGTGTGTGTGTGTGTGTGTGTGTGTGTAAAAAGCCACACTAATCTTATAGCCAGTGAATTTGGTGTTCAAAAACAACTGGAAAAGGTAAATTTGGCAAGCTGACAGTTTTGTGATTAGCTGAACCATGTTTTTCTCTATCTGATGAAGCTCTAACTTTATGGTTGAAAAATACTGAAATTTAAAAATCAGTTTTTAAAAGTAGTGTGCTATTATCAATGAAAATTTTAAAGGCTAAGGCAATTTAGAAATCTGCATTGAACTTTGTTCATCCTTTCACACTGTATTCTTAGAGCAATGGTTCTCAACCTGTAGGTCACAACCCCCTTGGGGGTTGAATTACCCTTTTACAGTGATCTCCTAAGACCATCATAAATCATAACAGTAGCAAAATTACAGTTATGAAGCAGCAACAAAAAATAATTTTGTGGCTGGGAGTCACCACAACATGAGGAGCTGTATTAAAGAGTCATAGTATTGAGAAAACAGAGAACCACTGTTTCAGGGTTTCTACTGCCATGATGAAACAACCTAACCAAACTTGGGGAAGAGAGTGTTTATTTCACTTACACTTACATATGTCTGGTCATCATCAAAGACTGGAACTTAAGCAGGGCAGGAGCCTGGAGGCAGGAGCTGAGGCAAACACCATGGAGGAATGCTGCTTACTGGCTTGCCCTTCCTGGCCTGCTCAACCTGCTTTCTTTTAGATCCCAAAACCGCCAGGCCAGAGTTGGCCCCACCCACAATGGGTTGCGCTCTCTCCAATCAATCACTAATTAAGAAAATGGCCTACAGGCTTGCCTGCCTATAGCTGGATCTTATGGGGGCATTTTCTCGATTGAGATTCCTTTCTCTCACATGAATTTAGCTTGTGTCAAGTTAACATAAAACTAGGCAGGACAGTATATTTTTACAAAACAGCTGTAGTGCAATAACAGGCAAAAAAAAAAAAAATTACTAGTCATAGCAAACAGACACTCAGACAATACTATTCTTCAAAGACTGTCTGATATGGAAAAGAACTTTTGCCACTGCTTGCCCAATGCTCACATAACACCTACAAGTATATGTGAAGACCAAGTATTATATGTTTAAAGAGATACTTTTAACAAAACAAAGGCAAGAGTTTTCACACCATATTTTATGTCAAAATAGTAACAAATAATGGTTGCTTACTGAAAAAAAAATAGCACATCTCATATACTGGTCTCAGAAATTATCAAAATATTTCTCAAACTAAGGCGCCTCATGCTATACACATTATAATGTCTCATTAAAGCCTCAAAACTTACTCTATGTACAAAACAATGGATTTCAGGAGCACAGATAGAGTTATCTGGGATGTAAAAGAATTTAAACCCAAGACTCTAACTCCAGAAGCTATCCTCTGCTCACAGCAGCCCAATGTTAACAATGGTAACTATATATAATGCCACCAACTTAATTAATGAATATTGGAATATCTAATAAACCGCAACACAAATATCAATCAGTTTCAAGAAAATGTAAAATATATGCGATGTGTTATTAAAGATTAATAATACACTCTAAAGAAACCAATATCAATCATTTTTTTAAACTTTTAAATCCCCTTCCCACCTAAGTGGAATAACCAAAAGCAAATTAAATCACTAAGTAAAACATGGTGAAATAAACTCAAAGCTTTATCTAAAAGTCATAAGTTATATTTATAGTACTTCAAAACAGTAAGAAAATAATTAAAATTCAATAAAAGAAATTAATAAAATGGTTGAATAGAATATCAACATTCTATAATAAACAGTGAAGTCAATAATAAAAAATTCAAAAGAAAAAACTAACTTTCACAATGGCAAAAAGTGATGTAATAATTAAGCTAAATTAATTAATTAATCTAAACATTAATCTAAATGTTTGTTTTCATTTAAATGGACTTGGTTATATAAAATAAATTTTAAAAAAATAAAATAAAATTATGTAAAGAAGGAAAAAAAGATATCTTTAATCAAAGAAGATAAACTGAATTCATTTCTTTTTCTGCTGACAGGTCATGGTACCTAACAGTTTGGACATGATATATTATAAATCTCACTAAAAATTTATTTGTGATGGTTCTTAACTGGAATGTGTACAGTAGTTTGATAAAAGGTAGAGTTTACAATTGAAAACAAAGAAAAGAAACAATAAAGTTATACTGCTTTCTAAAAATCTATTGTTAATATAAGAACTGTGAGGAATGGGAAGGAAAATTATGCAACATTACAGACATTAAAACTGACAGAAAAATGCATGCAACTCTACACATATAACAGGTATCTCATAAAACACATGGCTTCCTGTAATGAATTAACAACTGACTCAAAAACTACTAAATATAAATAGCTCAAAAATTGGTAAAGAAACATTTAGTCATGAGAAACTTTCCCAAATGGGTCAGTTCTGCCCAAACAGTGAGTTCTTTCAAAATTTCAAAAAGATTCCTCCTATCTGTATCAGCTCTAGCATTTTCTTTTTAAATAAGTAAACAAAGATAACTGATAACAAAATCAACAAAGGAAGTAACTCATGTAGGCAGCCACTCAATGGGATGACAGCCATCTTGGTCATAACTGCCATTTTGTACGGCAGGTGACTGGGCACATATCCCAAACCCTATAGGAAAAACAAAGTTGTTAAAGCAGTCAGTAGAGCATGTCATGCTGGCCACTGACACCTGTACTGCTTCCTACCTGACATTTAAACAGGCTAATAGTTTTTCAGAAAGCCCAGGAACATTCCTGTTGGCAGCAGGCCACCTTTGACTGGCTGAGTACATTAACCCCTTTCTTCCTGCCTTAGGGTATGCAGAACTTCTGCTCAAATATATACTTCTCTCTTATTCAATTTTCATTTATTTTATTACTTAATGTTTTTCTGACTTTTATTGTTTGAGAATTTCATACATGCAATATAGATTACTTTAAATCAAATATACTCCTCATTCCCTCACTTCATCATCCTTAACCCACATACACACACTTTTCCCTCCCTATTTGGTGTGGTTTTGGTTTTGTTTTTCGTTTGTTTGTTTGGTTGGTTGGTTTTCAAGACAGAGTTTCTCTGTGTAGCTTTGGAGTGTGTCCTGAAACTCACTCTGTAGACCAGGTGGGCCCTTTGAACTCACTGAGATCCACCTGTCTCTGTCCCCCAGTGCTGGGGGCCACCACCACATGTCTGTGTTTGTTGTTTTAAAAGCTACTGGATCCAACTTAGTGCTTGCTGTCTTGAAGGACACAGGTGAAGGTCTCTCTACTAGAGCATATATGTAGCCTTTTTTTGTAAAACCTCTCTAAAGAAAACTGACTCACTCCATCAGTTGCCTATAGCTCCTGAAGTAGAAGGGTGGGGCTTCATAAACCCTGCTTACCTCTCTAGGCTGGGATTTTGGCTGATTTGATCTTGCTTGGGTCTTGAGAATGTAATCACAAACACTGTATCTTCATGTGTACAATGGTCCTGGCATACCCAACAAATATTTTGAGATGAAGCAGTGACTTAAAATTACTCAACTTACAAAATCCCACAGACAGATGGATTTAGTTCAGAATGCTACTAGAGATTCAAAAAAGAATTAAGTATTTCGTTCTGTAAAATGAAGGCATGCTTGGAAAACTGAGACATCATGGACATCTGGCAGACAACATTTTAGTGTCATCCCGAGGAGAAAATGCAGCAGGTGCTTGGTGATAAGTAGGACCTGGAGGGATTCCCAAATGAGCCTGTGCCAACTGGACATGTGGTTATGTGCTCTCTTCTACCATTCTGGCTACCCTTCTAGACTGGTTTGAAAGAAAGTTTGCTTTTCCACCAAAGTGTAAGAAATGTTCCATCTGGTTTTCTAGGGGAAATATAAAATCTTAATTGTGAGGCACATATCAACAATACTACTATCCCTGCCAGCAAATTTAATAGGGATTCTTAAATATGATCTAAATTTTGGTAATAAATGTTCATTGTCTTTGTGTACCAAAAAAGTACATGAAAATACCATGAGGAGTCTCTACACAACCTGCATGACTTTATAACTTGAAACCTCAAATAAAATACTCTTCCTAAAAGAAAGCAGGTTACTCTTGTCTACCTGCATTAAGTATATGATTTAGAGAAGTACATTAATCATAGTTATAGCTTATATTGGTATACCAGAATTTAATTAAATATAAGGATGCATTCACATACATATATAGTGATACAAGTGACAATTATTTACATATATATATTTCATCTCTGTAGTACCATCCAACCAATCCTGACCATGGCAACAACTGTTTGACAAGTTATATAACAACTGTCCTGTAAATTTTATGTCAGAACCAGTTTACACAAGCTTATTATTAAATAACAGCAAAATTAGTGATATACAAATGCATTCACTACCTCATACTTCGGATATAAAATTTCCCTCATGGTTGATTCTGGAATCGAGAATTTGGGTGCAGTAAGATTCCAAAACATCTTTGAAGCTCCGGGATATGCAGACACCTTTGAAAATATTACAACAAAAAATAAGACAAATAGTAACAAATGTCTCCTGTACTTAGAAGCCCAAGATTGTAGTGATATGTTATTTATGATTTATTAAATAACTGAGGATTCAGAAAAGCAAAGTCAGCCACAAGCCATAGAAGCAATTTCACTTCTTGGTATGTGTTCTAAACAAGTTCTTGCATATATACATGGGGAGATATATATAGGTCATTCACAGAGCATATTAAATGGGGAACTAAAGCCCAATTTAAGTGTTCCTTAGGAAAGAAACAGCACAATAAGCATTATATAAAAAACATTTATAAAGCCATTCAGAGACAACAATTGTAATCCACATATGGAACAAACATAGTATTGCAAATAATCATTTCAAAAATTCAGATAAAAGTTTTATTAATGTAAATGAACTAGAACACATAAATAGACAAAGATATTACTTAGAATCACAAAGACACCTAGTAAAGTGTTAAGTCATAAACTAAGACTTGTTTTAGAGAAATAAAACTACTGTGGATGCTACCAGAATGTAGCTCCATGATGTTATATATTTGTTAAAACTTACTTGAACTTTGAAGAACAATGGCTGATGTTTAATGTCATGCAAAGCAAAACATTTAGGAAGCAAAGAGGAATCCAGGGTGGAATGCAAAAAAAAAAAAAAGACGCAGAATGTAGTTAGCCAAGTGAGTAAATTAAGAAACAAATTCCAGTCTCCTTGCTATATTTAGGTGTCGGAGACCATAATTACAGGAAGCATGGTGGTGTGTGGCTGTAATCCCAGCACTCCAGGATAACAAGGCAGAAGGACCAACAGGTAGAAGCCAGCCTAACCTAGACTATACAGCAAGTCAATACTGCAAGAAACAAAGTGGCTACACTTTAAAAAAAAAAAAAGCAGCACTTATGGAATCACATTTAACACCTGTGGTTTTATTCTTTTAATACATATTTAACATTTAGTGATTTAAGTTTTAAAGTTGTAAATGTTTAAAGACACAGTTCATGTTAGTAAATATTGAAGTCCTCAAAAATGTTCAAGAATACCCAAAGAATCCAAACCAAAAGTTTAAGAACACATGAGGTAGAGGAAGCTAATATTAAAGGAAATCCTTACTTCTTCTCCTGAGAGCTTCAGGTTTGGATTGGGAGCCTGGCACTGACTTGTCTGCATCGATTCCGGGGGTTCCTCTGGTGGTGCTGTGGAAACCCTGATATATTTTTGTGTCTCCCTTGTAACAGGAATGCCATGCAGTATTCTACAACGTGACAAAAATAACAAATTTGTTTTCCAAGGTATTGATAAAGCAAAAAGGATCACCTTTGTTTCGCTTATCTCTGTACTGACACTTAATATCTGCACTAAGTAGATCATGGAGAAATCAGTTCAAAATTTAAAAAAAAAATGGTTCTAAACACAATTGATTAGTAATCTTTGTAATGCTTTTGATTCATTGGATGGGAAAAGTAAGTTCACTTTATAAATATATAATGAAACAAGACATTAAAAACCTTATTTGGGAGCTAGAGAGCTGGTTCACTGGTTAAGAGTACTGGCTGCTCTTCCACAGGACCTGAGTTCAAGTCCCAGAACCACCCACGTGGCAGCTCTTCCAGTGTATCCAAAAATCTCTTCTGGTCTCTGGAGGTACCAGATACACATGTGGTTTACAGACATACAAGTAGGCACAACACCCATATGTAATAATAGTAATAATAATAACAACAAAAACTGTTTTAAACTTATTTCTAACTTTGTTCCCCACTTCAAATTCATAACCAAGTATCATGCCTTAGACTGGGGCCAAAACACCAACCTAAGTAGAACTGTCAACAAACTTCTAGTTTTTCCTTTTGTACTTACATCTTGCCAAACTCAAAATGTTTAGCATCAGATCTTTCCTCAGTAGACAACACAACCTTATAGCTAAGAATGTTTATAGTGCACATGCATATATAGTATAAAACTTAACTTTGAAAGCAGAGTGTATCAATAATAAATGACGTAAGAGACTTCTTAATAGTTAATGTTCTATTGTAAACATGCTGTAATAAGTATAAAATAAACATAAATCAGGCTTATTCAGATTGCAGCAATGTCAGTCACACATGATTGACACACCGATTTTCTAACATTCCCCTAAAGGCACATAAAATAGCTTTGCGATTCACCAACTGTCAAGGCTAAACATACATAAACCCTATTGCCTTGCTATTTTGCAATACTTTGAACTCTCCAAGCCCATCTTACTAGTTCTCCATGAGGGAAGCCACCTCTTATCTCACCTAGTCAAATATCTGGATTCACAGAGAAAGTATAACCAACTCCCAGCAAGCTTATACACAGACACTTAGTCCTCCTCCTCATGGTGGTGAGGACAGTAAGAACTCACCTGCAGCTGGTGTGTTCTAGATGTGACTTAGGATCACTCTGCAGATGGGCGCATGCTCGCGCGCGCGCGCGCACACACACACACACACACACACACACACACATATGCCATTTAGAAGGAAGAAGGTTCTGGGGTTTCTGTTGGCAAGCACAGTCAGGACATACCGAGTTCTCCCACAGTAGTGTTCCGAAGTTAACTGCTTTAGTTAGTTGTCATTTTTTTTTTTTTAATTTGGCCAGTGAGGATATCAAATAAGAATGAAAATCTGGGACAGTCAAAGACACTTGATTCCCTGACTCTTAACTAAGGGGCTATGTAACCAGCAAGGGCTTCTGGTTCTCAGCTTTCCTGAGGCAGGAGGAGAAGCTCCCTCAGCAGCCAGTTCAGATGCTGTGTGGGTTTTCTGCAAGTCTTCCCAGGTGAATGCCCATTTATTTCAAGCCCTCTGCTAATCAGCAATTGCTCAATCCCTCAATTCCATTTTGCTTCAATTAACTACAAGTATTTCTGTTTTCTGCCACTCTGTCTTGATTGGTAGGTCTGGAAAATAAGTTCAGGGCTAGAGACTAAGATGATGAGCCTAGAGTATAAATACATCAAGATAATGTGATTTTAATCTCAGACAGTGGGAGAAGGTGACAATGGTGGGGGGAGGGGTGTGACATTACAGTGCCTTACAGCACTCCTATTCCTTTCTTTAATTAGAAGCCATAAATAGGGTAGCAGCCATCATGTACAATTACTGTCTTTCAGTTTCCAAAAGCACAATTATGTGTTAGTTGGTCAAAAGAATGTGGAGAAGTCATTGACATTCTATAGTGCCAGCACTGGCAAACATGCCCTTAGTGGAATGCCCATCCAAGGTCCACAATAGTTCCCGCATGACAGAGATAAGTCAATTATTTGTAAATTCCTCATTTTCCATGTTGCCTTATTTCTGGAGAAGAGAATCCAACCTTCCTAGAGTTCTCATCTTTGGGAAACATCACCATCTTACAAGTTCAGATTGAAAGTCTCCTGACTTCCCACCATGCCCTCACTTCCAACAGTAGCTGCCCATTCTGTTTATTTTCTCCAATGTCTCTCCTGTCAATCACAGCTCCTCTCATCCCAGTCCTGCGCTATCAATTTTTTTTTCTGGTCCTTTTCCTCTAGACTCTCCTTTCTATAATTCATGTTACAGACCCATGGCAGAGTTTGTGTCAATCACTTCCTCTCTAAATGCTCTCCAAATGATTAATATACAATGGGGCCTAAACTATAGCACCTTGTAGCCAGGATCCTCCACACCATAGAGTCCATCCATCTTGCCAACCCTATTTCACTTCCCCAATCCTCCACTCAATCAACATATAATATGAAAAAATAAAGTGGGTACTGAGTTTAGGGCACTATAGAAATGAGAACAGCAAGGGCTAGAAACTTCAACTCTTCTAATACCTTTACAAACCTCCCTTCACTCCAGCAAAACTTACCTTTGTCCCCTTAATCTGCTCTTTCATTGGAGAATACACTCCATCTTGTCTCCTATTTTTCTCATAGTGGAAAATAACATGAGGATGGGGAGAGGACAACACTAATCATCTGTTTCCCAAGGACTTGAATGTAGTAGTTATAAGTGGTGAACTTTGGCTAAGTGAAAAAAAGTCTCACAGAAAAAGGTGGATCCTGAAAAATCAAAACCCACATGCGGACTCCCTCACTGTCTCAAGCACCTTATATGTTCTTGCTAAAAATGCAAATCTTTGGCATTCACTGTATACCTAATGGATAAGAAACAGGGGCTATATTTCCCCCATCCCTGCAGCTGATTCTGATACTCTTTGAAAATCTCTGATTACCACTAGCTTTTCTAAAACATCTTGGTCATAAAGATACTTTGAGGTGACTATCAAATCTACAGCTTCTGCCCCTCCTCTGGAGATTCTGATCCAGTAGGCTTGGGAATTGATATGCTCAACAAGTCTAAATACAGGCTGGAGAGATAGATCAGCTGTTAAGAATGCAGACTACTCTTTCAGAGGTCCTGAGTTCAATCCTCGACAACAACATGGTTTCTCAAAACCATCTATAATGGTACCTGATGCCCTCTTCTGTCAGGCAGGCATACATGTAAATAGAGCACTCATATACATAAATAAACAAATCTTTAAAAAAAAAAGGAAATCTAAATATCACTGGCATTGTGGGAAGACTGAGATTCTAATGAGGCTCTAGCCTGTATTTTAACCCTATATTAGCCACTTGTTATTATGTTGGTGTTGTTACTTGAATATGATTTGTATTCACCAAAACTCGCATTGAAACTTGTTCCCAAAATTATCAAGGTTGAGAAGTAGGAACTAATGAGAAGAATTTGTGTCATGAGGATACAGCTCTGTTGAATGAATCAATGCCATTTTTACAGGAATGAGTGAGCTCTGATGAGTGGAAATTAATTCATCTTGATTTCTATTTTTCTCATGAATAACAGGAGCATGAGTCCCTAACCATATATGTAGCTAACCACTCTGGAACTTCTAAGACTCCAGTATAAGTCTGATTGCTTGGTTGATTTTTAATAAATTACCAAGTCTTGAGCATTCTGTTAGGCCAACACAAACTAGACTTGAATAGTAGACACCTTTCCTTCCTTAACTAAGACACTTCCCTTCTTTAATCTGTTCTCTCCTTTGCAAGTGGCAACACTGATTAGTTCTTTCATCTACTGTTTAGCAATAATATATGCAATGGGTGTTTTAAATCATACATGTTCAGTAAGTGGCCGAAATTATAATCCATATTGTTCATATCAAGGAAGGGGCTAAAGGGACAAGACAAGCCCTTCTCTCTAAAAGTAAAAGCTATACCCTTTTCAAAGTCCACACCAGTCTATCATTGGACATCCTTACTGTGAGTCGCTGTCAGAGCTCAGAGGACATGTGATCTAAATTGTATATAAGCAACTGTAAACCACATTGTAGGAAACATGGAGGTTTCTCTCTTTGGCAGCCTCCTCAGCCTTAGCAGGACCCTGGGGAGAGTTCACAGCAGCTTCACTCTCTTTTCCTTAGAAAGTGTATCTTGCTACAAAATTTGACGGAAAGCTCTCAGGAACCCGCTGTCACTTTCAAGTAATTCAAAGAATATGTGCTTAGGAAAACTACAAATATTCACTTATAAAAAGTTTGCCAAGGTACCACTTATATGCAATAGGCTATTCAATATACCATGTTCAAATCATTCATAGCTAATCACTAAAGTAATTTTCACAACCCATTTACAGGATTTTACTCCACATTCTGTAAAACTGTGACTTACAGAGGTTGTAAAAACAAACAAAAAAAAAAAAGAAGAAGAAAAAGAAAAACCTAAGACTGGAAAAACTTTCCAATCTCCACTTTTTAGATGCTAAGCTACACGCCTTTCTTTATCCTTGTGTAATTTTTCTTTAAGATCTGCAGCAGAGGGAGATGAATATTTTGCATGCTTTTTTGAAAGCAAGGAAAAGAGTCTCAGAATTATGAACCTATAGAAAAATATATGTGCAACTGTACAGTTTTGCAAAACATGGTTGGGGGGGTTTACTTTTTAACCACTAAAAGTTCGTTGCTACATGCAAACAGTGACATCTGGTGGAATGACACTGTTTTACTTTAAAAATATATATATATATATATGTATGTATGTATGTATGTATGTATATAATCTTTTACAAATATGTAAAATTTAGAAATTTATGGGGGAAGATTTCAAATAATTTATTTTTTATGTCTCCCATACAAAAACAAAAGCTTACCATTGAATGTCTTATCAATCACTGATATGTACAGTGATATGGCTTTCTATTATTACCACATTGTGTTGTTGGAAACATACAAGAGGTGGGGCTCCACAGCTAAGAGCACTCACAGTTCTTCCACAGTCCAAAATTTCATCTTAAATACCCCCGTGGTGGCTCACAATAGTCTGTAACTCTGTTTCCAGGGGATCTGACACACTCTTCTGGCCTCCACGGAATAAGCCACGGGCACAGTGCACAGACATATTGGCAGACACATATAAAAGAAAAATACACAAAATGTTTGTATACCAAATGTGTCTGTAACAGAAACTTAACTGAGGTCAGAACTGATTCTGGCTCTAACTGCTATGTATTTGGGAATACAGAACTTTGCCTTCATCTCTTCAACCACTAGAGAAGACAATTAGGGTAAGAGAGTTAAGACATTACAACTCTGATGTATATTTTTCTGTGACATATACCACCAACTAGACCTCAGGCAAGGACTAAGTCTCAGACTTTTGATAGAATATCTTGTGTTATTGCCTAGATTATACAGCAAGGGAGTTAAGAGAAGGAGTCAGTGGGTCCAGGAGCAGTCTGATTACCAAGAAATGGCAGAAAATATGGAGACCAAGGAATGAAAGACAGTTCCTGATACCCATGCTGGGAAAAAAATAAAGAAAAAGAGACAAAAGCCATTACGAATGAAGTACAACAGCCCACAGATGGTATCCTACAGCTGGAATCAGAGCTTTGGCGTGAGACAAGGCACATTCTAGAGGGGAGGAAAGTCCAGTGGGTGACACGGAATTAAAACAAAATAGGCAGCATTCAGAAACTCCAAACCTTTATGGAGTTACACAATTAGTGTAAGGAAGTCCCTCACAGTTAGCAATGTCCTCTATCTAGACTTCTAAAAGGGAACAAACACTGGTCAAATCAAACAGTAAGATGCAATCCCTCACCACACTATAGGCAAATACTCTTATTCCAAAATTAGATGGCAACGGAACAAATGTGAACTACAAAGGGTGCATGAGCATGTTTCTTCCTATGCAGCTAGGAACTGAAAAAGGTGAGAATGAGTAGTCAGGACAAAGCATAAAGAGAAAGGCACAAGGCGGGGGTGGGAGGGGAGAAGGGGGTATCACAGGTGCACTCAGCAGTGAGATGCAGCAAAACCCATACTGAGATAAAGGGCCTCCTGAGTATGAATACTAGCTTACCAGCTATGTACATATGAACCAGTTTCTTAAAGGCCATGCCGCAATTTCTTCATTTGTAGACAGTCTATTTGTTAGCACAAACAACTCTCTTGGTCTCTGTTACATAATTACCTATTTTCTTACCAACTATCACTACCTTCCTTGAAGGAGTTGGATAAAAGCTTCCAAGTGAAAGCATTTTTCATATACCGCATTTGTAAGGTATAAGATGCAGACATAATAATGTGAAGATAATTATGCACAAGACACTTTGTATCTCTTCAAAGGAGAAGAAGCTTAAAAATAATGCAGCAATGATAGTAGACCAGGCTGGCATCAAACTCACAGAGATTGGCTACCTCTGCCTACCTTGTGCTAGAATTAAAGGTGTGTGCCACTGCTGCTGCCACTACCAGCACAATTCTTTACAGACCTTGAAAGGAGAATACTCACCTTCATATGAAAAAAACAAAAACTCCAGTATAGCTGAAAATAATCCCGAACAAGAAAAGAACGTCTGGAAGTATTTTAAGGTGTACTACAGTGATATAGTAATAAAAAACTACAGTGTAAGTGAGAGTGTATCTTAACTCTTGCCTGTTCTTCAGACTCTTTTCCTGATGTAGTAATAAAAAACTACAGTGTAAGTGAGAGTGTATCTTAACTCTTGCCTGTTCTTCAGACTCTTTTCCTCCTACTGGGTTCCCTTATCCAGCCTTCATATGAGGGTTTGTGTCTATTCTTATTGCATCTTAGTACGCTGTGTTCTGCCGATATCGCTGGGATACTAGCTCTTTTCTGGGAGGAAATGGAGGAGGAGTAGATATAGGGAAGAGGCAACATGAGGTGGGGCTGGAAGGAGTGGAGGAAGAGGGGCTGAGGCTGGGAGCTTCAAGAATAGAGAACTGGCTGTGGTCAGGCTGTATTGTATTTACAGAAGAATAAAGAGAAAAATAAATAAACTTGAGTATATATCCTTACCATTCTACTAAAATATTCTTGGCATTTACCACAAATAACAACTACCGTGTGTAGAATTAGCAAAGCACTAAGGTTTCATAACCACAGTATTATTATGATTTAGCATTAACTATTCTTATTACAGATCCACAAAGTCAGAGGTACTTGCTTTACTTTTACAGTTACCTTTCCTCAGAACTCTTCTTAGGGCAAGAACAATTATACAATTCTCTGAACTGAACCTGTAGGCTCAGAAGACAGATATATTTTGAAAAGGTTAAGCTATGTTGAGCAAGGTAATCCTCAACAGATGGATGCTAGAGAATTAAATATTCAGTACTTAAATTAACTTCCTATTTGGCACTTAAAAACAAATTGCCAAGAATTATCTTTATCAAACAGAGCATTTACTTGCACTCTTGGAAGGAGAAAGTGAGATCTACTTGGAAAAAGAATAACTTCAAATTGGAAAGAAAGAAGCATTTTTTTCTTTTTTCTTTTCTTCTTTTTATTTATCTTTTTTCAGTCTAATGAATAACAGAAGCCATAAGTATTCAAAACAATGTTTGGCCCCTTGAGTGTTAATGCAAATGCCTTGAAACTAGAGAGTTTTTTTTTTTCCTTCAGGGATTGGATGTCTAGTTCAGTGGGCAGAGAACCTGTCTGTGCGCATCAGGCCTGGGTTCAATCTTCAGTACCAAAGAAGAAAGAAGTAGACTCTCATGACTACCAGATTACATATGCTCTTTATTTTGTACTTCCAACATTAGGATGTTATTTTTTATCAGAGACACTAAAACAGTTTTCAGATTTTCAAACCCCAGTGTGCTGGTTTGAATAGAAATGGCCCCCATAGACTCATGAATGCTTAGCCCATACATAGAGAGTGGCACTGTTAGGAGGTGTGACCTTTTTGAAATAGGTGTGGCTTGTTGAAGGAAGTATGTCACTAAGGGGTAGTCTTTGAAATCTCCAAATCTCAAGGTATGTTCAGTGTGGTACACAGTTGTTTCTGTTGCCTGTGGATAAAGATGTAGAACTCTCAGCTACCTTTCCAGCCCTACATCTGCCTATATGCCACCATATTTCCTGCCATGACAATAATGGACTAAACCTCTAAAACTGTAGGTCACCCAAATTAAATGTCTTCCTTTATAAGAGTTGCTATATAGGGCCATGGTATCTCTTCACAATAGAAACCCTAACTAAGGCACCCATACACTAATTTTCAAAAAGTTACCAATAACTTGATAAAACTATGACACTCTACAAGTACATGGTGATTGGAACATGTATACTGAAAATACATTGTTTCAATAAAAATTGAGTATAATGGTTTGAACTCCTTCTTTCAAGGAATCCAATTAAAATGGACTGGGCAGTGAAACACACCTTCAATCCCAGCAGAGGCAGGTAGATCTCTTTGAGTTGAAGGCTACCCTAGTCTACAGAGAGAGTTTCAGAATAGCCAAAGCTGTTACACAGAAAAACCATGTTACAAGCACTCCCTAGGATGGTCAATCTCTCTATCTGTTTATCTATCTATCTACCTACCTACCTATCTATCATCTATCTATCTACTGGTTTTTTATGAGACAGGGTTTCTCAGTATAACAGCACTGGATGTCCTGGAACTCATTTTGTAGACCACACTGTCCTCAAACTCATAGAGATCCACCTGCCTCTGCCTCCCAAGTGTTGGGATGGATGATATTTTTTTAAACTGTAATAACACATACAGTGTTCCAATTTATACTAAAAGTCAATCAGAGTTTGCAGGTTCAGAATGTATCATGAAAAGAGTAGCCTCTTTAATGTGTGAGTATAATCAAAGGTGATCTTTTAAAACCTTATTCTTGTATGTCTAGGTTAAACTTAAATCCTGAAAAGAGTTGAATTTAACTTAGTATTTTATTATTATGTAGGTATTTTTTCTGAGTTCTACCCAATCTTCTAAATGGTGGAGACTATACCATGTATTCATGGTAGACAGGAAATACTGATTCCATGGAGGTAAAAACTCACACTTTGGTTATGAGGTGGGTAGGATGATGAAAGATTTTTTTCTTCATATTCACAAATGTAGGAAAACATGCAATGCTAAAGTAGATACCAGTATATCTGAGATCTGGGGTTCAAGAGTGGGTTATTGGGACAAAAATGTCTTAGATATATATTTCACATGAAGAAAAATATGGAAAATGTGATTGAGGGTAAAACTGAGTTAGACATTTTTGGTTTCCATTCACAACTCAAAGATAACTTGGGAAAGTAACTTGATATCATGAAGTCTAAATTTCTTCATGAATAAAATAGAAATTATACCTTCTCCCCAATAGTTAAAAATTCAAATAGAAAACCTGCAAAAGCAGGTAACACCAAGCTTGGAATACTTTTGCTACCAAGCAAATACTAGTTCTCGGTCCTTCACTCTTTTAGAATGTTGTGGATCATATACTATTCACAGAACAATATGTAGATTCTAAAGGAAGTGAAACACATAGAGACCGGAAATGAACTCCAAAACTATGGCTTCTATATACTATCCAGTACCAAAGTATGACAGTGGACTCTAGATCAAACACATACTTGAGTTTTCATCCTGAAACCATGATTCTTTTAGCTGCATAAAATGAGATAAAGTACTTAACTCTCATGTTCCTCAGTTTCCACATTTGTATCCCAGGGTTGCCATTCAGTAATAAAAAAATGAAAGAAAAAATTAAAAAAAGAAAGATAGACAAGATAGATAGATAACTTGTAGAGCTAAGTTACTCAATCAAATTTCCTTATGATAAGGAAATTATCCTTATGATAAGGAAATTCCTCACTCTGCATGATTGTGCCTCTCAGAGTTTATATGTTGAAAACCTAACTTCCAATGAAACCATTATGCAGGTAGAACCTTTAAGGCTACATTATGAGGGCTCTTCCATTAATGAGCTAAGTAGAAGACTCTCTATAACACACTCATTTTCTCCCTCTCTCTCTCTCTCTGAATATTTTGACAGCTTAAAACAAAACAACCAGGAAACTCTTACCTATCTCTCTGTTCATCTATACAGCAGTCACTTAAGAGAGAGGGCCCCAATAGTCCAAGCATAGTCTTGTGACCTGTCCTGTCCTGAGTGTGATACACTCGAGAAGCCAGGCACAGACCCACAGGCAACTGTGAAGCCGGAACTGTGGTGCACAGGTCATGAAGATGAGGGATGGGATGGGCCTTTGGGATTCTGTAACAGGAAAGAAAATGAGCTTCTTTCATCATATTATAGATGTTACATAAGAAATACATTAATACTGGCAGTTCAGTTAAGGCTCTAAAATGAATGGTCAAGTGTAGAAATTAGACACAAAACTATAATAATGGTTTGTAACAAATTTAATATTGCAGCATTGGGAAATGTCCAGAAAATTCATAGAAATGAACATGGTTTATACTTATCAGACAATGAATAGATCTAAGGCAAACTCATTCCTCCAGTGGTCTCTCCTCACTTGAATTCTGTACCTCTGTCTAGGGTTCCTTTCTCTATTAAAGAAAAAAGTGGAACAATGCCCACACACAGAAGTTCATCAGTGGAACACTGTGTCTTCAGGTATCACGTCCCTTCCCACTGCCAAAATGTACCTCTCTTTTGCCTTTCCAGAGGAGCAAAGAAGTCATAATGACCTGCTTCCTCTATGCTACATGCCACCTGTCATCTAATCAACCCCTTAAGCACAAGGTGGTGTGCCAGGTGATGTACACATTCTAACCCTCACAAATCTGTACAGAGAGATGACCCTGTCTTTGGCTAGGTCCCCAAATTAGCTGCTTCTGGGATCCAAGTACATTATTGCTCTCTGTATACCCAATGCCTTTCCAATTAATTCAGAATGAGAACTCCTGAGAAGTGCCCTTGGTTTGATGCTACTCCATCCCAGTTCTCCACTCCACTGTATCAAAGGAGCTTGGCACATGTAGGCCATGCTCTCCAAGACCTTCAAGCCATGCTCTGTAAGACTGTCAAGCCACACCACACATGACCTTCAAGCCATACTCTGCAAGACTGTCAAGCCACAGCTGACAGTGCTGACTCTTCTTGAAACTGTTCATCCTCTGTGAGATTTTTTTCAGAGCATCCTCTGGTCTCAGATTTCCATCTTGCTCTCAATTTGTCTTAATTTGGAGTCTCTAGCTTCCCAGTTTTGTGTGCCTTCTAGATTCCAACTTCTCTTTGAACACAGACAAAATCCTCTCCAGTGGAACATTTTCCCCTCTGCTGAATGCTCCAAATCTCATCCCTGTCACCACAATAACCTAGATTCCTTATGCTCAAGGAATGAAATATCTGATTTTTCTCTCTTTCACTTGCAAATCCAAGGCAAAGCAGAGGTCTGTCTCTATTCATTACCAGCTCGCTCCAGGCATGGTCATTCTCAAAGACAAGGCTTGATCAAGTGAGCTGGGCACTATGCTCTCTCTCTTTTCTCATCTGCAGATCCATCTTTGCTGCCTTTACTCAGCACAGTGGTTCTCTGTTGCTTACTGCACCTGTCTGGCATCTCTCTAAGTTTAAAGGTATCTAGCCTCCTGCACCTGGTTTTTCCAGTACCAAAGTTAAGAGTATAGCTCTTGGGTTGTACTGGCTGTATTTAAGAACTTTCAAAATTCTCAATTGTCCCTAGGTCTTGACTTAAGAGTAAATGTTTACAATAGTCACTCACATAGCAATTGTCAAGTGTTATCAGCTTGAAGGACAACACAGAGTGCTGTCTACCCCCTTCTGTTCATGTCTAAACATCCTCAGACAATATCTGATGAAGATGCATCTGCAAAGTCCTTTTATTCAATCGCACACAAAGCATAGAGTCCAATAAGGACAAAGTATGACATTTGTTAACACTGTGAGAGAGAAGAGGTAAGTCTAAAGCCAGCAAAATGGAGAGAAGAGAGAAGTAAAAATGGGAGAGGGGAAGGAACAGGGAAAGGAACAAAAAGGTAAGTTCCCATGACAAGCGTATTTGAACCATCATCCTGCTTCAGACAGGTCCTGGCTAGTAGAGTGTGTTTCAGATTGTACTACTGATTTTGGTTTCTTGTTCTGTTTTAGTGTGTGTGTGTGTGTGTGTGTGTGTGTGTGTGTGTGTGTGTATGTGTGTGTGTGTGTTGTTTTTTTTCAATATAAAAAGCATTGCAACCATCTGAATTTCTATGCTCCCCTCAGTCTAACAGCACAGATTAACAAATGAATGTTCCTTGGTGTGCTGAGCTAAACAGCAATACTCTGCAATGGCGAACTGAGTTGCAGGAGCAATCACTTGCTTTGAGGGTGAGTCACTGGTGAGAAAAGATAGATTGGTTAAAGACAAAGGAGCAGTGTATTAAAGACTTTGGGCAATATTTTTCCAAGATTCTCTTTTATAAAACAAATTCTTTAAATGCCCTGTACTTTTTGCCCTGCATTTCAGTCTTGTTTCTCTATGATGGAAGTTTCTAAAATCAGCTTTTGTGAATTAAAATAACAAATATATATCAATAAGATCTACAAATATTTTTGGCATTCTCAAGAAAGCCTGTGTGTTTTTACAGCACACTCTCTTTAAGCAGGACTATTTGTCATTCTTTCAAATGCTAAGACATAAGAAAGAAAAGACCCTGACTCTGTGTGTGGCCACACTACTTTGCTTAATGCACTAAATGCAAAGATTTTTTAGGGCCAAAAAAATCAAGACGTTTCTGCTTCATTGATAACCTGACAGTAACTATTTATTGAAGGTAAAATACTTGTTGCCTGCTGTCACTATTTGTTTTAATACATAATCTTGCTAACTAAATGAGCTTAAAGCAATGCAGATAAGCAATGGCATGCACAGGGTCACTTAAATGCCAATTTCACTCTTTCATTGGCTTTGGAATTCTTTACCCATGAATCCACCCTCAACTACTAAATGTGAGTAATGTCCACTTAGAAAGTTTAAGTCGGCACTTAAAGAAAAATAAAACAGGTTGCCTTCCATGTCCAGACCTTCCCAGTTTCCTGAGCAACAGCAAAAGCCAATAATTAAACTTTCTTTAAATCTCCATAAAGAGTTAAATGAAGGATAATCTAGAATAAAGCAACCCATAAAAACCAGTGGTAAAATAAAGAGAAAACCAATTTCAACAAGGATGAGTGGCAATAGCTAAACCAAAATTGGAATTGCGCTCACACCACTACCACTATTCAAACTCATGCTGTATTCATGTGTGGTAAGAAACCCCACTAAAAAGTATTTGTGTAGACTTTTGACTCGTTTTGCTTTGTTTGGACAGTTTTTGTCTTCCTGTTTTGTGTGTGTGTGTGTTTTTGTACATTTTGGTTTATGGTTTGGGGGAGGAGTTGTGTGTCTTATTTGGGGGGTTTTTGGGGGGGTTGTTCATCTCTTCATTTGTTTTTTTGGAGGGGAGAGTGTGGGTAGAGAGGTGGGGAGATCTGGGAGCCAATTAGAGGGGGAAACATGATCAAAATATGATGTATAAATTTTTTTCTCAATAATAATACAAAAAGAAACTTCATTAAAGATACAGCCAGGGAAGAGGGAAATATGAATGGACCGTAGAGAGAAACCCAGATTACTAAACTGATTATCCTATGCCCATGTTGAGTAAAGTTTTTATGTTATCATGATAAAATTAAGCAATATATCAAAGCAGTTCATCAAACCAAGACTAAAGCAGTGGCCTCTACCATGCTGTCCCTTTATTACAAGAACTGTTATAAAAACCAGTCCTCAAAACCAGAAAAAGAGAACGTGAAGGGAAGCACACCCACTCCAACTAGAAAATCTGCCACCAGCCACCAACTCTTCCTTTAAGAAGTTTCCACTTGGATCTCCACAAGACATAAGACATTTAGTTTTTCCTTCTAAAAATGCATTTTCATGTATCAAGCCACTGGATGACTACTCTTTGGATAAGAAGATATGTGAAGGGGTTGGAGGCAGCTCAGCAGCTAATAGCACTTGCTGCTCCTGGGGAGGATTGGATCCCCAGCACCCACACCATCTTTAACTCTAGTTCCAATTGATTCAATGCCCTCTTCTGGCCTCCCCAGACACCAGGCATGGATTTCGTGCTCATAACATGTATGCAAGCAAGCACATAAAATAAAATAAAAATAAATATTTAAGAAGAAAACAGAAAATATATAAATTCAAGGAAGTTACTTTTTAATTAGTTTTTTATCCTCGTGATATCTTACAAACTTTCTTGATTTCAACAGCTTAACAACTGGTCTACGTTTTTGTGCTTGTTTAACTTCTTTTCCTCTGATTTGCAAGAATTCTGAAGATTTCACCTTTAAAAACACATAAAGCATATTGTTAAGGACAGCTGGAATATGAGGAGTTAGACCTTTTGCATTTAATGTTATGTCTCGTATTAAAACTCCTGATTTCTACATGATACGAAAGGTAAGTTGCTGTTTCTAAAGCCATTCCTAATTTTATGTACATATATGAATGAAAATACAAAAATATCAGTACATATTTACTTTCAATATTCTAAATTTATTACCTTAAATTACTAAAGAAAAAACACAAGATGAATTCAGGGTCTCTGGAATGCTAAACAAACATTCTACCACTAAGCTATGTCCCAACCCAATCTACTTTTCTCTTTTTTTTTTTTTTTTTCATGTATGGTTTGTGTGTGTATATATATGTTCTCTTGTGTGTTTGTGTGCATGTGGAGGTTCATGACTGATACTAAAAGCATCTCCCATCACTCTCCACCTTACTCATTAGAAGTGCAATCTCACAGCTGAGCTCACAGCTCACCATTCCAGTTAGTCTTGCTAGCCAGCTCCCGGGATCTAGTCTCCACCTTCTGAGACTGGCATTCAAAGCCTGCTACAGTGCCCACCTGGTATTTGTATGAAGTTATGGACATGCATCCTGACCATCTCCCCTCCAATTCTTCTTAATAGGTGTTTTCCCTCTCCATCCCCCTTATTTGGTATTTTAATAGGACCCATCCTTATTTTCTGA
Organism: Phodopus roborovskii; assembly: GCF_943737965.1. NCBI lineage: Eukaryota > Metazoa > Chordata > Mammalia > Rodentia > Cricetidae > Phodopus > Phodopus roborovskii. The sequence continues at coordinate 7,716,776 of NW_026126514.1, read as the reverse complement.
AAGTTTCACAGGACTTCTGGTTATAATCAAGGCTGAAAGGAGCTTCAGTGCTTTATAGTATAATTTTGAGCAATGTTTATCAAACTCTACTTCTTAGAGTTGTACTGTTTTGTATTTCTATTGCTTAGCAATCCAAAATACTCTCTGTCTTACAAATAGTTGCTCCTTAATAATTATGAGTTGAAAATATTGTTGTCTCAGGATTCTTAGAATATTTTCAGAATATATGGTGGTAATTCACACACAGGGTTTTTTCTTTTGATTGCTCTGTGATTTTGTTTTGTTTTGAGAATTGAGGGAGGAACCAGAGAGGCTCTCCCTTCAAAGGCACAAGTATAGCGGGATAAGTAGGAGACAGCTAGGTAAAAGGAGGTTGCTACAAGTTAGCTGCAGGACTAGGGCTTATTTCTTAGGTAAGGAATTAGCAAATCATGAAGACAGAGCATTCAGGTCTCATCTGCTATTCACACCTGAACTCTGCCTGCAGTATCTCTACCAGTCTTGGTCATCTGCATGAACAAGGTCAGTCACAATGAACTTGGATACATACAGAGTCAACCATTTTCTCATCCAAACACTACCACTTACTGACATTCCCGTTTTGTTTCTCTATTACTGACTGGAACAGCTTTCATCTACCAGTCTAAATTCAAGCCTCAGGAACCATTAGAGACAGTACAATCTAGCTCCTTTCCATTTGACAGACAGTTCAATACATGAATATGTTTACTGCCTTGGCCAGCTTTTCCCCCAGATGAATGACTTTGGCCCTTTCAACTATCCCTTACATGCAACAGTTTTTAAGTGGTGGCTTTGTCATCTCTCCTTCAGTCTAATAAGTCAGGGACCCTCATGTGGTTGGCTACTCATATATGAAAACAATATTTGACATATGATACTATCAAATCAACCAAGTGAAAGATGATCCTCCTATGGCACCCATCAAATAATGTAAACTGCAACTGTATTTGTCTTCCCTATTACAAAGTAACATTATAAGTAAAAACCCTAAGGCTGTTCACATTTGCAACTAAATCCTCCCATACTTTGGTAGACCCAAAGGCAAAACGTAACACATCTTCATGCCTATTAAGTTTAATCTGAGCTCTAAGCAATCAAATTTTAGATATTATCCATAAATCCAATCAGTAAATCTCCTACATTCTTATCCACATTATTGAGGAATATGCTAAACTGGACACAATGTTGTAACATTCTCACTGGCAAAGCTGGAGGTAATTTTTATGTGGACTGCTGAAATTCAGAGCATAGCAAATAATAAACAGTAATCATACTAAGATGTCTGTGGCCAGATACTAAGTGCTATCTAAGCAGCATCTACATAGCATCACTGCAGTAGCAAGGTGGCAATGCCATTATCCTCACCTAACAACACAGGCATAGCTTGGTAATTAGGACCAGCTCACACCTCCAGCAATGGGGACAAAGGAAGCATATCCATAAAAAATGTGGGCCAAGAGCCTTGTGGTCTCTCCATGACACTCATGGCAAGCAAGATACTTGACATTTTTCTGGTAGTCCATCTAATAAAATTCTAAGAGAATAAATATGGTTGGTCTTCACATTTGCCCCTAGAGCACCCATGTTCAAAGAAGTATCTCTTCCTGTTAGAAGGGCTGAGACACACATGTTTTAATAAGCTATTTAATCATTCCAAAGCATCCTACAATACCAGAACAGCACAGGGATTGCAGAAGTCAAGACTTTTGCCCTTAGAGCCTAGACTTTTTGCAATTTCTGTCTTCTACACTCCAAAGCAGGCTCTGTGTCTTTGTCCTTTAGCACTGACAGGCAGCAAGCACTCTGCCACTCAACAGCACAGTGGGCAGATAGCAGCTACCTGAGCCAACCTGTTCCTACCAGAATTAACTCTTGAACTCTCTGAACTTGCAGGACTCAGGGTTTTTTGTTTTTTTGTTTTGTTTTGTTTTTTGTTTTGTTTTGGTTTTGGTTTTTGGTTTTTTTTGTTTGTTTTGTTTTTTTTGTTTTGTTTTGTTTTTTAGCCCAATTCTTCTTTCTAAACTAAAGATCACTTTCCTTGTCAATTTTCAAGCTTCCTCTTCACTGCCATGTCTGTTTATTTAAAATCGATCTTTTTATTCAAAGTTAAACTGAGGAAACTGTCACCTGCTGTAATTACAATACTCATCCATGATGACAGGGTTGTCTTCCCCCCCCCCCCAACCTCTACCTTTGCACCAAAATAACATAAAAGCCACCGTTTTGTTGTTGTTGCTCTTAATCCTACAGCATGATCTCAAGGCCTGCATCTCAGCCCTCTTGGGGTAACTTCCAGCAGCCACAAAGCCACTTTCCTAGTCATTTGTGACATGTATTTTAACTCTCATGAGTTTTCAGAACTCTGGAGGCAGAGAGTCAGTCCTAACTGTGGATTTGGAATGAGAGAATCTCATGGCTCTTAAACTTTCTTCCCCTTGCCATCTTGAGTCACATTGTTTATAGGCTGTTACAATTGCTCTTCTAAAAAGCTACCCAGTCCTATTACTGTTGTATCTGGCATTTCTTCACCAAGTTGCTATCACATGTATGCAATTTTTCTGCTGTTGGTAATAATGACTTAGCTCAGGACTCTAGTAAGCCGTACTCTTGCAAAGAGCTTCCAGGAGGAGAACTGCCAATAAGGCAGGGACCCTGCAGGTTCTGTTTGTTGCTAGAGTTCTCCCAGCATGTGTCTGAGAAGCTAAAGTCCTGCCTCACTCTTTCATCTGGACATATTTATTAGCTACATCAAAAAGTCGCCTGTCTCCCAGTCTGTCTGGGTTTACTGGAGCACACTGTTCCTCATTCCTGCACCACTGACACTACAAATAAAGTGTTTGCCCCATGTATAGAGTTAAAATTCATGGATAATAACTGACATTGAGATGATACAAGCAAACAAACATAAAGTTCTGGCGAACACTTGCAATAAATCTAAAGAGGACAAACATATAAGCATTACCAAGCTAACCCAGGCCTAGTCCTGGAACTATACTTCCTGACTCTCATCAGGTGCTAGATAGAAGACTGTGACCAGTGTCTGAAGATCCTCTTACCTTGAAAATCTGTCCTTCCTTCCAAGAGAGAAGAAAAAGAAGGAGAAGGAAAATGAGAAGGAGAAGAAAGAAAGGAAAGTCCTAAAAAAGTTCTACCTCTTATTTTGTATTTCTGATGACCACAGACACATGTGTGTGCACGCACGCACACACACACACACACACACACACACACACACACACACACACCATACCCCTATCATTGCCTGGGCACTTCTTAAAATTTGCACATCCCCAATTCTCACAATTCTACGTGTTCCCAACACAGACAGTAGTGTTTTGTTTTACTTACTGTCAATGATGATTGCCTGCTTTTTTTCCTGTCAGTTGTGGGACGACTAGCTTCCATAAGCTTACTGGAGTCCTCTAGTGGCACAATTTCTAACATTTCCTGAGACTTAAACTCTAAATTCTCTTCTCCTGTGGCTCCCCATTCCAAAAGATCCTCCTGTTCAATCTGGAAGATGCTTGACACAGCCTCAGGAAGCTCCTCATAAATACTTTGCTGGAGAAAAACACAAGTACAGAAAGTTCATCTTACTGGTCCTTCCAGGGTCTTCAGCTCTACACTTTGCTCTATCCAGTAACGGATGGATCAGTAAAAGTGTGTCTGAAATTCATCTGAGCTATCAAATTCTTGTTCTCCAGATTTCAAAAGAAAACTTCAAATCGCCTTAATGAAAATCCTAAAAACCAGCAAATTATTTTCCCTGGCTTATGCCGCCAAATCCTGAGGAAAAAAAAATCTTCATAGACACATTTCTTTATTAGTCAGTTTTTTCAAAAGATTATTTGGGATTATGGACCACTGGGAGTTAAAAACCTCACCGACTCAAATGATAAATCTAATCCGACTTAATAAAAGTCTGAATTATAGAGTGGCTTTACAATACGATTATACCATTTTGTTCTTTGATATAATCAAAGACGCTGTGCAGTGTCAAACACCACACAAGTGTCTTTGTTATACAAGAAGGAATAACTGGATCAGGAGCTTATAAAATACAGCATTAGCCTTGAACTCATATTTTTATACAGTGACTGATTGGTGGTGTTAAAGAAAAAAATTAACAATATTTCCAACATGATGGTACTGACCCAAGTCCTGGATCTGTCAATGCATTACAGATTGATCCTGATCAAGTTATTTACATTATTTTCCTCATTGATAAGGAAAATTTCACAAAATGACAAAGAAAATATACAGGGTTATTACATGCTAGGCACTCCATTTTCATACTCTCCGCTTGTGATCCATTGATGTGTTTTATGTTCCACAGCTTTAGATATTGCCAATAACTTCCTTTGTTTTTGCATTTCTCTGCTCCTAGCTTCTTCCGTGTAGTCTCACGGAGTTCAGGTTGGGGAGACTGAACAAATGGAAGCAGCATCCATCAAAACTGAAAGCGGAGGAAGAAAAGCTCAAAGGAGGGTGATGACAGCCCTCCAGCTACAGTCTGTCCTGATTCAGGGATCTGTCCAGCCTTACCTGTTCTCCAAACCCTTCGGAACGTGCCATTCCTGTGTCTGGCTTGCTAGCACACAGCACTCTAACTACCTCAGCCGCAGCATCATAATCTAACCGCTCATATGAGCACTACCTCGTCTATTTAAATAGCACAGTTCCACTCTTCACGGATAAGAGAAACTGAGGTTTTGACAAGTTGGGTAATTTGACCAAGGTCATAATACACTTTAAGGAGCTGTCTTCCTCCAATCTAAAATGTGCACTACCAGTTTTTCTTTCACTTGATACAGATTTATAGTCCCAGAAATTTGGCTCACAGATTCCTGACAATATTTGAAACCCTTCTAGGAGGGCTGCAATGGCAAGTGACTTTAATAATATTAAACTTCTATCATTCACCTTTTCTCACTGTGTTGAAATTTACACAGATGATGAAAAACGGTGGTGAGTAAAATGGTGAACGTTACTTCTCAAATGCTTAACACATGAGACCATAAATTATCTAAGGTGAAAGATGAGTTCAAGAAAGACCCAAGGATTTCACTGCATATGTGTATCCAGCTCACAGTTCTGAACTCTGATTCTATATGGGAATGAATCTTTAAGAACCACTTGTACAATTTTTGTGCATTAACCAGGAAACATATTTATTGCTGTGGTAAAAGTTATTAAAACATGACTCATTTTCCAATGTATGCGATGCTAGATTTCATATACTTCATTTGAAAGAACACATTAATATATATACATATATACATACACACATATATGTATACATACATATTTATACAAAAGATGTGAGTACATACCATTTTCTTATTATCATTTGTGCATAAGAGTGTTGGTATGTTTATGTGTGTGCAGGTCAAACGACAGCTTTACAGAGCTGCTTCTCTCCTTTGACCATGGGAGCTAGGGATTAAACTCAGGTTGCCAAGTTTTCACACTAAGCACTTTTACACATGAAGCATCTCATAGACCCTGGAAATTATATTTTATGTTAATATGTAATTGGCTCTAAAGTATTCTCTTAAATGAAAAAAAAGCCACTTAAATTCCTTAGTTTTGGTTTTATACAATAGATAAAATTAATTGACGTAATTCACTTGTATCATTTTGGTTTCTCAAGCAGGGTTTTTGTTTTGTTTTGTTTTTTTCACTGCATAGCCCTGGCTGTCTTGGAACTTCCTCTGTAGATCAGGGTGGCCTCGAATTCTTAGAAATCCACCTGTCTCTGCCTCCCTAGTACTGGGATTAATGGCGTGAGCCACCACCACTTGGCAGCATAACTCACTTTAGCAAAAGTTCCTTGGATAGATATGTTTAAACAATTTTAATTGTCCAAAAGCATGTAATCCAAAAAAACAAAACAAAACAAAAATGGATGGATTCTTCAAAATCTTAGTTCACTAGGGATAAATATTGGTTCCACCGCCAGAGGTCCCATAGACTGCTCTGGTCTCCCAACTGACACCATGTTCAAGGGACCTGGTCCATCCCCTATGGAGGGGAGTACTCTCTCAGCTTAGATACAATGGGGGGTGCCTAGAATGTGCCTCAAATGAGAGGGAACTGGCTGGAATTGTTATGTAAAGTGAGATTATTTTTTTTAATTTAAATTTACAAATTGTGATATAAAGAAGTAAAAACAACAAAAACCTTAGTTCAAATAGGTTCTTTAAGAAAGAAATTTTAGGGCTGGTAAAATGGCTTGGCAGAACAATTTGTCTGAGTTTGATCCCAAGAATTCACATGAAAAGCAAGATGCAGTTGATGCCAACTAAGCTGGAGTGTGAGGGACAGCAGAAGCAGAGAGCCTGCCTTGGTCTGCCTCAGCAAGGTAAAGGGACAGAACCAAGGCCTGGAAACTGTCTGACCTTTCCACACACCTGTACACACACACAAACACTGGCATACTGTAGGCATTTTATCATTATTTATAGTAAGTAGATGAATAATGGAAAGGAAATTGCTTCAGTTTTCATCTACCACATAATTACCTTTACTAGAACACTTATAGTAGCATATTTCTGTCCTTTTGGCCTATGAACTAAATGAATCACTTTGGGACAAGAACTGCTCTCCATATGTCCTTTCTATCAACCCCGTCTAAAGCAGTTCAATGATTTCATTGTGTGAAGACTAACTCATGTTTTGTTGGTACCCTTACAGGCTCCAAGGCTTCATGAAAACAGAAGGTTCTATATGTTTTCTGAATACTCTCCAAAAATGAAATGTGTTCTCCTCCTCTCTCTCTCTCTCTCCATATATATGTATTTTTTCAAAACTCATGTAAAACAACCTATCATCATGTCTTCTTATGTAAATGTGGATTTACTTTTAATTCATTTACTTTTACTTTAAGTAGAGATGCTTCCCATTATCAGAGAAGATGTCCCATCTTATTTCAGATACCATCATTATTTTGCCAGTGGTGGACAAGAGGTAAGCTTTGCTTTTAAAACACTTCTGTTACCCACTGTCCAGACTGTGCCTCAGCAGTTCTTCTAGCCAAACATATACTAAAATGATGTTTTCTTAAAGAAAAATAAGTTAATTATGTCTCAAGATACCTTCTGTATTTAAGCATCTCTAATTCAGAAGAGTTATTAATAACCTTTCTCTCTGAAAAGGGTGTTTGGCACCACTCAAAACCATTTCTGAGAGCAATGGGAGACAGAAAATACACACTTGGCTTTCGATCAGGATCAGAATCTTTTTTTTTTTTTTTTTTTTTTTTTTTGAGACAGGGTTTTTCTGTTTCTCTGTATTGCTTTGGAGCCTGTCCTGGACCTAGCTTGGTAGGCTGGCCTTGAACTCACAGGGATTCATCTGCCTCTACCTCTCAAGTGCTGGGATTAAAAGCATGTGCCACCAAGTGCTGGGATTAAAAGCATGTGCCACCAATGCCTGGCTTGGATCAGATTCTTAAACACACTTAGACAGTAAGTTAAAGGAAACGGTTTTTAACTGAGCAAACATTAAATCAGTAGGAGACACACTTTAATATAGGGAAAGAAGGTTGTCACTTGAGATGTTACCGTGATTGGCTGTCCCTTAAGACTTGTCTGAAACCCTTTCTCTTCTTCCACCTTGAGTGTTTGTCCATGTGCTTGAGATGGTCTGAGGTACATCTGTTCCATCAAAGAAATACCCTGAAGAGAAAAAGAAATAAAGCAATCTCAACTAGCAAAAATCATTGATATGCATTATTTAATAAAGTGTTAGTCATTTAAAACAGTAAGTTAGAAATGCATAAGAGGTATATAAAGTACTTAATAACATTCAATAAACAAGAAAGGTATTTTTAAAAAACATGAAAATATATTTGTGTGGCTGGGCATGGTGGTACATGCCTTTAAACCTGATACTTAGGAAACATAAGCAGGCATATCTCTGAGTTAGAGGCCAGCCTGGTCTACATAATGAGTTCCAGTCCATTCAGGCTATATAACAAGACCCTTTCAAACACACACACAAAAGAAGTTTATTCTTCATGGACTTTTAAATTGCTGACCTTTATACATAGATGATTAAATTTAATAATACAACTATATAATATTGTTTCAGATAAGATGAAACACTGCCATTTAATCAGGTATTATAAAGCATTACACAAGAAACTAATATCAAACCTAAAATTTAATTCAAGCAAAGGGGAATATAAATACATTTTAACCACCACTTACTGTCACCTGTCACCATCACGATCACTTCCACCACCACTAATGCTGGTTACAGTGACCAGCACTCTACTTAGCTGTGGTCATAAGTGTGCAGGGATTGACAGTAAACCCATGATCAGGAGACCCTGTTACGGTGAAAACTATAAATTCCCATATCTGATATCACGGAGAAGTTAGCTTGTTTACTTTTACCTCAATTTTATCACCCAGGAACTCAACTGTATGTCTTTCTAAGGGCACTTTCTTCTCTAACTTTTTAGTAATGTCAATAGCAAAATCTAAAAACATCAAGACACAAAACACCCAAGAAATCTTGGACACTAATAAAAGACAAAACTTATGAATAATAGGAGTAGACAAAGAAAAAACCTAGTAAGAGGTACAGAAAATTACTTTTTTTTTAAATCATAGAAGAAAACTTCCCCAGTATAAATAAGCAGGTAACTATGAAGGCACAAGAAGCATACAAAACACTAAATAGGCTGTATCAAAAAAGATAATACCCTGGACACACAATAATGAAAACACTGTTTTGTAAGATATTTGTACAACTATGTAAAGGTGTATTGCTGTGATTGGTGTAATAAAGAGCTGAATGGCCAATAGCTAGGCAGGAGGTATAGGCAGGACTTCCATTTCCATGCAGAGAGGAAGTAGGAGATGAATCTAGGCACACTAAGAGATGCAAAGAGACACAGAGAAGCAGAATGCATGGTATGTGACAAAACACAGATGAATAGAAATGAGTTAATTTAAATTATAAAAGTTAGTTAAAAGCAAGCCTAAGATAAGGCCAAGCTTTAAAAATAAGTCTCTGTGTCATCATTTGTGAGCTAGAAGCACAAAGAAAAATTAGAGTTTATTACTGACACTAACAAACAAACAAAAGAATTAACAACAACAAAAGGATATTAAAAGCTACAAGGAAAAGGAGCCAATCACATATAAAGAGAAGCCCAAAAGAATAACTTCTTTAAAATGGAAACTCTGAAAGCCAAAAGAATCTGGAAATATGTTCTACAAACTATAAAAGACAAAAAATATTATTCCAGACTACTATGAGCAGCAAAACTATCAACTGAGAAAGGTATTTCATGGGGGAGTGGAGAATAACCTATTTCTATCTACCCATATAACTCTGAAGAAGGCACTAGAGGGAAATCTTTAGTCTGAAGAGGTTAATCACATCCACGAAGACACAATGAATAACTTTTCTGAAAACAATAAATCAAAAGAGGGAGAAAACAACCAAAATAGCAGGAATTAATAAATATTGCTCATTGACAACTATCAATACTAATGGTTTCAATTGCACTATGAAAAGACACAGACTAACAGACTGGATTTCAAAAAAAAAAAAAAAAAGAGGATCTTTTTTATTGTTTATCTATTCTTTTTCATTTAAATTTTTAAAAATCTTATTTTATATATCAACCCCAGTTCCTTCTCTCTCCTGCCCTTCCACTCCCCCCACCATCTCCCCATCCCACTCCCCACCATCCAACCCTCAGAGAGGGTGGGGCCTCCCATGGGGGATCATCAGTGCCTGTTGCAGAGGATCCTTCCTTTTGCTGCATCCCTCACTATCAGGGATAGACATCATTTCATGGTAAAAGGATAGATAAAGATATAGCAAAGCAAATGAACCCAAGTAGCAAGCAAGTGTATAAATTTTAATATCTGACAAAATAGAATTCAAACCAAAACTAATCAGAAAAGACATAGAAGGGCACTCCATACTCATCAAAGGAAAAATCCACCAAGAAAATATTGCAATTGTGGTTCTTGGGAATAAACCCACATCAAGATCCCACTATACTACCCTTGGGCATTTATCCAAAGGATTCTACCCCCTACTACAGAGATCCCTCCCATTCATATTTATCATTGCTCTATTCATAACAACCAGAAATTTTAGAAAGCCTAGATTTTCATCAATTGATGAATGAGTAATAAAAATGACACATTCATACAATGGAGTATCATTAGCTGTTAAGAAAAATGAAATTCACAGATAAATGGATAGCACTGGAAAAACAAATCATCCTGAATGAGATAATCCAGACCCCCACAAGACAAATATTGTATGTTTTCTCTTCTATGTAGATGTTAGCTTTTAAGCTTTCAAAATGTGTGCTACAGTCTGAATAAGCATAGAGGTTAGGTACTACTGTAGTGAAGGGGAGGTTCTTTCAAGAAAGGAGAATATAGTACCATGGACATACAAACTGGAAAGAAACTAGAATAGAAGAATTAAATATGGAGGGGAATTGGCAGAAAAGGGTAAAGGAGAAAATAGGGGGGAGGAATAGCTAATACTAAAGGCCTATTACTGGGGAAGCTTCCTAAAATCTGTACTAAATGAAAGGAATTTAAATGGAGTCACCCAATAAAGGGAAACACAATTTCCCAACTAGACACCTTATGCCACCACGTAAAACCCCATTGCCAGGAATGGATTACAACTTGCTGATTGTTGGCCAAAGGTGCTCCATGGAAACCCCCAAACATCAGGTTATTGCCAAAGGTTATTGGTTTTTCTCCACAACCTGATGCTAAGGCCCTGTTATTGAAGACAACATTCACTTATATCATCAAACAAGGAAAAGTCAAGCTAGTGCCTAACTAGAAGCTTAGCTCCTATTGGAAGGTACTCTGCATCTTACCAGAGGAGAAAGGTAATCATCAATATCACTCAGTTGCTAACCCTGTTACCTATAACAACAATAACATGCCTGCAAAATACATTGGTGAAATAGCAACACAAATGTTAAGATAGTAACCAAATATGTTTTTATTGAAATTTTTGTGGGACTTGTTTGTTTGTTTGTTTGTTTTTACCTTTGTTTTTTTTTGTTTGTTTGAAGGGGGAAAGAGAACATACATAAAGTTAGGTTGGTAGGAAGGTGAGATGAGAAGGAATTGGGAGAGGGGAAAACATGATCAAGATATAATGTATGAAGAAAAGTTTTTCAATAGAAGGGTAAAATACAATGTGAGGGTCCACAATTTTAGAATGGTTATTCTAGCTATATAGACATGCATTAAGATATGTAGGTTTTATATGTGGTTAATGTTTCTGTTTTTATTCTCAAGTTCTTTACAACAAAGCTATCTTTGAATGAAAATCATTAATTTATAAGTCAAATAAATTATCATAGCCTCAAGTGAAGTCAAACATGGAAGGGGAAGGTAGTATGGTAAAGTAACTTATGAGTGCATGAGCTCTGCTTTAGGTTTTAAATCTTTACCTAATCAAGTTAGGGAATCTCAAGCAATTGCTGAATCTCTCTAAACCTGTTTTATAGCATAGGGATAATAATAACACTGCATATCTCGTGCTTATGATGAGATTGAGACAACAAATGACAACAGAAAATGCCAAGAGCTAATAGATATTACTATTTATATTAAGAACCAAAGTAAAAATGCTTACTATTGATGTCAACATTTGATTTTATATTTGAAATTCTAAATGTGAAACAACCCAACAATATAACTTTAACAAGTGGATTAACCACAAATCAGGGGCTATACTCCTTACATATGACTATAATCTAGGGTCCCAAAAGTAATCTATAGAAAACTTGGGTTAGAAAATAAATCAATCCTTAAGAGCCAAAGTCGGCCCTTTAGAAAAAGCTATAAAATTACAAAAGCAACAAAAATTACAAACTATTGAAATAGCACTCCAAGGGCAATGAGGATCCTTTTTAACTACCAGTTATGAAAACACACTTGAATCAAAAATATTGGCATTTAGACTGACAAGAAAATCAAAGAGGAATCAAGAAAGTATACTCAGCATTCTACGTAACACGGGTGAACTTTATTCTTTTCTGAGTCATAAACTGTACGTAACCAGGAGAATATTTCTGCATCTACAAGAGGAAGAGGTAGAAATAAGTTGAACACACCTTAAATTCCATAAGTAACTGAAAACATATGGGGTTAAAAGCAGCCCAGCTTCACAATCCTCAATACATTTGTCATTCATTCAAAAAAAAAAAAAAAAAAAAAAAGAAAAGAAAAGAAAAGAAAAAGAAAAGGAAAAGGAAAGAAAAAGAAAAGGAAAAACATTTCTGTCAATGTCTAACATAGTATACAAAAATGTCAGCACTCACTAGAAGGCACTGAAAAAATCACTACCTTTGTGAAGAGAGCTCAAATGCCACAGGCAATGAAACCCAAGCTCTGAGCCCAGAGAGTGCCATGTCTTCAAAGCAAACCAAGCAAATTCAGAGCCTTCCAGGTAATCAGATGCAAGCAGATGGGCCAGTACCACAAGCAGCAGCAATTTTCTGGCCTCTGTAGCTGGCTCGGTACTTTTTCACTCCTCCTTCAGAGAAGGCATGAGGAGTAAACCTCATGTGCACACTTCTTGCCATGAAACTTAGCATCTTCCCAAATGACAGTGTCCTCAAAGACATGAGCCAAGGGTCTGTTCTAACACAGGCCTTCCTATGATCTCATCAGTATTTCCTCAGAGTACACTGCCTTCAATTAGACGACCATGAAGTTCAAATTTCAGGAAAGGAGAGAGAGACAACTGGTGGCCCTGAATAACGCACTTGTCCACACAGGTCTCAAAATACCCTGATTTGCATTACAATTGCTTGCTCCCTGCAGGTACAAACCTGATGGCACTGGCTGGCAGAATCCTACTTGCAGGCTCAGGAATGTGTCAGGGTGCTTTGCATTCAGTCTTCCCACCTGCTTCTGCCCCAATTAAGTATTTCATAGGATTATTATGGATGATTTGACCCTAAATTCCATAGAACTGCCAGTACCAAAAAAAAAATCTGATTTAAAATAAAATGGAAAGTGAGTGACTGTTACATAAATGTAAATATCAAGACTGCTAGAAGAGCTATCTACAATTATGCAAAGCATCTTCTCCACAAAGTCCTTAAATCTTTTTGAAAGATTCAGGATATCTAGAAAAACAGTGCCATTATATTTCAAGTAAGAGGGAATAAGAGAGAATAGCTCTCCAGTGCCCCTTATGACAGAAATATATATATATATATATATATATATATGTGTGTGTGTGTGTGTGTGTGTGTGTGTGTGTGTGTGTGTGTGTATGTATATATATATATATAATATGTGTATGTATGTATATATATATGCATATATATACATATATATGTGTGTGTGTGTTTATGTGTACATATGTATGTGTGTGTGTATATATATATATATTTTAAACTATTGAGTTTTTCCATGAAGTGGATTGTTTAAAACAGAAAATCTGTCCTAATTAGCTTAAACAATCAACTTGACACAGCTCAGAGTCACCTGAGCAATCCCAACAGAGAACTGCCCAGATCAGAAAACCTATAAGCATGTCTATGGGAATTTGTCTTGACTATTCATTGATATGGGAAGGCCTGGCAAACTATGGATGCTACTATTCTCTAGGCAGGCAGTCCTAGGCTGCTTGAGAAAGATTAGTAAGCTTGAGCCTGCCAGCTAGCCCACAAAGAGCAATCCACCATGATGTCTGCCTCTAAGTTCCTGCCTGAATTCTTGAACTGATTTCTCCCAATGACAGATTAAAACCTATAAGTTGAAATAAAACCTTGCCTGGCCTACCTTGATTTTGGTTATGGTATTTCTCAATGAAATTAGCAAAGAAATAAACAGAAAAATATTTCAAGAATATGACAGAGTTCAAGGATGGGCAAAACTCTAATCTGCATTCACTGTCCTCTCCACTAGAAAAGACAACCTAGCTGGGTTTTCCAATGATGATGAAACAAAAGAAAAAACAAAAGAAAAAAGTAGAGAATGGCAAAGACAGGCCTTCCTGGAAACAAAATTTACATAAATATATAATATTAAAATTCGCAAATACTATTTATATGTAAGCAGATTACTGCAACTTTACTGTAACAACATTGATCTCTTGTTGTTTTGTTGTTTGAGACAGGGTTTCTCTGTGTAGCTTTGTAGACCAGGTTGGCCTTGAACTCAGAGATTCACCTGCCTTTGCCTCCCAAGTGCTGGGATTAAAGGTGTGCAGCACCACCACCACCTGCCTTGTAACACTGACCTATTGACCTTAAGTGTTCTGAACTTCAGACAATTCAGACTTCCAGGGGTAAGGAAGCCTGCAGGACAATATTAATAAAAGTATCAGAAAAAAAAAGAAGAAGAAGAAAGAAAGAAAGAAAGAAAGAAAGAAAGAAAGAAAGAAAGAAATTTGAGTAAATGCATCTGCCTTTGTCTTGTAGGCTATTGTGTTTGTCATGTTTCTATGACACTCCTTTTGAATTAAGCAGCAAGGATCCTGGGAGTGATGTCCAGTTAGCTATGTGAGAGCACTGTAGAGTAGCACTTTGGTCAGGAATGCTGAGATGTGCAAGAGAAGTACAAGAACGGAAGGCGGGAGCCCTCCCATGAGAAGAGGCAGTCAAGCCAGAGAAGAGAAAGACAGACAAGAAATGTTTGTCAGACTGTAAAGCACAAGTGCATTTAATTAAGCATAAATGTTATGCAAGGCTCCAAGTTCAATCCCCATATAAATTTAATTTATATACAGAGATGAAGATAAGACTATGCAAAACAGAAAATGTACTTATTCCTAGTGTGCCAGTGAAAAAATTGATTTGGGGGAAGAGGTGGGTCCTTAGAGTAGGAGAGGAGGCAGAGAAAAATGGAGCATAGTTCTTATTTCATATCTTAATATAGAACCATGTGAAAGTAATTGTGTGTCTATATTGATATGTGTATTTTTCCCAAATAACATTTAGGGCAGAGGAACTGCCTGTGATGTGTGAGGCCTTAAGTTTTATCTCTATCATGACACTGCCAAGATTCTGTCTCAAAATGCATAGATTATTTTACGAAACAAGGCCCTTGTTACTGTTCCCAGCAGTACAAAACAACAACAGCAGCAATGACACAAAAGACTTCAAGGCATATAGATGATTTTGTGGGACAAAGGGCATGTAAAATATTGTCCAGTGTATGCTACTTACTTTTTATATTACACACATACTTTTCGTTCCATCTAGATACTATGTCATCAACTACTTCACCTTTTAATTTCCTCGTTTTGTACCCTGAAAATTCTAGTTTCCTTCTCCACCTTTCCCTTCCTTCAGCCCCTGACAACCATGGTCTCCCTAATACCTTCTCAGTCTTCTCCAGAATATGATAATGTTAATTATTCAGTAAGCAGCCTTTTAATGTTTCTTTCCACTCAGTGATATATATTTGATCATGTCCATATAGTAACTTTTGAGAGTTAGTAGTGTTCTAATTCAACATTGAGAGAGCAAAGATGAAAACACATTTATTTTTTTCCAAATAACACTAAATCTGAAAATGTTTCAGTTTTAGCTATTTCTGAGTCAAATACAAAATACGATTAACTCCCTTAAATACATCCTATTAGAAAATCATTCAAAAATTGTTATCTGAAAAATTGAAATGAAACATGATGAACCTATTCAGTGTATAACAAAAACATTTGTAATACCATTTATGGATCTTATTCCAAAAGGCTTCTGAGAGCTATCAGAGTGGTCTACAAGGACACTCAACACACTTAGGCCTCTCCTAAGTGAGCAAGCTGACTGTGTAACTGATCAACAACAGCAGAAATGGAAATGTGTGGCTACACCATAAAACTCAAGGCAACTTGTGCTTTGCTGTCTTACATCACTTGGTCTTGGGAGAACCATCTGGCATGTCATCAGGGCAATTAAGCAGTCCTGTGGTGAGCTATTGCACCAAATTACTGGTGTTGTGAGCTGGAAATTCTGGAAGCAAATCCTTCAGTTTCAATCAAGACTTCAAATAACAAGGTCCCCAGACAAAACCTAGACCCAATCCATAGTATGGGGCCACGGCATATAGATAAGCAGTTTCTAGCCTCCTGACCCACAAAACCTGCATGAAATGACACATGTCTGCTGTTTTAAGCTGTCTAAGCTTTGGGGCAATTTATTTCATAGAAATAAAGAATAGAGAGGTGCTCTAAGATTCATAGTCCCTCACAGAACCGGGAAGGGACAAGCATAGGGGAAGTGTGTGGGGGCAGTGAATGGAGAGAAAAGCAGGGGGAGGAGAGGAAAACACGTGTGATTAGGAAGATTGAGTCCGGTTAGGAATAGAAGACAGGAGAGAGAGAGAGACAGAGAGAGGGGGGGAGGGGAGAGAACAAAAGAGGGAACCAATATTGGTTTGAAGAGAAAATTGAACCCAAAGAAAGGTCTAGAGAACTACAAGACTGCTGCCAACTAACAATTTGAGCATCCGTGGAAAGGCTATCATAAATGCCCTTCCCGGATAGTGAGATCAACAACTAACTTATCCGTGGAGCCCTCATCTAATGCCTGTTGGAAACAAGAGCAAACACCCATACATAAACACTGAGTCAAACTAGAACCCAGATGCAGATGGAGAGGACAAGACCAGGCTGCAGAAAAACATAGAGATAGCTTACCTGAACAAGGAGGAGCTAACGGGCCCTCAGACTGATAGCTGGGAATCCAGCATGGGACTGACTCAGGCCCCCCTGAATATGGGTCTCAGCCAGAAGGACTGAGCAGTCTAAGGGACCTCAGACAGTGGAGCCAGGATGTATCCCTGGTGCAAAAGGACCTTGCGAACACATCCCCCATGGAGGGACAACTGCCTTAACCTAAAGACAGGAGAGAAGCCCTAGTCCGTTCTTCAAATGACCTGTCAGATCTACATGACCCCAACTGGATGGCATTCCCCTACATGTGGAATTGGGGTGGGGGGATGGGAGGGGTGGGTGGTTAGGGTGCATGTGAGAGGGCAAAGAGGGTAAAATGGAGGGAGTGAGAGTGGGAGGGAGGAATGGAGGGAGGGAGGGAGGGAAGGAGAGAGGGAGGAAAGGAGAGGGAACTAGGATCGACATGTAAAATAATAAATTAAATAAAAAATTTTTGGAAAAAAAAGAAATAGTGGTATAGTAGCTGGCGAGCCTTACTCAATAAATCATTTTTGAAGTTCAAAAAGATAAAAAAAAAGAGATGCTCTAAGTTAAAAGGATTTCCTAGAGAATCTTTGACCTCAACATCTCTTAATAGTCATTATTTTTGAGTATATCTTCTTCTTCATTATTACCATCACATAATTTTCTTAGCTTTCTTTAAAAAGATGTTGCTTAGAAACACCATTAAAAGGTGAAGTAGTTGGTGACATAATTTATAAACAAAACAGAAAGTATGTGTGTTAGTAATATACACTGGGAATATTTCACATGCTCTTTGTCCCACAAAATCATCCATACATCTCTAAATCATTGCTGCTGCTGCTACTACTGATTTCTACTAAAGGGGACAGTAACAAGGGCCTCATACATGCTAGGTTAGTGTTTCACCGGTGACCCACACCTAAAGACCCTGAAATCGTATCACTGAATATCACACTACATCCATCAACACCTTTAAATGACACATTCCTTACAGGACTTATAAAGTATCTGTAAAATCTTCAGAATTAAAGAGCTTATTAAAAGTAAAATATTCCTATGCCAAGAATATGATTGTTTTTGTCTTATTCAACAAAACCAATGAAGAAACTTTCTCATTCTTTCAGTTACACAATCATATATAAGATGCTTATACAATGTATGTGCCTTCCTTAAATAAGGTAAAGACTAATTAACATTCATAAAAGTTAATTATCAGCCCTAAGTTTTGCTTTCTGCATACTAAACTCCATATTGTCAAACTTTTGTCCTATAGAATTAAGAAAAATAAATGACACATTTTGAAAAGAATTTATAAAAAACATTCTCTTCAGATTCCTAAGACTTAAGAACATAAACAAATGCCCCCAAAATGTTTCAGAGTTCCAAAAGCAAGCGTTCTTTTGTTTACTTCATTCAAGAAATATTTATTTATAGAGTAATGACTGAGACCAAAGAATTACATGAAGTGATTTAGAGCATAAAAAAATATCAAAATTAATCTTGCTTCCAGGATTTTATGGTCTTCAAAACAAATTCAGTGTTTTAGTCCTCATAAGAAGAGAAGAAAAGAGGCTCGATTTTGATCAATTAGGGCATCACTACCTAAAGGAACATATATTTTAGTGGTTAGATAAATAATAATAACAGGCTAACAAATTAGTTGTTGCCCAAAAGGGTCCTGTGGAAATCTTCAAACAACACAGGCTGCTGTCAATATAATGGGCTGTTCTTCACAAACTGACAAAGTCCCGTTGCTGAAAACAACACCCTCACAACTCAATGAACGTGGAGAGGTCAAGCTGGTGCCCCCATAGAACCTTCATCCCTATGTTCTAGCATCTTTGGTATAAGAAAATACTCTGTAGGCTACCAAAAGAGGAACAAAACCAACAAAACAGTCACAGACCTTTGACCTACCATCTGTCCTCCCTGCAAATTATGTTAGGACGATGGTAGCACATGGATTGTAGGAGTACCTAACCAATGTCTGATTTGACATGGAACCCATACTTGACACCATTTGGGATTAGATAGTTCAGGGACCTAGGGTAAAATCAAACACAATTGGTCTAAAAAAAAAAAAAAAAAAATTTTTTTAACCAGGCAGACTGACTGCAGATGTTCACCTCTCCCTCTTCCCCAGACCATATCTTTCAGTC
The DNA here is from genome assembly GCF_943737965.1 of Phodopus roborovskii. NCBI lineage: Eukaryota > Metazoa > Chordata > Mammalia > Rodentia > Cricetidae > Phodopus > Phodopus roborovskii. The sequence goes on along the minus strand of NW_026126514.1, from coordinate 7,697,928 downwards.
TCACCCCCAGCTTCTGCTAAAGAACTCCTGCAGCAGCCTTCCCTGTCCCCCACCCCACCTGCTGTGAATCCCTTCCACCACTATTTGCTTTATCCCAGTCACCAACTCCAGCAGGAACCCCTTGCTAACCCGAAGGCCATTCCTGCCAGGGACTCAGGTAAGCCACCTACAATTCTTCACCTCTTCTTCTGGTCCTCCAGAACCAACCCCCCAAATCTCATGCCCAGCTCTGCAGAATCTGCTGCAGACTCCCTTTTCTCTCTCATTCCATCCCCAACAGATCACAAAGATCTCCTCCAACTTTCCTTTCCCCAACTCATCCTGTTATCCCAGCCTCCAACACCAGCAGGCATTCCCTGTGAACACACCAGCTGAGCAGGACAAAGAAACAGACAAGCCAACTAGAGACCTCACCACTCCTTCCTCCCCTGCAAATCCAATCTCCAGACACCCCACCATCCTTAGCTTTCTAACACAACACCTGCTGCAGCCTTCTTTCAAGGACCCTCACATCTCCTGTGGATCCCGCAGACCTTTGCCTCCTAACCTCCCTCCTTCTACTCTGCTTTATCCCAGTCACCAACTCCAGCAGACACTCCTTGCTAACCCGAAGGCCATTCCTGCCAGGGACTCAGGTAGGCGGCCTGCAGGTCTTCACCTGTCCTTCTGCTCCTGCAGATCCAAAGACCAACATTTCCCCAGCACTATAACAACCCTCTGGAGTGAACCCTCTTCACACTCTACCCCACCAAGAAGACAGAACTTAGTTGGACACTCTTCCCTCCTTCCTCCTCTGAAACCCTTCAAATCCCTATGCCCTTTCCTAAGTGTCAGCTCACAATACCCAGAAACACACTTTACCTTGAACCTTCATACCTATCAGGTCCACAAGAAATTTCCTACCAGATAAGACACAGCTATCATACTCTCCTAAATTACAAAGAAAGGAAAAACCAAGGAACAAAATATCCCTCCCCCACCCCACCTTACCTCATGCTCCCAAAGAACAGAAATTAGCACCTAGACCTACAATCATCCTAATCTCAGTTGCTTAGACACCAGCGTATTAACACAATCAACAACAGCCAGAGCTGAGCTGTACTACTACAGCAGGAACTGAATATTCAAACATGGCAAAGGCACAGGAAAAAAGACCTTAAAACACACAAATGACGATTATAGAAGACCTGAAAAAAATAAATAGAATCAACAAAAGAAAACCCAAATTGAGGGCATTCTGGAAATGAAAATTTTAGGATTCACACAGACGCTACAGAGGCAAGATTCAACAAGAGAATACAAGAGATGGAAGAGAAAATCACTGCATGGAACATACAATAGAAGAAATAGTTATATTGGTCAAAGATGATGTTAAATCTAAAATCCTCCTGACACAAAACATCAGGGAAATCTGGGACACTATGAAAATATCAAACCCAAGGATAATAAGAAGAGAGGCAGGACAAGAAACCCAGCTCAAAAGCCCAGAAAATGTTTTCAACAAATCACAAAAGAAAGTTTTCTTAACCTAAAGAAAGTTATGCTTATGAAAGTATAAGTTGCATAAAGAACAACAAATAGACTGGACCAAAAGAGAAAATTCCCTTAGCATAAAATAATCAAAACATTAAATACACAGAACAAAGAAAGGATATTAAAAGCTGCAAGGGGAAAAGACCAAGTAACATGTAAATTACATTAGAATTACACCTGACATCCACGGTCCTACCACGTCTGGGGTCTGTGTTGATGTGTGTGACCCATGGTGCCAGGTGCCACCAAAGGCCACACGAATGCCTTGGTCTATATTGTATCCTGTGGCCAAGTGGGTGTCCAAAATCCATGCCACCATCTGGGCCCATGTTGCTGGCTACCAAGGGACATGTCTGGGTCTGTGGCCCAAAAGTAGCCAAGGTCTGAGTTGATGTTCCTGGTTCCTGTTACCACGGAGAGTTATGTGGATATCCCGGGTCAGGACAACCACCTGACAATGTTGATGCTGCTGGAGCCATGATGATCCAGGTAACCTGTGCTGCCACCAAGACCATGGTAATGCTGGTGCCCAAGCTGCTGCCAAGGGCCATGTCTGGGACAGTGGTCCTGCTGCAGCTGGGGTTTGTGATGATGTCCATGGTCCATGTTGCCACAGAGCATCATAGGAGTCATGTATATTGAAATCCAAAGGCCATATTGAGCTAGCCAGCCCCTCATTGGCCCTGGGGATACCTGGCCCTGTGCCTTGCTGGTCATTTCAGCAGGAAAGCTGGCACTACTCCCCAATAGGAGAGCTGCCACCACCCCAGACTCAGGAGATATAGCCCCACCCTTCACCATGGACCTGGGAGAACTAACCCTGATAGAAGGTACTGGTCATACAGATCCCCATGACACAGGGCAATAACAGGATATTCAAGAGCAATTTCAGTGAGTGTCCAATGATGATGGTGTGCAGAGACCTTAAAGAAGACCAGTGAGTGATTGCAATGGACATTTTGTGGGTGGGGTTGGTTGAACAAAAGAGTATACTTCATAACACACTGAAGCTCCCAATGCCACCAGGATGAATGAAGAGATGTTGGAAAGGCAGGGAATCAACATGTGGGTTTTGTTTCTCGTTCTGTTTTATTTTGAATTGATTTTTTCAGAAAACAGATACTTCAATGGGTGGGAAGGATATGGAGGGACTGAGAGACTTGGAGGTGAGTGAGATTGGGGTGTATAATATGAAATTCCCAAAGAATCAATAAACAATTATGCTATAAAAATATACAGCTAGAGAAATGGCTCAGTGGATGAGAACATCAACTGCTCTTCCTGGTTCAATTCCCAGCACCCACATGGCAGCTCACAACTATCTATAACTCCAGTTCCAGGTAACCTGACACCTAGGGCAAAACATCAATGCACATAAAATAAAAAACAAATAAATTTTTAGTTTGGCTTATGCCTTTAATCGCAGCACTCAGGAGAAAGAGGCAGGTGGATCTCTGTGAGTTTGATGCCAGCCTGGTCTGGTGAATTCCAGAACAGCCAGAGCTGTTATACAGAGAAGCCTTGTCTTGGAAAGAAGAAGGAGAATGAGGAGAAGGAGATGGAGAAGAAGCAAGAAAGAAAGAAAAGGAAAGGAAAATATCACACCTTAGGCAAATGAGTTGAAAATTCCTGAGAATAACATCCTATTTTTTCCCCTATCCATTCATTCCTCAAGTCCAAAGACACCTTGTAAAGAGACTGTATTTAGGTAAGGAAATGCAACTCTTGGTACACATGGTTTTCTGAAGGCACAGAATAGAAATGGCATCATGGGAACACTGGTTCAAGGTCAGTCTGTACATTTCTAGGTGAAAACAGGAGGCTTAGTCATTAGTGGAAATGTGCATGTGCCCTACCCTTGTGAGCTGATGCTTTCTGCCTCCAGACAGTTTTTATTAAAATTGTGCAGGCTGTTTACCTGATCTCTTTTGGCTCTCCTAGATGTATAACCTAAATATAGGCTATGCCACACCTCTGTCTGTACCATCTGGGAAGAAATAAGATGATTATTCCTGAGAAGGAAAGGATTTTGTTTTCAGCTCAAGGGCAAAGAACCTATGGCTTGAGTTGACTGTCTCAGCAGTTTACATGAGTGGTCTAATTTATGTGACATTGGTGACAAAGGGAAAATGTAGCCAAATGGGAAGGTGTGGGATCTTTTGTCTTAATTAAAACGTATAGTTGGAGACATGGAATTTGTCCAAGAATTGAGACTGTCAGGTAAGTTTAAATAAAACCATTCAAGTCTGCCAAGAAAGAAAAAAAAATTATAACTGACTACCTGACTTCTCAAAGGACACTCTAAAAGCCAGAAGGGCCTGGACAGAGGTGCTTCAGATTCTAAGAATCTAAGAGACCACAGATGCCTGCCCAGACTACTATACCCAGCAAAAATTTCAATCATCATAGATGGAGAAAAAATATTCCATAATAAAGCCAAATATAAGCAATATTTATTCAAAGATCCAGTCCTACAGAGGGTGCTAGAAGGAAACCTCCAATCTAAGTAGAGTAATAACAACCATGAAAAGGCAGGGAGTAAATAATCTCAGACCAGCAAAGACAAAAGAAGAGAAGCTCGCGCACGCACACACACACACACACACACACACACACACACACACACACAAACACACACCACCATCAACAAGAAAATAACAGGAATCAACAATCATCAGTCATTGATATCTCTCAACATCAATTCCAAAATAAAGAGAAACACACTAACAGAATAAATGCAAAAACAAGATCTATTCTTTGGTTGTATCCAAGAAACACACCTCAAGGTAAAGGGATGGAAGATGATATTCCAAGAAAATGGACCTAAGAAAGAAGCAATGTAGCCATTTTAATATCTTCAAACCAACAGGGGTCAGAAGAGACATTACATACTCATCAACTGAAAAATCCACCAAGATGGCATTTCAATTCTTAACATCCTTGCCCCCAAACTCAAGGGCATCTAAGTTTATAACAGAAATACTACTACAGCTTAAATCACATTGACCATCACACACTAATACTGGGAATCTTCAATACCCCACTCTCACCAATGGACATATCATCCAGACAAAAAAGAAACAGAGAAATGCTAGAGCTAACAGACATTATAAACCAAGTGGACCTAACAGATATTTACAGAACATTTCACCCAAACAAAAAAGAATTTAACTTCTTCTCAGCATCTTGTAGATAGTTATCCAAAACTGACCACATACTCAGTCAAAAAGCAAATCTCAACAGTTACAGAAAAATTGATATAACACTCTGCTTTCTATCAGACCACCACAGATTAAAGCTGGATATCAACATCAATAGAAATAACAGAAAGTGTGCAAACTCATGGAACATGAACTACTCTCTTGAATGAAAAATGAATCAGAAAAGAAATAAAGACAATGAGTATACAACATACCCAAACTTATCAAACACAATGAAAGTTGTTCTGAGAGGCAAGTTCACTAAGGGGCTTAATTTTTTAAATAAATAAATAAATAAATAAATAAATAACTAGAGAAATCTCAGACAAGCACACCTGAAAAACTCTACAACAAAAAGAAGATGGTACATCCAGGAGTAGATGGAGTAGATGGCAGGAAATGATTAAATCCAGGGCTGAAATCAATAAAACAGAAAGAAAGAGAACAATACAAAGAATCAATATGTCTTTCCAAATAGCAGTAAGATTAACAAACCCTTCTCTAAATTAAGTAAAAGACAGACACATAATAATCAAATTAACAGAATCAGAAATGAAAAAGGAACATAACAGACGCTAAAGAAATCCATAGAATAGAGATATACTTTTAAAACCTATCCTCTTCCAAGTTGGAAAATCTAAAACAAATTGGATATTTTTCTCAATAGGTACTACTTATCAAAAATAAAATCAAAATCAGAGAATCTGCAAACACTATAATCCTTAGTGAAATAGAACTAGTCATTAAAAGTATCCCAACCAAAAACAGTGCAAGGCAAGATGGTTTTAATGCAAAATTCCACCAGACTTTCGGAGAATTGTTAATGCCAATACTACTAAATAGTTTCACAGTGTAGCAACAACAGGAACATTTCCAAATTCATTTATGATGCCACAGTTAAGCAAGCATATACCCAAACTAAATAAAAACCCAACAAAGAAAGAAAATTACAAATTAATTTCCCTTATGAATATAGATGAAAATTCTTAACAAATTACTTTCAAAGCAAAATCAAGAACACATCAAAAAGATAATTCACCATGGTCAAGTAGTTCAGAGATGCAGGGATGGTTCAACATATGGATGTTCCTAGTCAGATGTTGGTACCAGGAAGACATATTAAACAAACCTGACCCAATTATAGTTCTCAGTCATAGTAGAGTCTTTAACTAATTCACTACATATGAGTAAAACAAGTGAGCAACAGACACGTAAGCAAGAACAATCTAAATTAGCTGATACCAGCTATTAGGTTTAGCTAATTATCAACTTGACACAATGTAGAATCCTGTGGAGAAAGAGTCTCAGTTGCCTAACTGGCCTGTGGGTATGTCCCCAAGGAGTTTTTTGGGTTTTTTTTTTGTTTTTTGTTTTTTTTTGTTTTGTTTTGTTGTTGTTGTTGTTGTTGTTTTGTTTTTAATTGTGTTAACTGATAAGGAAAGACTCACTCCATTGTGGGTGGTACCATTCCCTAGCAAAAGAGTTCTGAGAAATCAAGTACAAGAAAGCAAGCAAGGGAACAAGTATTTACTCATTTCTCTCTGCTCTTGACTGTGAATAGGATGTGACTAGCTGTCTAAATTCCTGCCTTGACTCCCCCATGATGATGAGCTGTAACTGGAATGTAAACTCAAATAAGCCCTTTCTCCCCTAAGGTGCTTTTTGTTGGGTTACTTCATCACAGCAGCAGTAGCTGAAATACAGGACACCAACCAATCTAATGATGTGAGATGAGAAATACTAAGCAGAGCCATTGAGTCTCAGCTGGTTTATAGAACTACTAAAGGAAGGCAAAGGATCAGATAAAAATGAAGCTGACAGGGTCAAATTATTCATATTGTAAGGGTCATTCTCTATTATGCACTATATGTGATTTGGATTTAGACATTATCCTATAGTCAGTAGAGATCCAAACAATTTCTTGTGAAAAATAAAATAATAAGTGTCTGGTTTAAAAAAAAAAAAAAAAAAAAAAAAAAACAGTTTTACCAGAAGTAAGTACATACTGGAGATGGCCTAACCTAAGGCACATATAACACAAATAGAACTCAAAAACATTCCTGATTAGTTCCTGTTCTCCATTACTTAAGGCTTACCTTAAAGAGAAGTATTAATTAAAACAAATAAGTTTTTAAATATATGGGAGTCCTATCTTCAGCAAAGTGGAATTCAGGTATGCCTAGAAATATCAGCAAAAGTATGATGGGACAGAATTCCTTAAACTTTATTTTCATGGTAACTTCTTGGTTACCATTCCAGAAAATTAAAGAGTTGGTCATTCTGCCTGGCATTCGCAAGCTTACCAACTACTTGAAGGAGGTTTTTTATGGAATTCCTACCCTCCTACAGGTTTTCAAATGTCTTTTGTAATTATTTTCAAGGTCCTTTCAACACTCACAAAAAAAAAAAAAAAAAAAAAAAAATTCTAAAACATTCTTTCTTCTGATGCCAGGTCATCTTACTTCATAGTATCCACCCATTTTATTTTATTCATAAGGAATTGTGATAAGTGATATTTACTATTTACAAAAAAACAAAAACAAAAAACTAATTCATCCCCAAAAGCTAGATACTTGACAAGAGAGCAAGAGGGAATGTATATATATATATATATATATATATATATATATATATATATATTATGAGTTATGAAAGCTTTCAAGTATTGAGCACCCTGTGAACATTTTATGAGTTTTCATCTGTCTCCACAATAAACCCACATGGTCATGATCTCTATTACTCTCACTTTACATATTAAAACCAACCAAGTAAAGTTGAGAGATGGACAGAGCTGAAAAGGCAGAGCCTAGTGATTATGTAGCAGAGTCCCTTCTCAATGCCCTTGAATCAAATATTGAGCATAGAAAGTGTCACACTAGTGTTTCTGAATGTTCTGCATTTCTTGAGAATCTGCCGTCTTTGGGGATCCCTTTGTGCACAGGAATCAGGATGAATTAATCAGGGTTAGTAATTAGAAAAACAAAAATTAAGAACAGGGATACTGCATGCCCTTGTTACCAATATAGCAGAAAGCTCATTTCAACCTGGCGCAAAGCAGTTAGTTCTTAAAGACAAAGCTGATTGATCTATGTACCCTATAAATTCAAGATACTATTATTTCTACTCATAGCACTACAGCAAAAGAGCAACTCAAAAATAAAACAGCCAGGCTTGATTCTAAAGTGCTAGAAACAGCTGAAAATTCAAATTTAAAATAAAAGGCAAGACAATATGAAATGTTAATTATCACTTGCATTTGTGGTTTTTGTTCTTTGCACTTCAGGATCGTTTCACTTCTCTACTCTGAATATATTTATCATGACATATTTTACAAGGACTTATCTTCACAGTATTACAATTCGCAAGTATACCTGAGCAGAACTCTTGCTTTTTCTGGCTAAGTGTAAGACTGACAGTCCACACAGGCAAGTGGCTTAGCATTCAGTGAAGTCCAGTGTAGCAGTAGCAGTAGCTGCTAATATACACCCCAAAAACAATCAAATCGCCTCACTTTCAGCACTGCCACACTTATCCACATGACCATGACATCATAAAGTTTACAGATTATTTAAGGAACAAGTTAAAGTGAGTAAACACGTGTCTGTGGAGGCAGCTCTGCCGGGTTGCTCACCTGGTTTCGATCCTCAATATCAGTACTTCAAAAGGAAAATATATAATCTCTATGGTGAAAATAGTAGACCATAATCAATGACAAAGTCTAAAAGTATTCCCTGTGAACCAAAAAACATTTCAAGGACTTAAGTCCCTGGCCTAACCATACTTCTACAGAGAGTATAGTTTAAACAAATTTAACTTTTACCTGTATACCAACTAGATATTTTTTAAGTTCATGGAATTAAATATTTTGAGGTTAATAATAATAATAATAATAACTAAAATCCCAGAGCTGCTGTATGCTATGTAACACGTTTCAGTGACAATTTCTATTTTCCTAGGCTTATGCTTAGCGTCTTCTCAGTTAAAGGAGTCAGGAGAAGCATGTGCAGAAGAGACAGGGGCCTTTAGCAATCTTAGCTATTTGAAGACCATGCTCTCCCAGTTTTGAACAAATGCATGAAGGGGGGTTTACTTTGGATGTGATTTGATAAGAACCTCAAGATATATTCTACAAGATGATTATTTATTTGTGTAACTTACTATTGCAATGCATGTAGTGAGTCACCAGAGGATAAATGCATAAATAAAAGGGCCTATTAAAAATAACAACAAACATGGCTAAGCTGACAAGAGATTGTCATGTAAATATTGCCTTATTATTTTACCAACATCTCTGAAAGGTAACCAACACCTACAAAAATTAATAAGTAAAAAAAAAATGAAAAGCCATTAGGAAAACAAGTCATCTAGTTCCTCATATAAAACCTCAGGAAGTTTAGGGACTGGAGACCCCAAACTCCAAGGATGAATGGACAATGAGGACCATAAACCCCCTCCTCTATTGACCCTGCTGTGCAACCACATAGCTTCTCTCCAACTCCAGAGCAGGGACAGATATGTCAGCATAAAACAGAGAGAAAGAGAGAGAGAGAGATTGTGAAAGAGAGAGACCTCTGCAAAATTACTGAAGACAGAACTACACATCCAAATATCAGAGTAAAGTGATTTACAACCTAGAATTCTACCACCAGCAAAGCTATTATTTAAAGGGAGGCAAAACAATGAAATTTTCAGATGTGAAAATCTAACACACATATACACCTCTCTCTCTTTCTCTTTCTCTCTCTCTCTCTCTCTCTCTCTCTCACACACACACACACACACACACACACACACACACACACACACATACTCACACCACTTCCCCCATCTCCTGCCTTTCTAGTAAATCAAAAAAGAGAGAAAACAGAAAACTATTTTAACACATGAAGCCAAATAGCTGGCCAGAGCTAACTAAGTAGCAGGCCAGAGAACATTCAAGCCTGACTGAGACCATAGGCTCATTAGAAATCCCTCAAAGAGAACCTGAGAGATTCATACAAGGTCCCTCACAGAAGGGGAAATGAACAAGATCTCCTGAGCATATGGGGGGGGGGCAGTGAGTGGAGAGGGAGCTAGGAGAAAGAGAAGGGGAGGAGAGGAAAGCATGTGGGACTAGGAAGATTGAGACAGGGGAGGAATAGATGAGAGAGAGAGAGAGAGATCATAAAATAGGAAGCCATTATAGATTTGAAGAGAAAACTACTCTAGAGAAATGTCCAGAGACCTACAAGGATGACCCCAACTAACAATTAGAGCAACTGTGGAAAGGCTAACTTAAATGCCCTTCCTTGATAATGAGACTGATGACTAGCTTATCTACCATCATAGATCCCTCATCTAGTAGCTGATGGAAACAGAAGCAGACACCCACAGCTAAACACTGAGCCAAACTCCTGGAATCCAGATGCAGAGAGGGAGGAGTGATAAGAAAATGGGGACAAGACCAGGCTACAAAAACCCACAAAGACAGCTGACCTGAACAAGGGAGAGTTAATGGACCCCCAGACTGATAGCTAGGAATCCAGCATTGGACCGACTCAGACCCCGTGACCATGGGTCTCAGTTAGAAGTCCTGGGCAGTATAAGTGATCTCTGACTGTGGAAGCAGGATATATCTCTGGTGCACAAAAGGACTTTGGGAGCACTTTACCCATGGAAGGATACTCCCTTAACCTAGAGGCAGGAGGGAGGAGGGAGGGCCTAGCCCCTACTCCAAATGACTTGACAGATTTTGTTGATCCCTCCTAGAAGGCATCACACTCTCTGTGGAGTGGGGGAGGGGATGGGATGGGAAGGGGAGGTCATGGGAGGGAGGGAGGGAGGGAGGGAGGGAGGGAGGGAGGAACGGAGGAAGGGAGAAAAGGAAGGAGGGAGGGAGAGGAAACTGGGATTAAAAGAAAAAAGAAAAGAAATCCCTCAAAGAAAGAACAAGAAGGATAACCTGATAGGTCTAGATGTATTCAGAAGACAGTTTCGCTTGTCTTTAGTGACAAATCAATGATATGCACATAAGAAATCAAGTAACAGGAGCAACACTTTGCAGTCATTGATCCAGAAGAAAAAGCAATTACTTGAGAAATGCAATGTTTCCCATAACATCTGCCTGGTTATAACACTTCAGACTCAAAAAATTCACATTCACTGTGTTAGAAAGGTAAGGAAGTCTGTGCACTATGTAAAATGGGAGGGCTATATATACCAAAGACAACAAACTGTCAAACTGCATAGCAGGAAAGCAAAACATTCTGTCTAGTGCAGAGAGAAAAGAGAAGCTAGCAGCATTAGAGTGTGGTAGTCCAAACCTGCAAGCCTAGCACTTTGGAGGCTACTGAGGAAGACCAAGTTCAAGACCAGCAGGCTCTACACAATGAGATCCTGCTTCAACAACATCCCTAGAAAAAAGAAAAGAATGAAAAAACTAGCAGCACTAGTATATGTTGTAGAAATATAAAATTATATATAAATATAAAATTAAGTACAAAAGATAACCTTTTGAGAAACAGTTATCTGTGGGAGGCAGGAAGAAACAGAAGCAGAAATTCTTAATAAGGAACTGTTGTTATAAGCCTAGTATTGTACCAACTTCTCAATATATATATATATATATATATATATATATATATATATATATATGTTTGACCAAGATTTTAAAAAGATCAAAACATGCGCATCAAAAACTATTAAGAACATTAAATCTACTGCTTACTGTATCTTTACTCACTCTCTCCTCCCTGTAGGTCTTCTCTCCCCTGGGCACAAGGAAGTGGGATGGGAAAGAAGCAGGAGTGGGCAGGGAGACAAGGAAGATCACAAAAACAAAGTATTCATAAAGATGCCAGTGGGGTGCATTGCTTGATATGCTAATTCTCAGAGTTACTGCTGATAAGGAAAAAGGAATAGCCTTCATCTCATTCCTTTGAAATGCTTTCTGCTACAGCCATTCCAGCTGTGATGTGTTTTGAGCCTCAGCCACTCCTCAACCTGCTAGAACACATTAAGTTTGAACCATATGAACAAATCCATGCTTTCGCATGTAAACACGGTAACTGCCTGTAGTCTGACTTAATGGCTCATCATCATCACCACTACCAAATTCTGAGTTCATCACTCAAATGTCTCTTGCTCCTATTTATTTTGTGCCCTGCTCTATAGTTGGATGTAGTTCAGATGTTCGGCTATGGTCTTTGCTCCCACAAGCCAATGGAGGTATTGCCTCTACAATGCTCCTTCTAAAAGACGGATTATAGCATTACTGTAACTCAGCACTGCCAGAATCAAGATGAGCTCCTTCCCACTGCCATGTGCTACCTATTGCCCACCTCCCTCCTGGTCCTGCACACTTGTTCCCACCCCAACTCAGTGCTTGAATCTAATTTACACAGGTGTTTCTTCAATACTGATGTACATATATGAGAGATCACACACCTCCCTAATGTTTGGCACCTTTAAATCAGTTAATAACCACTACTTAAAGGAAAATTCAGTATTTTTTTCCGTGATCTAGAAATTAACCAGGATATTGAAGTTTTTCTAAAAGCCAAGACACTGATAATGTTTACTTAAGCTTCAAATGGGACAGTGACAGTAAACTCTAGCCAGATTATAACCTGTAGTGACAACACAGTGGAAGAGAGCAAGGAGAAGAGCAGGAAGAAAGGAGACAATCAGGAAGTTAGCTTCATAAGATACAGTGTATCCATGGATGGGCAGAAAACATTTTCCTTAAGAAAAAAAAAAAAAACAAAAAAACAAAACCAAAAAAAAACAAACAAACAAAAAAAAAAAACGCTAAAACTAGACCTTACAGCTGGTCTTAGACAATAGGTTCATGCAATATTGGCACCTCTATTTGTTTTCTGGGGAACTGTCGTTAACTTTTAAAAGTTGTCCAACCAGTTCTCAAACTCATGCCCCATCCAACCAACAAATGCTTAATTAGTTTTGGATCTTTGTTTAAACTGACAGCTGTGGTTCAAAAATCCCCCAAGGTCAATATTACAGTTTGCATCGTAAACTAGTTCAATGGCCTAAAGGTTTTCTGTGGTTCTGAGGTTGTTATTTTTTCATTTTGGTTTGCAAAGGAATTGCTCCATAGCTCTGTGCCCTAAATATGCCTTATTCAAATATAAAACCATCTTCACAGCATCTGGACCAATAAGCACAGAAAATGGAAACGGGAGCTATTCCTTGCCTATTCACTGTGCAGACATCCACCAACCTTGGGCCTGGCAGAGAGTTTGGGAAGCAGGACCTAATCAAAGTGGTCTGAAGCAATGCCAGCCAAAGCCCAGGAATGGAGGGAGAGCTCACATGTTCCCATAGGAAAGCTTCGGAGGGGAGGCCCTGCCTCTGAGGCTATGTACTCTGCTTTACAAATAATATTGCCAGGTTTATTTATCTAGTTTCTAAGCCCGAGGCAGGACAGAAATAAGATATTAGGGGGAGAGCCGTGGGAGAGGAGCTACTTGCAGCATACTGGAAAAACTGAGTGCAAAACAGACAGCTGCAGCCTAATGGAGAGAAGGAAACAAAAGAATTCAAAGCACAGCTGCACCAGGGGCTGAGGTACACACTTCCCTCATCCATGAGACCTGGGAGTAGCCCATACCACATTGTAGGGAAGCATAAAGAAGTGACAACCAAAAACAGTGTCCTCTGGTCTCAAGAAAAGGATTCTCCCAGCACTCCTGCTGGGGTGTACCCACAGAGGTAAGGGAAGGTGAGGGAGAATAGGATGCATTTACTTTGACCAAAGAAACAAGCATAGACCCTTAATAACCAAAACAAAAACCAGTCTCAGTGTCAATAACAATTACTCAGTGGTGAAGGGATCCACAAACCATCAGTAAGGACGGATTTTAAAACTGTGCTGAGATGCTTAGTTGTGAGATTTTTAAATATCTACTCAACAGTACAGAACCTGAAAGGATACCAGAGCTGTGGTTGGATCTAGAGCCTGGAGTCTGCTCCACAACTAACTGTGGGTGATCTTTGCAAAGAGGTTCTGCTTTCATTTTTTCTCTGGGAGCACTGAGACAGTTGTGAAGTATGACTCCCTACAGCCCCTCCACACCAATTCTATCTTTACCTGGTTGCTCGATAGGGACACATGGCCACAGGTTTAAAAAGCTACCGTGGAGTATAAGCAATTAAAAGGTAGGTTCTTGATGGTCCTCAGGTCTTGAGAGAACCTCACAGAACAGAAGGAGCAGGCGAAAAATCACAACTAATTCGGGTGGGAATTGAATTCCTTTGCTGAAGTAAACTGGCAGAGAAGGGATACTTGCATGGACCCTACGGAGCCCTTGGATACAGGCCTCCTCTCGGCAGCTAAGCCCAAGGAAACCAAAGGGAGATGTATCCATGGGGAACAGAAAACAGAAATGACTTGAGACTACTACACAAGGACAACCTAAAGGCACCAAGCTTCTAGAGAAAAAAACAGATGTGTGGCATGCCAAAGCAACAAGGCAGCATATCATCCTCATAGCACTTACTAAGCTCCAACATGGCTCAAGAATGACAAAGTACTTCAATGTGCCTCAGAGGCAAATACAGATCAGGATGTTTTGGATATAGATGGATGCCTCATCAGAAGTGCTCAGCATGGCAAACAGCACAGAGAAGTCTAGTCAACATACCCACTTGGAAGTATATTTAACATGTTCAACCCCGTGCTATTTTACAGGTTAGCTGCACCAATAATAATGATTATAATAAACTTTTTAAAATACAAAACAAAAACCAGTCTTCTACCATGCCCATCATAGGTTTCATAAGTCCTGGAAGACATGTCAGTAAAATATAATAGTTAATATATACATGAGACTGGACCTCATACCATTTTATATTTGTATGTAGAAAAGGAAAATAAAAAAAGTTTTCTTATTTAATCACAGTGTATTATCCAGAAATGGAACAACTGTGTCAGCTATGGCCACTCTGCTAGCAGAATTTTCATCATCAAGCACATATGTGTCTCTCTGCAATTACACACAAATATACAAACTGGACAAAGAAATCCATTTTGTAAGTGAAGAACCAAGCATAACAACATTAGCAGCATTGTGAAACAGGGGAATAGATTTTTATTGATAAGGAAACAGTCTTAGAATGTTATTGTTGGTTGGTATTTTAACAAAATGTTAATTTTTTCAACAATTATATACTAAAGCTCTTCTCTTAATTTTTAATGGCCTGCTGTTCTCCTCTGGAACTAACCATGAAGGGCTATTTCTCCATATCTTCTCGTATTTCCCCTTTTTTTCCAGTTCATCCTTTACTCTTACCAAAAACTGAATGTGTCCTGATGCGTTAAGAGTTCAAGCTATAAGATTTGTTTGGCTTGTTTTATTGTACTTTGTCACCCTGTCCCATTTCAGAAGTCCTTAACTGGACGTAGTATACATGGCTGTTTCTCTTGCTGCATACACAATAGTCTGATATCCGTACTGTTAGCATGCTCTAATGCTGACAGCATGGTCTATCTATATTGTTCTCCCATTCTCTGGTCCTTCTTGCATGTTATGGTTCCTTATATCCTTGAGTCCAGATATGTTTTTTATCAGGAGATAAAGCTTTTGACAAATGGATTGTAGAGTTTCAATACAAGTTATTTTCATTTTTCTGTATGTTACAAATAAATCATACTGACATCGTTATGCAGATAGAAAAAAGATAACTATGAACTTTATTTCATGACATTAAAAGGGATAAAATATATCAAATAAGAAGAAATAGATGGACTTGTTCTCCCTGGCTACCTCTAAGAAAGATGTCATCTCCCCATTCAAAGTTCTCTAGTTCCTCAAATACCACATGTACACTTCTGCCTCTGGACTTTGCAGTTGTCCTTTGCTCTGCCTGGATCAATCCTTTCCTATTCTAAAAATGTATGCATTGACCCACACTTCTTTCAAATGTATTCCCCTATTGTATTTAAATGACTCTCAACCTCCATCATTCTCTGCCTCTTATACCTTACAGCTATTTTTCCTTAACTCATTGACTACAATATATTAGATCCTCAATTTGTCCATTCTGTCTGATCCTTCTAGATTTTAAATTTTAAGCATAAGAAATCACGAACGTCATTTGTTTATTTCTGTTTCCCAATCTGGCAAAAAAAAGAAAGAAAGAAAAGAAAAAGAAAAAGGAAAAAAATTCCATAACAGGAATGCAGTAACATGAATGGATGAAAAACTTCCTTATATTCTTTATAGCAGAGAGATTACTAGCAGGAGTCTGAGATGATGAATTAGATAGATTCTTGGCCCTCCTTCCCAAGGCTCTGCAGACATGCTCTCTAAGATACTGAACTTACACCAGAGGTTTTCTCTGAAGACTGTTTCTAGTACTAAGAAGTACTGGAAAGCCTTTGAACTTTCAAATTAGCAAAAACTCAAAGGTTATCAAAAGCAAATTAAAAAATTCTTGAGGCTGGTGGAGAGACAGAAGCACTCTGGCTCTGCAGGGTTTGGTACAGCAATGTGTACTATGAGCCTTTAAGTGTAATGCATTTTTCACTATGTATTGCCTCATTTGGGATAACTTTAGAGCTGGGGTGATTACTCAGCAGCTAAGGGCACTTGATACTCCTTCAGAGGGCTAGTTTGGCTCCCAGAATCCACATTAGGTGGCTCATAAGTGCTTTTAGCTCCATTTTCAGGAGATCTGATGCCCCTTTTTTGGCTCCAGTGAGCACCCATGTGCTCAAGATGGAGTGCACGAGTGTGTGCATTCAGACACAACACAAATATTTTTTAAGAATAATATTGTTGTCACAATTGCATAGCACTACTAGCTCCATTGTACAGATGAGAAGTCTGAGGCACCCAACAAGTTAATAAACTGCCCCGAAAACACATCTCCCCTTTTTCAAGACAATAAAATGTAAATATTACACATGGCTTCCCACAACAATGATCTTATTTTTCTTCCTCTTTGGGAGCTAAATGTGCTTGTATGCTGAAAACTGAAGTCAATAAAACATAGGCTACAATTACAAGCAACTCTGGGCATGTGTTTCTCTCACTCAGTGGCTTCCTGTTAGTAGGAATGCAGACATGATAAATATCTGGTACAGCCATATTGGACTCAAGATGAGCGTGGGAATGAGGATCACAGGAGGTGGGGCTGTCAGCTGACAGGAATCTGGATCTTGACCTTGCCAGAAGCCATATCTCTCCTGCACAACCTTTTTACAAGACCCTTTTTTTGAACAAGGAAGAAATAAACTTTGATGTAGTCTAAGGCGTTGTTACTTCGGGTTCCCTGGTTATCTGGATCTGTAAGCTAACCAAAACTAGTTCTATCAGGCCTGTCGCTGGTTCCTTGTTTCTTCTTAACGTGGTACTTGGCTAAACTGACTTGACTTCACACTAGTGACAGTTTCTATGAATTATGCATTCCATTTAGCATTTTCAAAATTCCCCTTGTGAATGAGTATTTATTGTCTCTTCTCTTGACCCCAAAGAGCAACAAGACAGCCATACAGAAAAACCCATTATTAGAATAATAGTCAGTAATCACTTCCCTGAATAATTGACTGCCAAAGACAATGCAATGAGGTAGATCTCCATAACATAATAAAACAATGAAAGGTATCCCAGTTGACTCAATCTTTCATTTCTTCATAACCCTATTTCAAAGGATTAAGAGATGAAGATCTTAGGATTTGAAATATTCTTGAGGGGAAATCTAGCTGAAATGATGAGGTCTGGCTCCATTATGATCTTCTCCTGTGTGCCTAATAAATTTGTATTGAGACGAGCAAAAGGCAAGAATTTCAGTGATGATACCATCTATTAAGGCTAAAGAAGATAGACTACCTCTTAAGCGGTGGGTGAATGAGAGACTTAGCTTATTAACAAGGTAGAATAAGTCTGATGAGTAATGTGTTGATTTATGTCAGGAAAGTTATCATAACACAATAATCCATTAACCCCATGTAAATAATAACTAAAACATTAACTTTCCCCTCCTGGCATGGGACAGGGGGGGGACAGTCCTTGGTAAAGACTAATTATATCCCATTTGTTGAGAATTTCCAGCCAGGTCCTAAATCAGCCTACATACTAAGAAATACTATATAATATATATGTAATACCTTTTTTCTCCTAAAAATGATGGGGACTCGTAACTGCTAGCCAAGGAGAAAAATATACAGGCATTCAGTTTGAGTAAAACAGATCAAGGCTTTCCCACACATACAGTTACTAAAATGAAAAAGCAAGCAGTCTTGTTACTCAGTCTTGTTTAACATGAAAGATCTAATCTTTTAGACACAATAAAACTAATGTAGGTTAGCAGAATCAGGGGCATGTGATTTAATAGTACATGCTAGTGATCATATAAACAACTTCTGATGTAACCAGTGTCATTTTGCCTATCGTATGCTTTCAATGGATGATCTTAGAGGATATCTAAGACAGCCCCAGTCCCATTTCCACTCACAGCAGAAAGCTATGAGAAAATCTAGTTCATGCTGACTTTCCCCATGTCAGGGAGGTCTAAGCTCAAAGTGAACATGAAGAGGCTGTAGGGCTAACCCACCACAGGAAGGTCCTGGCACCACAGAGATGTAAAAGCAGAGGGTTATGGTGAGAAATAATCTTAGTGTTTGGTCTTCAGGTACTGAGGGGGAAGAAGGAAGGAAGACAAAGGGAAGGAGAGTGTGGAAAGTCCCAGAGTGACAGAAAGCAAGTCCCAACAATTCTGCCTTCCTGGCAGAAGTACTCACTAGTCCCAGGCCCAACCTAACTGGCATAGGGCCTAGCAATCATTTTCCTCAATGAAGTCTACATTTTCTTATCTGTAGTACGGTGTGTGTGTGTGTGTGTGCTGTGTCGCTTCCAGATCAACACATTTTTTTAGGGGAAAACAGGTTGAAGAAACACTGAGTAATCACCAGAAAGTCCTTTCCTATGTAATAACAGCACAAAGTAAAATATGTCAAAGGCGGTACAGTCAATGAGGATGTGTTTCATTTTCATGAAATTTAACCTTTCATTCTATCATGATCATGAAAGCACACAATGAAAACATGTATGACTAATTTCATTAAGCCATTCCTTCCCACATTGGTGAGACAAAGATCAACACAGTTTGAAATGAAGTAAGAATGGGTCCTTAAAATATCAGCCCTAAGATGAAATATATATCCAGTGCAATTAGAAAATGTACTGTGCAGATGTTAGACTGTTTTCATTTGGGATAAGAGATGTTTGACTGTGATTGTAATTGGCTAGTTTTCAAGATTTGGGTTTTATTGTCAAAACTGTTTATCTGTCCATCCTTAAAACCCGCATGTTTACCTATTCTGCCTTAAAAACAAACACTGAAAGAAAGAAAAAAAAACAGCTGCTATGCTTCAGGCTGTTTAGAGTTACAGGATAGCTGACTTCAACAGCAACCAAATACTAAACTTTCCAGTAATAAAAAAAATAAAAAGTTCCTTGTGTATAATACATTGATGTGGAACTGACCTGGGCTGTGTGGCAGATTCAAATTGCTGTCAAGGCAGCCATATTTTTCTCAGCCTTGTTATTCCTTACATGTTTTCACTTTGGGGGCTTTTTTTCCCTCTGGTTTTTCACAAAGTAAATAAAAGTCATCACTGGAAGCTGTCAAAAAAAAATCCCCTTGTTAAAGGCTTATGCAGGTCTGAGAGCAGGTGGTGGGAGAGAAGGGGAGTTGAGAATGGATAAGCCAGCCCAAATGATATAAGAAAAGGTGTTATGGAAACCCACTACAATCCTGCTGGTGTAGATTCCTAACTTTAAAAGAGAATAAGTAAACTTCCCATTTCCTTCTTCCAGGTGGGGACATAGGGATGGACAGTAGAGCCATCTTCCTCCTCAGCATTAGTCTTCTCTTTAAGCATCTTCTGATCCTTCATGGATGGGGCTCCAAAGCTCATGCTGAGATTTCACTTGCTCCTCCAACCACTGAAGGAAAAATTTGGACTGGGATTCTTCAGAAATTATTGCATTTTTCTTGGAAAAAAAACTATCCTCCCTTCCCCACATCCTTACTTTGTAACCTAACATAACAGACAATTCACTTCTGTAGTGCATGTTCCAAAATCAATTATAAACAGGTCCCATCTTCTTGGAGCCTAGACCTGTTCACAAGGCAGGAGAATAAAGCCAATGACTCTAATATAGTGTACATCTGGGTTTTACATAACTTGAGGGGTTTTTTTGTTTTGTTTTGTTTGTTTTGCAAATAGTATAACACTGTAAGACATTGAGAATTGGAAGATATTTAATAATTAACACTAAGGTCTAAAAAGAAACCTGCTAGCACTGACATATGGTATGTATACCCTCAAAACAACACAGGCTCTATCACCATTCCTCTTGGTGATATTGCCATTCCCAAAGCTAGATTTTATTGCTGAAGACACAGCATGTTTTGGTTACAGCACACAGGGAAATCAAACCAGAATTGACTTGAAAACTTCCTCCCTGCTTGGTAGCTTTCAAAGTGACAAATGAGGGAGAAGAGCCACCATATTTACTTACACACAGTGGTGGAACCTACATGCTACAGTATCAACCAGGCAAGATATGCCCACAGATACAATGACTTGTTACTGGGGTAACCAACTATTTTCTGACCAGATTCAAAGTTGGCTCCACAGGTGATTCATGCGTGGCATTGTAAAGCTGGCCAAAAGCCTCTATCCAGAAGGGCAACCTAGCTACTACTGTTTAGCTAGAGACACATGTTGTCAAATTACCTTCTAATTATTATGTTAATATAGACTAGTGATGCTCTCACCCTTGGTATGAGAAGCTTCTTTGTGCAGTGGGTAGCACTCATAATTTGTCAAAGGTGCTGAGAACAAGTGATTTGAATGCTCAGCTCAAAATGAGACACGGATACCAATGCCCCCAGTGCTCAGAGAATATCATAGAAGAGGAAACAGAAAGAACATAAGAGCTGGAGGGTAAAGACTGGTGCTGTGCTGTGCTGTGAGATGCTGTCATGTGAGCATAACATAGTCATTGCACTCATGAACTTATAGTCACTATGGTTACCAGCACGAGACCTAAACAGATCAAGCCAGTTAATAATTCCAACATGGATGAGGGAGGGGTTAGTTAGTAAGGCTCCAACCAAGGCTGAGGAACCTTTGACAAATGATGGCTATGCACAGAAGGGGAGTCAGTTTTCTCCCACAGTGTGGCAAATGGTAAGTTGCCCATGCCCATGTAGGCAGCACTAATTGGACTTAGTTAGTTATAAGTACAATAAAGAAAAGAACATACAGGTAGGAAAGGCACATGCTGGGGGGGGGGGGATCGGGAAGGGTGGAAGCAGAGAAATTACACATATATGATCAAGATATACTATATACATATAAAAAAGTAAATGTTAAATGAAGGTAAAGGGTTTAAATTAAATAACAGTCCATACAGTAGGCAAGAGAAGCCTTCATCCTAATATGCAAATAACTGAAGCTACAATAGCCAGCTAAAGAAATCATTGTCAACATCATTTTATTCACTTCGCCTCACATGGACAGACATTTCTTCCAACTGCTTCTGTACATTCAAGATCCAAATGCACATGGACTTTGCCACTTACATTTTCAAATCGGGAATCTGATCATACAAATTGGAAGAAAATATTGGGCAGTGCCTGTACTAAACAACATAGAAGATAATCTGAATTTTATAAAGAATTAGCATCTCATTTTTCAAGTAATTCCAGTCTCAACAAAACAGAACTCGTGTTAATAAACTGTATTTGTATCTAACAATGAATAAATTTATTTTGTGAGAACAACTTCTGGCTTGGTTCAAATCAACTGCAATAACCAAGGCAGCTAACAGAAAAGGAATCTATGGGAACTAATATAAATCTTTTATTTTCTATTCTAAAATTAAAAATACATGAACATTTTATATTTAAAGAAAGCATCCAAATATATAATAGATTTTGAAATCTTACATTAAAAAATATAAATTTGCTGGGAGGCAGAATCAGATAGATCTCTGAATTTGAGGTTAGTCTGATCTAGGACTATACAGAGAAATCCTGTCTTGAAAAAAATAGTATAACTTGACTTGGATGTACTCATAGGAAGAGAAAATAAAGTACTACATAAAGCATTAATTTGTCATATAGAGCCCAAACCATTCCAAACCATGACATTGTTTGTGTGCCCAGATCTCAATATATTTCTATAATATGCCTCCAATAAACAAAAATCTGTTCCCAAGATAAAGTTCAAATTTGAACAGAGATGAGAAATTGTTTAAACAGTATACAACAGTATCTGATGTTTAAAAGAATATAACATATGTATTAATGTATATTCATTAACGCATTTCAAAACTAAGCTGAAGTCAAACACCCACAACTAAACACTGACCCAAACTCCTAGAATCCAGTTGCAGTGAGGGAGGAGTGATGAGCAAAGGGGTCGAGACTAGGCTTGAGAAACCCACAGAAACAGCTGCCCTGAACAAGGGGGAGCTCGTGTACTCCAGTCCCACAGCTGGGAAACCAGCAAAGGACCAACCCAGAACCCCTGAAGGTGGGTGTTAGTTAGGAGGACTGGGCAGTCTATGGAGCCTCTAGTAATAGATCATCCCTAGTATATATAATAGATTTATCCCTAGTATATGAATGGACTTTGGAAACTATTCCAGATAGAGGGATACTGTCTCAGCCTAGACACATGGGGGAGCGCCTAGGCCCTGCTCCAAACAATGTGACAGACTTTGAGGATCCTCCATGGAAGGACTCACCTTCTCTGGGAAGCAGAAAGGGGATGGGATGGGGGATGGTGGGGGGACAGAGAAGGGAACTGGGATTGACTGTAAAACAAGCTTGTTTCAAATGTAAATTTTAAAAGTCAAAAAAAAATAAGCTGAGATATGATATGTACAGTCTGGTTTTAGTTCAACATTTTAAAAAATCCTTTGTGTGTGAACACACACACACACACACACACACACACACACACACACACACCTTGTACTAAGAAATTGAGGTCCAAGTAAATGATATATAAAGTATTTGTTAGTCTGGGAAGGTAAAAAGAGCTCACAGTCAGTGCCACGGTGCATGTCTATAATACTAGCAGGAGCACAGGGGAAGACTGTCAGTTCCAGGCTGATCTGAACTATAGAGCAAGATCCAGTCTCACAAAGAAAAAGAGAAGCTGAGAAACAGAACTGTAAAAGAGAATACATAGGTTGGGTATTATTTAGTGTGTGTGTGTGTGCGTGTGTGTGTGTGTGTGTGTGTGTGTGTGTTTCTATTTCAGAATGCTTTCATAGACTAGCAGTTGAACAAACTTAATAAGAAAATCCAAAATATGAAGTCCATCTTCAGAGAATTTTAGATTGCAGATCAACTTACATTATTAATTATTTATGTGTCTTTTTATAACTTGTGTAATGAATTACACACATTTAAAAGACTCCTGATAGAGACAGTGCCAAGGTAAGTGAAAACAGGATGGACACTGATGACTATGAGTATTGCTGAAGGAAAACAGCTAAACCCAGACAAAGAAGATCCAAAGAAACTGAGATGCAAAATGTCAGCACAGGAACAATTTGTGCAAACTTGCCCACTGGAACAAGGGATGAACCTGGCGCTTCTTTCAGTTTGAGTTTCCTAAGAGGAGCTCAGAAAGTGGAAGACCTAATCTGCTGAAGAAAGGAAAAAAATTGAAGAGACAGCCAAGGCAGACCACACTCAATGCAATAGAGAAATAAAGACGACCTAGAACCCTCCCAGGGGAAAACCGAAATGTACATTCAAGAACTTCAGCACACCCAACCAGCCTCCTTTGGCTGTCTTGTTCTGAATATCTCCTGACAACCATAGAACACCCTGGCTCATCCTGTGAGGATGCCTGAGCATCTAACCACAGAACACTCTGGTTTATCTAGTGGGGATGGCTGAGCATCTCTAACCTTAGGGGAACAGCTTGGCCTACCCAATGGGGACACCTGAGCATCTCTAACCACAGGAGAGCACCCTGGCTTATCCAGTGGGGATGCTGAAATGACTCTGGGCATAGGACAAGCAGTGTCATGAGAAGAAGATGCTAGGCTGAAGGGAAAATGTGAAAAGGATGCTGCTGCCTAGAGATGAGAGAAAAACCTAATGCAGCAAAAAGGGAGCCAAGGCTGTAAAGAGCAGGGAGGGGTAGATGATAAGGATGAGCCACTTCTAGTGCAGGGCTATCTTCTTGTCTACAAAGAACTTAATCATTTTATGGGCAGCTCCCTGATTTAAAAAAGAAAGAAAGAAAAGAAGACTGAGGTGTAACACTGTGATGTTTGTTTCTTTAAACTAGCACACTACCAAAAGTGTCTTTAGATAGCCTTGGCTTGGTGGTATTTTCAGTTGCCACTGATCTTGCCTGGTAGTATTTGGGGAGTGAAAGCTGGAGTGGAAATCTGAAGTAGGTTCTTTTTGGTTCAATTCATTGGGGATGGTGGTTTTCACATCTTCAGTTGCCTGTGATCCAGCTTATTTGAAATATTTTTTCAATTAACTAAAGACTGCTATAAATAGGGAAGGAACACTGAATCTGTTTTGTTAAATTTCCCTACACTGGAGTGAGACTGTGTGAAGTGGACAGTTTCATGAGACTGGTTCTCTCTTTCCACCTAAAGATGGTTCTAAGAAAAACAGGTCACCAGGCTTCAAAGTAAGTACCCCCAACCCCAGCAGGGTCTCTCTGAGTTGTGTAGCCCTGGCTGCCTAGAACTCACTATGTAGACCAGGCTGACCTTGAACACACAGATCTCCTCAATGCTGGGGTTAAAAGTGTGTGCCACCACACCTGGCTAAACTAAGTATTTTTACCCTGAGCCACTTTCTCAATACTTCTAAGTGAATACAATTTTTATTAGTTTTACTTTTTTTTTCTACACATGTGAACTTTTTTTCTTCTGGAGAGGAAGCTAGCTGCTTGCTTTTCATTCTGGCTCATGATTACTAACTACAGCGTTTATCTTCTCATATCTTTGACTGATTAATCCCTTTGTCTACATATCCTGCACATTGTGATGGAGGCAATAAATGGTTGAGAACATTTTCACTCATAACTGACACTCAATAACCCTGATAAAGTAACAAGAGATTTCACAAAGTCCACTTACATTTAGAGAGTGAAGACTTTCGGTTTCTATTGAAGACTGTACAGATTCTAGCTTCAGAGCATGTGATTATTAGAATGAATTTGAAGCTCTGTCCTTGAAGAGCTAACAGAAAATCATCTTCTCTTTTGTATATGAGGACTCTGCATTCTTTAACTTTCCTTACCACGTAATGGCAGACACATTCTACAGCTCCAGATGACCTGAGAAATTATCCCTATATGCATGAGTTTAAAATGCAAGGCTCCATATTGAATGCTTTGTTGACACTGGTCCTAGGGAAGGCTATGAAAGTACTGGCTATAAAGCCTTTTCCCAAGTTCTCAAAATAGAAATTGCTCAGGAAATCTGAGACTTTGTTAAAAAGCACTTTTATTTAGTTGTTCCATCTTTTACAGTCTTAATGCCCCACTTAGAGTATATTATCCTATATTGTTATTTATTCCTTTATAAATCAGACACAAGGAAAGAAGGCAATTGCCTAGGATCCAGAGTAGGCACAGCAACCAAAGAAGGAAACATCTGCCCAACAAAGGCCAGATATCAAAACCAAGAAATACTTCATCGTCTTAACTCTAGATGCTTAATCCCAATGCAAAAACACAAACATGAGTTGCCAGGAAAATGTACCTCCTACAGAACCCAAACACCCTACTGCAATAAGCTCTGAGAAGAACAACAGGGACTGAATTACAAGTATGTTTAAGAGCCTTAAAGAGAATATCAATAAATTCCTTAAAAAGACCATGAAAACACAAATAGTTGAATGAAATAACAAAAACAATTCAAGACATGAAGATAGAAATAGAGTCACTAAAAATATCCAAACCAAAGTAAATCTGGAAATAAAAAAATAAGGATGCCAAAAATAAACCTCAGAGGCAAGCATCATCAATGGATTACAACAAAGGGAAGAGGGAATTTCAGATCTTGAAGACAACGTAAAAGAAAAAGATAGCTCAAAAGAAAAATGTTAAACATTAAAAAAAAAAAATATCTGGGCACAAAACATCTGGGAAATCTGGGATGGTATGAAAAGATCAAACCTACAAATAACAGGGGTACAGAAAAAAAGAAAAAATATAAGGACATAACCTGCAGTAACTACAGAAACTGGAAAAGTAAAACAGGTCCAGTACCAGTGATCTTAGTCACGTTTCTATTGCTGTGAAGAGACACCATGACCACAGCAATATTCGTAAAAGAAGTATCTGAGAGTTCTACATCCAGAACCACGAGCCGCAGAAAAGAAAAAGCCTTTATGATAGCTTGGGCTTAGGAAAGCTCAAAGCTTACCCCCACAGTGACACACTTCCTCCAACAAGGCCACACCCCCTAACCCTTCTCAAGTGGTGCCACTTCCTGATGAACAAGCATTCAAATATATGAGCCTATGGGGGCCACTCTGATTCAAACCATCACACCAATATAGGGGGCTTGGGAGCAACAGAGAGGGGAATAGCAGGGTACAAGCAATCAGATCAGGGAAACAGGAAAAGAAGAGGTTCTTTAGGGAAGGTGAGGGAGGTAAATACAGAAAAAGATGGGAGGTGGGCAAAATATCAATAATGATAGCTGAAAAGATTACAAGGAAGAATACTATTAACTATTTCCCTTATTAAATATATATATAATACATGTAGTTTAGTGTATAAATATGCATATCTACTTTTAATGAACCTTTCTCATTTGGACTGACACTGCTCCCCTCCAAGGACCAAAGACCACCTAACAAAAACTCCAAACCAGAGATGAGGAGTTTTCTTTTGAGTTGATGACCAGGGATAAGAGACTCCCCAAACATACAATCTATTGTTGTTGCCCTTGGTTACCAGAGGTAGAAAGTAAGTCCTTAATTCTGAAGACATCATGCCCTTCAGAAACAGGACCAGAGAACCCTGAGCTGGAACTGACCTGAATGTCCCCTCCCTAGGGACTAACTTTCATGGTACTAAAAGGCAGAATGCAAGCTTTCAAAGGAAAAAGCCAACCATCAGGCCTACACAGCCAGCCATGATGCCTATTAATCAAATTGAAGACCACCATGGTGTGATAACTCTTGGTGCAGTAGTGGCACACATACCTTGGCAATATCCAACAGCTCTTTAATTGGACTTAAGATCTGCTCAAAAGAAAAGAAAAGAAAAGAAAAGAAAAGAAAAGAAAAGAAAAGAAAAGAAAAGAAAAGAAAAGAAAAGAAAGGACACCATGCCAGGTACCGGAAACCTAGCCAAATAATCAACGCCAGTGAAGTCATGGGTACTGAAGGAGAACCTACGACTACTAACTTACTAAACCAGCATAATTCCTAATAACAATCTATAGACATTTGTCCTTATACCCGCAGATAAGGGTAGTCTTCACCATTCAAGGAAACTTCTATAGTGGTCAAGAGACCACTACAGAAAACCAAGACCAATCATAATGCAGAGTTGTGGACTCCAGTCCCAAAGCATATGTTTTCAAAACACTCTAGTACCTAAGGTTCATGAAACATTGTAGAAGAGGGAGAGAAGTGAGAGCCAGAAGTTCAGGGAATTTCTGTGAGATTGCATCTCTTAGTAACATCAGACCCTACACTCACAAAGTCTCAACAACAGGACTGTCAAACACTGAGTGACGAACATTCCAAACTTTACAAGGGAAGCCCAAGAGGCCTCAACTCTATACAAGGAATTCTAGGCAACTGAGTAAAGCTGAGAGAAGGAAAGGTGTTCCTCCACAGGGAAGAGCCCAATCAGTTGTCCAGTGCCAAAAGGTCAGCCCTGAAAACATACATACAAGTATCATTATATAGACTCAACAGATTATATTTAAGAATATGTTTATATACAAATACATATGCATGTGTACAATAACAAATAGTGAAAAAAAGAATTTGAAGTATATGGGGGAGGGGGTTAAAGGGAGAAAAGGCAGCCAATTTTTAATTAAACAATGACCTCAAAAATAAACAAAATATAAAAATAAATAACTTTTTAAAGTACTTTGAAATTTCATCTTACACCAAGATCAGTAAAACAAATGACAACTCATGCTGGCAAAGATGTGGGGAAAGGAAAACACTTTTTCACTGCTGGTGGAAATGCAAAAACTAGTACAGCCACTACGGAAATCAGTGTGACAATTCTTCAGGAAACTGTGAATAGATTTACTTCAAGATCCAGCTCTACCACTCTTGTGGTAGATATCCAAAGGACTCTAGATCCTACTACAGCAACCCTTGCTCATCCATGTTGACTGCTGCTCTATTCATAATAGCCAGAAGTTGGCTGATGAATGGGTAATCAAAATTGTGGTATATTCACACAGTGGAATATTATTCAGCTATTAAAAAGATGAAACTTGCCTGTAAATGGATGGAGCTAGAAAAAAAAAAAAAATCACCCTGAGTGAGGTAATCCAGCCCCAGCAAAACAAATCATGTTTTATCTTTTATGCAGGTGTTGGCTTTATACTTTCAATATGTATGCTACCATATTGCATAAGCTCAGAGGGTAGGTACATAGAAAGGAACTGTGGATGGAATAGAATACACCATTGTGGAGAGAAAAAGGGAAAACTAGAATAGGAAAATTATACAGTGAGGGGGAATGGAAGAGAAGGGTAAAGGAGGGAAGGAACAACTAACACCAAAGGCCATTTGAAAATGCCACATGGAACCCTACTGCTATAGACGCTTCTTCCTACAATATATGAATCTGTGAAAGGAATCTAAATGGGGTCACCAAACAATATCCCAACTAGGCATGTTACGCCACCAAGTAAAACAGCCAGAGCCGGGAATGTATATATGCACATGTATGCTTGACGTGAGTACGTAACCTAGAGCTCGCACACCTGCTAACTAGTCTAGTTCACCTACTTCCATAGTGAGGTCGTAGTTCTGGCCCAGGATGCTCTGGATGAGCTCCTTGATGGTCTGGTCTGAGGCCAGCTGGGCCTCTGACTGCAGAGAGGCGATGATCTCCTCTATGCTGGTGGGGATGAAGCGTGCCACGGGCAGGGGCCAGGTGGCCTGGCTGGTCGAGCTTCCGTCACGCCCGCCTCTGGACGAGGGCCTGATCCACCGAAATCCGCTCATGCCCTCGCGCAGGAAGTAGGTGTGGATCCGCAGCTTGCGCAGCAGCCGTCCGCTTTCGTCGGCCTCGCTGCCCAGGCTGGACAAGGAGCTGGCCAGTCGGTACCGCTGGCGGGACACGTCGATCCCCGGGGCTTCGTGCGAGGGGCTCATGGCGAACAAGCGCCGGGACACCGGCTCCCCCCAGATCTTGATGAGCGGCTTGCGGAGGCGCAAGCGTGGCCGCAGCAAGACCACAGGCCGGGCGGTGCCCGCCTGCCGGGCGATGGCCGGTGGCTCTCTGGGGACACAGTGGCGCAGGTACGCCGAGCTCCGCAGGTAGAAGTCCCGCGGGCGGAAAGGCAGGGGCTTCACCGGACGGCGCCGCGTGCTCGGCGGCGCCCCCTGCAGGTCGGCCGTGGCGGAGCGCTCTGAGCTCTGCGCCTTAGACGATGAAGGCAGTGGCGGCTTGGCCGCCCAGGACACTTTTCCCTTCCCCTGGGTGCTGTGCTGCTGAGCCTCCTGGTCCTGGTCCTGGTCCTCGAGGTCATCCTCAGAGCTTGCACCCAAAGCCGACCTGACAGCCAACTTCTGCTTTAATTCGGAACATTCCTTTTTGGACTTCTGGCGAATCTTCTCAAGCTCTTTAAACATGTACGATTCTTCTCGGGCTGTAAGTCCGAAGTGCTTCGGGATGATGGACATCTTGACGAACTTGACCTGTAAAACATGCAACACCCCCAATATATATATACATAAATATATATTCAACAAAACAGGTTAATAAAATCCCAGTTTTGGAAAATGTCTCGGGATAGGAATTACTGTGTTCAAGTAATTTTATCTCTTTATCTATGGCCTTTCACAGGAACCATGAAACCCCTCTAAACCAGTAGGTCTCAAAAAGTGAGATCCTTTCATGGGAGTCACCTATGACCATCAGAAAACACAGATATTTACATTACCATTGGGTTCATAAAAACAGCAAAATTGGCAACAAAATGGTTTTATGGTGGGGGAAGGGCAGGGAAAATGTCTCCACCACATGAGGAATTGTATTAAAAGGTCGCAGCATTAACTAGCAATTTTTTTTCCCAGGATAATTCCCATGCCCCTTTGGACCTATTTTAACATTTGTTGTTTGTTTGCTATTTTTCTAGACAGGGTTTCTCTGTATTACAGCTCTGGCTGTCCTGGGACTCCCATTGCAGACTAGACTGACCTCAAACTCACCAAGACCCGCCTGCCTCTGCCTCTCTCCCTAGTGCTGGTATTAAAGGTTTGTGCCACCACTGCCCAACTTAACATTTTTTTAGACTGTAATGTTGTGTCCCACTTGCAACCCAGCAAGACTCCCCTAAGTATAGGCACAGAAACCCTAAGGTAACAGGGATAATAGAGAATAGTGGTCTCCAACTGTGCTCCCCTCCCCCACGGCTCGGACTGGGCCAGCAAACGTGTTCCTCGATTACTGGGAAGTTTCTCAAAAATATAAAAATTACATTGGACAAGTTCAAATTGGGGCATTTTCACATAAAAATATCTCTTAGGAGAAAAATTGAAATCTCTGCACTGGGTCTTATAGATGTTTGCCTCTTCCATCTCCAGCTGGTCCTAGGTGCCTCCCTTGTCCAGTCACTCTGCGTGGTGTCACTTTTGCTATGGCACAGTGAAGGAAGAAAGAGATGAGGTCAGCCTCAAGGCAGAGTTACAGGTAATGCACAAAGCCTTGAATACTAGATGAATATTTAGCTGTGAGCTACTGGAAACTACTTGAACTTTTTAACAGAAAAGTGGCTTGACAAAATTAGTACTTGGGGATGGTAATAGTACACAGAGGGAAAGGCGGACCAAGAAGCTTGATGGCTTTAACCTGAGGCCTGGAGTTGGGTAACTGAGCAGAAAGAAAACAGACATGATGTGGTAAAGATGATATAGCACCTGGTCAACGATTAAGGAAAAAATGGGATCTGGGTATGGTTGTGTAAGCCTGAAACCTAGCAGTCTGGAGGTAGAAGCAGAGACAAGTGTGAAGCCAAGGCTGGCCTCTGTACTGAGTTTTGGGGCAGTCAAGGCTATACCGCAATATCTTCCCTAAAAAATTATATATGTATGTATGTATGTTTGTGTGTGTATATGTATAAGTTTATTTATATATAATAATTTAAAATTTTAAATATCAAAAATAAATGGGAGCAACTAAAAGCACATCAAAACAACAACAACAAAAAAAAAAAAGATGCTTTGATAGTTTAGGGAGGTAACTCAATGAGAAGTTACTTGCCAAACGTCAACAAGACCCTGGGTTTCATCCTAGCTGAAAATAATAAATGAGACCCTTGTCTCACTTCACTGAAGTCTAGGCCATAACCAAATGCATAATAAAATTTTTGTTCACCCAAATGTACATTTCAAGATGGTTAAGAAGGGAAATTTCATGTTGATTATTTACTATAAATTCTAAATGCTATTGTCTTGTCAGCAGGATTTTGTAGGATACCTGTGGTTCCCATGTGAATTCTGAGATCTTGAAAGTATTGAGATTATTACTGAAAGCTGGGAGGAGCTGCAGAAAAGGACCAATGAGATACTCTGCAGGCCACTAAGGCATAAGAACAAGGGAACAAAGAAAATGGCATGAATGGGGCTCCCGGGAATCCAACAAGAGTGGCTTGAGGCATAGAACTAAACTGATGAAAACAAAAGCAGAAAATCATCCCCCAGAGGAGTGAGGGCAAGCCAATCCAGCACTCACCAATCCCAGCGCTCAGGAGGCAGAGGCAGGGCAATGAGGAGATAGAGTGCTACTGAGCCAATATAGAGACCTTGTCTACAAATAAACAAACAAACAAACAAACAAAAAATTCCAACAGTTTCTAAAAGAAAATCCAAAGCCAAGGTTCTTGGACAAGCAATTAAATAATGAAGCAGAAACAACTTCAGAATGCTGTTGTTTTTTGTAGGTCTGATTATTCAACTAGAGATCATAGATACTGAAAGAACTATTTAAGATGTAAATGTTCCCCAAGGGATTTGAATCTAAAATCACATACATAACATGGAAACCAAAGGCATCCTTTATACCAATGCTCTAATTTAAAATAGGATGGAAAGTCTTCATAAATGCCAAAAGAGTAAGTATCTAGATAA
This sequence comes from Phodopus roborovskii, assembly GCF_943737965.1. Lineage (NCBI taxonomy): Eukaryota > Metazoa > Chordata > Mammalia > Rodentia > Cricetidae > Phodopus > Phodopus roborovskii. Next base: position 7,665,847 of record NW_026126514.1, on the reverse strand, counting down.
ATGCATAATAAAAATGTACTAACACTATATGGATAAATTTTAATTTTATTGAAGGTCATAAAAATTAGACTACTAATGTTCATTAGTGATAATCCAAATATCTTAATTATAGCAGATGGTCTCAAGATATTACATTGATTTCATGTTACACAGAAATATAACATTGATATTTAAATTTTTTTGAAATTATTTAAAATAATAAATAGAATTACCAAACACTATGAAAAGAGAAATGGAGGATTTGCACACCTGCCCCTCTGTGAGAGAGTGCCTGGATAATTAAGACTTGAAAGATAAATCATAGAACTGAAACACTACCATTAGAACCAACAGGGATGGGGAAAGAATTTTGAGGTATATGAAATATATTATAAAGACAGAATCTTAGTGGTGACAGAAGGAAAAAATGCCTAATAAATCATGCTGGGGCCATTGATTGGGTACTTAGGAAAGAATTAGGCCTTGATTTTGCCAAAAATAAGCCAACATCTATTTAAAATATGTAAAATTAAATATTTAAAGCATTTATTTGCTTACTACTTACCCATATTCCTTGATTATACTCATATTAATATGAAAAACAGTTGTCTTCCTAGTAGAAGTTATTTACTTCTAGAGTAATAGGAAAAAAATTATCCCATTTACCCATTTCTGAAACATGCCATACTGACCCTAAACTGAAGGCCTTCGCAGCATGACAGAGCTGTCCTCTTGGAACTAATAAGCTTCCTTTCTGTACCCAGCTCCAACAATGATGAGTTCTGGGGAGACTAGTCCTGGGATGGCTCAATTCTATATATACCAGAGGGTTATACAAAGCAAAAACTAAAAGGTGTAGTAGTACACACCTTTAGTCCCAGTCCATGGGATGCAGAGGCAGGTTGAATTTTAGGTCAGCCTGCTCTACATAATGAGACCCTGCCTCAAAAAACAAAATGGGAAGGATAGGTAATGAGTTAAAAACTACTGTCTGTTGTCCAACCCATAAAATATGAAGTGAGTTCTAAACTTGGAGGAAGTTTCCTCATGTAAAATCTCCTCATAGTACTTCTGTCCTTGCTGTTTGCAGGAGTAACTTTGTGTTCACAGGGTGACCATCTGCGTGTGACAGAAGAGCCCACAGTGGAACAAGTCACAGACCAGAAGTACTGGGTTCTCTCTCCTGCTTAAACTTCCCTCTTCTTCATTCCTGTTCTGAGTGCCCTGCCCAACTTCTGGGCCTTGTCATTTGTTCCTGATGTTTAAACAAATGTCCATTGTTTAACACTTGTACATACATTCCCCCCGTGAAATCTGGATAGAACAGTTGTTTATTGTGTCCAAAAAAATAAACTAACAGGAAATACCGCTTCAAATTAGATAGACGGGAGCTCCCATCTGGCACTCAGGCTGGCTGGCATCTCAAGGCTTATGGGCTGCTTATGGAGTTGGCTGCCTGTGTCTCCCCACCCACCCACCCCTCAACACCACTGAATAAGGATATTACTTTAAAATTTGTTTTCTATATCTTGAGGGCAGCCTACAAAGAAAAGCTACTTCTAGTTTGAAGATGCCCAAAGAAAAATAATACAGTTGTCCCCAAATAAGTAATGCAAGAAGGGCTCAGATTTTCTGCTCATAACCCAAGCAAACTAAGTCTAACATAGTCTGAAATGGAGCAGAGTATACTTAAAAATCTTTGGAAGTCAAGCAAGAATTTCACTCTCCTGTTCTTTCCAAATTCCGAAGTGCATCCCTTTCCTGTCTCTTGTACTGGAAGTTCGAGGCAGTAGGCAGCAAAGGGTACCAAGACCCAGCTTTTGCTCCTTTGCCACCAGGCCAATTGAGGCACCAGGAAGAAACTCTGGCCAGAACTAGCTAGACACCAGCTGCTAGAGGTTCCCAAAGTGCTTCCTATAGGAACTCTACACTTCAATGCAAGCAAGCTCTTCTCTGGTTCTTAGGGCTGTTGTCACTTCTATTGGAACACAAAGCCAAAGTCTGCTCCAGGTTCATTTTTCCTTTTGAGCAAAGCTCTTGCAATATTGCTCTGGGTATCCTAGAATTTGCTGTGTATACAGGCTGGTCCTCCTCCCTCTGACTCCCAAGCATGGAATTACAGGTGTGGGACAACACACTCTTCTCCAGATTCTATGTGAAATAGACTATACCAAACACTCCCCAGGTGAATTAGGCCCAAGCTTCAGGAAGCCCTGAAACCCAAGGAAAGGAGTCCTGCATGTTAGGCCTTACTCTTCCCAAAGCTACCCTGGCAGTGGGGCCAAAGCCAAGGCCAGTAGCAAAATGGTTTACCTGGCTTGTCCTCGCAATACAAAGTTAAGGTGCCTCAACGGAGAAGTGATTCATTAAGAACAGGATCCAGGCTCTCCTAGGTCCATAGCTGAAACTTGTCCCTGGTTGCTAAATTGATGTTGATATCAACTTTACTAAAGTTCCAACAGAAACTCCTAAGCCAAGAGACAGGATGGCTTCTCAGATGGCAAAAGCTCCATCCCTGACAAGGAAAATAAAAATACTATTAAAATAATGTTTGCTTTTGAAAACTCAATGGTTAAAACAAAAAGATCTATTTGTGCTTTGACCAGAATTTCCTTAAAGTGTAAAAGAAAATATCCTATCATATAAATAATTGATGGGAGATGTCATTCTGTATATGTTTCTCATACTGGTTTAATGAATAAAGCACTGTTGGCCAATAGAAAGCAAGATAGGCGGGATAGGAGACAAGGAGGAAAGAGGAAGTAGTAAGGAGGGGTCAAGATGGAGAGACTGGGGAGACGAGTCGCTGGCCTCTTTCCCCGGTAAGAAGACCACGTGAAAATATTAGATTAACAGAAATGGGTTAATACTTAAGACAGAGCTAGCCGATAAGAAACAAGTAACAGGCCAACAGAATTATATCAAATACAGAGTCTCAGTGTATTAATTGGGGCTGGCGTGGCAGCGGGACAAGACCAGGCGGCGGGAGGAAAAACCATACTCCTTAGAAATAATTCCACTGAGAATGGAATAATAACTTCATATTTCCACACTTTCCATAATACTTGGCTACTTGATAAAGAGAGAGCCAACTATTAAAGTTGACCTGGAACACAAGTTTGCACCCATGCAACACACACACACACACACACACACACACACACACACAGCCATACATGAAGGCCAATAAGATGGTTCAGAAGCCACCCAGACTTGAAGACCTGGATTCAGTTCCCAGAACCCACATGTGTTGTGGAATACTAGTTGAAGTTGTGTTAATTTGTTTATGTTGTGAAGCATTTGTTGAATGATGCAAAGATGTGTTACATTCTTTTATGTTGCATTTGTTTTACCCTGTGAACCTGTGTAACTTCGCCTGCCTAAGGCACCAGATTGGTCTAATAAAGAGCTGAATGGCCAATAGGCAAGGCTAGCAGCCAGAGAGAATAAATAAGAGAAGAAGAAAGAATAGGAAAGGGGGAGAGAAAGATGCCGGGCCAGTTACCCAGCTACACAGCAAGCCACTGAGTAAGACGTAAAGGTATATAGAATAGAGACAAAAGGTAGAAGGGATAATTTAAGGAAAGCTGGCTAGAAACAAGCCAGGATAAGGCTGGGCATTCATAAGTAAGAATGACCCTCCATGTGACTATTTGCCAACCGGTAGCACCCCCCCTCCCAAAAAGAGTAAAGAGCAAAGAGTAGAAACAACCAACTACAACCATGGTAGAAGGAGAGAACAGACCCAAGCAAGTTGTCCTCTGACCTCAACATATATGTGCACTGGGCACATATATGCCCCCCAATAAATAAATGTAATCTTTAAAAATATACCATGATAAAACACAATATTTTGTATATAATCTAAAAGTGAAGGGGTAATTCCTTTGGGGGGGGACAAAAGAACATCATACACCGTAATAATTTTTTTTATGTATTGTTTGGTCTCCAAGTATTCGTGTGTTTTTTTTTTTTTTTTTTTGAGATTACTCTTGCTAGTTATTATTTTATACTTTTATTCCACTGTTGTCTGCTGAGATGAGGAAATTATCACAATCTTTGTGTTTGTTAAGACTACTTGTAACCTATAATGTGGCTAATTGTAGGGAAGGTTATGAGTATTGCTGAGAAAAATGTGATTTCCCTATCATGAATGAATTGTTCTGTATATGTTAAATTCAGTTCATTGTTGGTACAATTTAGCTTTGATGTTTCTTTGCTGGTTTTTAGTTTGGAAGTTCTATCTAGATGTGAGAATGGGATGTTGAGGTCTATCAGTATTATTGCATCAGAACCAGTTCTTTTATGACTTTAGTGTGTGCTTTATGAAGCTGGGGTGCTGAAGATTCAGTGCACATATATATTTATCATAGTTATGTTCTCTCGGTGAATCATCCCTTTATTACTATGTAGTGGGATATTACTTTAAGGTGTGGTACTTTTCTTTATGCTGTGGAGTATTTGTTTTAATGATGAAAAGATGTGTTGCATTCTATTATGTTGCATTTTTTTTTAACCTCTGTGAAGCCATGACTCTTTGCCTGTCTAAAACACTTGATGATCTAATAATGAGCTGAGTGGACAACAGTGAGGACAGAGAAAGGATAGACTGGGCTGGCAGGCAGAGAGAATAAATAGAAGGAGAAATCTGGGAGGAGAGAAGGAGAAGGAGCAAGATAGAACAAGGAGAGGGGAATGCCAGGAGCCAGTCAACCAGCCAGTCACAGAGTAAGTAAATGTAAGATAAACAAGATAAACAGAAAGAAAAAAGGAAAAGGAAAAATCCCAGAGGCCAAAGGTAGTCAGGATAATTTAAGAAAATGTAGTAAGAAACAAGACAAGCTAAGGCCAGCCATTTATAAGTAAGTATAAGCCTTTGTGTCATGATTTGGGAGCTGGGTGATTGGGCCCCCAAAAGAGCAAAAAGGAAAGGAAGGAAGGAAGGAAGGAAGGCAGGAAGGAAGGCAGGAAGGAAGGAATGAAACCAAAAAAAAAAAAAAAAAAAAACAATGCTCCATGTCTCTTCTGATTGTCTTGTCATTGGCTTGAAATCACTTTGCCAGCTCATTTGCATCTTCCAACTGCATGCTAGGTTTGTTTCCAACTTTGACTCTCATATTCTGGATATCTTTTCTAGTTTTGTGAGTTCTTGGTAACAACAGATACTTGGATCTTGTTTATCAATTCAGTCAGCTACCCTGTGTCTTTAGTTGGTGAGTTAGGGCCATTAATGTGTAAGGTTATTATTGCTAAGGCTTTGCTCTTTCTGGTGATTATGTTGGTAATTTCTCTGGTCCTTTGTTTATTGGTAAGTCTTTTCTCCCTCTCCTGCTGGCATAGGAATTTTGAAGATTTGTGGCACTGAACATGACCAATTCTTTCCCAGTTCTCTGTTGATCTCTTCCCTTCAAGGAATGCATTCTTTCCTCTTGTGCTAGCTAATTTTATGTTAACTTGATACAAGCCACAGTCATCTGAAAGGAGGGACCCTCAACTGTGAAAATGCCTCTATAAGATCAGGTTCTAGGCAAACCTGTAGAGCATTTTCTTAATCAGTGATTGATAGGGGAAGGTCAGCCCATGTAGAAGATGAGATCCTTAGGCTGGTGGTCCTGGGTTCTGTAAGAAAGCACGCTAAGCAAGCCATGACGAGCAAGCCAATAAGCAGCACTTCTCCATGCCCTCTACATCAGCTCCTGCCTCCAGGTTCCTGCCCTGTTTAGTTCCTGTTGTGATTTTCTTTGTTATGTATATTTATTATTTTAACATGCTGTATAAAGGATCCTTTCTGGTCTTGCCTATTAAGTGTCCTAAATGTTGACTGGATATACACCTTTTCACCTAGATTCAGGAAATGTTCTGCTATGATTGTTTTAATTGAAAATGTTTTCTAAGCCTTTAGAGTGAAATTGTTCTCTAAGTCTGTGTGTTGTGTAGCAACTTCTTCCATTTTGAAGGGAAGGAAAGAAGCTTATAAGAATTAGGAAGAAGAGGCTTGCAGGTCTCCGAACTGATGAAGTTTACAAGATCCCAAGTCTCCTCCCTCTATGAGACAAGCAGTAACACCTGCTGGAGAAAGACTCTTCTTCTGCCTGTGGGTTGTTCAGGGAGCTCCAGGGATGCAACTTTCATGAGTCATTGCCCATGCAGAATGGGCTTTTCAGTGATTCAGCTGCCTTTGAGTCATCCTTTTTCCTGTAACCCCAATAAACTCAATGGTTCACTAAGCTAGACTTGGGGGAAATCATTTCTTTGATCTGTAGTGCCCTATCTGGAGTGAATAGGCATGAATTCAGGTATCCCTTGGAAAGATGACACAGCATTAATCACAGATGTAGTTTTTCCATAGTGGCCAATAGATCTCAAATGTTTCGTTCATGTAATTTTTTTATTAATTTTTCTTTGTAGTTAACTGGACATTCCAACTCTTTTATATTGTCTTCCCATAGATCCATTCTATTGGTGAATCTTTCCACAGAGCTTCTTATTTAACTTCTTGAAATTTTCATTTCCAGTTTGTTTTACTACTTTTCCTTACTGAATTCTACTTTCAAATCCTATACTGACTTCCTATTACATTCAGCTTTATTTGTTATCTTGGGATTTATTCAGGGGGCTGTGCCTTTTTGTGTTCTTTGAACATAATTTGTAATCATTCTTTTGAATTCCTTGTCTGGGATGTCATCTAATTTTCTTTCATCAGGAGACCATTAGTAGGATTGGTAATTTCTGGAGCAGCCATGTTACACTGTTTTTTCATGTTGCTTGTGTTTTCCTATTGATACTTGCACACCTGGAGTTTATCATTGGATGATTTCTTTAAATTATAATTATTTTAGTGAAACTGGTTGCAATGTTCAAGACAGATTATGTCATAGTAAGGTTGAAGCACCATCCTTCTCTGCCATACCCACATTCAGGACATCACACACAATTCCTAGTACTCCCCTAAGAGTAGAATACTATCAGAAGTCACAGTGTTAGTCAAATAAAAAAAACAACCACCTCTTAAGCTCTCAGCATTTAAGAAGTAAAGGACGAGAGATAGAACTGTGCACAGTAAGAACCTACGACACAATGTGAAGGAGAAAGAGTGAGCCTGATGAACAGAGAGTAGGGGAAAGCAAATAGAAGGTGGGAACAACAGAGAGAGAGGAGGTAACTGTGACCAAAGGTTAAATAATGAGTGGGAGATGAGGAAGTACAATCAGATAGCCTAAAACAGTCCCAGCTCTGAGAAGCTGAGAGTCTTGAACCCCACAGACTAGGCAGCTGTCGTCTGGGGAAACATGTATCAAAGTAAAGACAAAAGAAAAGAAAGACTAGTGAAAAATAAAGAAAAAAGAGGGGGTAATGAGAATAGGACAGAACAGATGTATGAATGTGAAGTGGAGAGATCTGAGCTGATCACTCGCCTCACCCTCCTATTCCTTCCATGGCTTCCAAATGCCTGTCACACCCCTGGGCTGCCTTTTGCACAAATGTTTCATGGTTATCCTTCAAGATATTGGGTTGTAAATGCTGTTCTCGATGCAAGGTGGTCCTTTGCAAGCCTGGGTCACGAATGCTGGCCCTCTTTCTTTACAGGTTTCAAGTGTTAGTCCTACCCATTGGACAATCCTTTCTGGTGTCAGATACACAACCAGGAGCCTGTGTCTATCCTTCCCCTACGCCCCCACGATGATGCTGGCTCTATCCGGGTTCCCCTCACTGAATACTGCACAATTCTGGTTTGAAATCTCTTCCCCATAACTGAGAAGTGTTCTGGTCAGTTTTCAGCATATAATCGTGGAACTTGCTCTGAGTTTCCTAAGAGTGCAGCTTGCTCGCTGAGTGCCTGGGACCAGCACCATTTTAAAACAATCTCTATTATGGCTCCACTTGTCCCCTTGCTCACTTCATTTCTAATGACGTGTCACTGCTGCCTAGGTAGAATGCTGGGAAGAAAGTTTCATTTACAGTGCAAGTTTTCTTGTCTTCCCCTCTTTTTCTTTTTCCTTCCTCTCTTTAAAATGTCTGTAACTGACTTTGATGATCCCTCATGGAAGGCCTCACCCTCCCAAGGAACTGGGGGATGGGATGGGGGGGGCATCTGTGGGGAGTATGGGAGGATGGGAGGGAGTGGGAACTGGGATTGGTATGTAAAATAAGATTGTTTCTAATTTAAATAAAATTTATTTTTTAAAAAAATGTCTGTAACTGAAAGTACAGAATTTCTGAAGCTGTCTGTCCTATGCCGAGGCTCTGATCTCCTAGTCCCATCCTGTCTCTGGGAAGGGAGAACTCCTGAGACCACACTGACCCCTCCAGGATGGACTCCAGATTTTTTTCTCTTCTGCTCTGCAACATTTTCTGTTTTACTTTGATATTAAACTGTAGATGTTTGGCTGTCAACCACCCATTCTGATAGCTGTTACCAACTTTCTCCTGTATGTTCTCTGGAGACTGTAGCAGACTACGTAGGTTTGTTGTCTGTGGTCTGCAAAAATCCCCAGCAGACAATTTTAACAGAAAGTACAACCTAATTCTAGAATATTTTCAAATGCCCTAAAAACATCAAAATAATTTTCAAAACAGAAAAACAAATCTAGACAAATTACAGTATCCAGTTTCAAAACTTACTACAGGGCCAAGCATGATGGAGCATGCCTGTAAAGCCAGCCCTTGGGAGACAAAGACTGGATCGCAATCAAGTTAGTCCAGCCTACATGGTGAGACCCTGTCTTAAATGTAAACACAAAGAAATAAAACCCACATTACCCCCAGTAAGCTACTGTAATGATGCAAAGGGCCCTGGCAGGTCACCATCCTGAGTAAATGAATCTACTCACCAAAGTATGTATACTATCTACTTAAAACTGGAAAACACACAACTGCTCCTCTGTTCTCACACGACATTGCCAGTGGCTGCTTGGAGGGAGAGAGATCAGAGCAGGTGTGGTTGGCAGGGTGAGCAGAAAAAGCAGTTCAGTCATCTTGAATAGGAACAGCTCTCTGTTCTGAAATTAGATTGACTCCATTGGGAGTTCTCACCTAACGGTTGTTAAGGCTTGTCCAAGTCAAGCTGCCCCCTCCTCAGGGCGGCAGAAATAGTCAGCAATGATATTAATTGCCTCCACTGTTAGCTTTCGACCTCCCCACAGCTGTCCTGATCCCTCACCCCTTTGCCATCTACACCGCTTTTTTCTCAGTTCCCCAAAGCCTAATCTACCTACTTCCACTGGCAGTTTTCACCTTATCTCCCCTTCTACCTATGTTCCCTTTCCCACGAAAAGTTTTCCTTTAGTTCTAACTTACAGCCCACAGAAGCCCAGCGCCTACTCCAGCCCTAATTGCTTCTCAATGTCAGCCCTATATTTGAAGGTGAGTTTCGTGAAATTGGACTCTACCAACACACATGAGAAAGCGGGAACACCGGCTCAGACAAACCGTCACAGCCTCTCCAGAGTCCGAAGGAAATTACCTGCACCCAGGTCCACAACTTCTGCTCACCTGAATGGTTCAGGAGGCTCAGATCTTTCCTAACTGATGGTGATAGGCCAGGTGTCCCACAGGCCGCTGGGATATAAGGCCCAGGGCAGGCTCTGCCAGCTAAATAGGAAAGAAAGGACTGACTCTCTTGTTGCCCAGCAGCAAGCCTTGCCTCGCGGGTCCAGCACCTGAGCTGTGCACACGCTCCATTCCCAACCGCTACCACAGTGGACTCTAGAAACCAGCTCCAGATCCTTGCCCCAGAAGCTTAAACCCTGCAGGAGAGGTCTCAGTTCAACAGGTGGTAAACATGGATCCCAAAGGCTGCAGGGTCAGACATCACCCACAACAGTTGTTTTTTTCCCAGATTGGCCAACCACCCAGTTTAACAAACCATTACAGGCCCTTCTGTCTTCAGACACGCTACCATTTGCTTTTAAAGGGGTCTGTCTATGTTACCTGTCAGTTACCTGCTATGTTGCCCACCATGAGACCAGCTCTTGAAGACACTGGAACTCTGAGTCATGTGATTCAAGTTTCTGGAACTCACAGTTCAATATTCAGTTTTCCTGATGCAATGATTGGCCTTACCTGTTAAAGCTGAAGGTACACATACTTAATATCCAGTAACTCTAGAAAAACACATAGAATGCAAATTGTTAACATTTGTATTTGGATTTTTTTTAACCTAGCCATTTTGTCTATATGGCTAAAAATTGAAAACACCCAAATGTTCATCAAAAGCAAAATTCACAAAATGTGTAGTCATAAGACACAACAGCTTATACCAAGGAAATGAACCAAGCTCCACTTTTGGGAACAACACAGCAATCTCTCATACCTGCAATATTAGTCAAAGAAGTTAGATACAGAGTGGCCCATGTTGTCTGAATCTGTCATATAGGGTTCAAATCCCAGATCAGCATAAACTGGCACTTACAGATATATGCTCAATTTGTCTATTACAAATAAACACACACAAAAGTGCTCTCCACAGAAGTCCACATAGTAGTTGTGCTGACTAGTTTTATGTCAACGTGTCACAAGCTAGAGTCACTGGAGAGGAGGGAGGCTCAATTGAGAAAAAGGCCTCCAAGAGACAGGGCTGACTACAGGAAAGCCTATTGTTCATTTTCTTAATTGAAAATGGTTACTGGGGGAAGGTGTCCCCAGAGCTGGTAGTCCTGGGTTCTATAATGAAGCAGGCTGGGTAAGCTATGGTGAGCAGGCCAGGAAGTAGCATTCCTCCATGGCCTCTGCATCAGCTCCTGCTTCTGGGTTCCTACTCTATAAAGTTCCTGTCCTGACTTCCTTCCTTTCCATAATGAACAGTGATATGGAAGAGTAAACCAAAATAAACCCTTTTCTTCGCAAGTTGCTTTGGCCATAGTGTTTCATCACAGCAGCAGAAACCTTAAGTAAGACAGTAGTCATCTTGGGAGAGAGAAAGTGATGTCAAATAAGTACCTTGGAGAGTCTTGGAGAGGGGTGGGTTTGTAATGCTCTGCTTTTAATATAGTTGGTAGCTATTTGGGTTTTGTGAGTGTGATAAGTAAGCCATTGCATTCTGTTTCATCACTTACTTTTAAAGGAAGGAAGGGGAAAAAACAATTTAAAACCATGTAAATTGAAGTGCTTTATTTAGCACTTGGCACTTAGACTCTCAAATGTGTCACTCGATGGTCACTCCTGAAGGTCCTCTATGAAGCTCCAGGCACTGGAAGGAGATAACAGGAAGTTGCCCAGAAACAGCCCAATTGTGCAAATATACTCTAGCATTCTGGAGATTTTGGAGAAAGTCTTCCATTTCATTAAAGCAGGCAGGGTGTTTTCACCCTCATCTCTAAGATGGAGACAATAAGTTTAACTCTTCTCAGTTGACAGCTTCTGGGGAAGAGGCACCATATGACCAAGGCACCTTATAAAAGAAAGTGTTTAATTGGGGGCTCTCTTGCAGTTTCAGAGGGTGAGTCCATGATCATCATGGTGGAAAACATGGCAACAAGGCAAGAAGTCATGGCTCTGGAGCAATAGCTGAGAGCTTATATCTTATCCACAAGTTGGAGAGAGAGAGAGAGAGAGAGAGAGAGAGAGAGAGAGAGAGAGAGAGAGAGAGAGAGAGAAAGAGAAAGAGAGAGAGAGACTGGGGACTTTAGAAACCTCAAAGCTCACTTCCATTGACACACACCTCCAACAAAGTCATACCTCCTAATCCTTCCCAAAACAGTTCTACCAACTAGGAGAGCAAGCATTCAAATATAGGAGCCTATGGAGACCAGTCTCATTTAAACCACCATGGTGATGTTAGTTATTGATCTAAAGTCTAAAGCCATTTTATATTCATTCTGCAGAGCTTCATACTAAAACGCTAATAATTGTGGGATTATCTTAAAGAGAGGGAATTTGACTCAGAAGAACAAAATCAAATTATTCAAGCAGGCACTGAAATTCTATGATATAGTCAAATCCTTGTTACTCACTAATGTCTACTTGCTAGTTCTTTTGTTGTCTGCTTGTGGAACCATACCTGGTTCACACATGGAAAGTCCTGGTAAACTCAATATCACATCTCAGTGTCCATACTTCCCAAGTGTCACAATGGGATGATGTCCAAATTCTGTTCTCTGGGTAGAGAATTCAAGGTTTTTTATAATTAGAGCAAGCTCAATGATTTGGAAATTTGGAAAATAAAGGTATGTCTTTACTTCATATTTTGTACAAAAGTTCATTCAAACTGGATGAGAGATTTTTGATTTGTGTAGTGAAGACTTATAAGCATTCAACCACAGAAGTCATGGAATTATAATTCTATGTAGTTAAACAAAATATGATGCAGTTAAGAACCTGGTGAAAAATCTGTAACACTTGCAGCAAACATGAAATCATAGATATCTCTTCTAAAATTGAAGTGTAGCTCGGTGACAGAGCATTATCTAGCACGTACAAGTCCCTAGGGTCAATTTCCAGCATCATGAATAATCCTTTATAAGAGAAATAGATGCAGGCTCTAAAAATGGTGTGAATAGGCCATTCCACAATGAAGAAATATTGCTCAACCCACTAATAAACAGAGAATAATAATTAAAACAATGGTTGCTATTTTACCACCCAAATTTCAGTTAGTAATGGAGTATGTAAGAGTTAGTATTGCTCATCAACTTCACAAGTTTTAGAATCACCAAGGAAGAAGGCCTCTGGATGCGCCTGTGGAAGAGCATCTAGATTAGTTTAATAGTAGGTGACATAATTCTGGACTACAGAGGCAATGGGATCAGCCAGCCTCCTCCCTCCACAATGCCTTCTGCTATCAAGTCTTCCCTACTATACTGCAATGTACCAAATTGTGAGATGGAAGATTCCTCCCTCCCTTTCTTACTCCCTCCTTCCATTCCTCCCTCCATCCTTTTCTTCCTTCCTCCTTCCCTCTCTTCCTTTCTCCCTCCTTTTCTTCCTTGCTTCAATTCTTCCTCAAATTGCTTCTCATCAGGACTTTTCTCTCAATAGCAAGGAAAGTAGCAAATACAGACTACATGCAAGGTGTACAAGAAAACAGGATCACCCGGAGATTTTTAGCAACACCCTACTACATGTCATGGGACAGCTTACTTTAAGGTACTAAATACTTAAGTATCTTCTAAGAAATTTCACTCTTATGACGCTTTTCAAAGTAGAGTCATGCAAAATATTGAAGAATTTTTTCTTTTTTGTTTCCTGTTTATTTTTCAGATAGACTCTTCTAGTTGCCCAGACTGGAAAGAACTCAACTGATAAGCTTAAGTAAGCCTTCTGTCTCAGCCTTTCTGTTAGCTACAGCTTTCCATGGGTCTAAAGCTGTAAGCCATCATGATTGCTATGCAGCACTATTTAAATCATTGGTAACCAAAAATGTTGCCTTAAATTTAATGTCATTGGGGCTAAAGAGATGGCTCAGCAGTTACGAGTACTTGTTCTTGCAGAAGACATGTGCACCCACATACTGGTTCACAACCATCCATAACTTCAGGTTCTAAAGTTCTGATGTCTACTGACCCCTGTGGGTATGATGCATATACATACACTCAGGCAAAACAATCATACACATAAAGTAAAATTAATGCAAATGTTTCTAAATTTAGTGTCCTTAATGTCTAAAATGGTGTCAAATACACAGAATTCTCATTAATGACCACACACATATAACATCACCAACCTAGTATTAGTTAAGACTGAACTATTATCAAGTCACAAGCCTGAAGAGAATTGAACTCTAGATAGAACCGTGTACTGTGGGAATGAAAAATCCAAAGATACTAGGTATTTCTCAACATGTAAATGAGATCTCCTATAATGTGGACTTAGTTCATCATGGTCTGGTTACATTAATACAACTTTGCAAGTCTCAGTCCAGCCAAGGTCAAAACAGTCTTGGATAACTTCCCTTTTGGTTTGGGCTGTAATTGTTTTAGCAATTATATCAAGTACATTCTACCAAATTAAAGCGATCAGAAGAAAGTACATTATCTCCAAATTTGCTCCTATGCTAAACTCAGAGGCAGCCTTGCTTTCAAGAGCACAGCCACCCTAGAAACCACCACGGCTGCACCTCCACCTCAAGACAGTAAAAAGAAACAGGCAGAAACCTTATGATGAGTTACAAGAGTCAAATACTACACAGAAAAAAAACTGAAGACAGATTCTTCCCTCCCTTCAGATCTCCAGAGGAAACAATGGCCTGCTTGAAATAAAAAGAAGAGGGGTAGTAATAAGAAAGAGCTCAAATAATTATTTGCACGATTGTGCGTGGAGTTGGAGAAGGTCATCCATGTCTAAAAGCACTAAACAGGTATCACATTGGGGTTTGGCAGAGCCTGAGGGAGCTAAAGTGCATGAGAGGCTGCCAGGTAGGGAGAGGACTTGAAGGATAAAGCTGCAGATGTGCAAGGGAAAGGCAGAAACATGAACTCTTTCTTACCTCCCTCTCAGCCCTCTTTCCCCAGATTTCTGTACCTTTGCTCAACATCAGCCAAATTCAACTGGGAGCCCAAAAGTCAGGAAAGTTACACAACATTGTCCTGCTCCTTGGGGATAACAGCCTGAAGAATCTTTGCCCAATGTTTCCTGTACTGTTATTACCCCCATGGAAATGTATGTGCTGTGATGCGATTTCCCCTTCCTATGCTTCATCCTAGCATTGACTCCCTCCAGCGTTCTCCAGCAACACAGGTCACCACTCTTACCCTGTGGCGACCTCATTTGCCAGTCTTTCCCCAGGCCCTGAACTCTGAAGTGATTCTAACAACTAAGCTTGGAGAGTTCAGGGACAGGCCTCAGGAAGCCAACCACCTCTTCCCCAGGGTGTCCCAGAAGTCTGGCGCCAGGTATGATCTCAGTGTCCTTGGGTAGCATTTAAAAAAAAAAAAAAAATAGCAAGCATAGAGCAGAAAGAAAGCTCAGAGTAAAGTGACCCCATTGAAAAGAAAAGATACAAGTAAGCAGGTGTACTTGGCTGAGAATTACGGATTTATTTTTCTTGGAGGTTGGGGCTGACATTTAGCATTCCGCTTACATTTCAGCCCTCCAAAGGGCTTTGATTAGATGGGTTCCAAGCATGGTAATGCATTTGGGATTTTGCTGAGTTGAGGTCAGGACCATTCTTTTTTCTGAAGGTAGGTATGTAAGACAGTTGTACCGGCTTTGCAGCCTAAACACTGAGCTTAAAGCACGAATGCCCGGTTTGTGCTTAGAAAAACTAACAGCTCTCCCCAAAGTAAGCTGTAAAAACAGAAGCTGCATTTAGCCAGAGATCACTGCCTGAGATGTAGGTGTCCCAGCCCACTTTTCCAGTACTCTCCTCCCCCAATGCCAACCCGAGAAAAATTCATGAACTTTGAAGATGTGCTGTTTTCCTGTTCTCCAGTGATGGACATATTTTATGTCGGTCCCCATTTTTGTTACTCGGTGAAAGAGAAGTCAAAAAGTTATGACAGCCAGCACACAGAGCACAGATCCCTCTTAGCCCACCCAAGCACTGCCTGAAATTTGTGATTATTCATGGAAGCCCCTCCATCCACAACTGAACTCCAGACCTCCCAAATTCCCTCAGTAGGAGGGGCTAATCATTCATGAATCTTCACCCAGCAGATGGATCTGTGCCTGAGGATACCCTCTTGTGATTTGTTCTTTCCACATACTGTATTGTTTTTCTTAATTAAACTGTGGGACCCTACTAAGCCTTTTGTACACACAAGGTAATATTTATAATCTTTAGTGTTTGGAGGATCTACCATGAGTTCAGTATCCCTGCTTCATTTCAGGTGGACTTACATCCTAGAAAGAAACCTTTTTTTTTTTTTTTAAGGGAATTTAAATCAAATAGTCTCGAAGACAGCAAATAAAGACACCTTGCTGTAATGACATCTTGGGTTTGGGGGATTCTAGGAAATAGCTAAGTGATACTTCTCTCGATGAATATTAAATGGTTCCTTCTAACTCTTCCCATGGGGAGGGAAGTGGAATGAGGTATACGTAACAGGAAATAATCAATGGCATTCTCATCTCAGTTCACCTAAATTCAGGTATTGGGGGACCCTCAGTAGACCTAACAAGACTTCTCTTCCATTAGCCCTCCTTTCCTTTAGGGGTACCCCCTGAATCTAAGATTCCATCAGGCTTTCTCCAGGGCTTACAACGGTCCAGGGAATCCTGAGAGCACAGGAAGGAGACAAGCTGACACTCCCTACATCTGCCATTGATCCTGGGCTGGGACAACAATCTTTAGAACCTAGGGTAGCTAGAGCACAGCTCTTGAGAAATATCTACCCCTTTCTGAATGGGAGCGTAGTGAAGGGAAAATGTGTTCCTCTTGTCTAGTGGGTTCTGCACACCAGAGTCAGAGAACATGCTCTTTCATCATATCTTCATACCTTTAGCCTCTTTCCCCCAGAAGGTCTCTGGCAACGTGAGAGAGAGGGAGTTCAAGGTAAGGTTCAGGAGAAACCAAGGACCTGACCTATCCTTACACAAGAATACCACTGGAGTGGCCAACAGGGACAATCCAAGCTGGTCACCACAAACATAATCCTTGGAATGAGAAAGAGAAGTGGTAAGCCCACATCACCTGCCTCAAATCCCAGCATCCCATACTGCCTGTGTACCCAGACCTCTGTGAAGCTCTCTCCCTACCTTTTGTGGCCAGTGTGCTGTGCTGTCGGCTAGTATGAGATGAAGTCTAACATGCTGATTTTGACATTGAGGAAAACACAAGGCTCACAGAAAGCCAGTCTCCTGCAGAATCTATACTGGAATTCACATCTGATTCCAACCCTCCAACTCTCTCTCTTGCTGCAGTAACCAACTTTGAAGATAGTAACAGTGAAAAGCAGGAAGCATTCTGCTCAGGATTTATGTGGACCACAAAGCTAAACATTCAGCAGGAAGGAAGGAAAGCTTCAGGTACCAATACTTCTGTACCTTCCCTTCCCATAGAGATTGTTTTCATCATCCTAGAAGCTGACCTTCCACTCCACCCACAACAGTTGCAACAACAGTTGATCCCTCCCAGGATCACAGGGGTCCCTCCTTTCAGGAACAGGAACAGGAACAGGAACAGGTCCGGCTCTGTCAGGCCAGTCCCTCAGGCTTTGTTCTCTCCCAGACGCTGCCAAATCTAGGCAGGGTGACCAAGATCCCCATTTGGAGGAGGGGAGTATTGCCTGAGCATTGATCTGCAGACTTGGGATAGTCACTGGGTGCTCAGATCCCTACTCCATCCCTAACACAGGCTCCTCAGACACAGTCTGAATCACCTCTGCCCTCGGTTTTTCCCTGTCTCTTATGAAGGTGACCTGCTTTATCCCCATTCCAGCACCTGCAGGGGTTTTAGAAGCCCCAGCTCCAGTGTAAACTGACCTTCAATCCCATCAGTGGGCTTTATTTATTGACACCACTTCTCTTGGCAGGGGATGCTAGGGGTGGTCATGGGGAGGTCAGAAGGGAACCAAGATTCACAATGGAAGGTATTTTTTGGCTTGGTCAGAGGGTGGGGGGTCTGTTAAGGGAAATGCAATCCACCAAAACAGCTGCACCTTCCAAAGCATTTGCAGGAAAACAAATTTACATCAGCCCTTCTCCATCCTATCTCCCAATATAGCGAGCCTGGCTCTCCCCAAGTTTCAAGGGGCTCTCCTTTAACTGAGCAGCACAAGATGCCTCATGGAGATAGAGGGACACAGAAGGCCAGATGTGGCTGGGGGAGTGGCAGAACCCTCAGAACAGCCCAGAAGAGGAGACAGGATCTCCTCTCCTAGTGACACTCCAAACGCCTATATCTATGCAAATGAAATTTGGGGAAGAAAAATAATTTTGAGACTCTCCAGCTGGTACATTGAAACACACCACAGATTTTAGATTGATGCTTTTTTCAAGAGAAATCATTATGAGATTCCTGGAAGATGGATGGGATACAGTGCTTTGCATTCTAGAGGTGGAGATCAATGTCTGGTAAGTTGCAGTCCCTCTGCCAAGGCCCATTGAGAAGAAGGGGAGAGGATCTAGAAAGTGACTGTTGCTGAGCAAACCCTTCTAGGCAGTGCTACCTAGAGCCCCAGGCAGCAGGCAGTGTTAGTGGAAGCCAGTGGAACCTCAGCCTCAGAGCTCTGCTGCCAGATTTTTCCTCCTCACTGTGTGGGCTTGGCTTTATTTATTTGCCAGTTTAAACACATTATTTAAAACCCGACATTTCCTGTATTGCTCTGAGTAAAACGTTTTGCTTGATGGGAAATTGATGGGGTTAACTTTTAATCATTATCTCCCATTGATATCTACTGCTGCTGCCACTGCGTTTCTACATTGAGGAAAAGTGAAATATTTGCTTGGTTCATACATTGACCAACCTATATCAGCAATTCGTGGGTATGATTCTATTCCTGTTCAGAGAGCTACAAGGGTGGAGCCTTTCAGTTTGACCCTGGCAGTTTATCCTGGGGCCCAGGTAGAGCAGGTCCAAGAGGCTTGAAACTAGAGGTCTGAGGATCTCCCTCCTGACCATTCTGGATCCCTTTTCTATATTCTGGAATCTCTCCCTGCCTGAAGTCAGGCAGGCCAGCCTCGGGGCTAACTGATCCTGCTCCAGGCCCTACTTAAGAAAGAACTGCCTTCTGGGACCTACTAGACCTTGATGGAAACAAACAAGAGAGAATGTGTCAGGGGCAATTTGTTGTACAGGAATGTTGAGAACATTAGCAGGACTATAAAACAGGACATAGAGCTAAGGGACAAGACTGGGGAAACCTGTGAAGTTCTCACTCTAGGAGCTGCTTTGGGCTCGCCACCACCCATAATGCCCAACAGTGGCCAGGCATGTCCTTATTCTGATCCAGGAACACCATGGAACCCAAATCACACCATTCAGGAAGTATTCTAAGTCCCTGCAGATCTCAGTAGGGTCCCACCCAAACAAATGGTTCCCAGGACACCTCTTCCTATACTTTCTGTTCAGAAACAAACCTGTTGCAAGATGAGCTAAGTTTTGCTCTGTGAGCCATAAGACACAGAAAGATTTTAAAGTAACAGAGAACTGTGTCACTGTAACAACCCAAAATCTCTAGCATCTCTAGCATAGCCACTGGAAACAATAGAAGTAATCCACCCCAAACTGTCTACCAATCAAATTTTAATTTTTGACAAAGAATGTAACCTCCCCTAGTCATGTCAATAATTTAGCCTCAGAAACAAGGGGGGGGGACCAGGACACAAATACAAATGGGGAAATGACATGCTCTTTATTGTAAGCATTAAATTTAGGCTATGATTCGTTTGATTGCTTCAAAATCATCTGTTATGTAGAACTATGTAAATATGAGGATAATCACATTTGAATAAGCAAAATTAAACCACCAGAGGGGACTAGGGGATGTGGGAAAGCTCCTGGGTGTGTGGAAAGTGGGGGACTCCTGTGGATTGGAGGGAGTGCATGGCTCGCTTGAGGAAGGTAAGTACTTGGCTACTTTCTGCCCTTGGGGAAGGATTACGTTTAAGCTGCTAACCTCAATGCAAAAGATAAAATTTCGTTGACTTGTCGGAGCCCTCAGTTTCTGCGGCTGCTTCCTGTTAGGTTGGGCATTTGACCTGTGAAGGGTCAAACCCGGACCAACCCCCCCCCCCCGGACCAACACCCCCCCTCCCTGGCTCTCAAGCACCTGGATACCAGTGGGAAATGCTGGGATCTCAGGCCCTCCGCCCGCCCAGTCTGTGGCACACAGTAGGATGCTGGCCCTGATTTCCTAACTCTTTATGTGAAACGAGCATTTTCCAACCTTCTTTTACAAGCCTCTCTTTAAAAAAAAATAGAGAAACACCCTAGCCAATGTGCCCCACCCACCCCCACCTGTGGGACTGGCTTAGGAAGAAGGGACTGACTGAGACTGAGCAGGCCTTGCAACTAGCTCAGCTGATGGTCATGAATAAAGTAGTAGACAAGTATCACCACAGGACTGTGGGGATCCACGTGTGGCTGGCGGGGATGGGGGTGTGAGAGGTACTGAGGAGGAACAGTGAATGCTCCTGGAGGGACAGAGGTAACATTTTTCTCCAGGGACTTGTGGGGCACACTTAGCTTTTCCTTCCAAGGCGTGGATTGCCCAGAGAGGAATGTGTTCCTTTCCAACATCTCTCATTTGAATACATGAAAATGTGAGTTGATCTTGGCAAGGTGAAGCTCTCTCACGGCCAGAGTGACGGTTTTGTCACCCGCGGGCGAGGCCAGGTGGGGAGCAGCTCCGGCTCAGACATCCGGTTGAGGACAAGCCTGGATCGCGGAGTCTAGGGACTTTTCTGAAAGCTGAACTCACGGATCAAGAGTATGGACAAACTCAATGCCTGTTTTTGTTTGTTTTTAGCAAAATAAGCGAAAGTCCAGAACATGCATGCGTGTGGTGCAAAGGCACACCTGGGCAGGTGTGCATCCCAGAGCAGTAGAGGATGTGGTATAGAACTGACCAGACAAGGCCTGTGGGATGGCCCCGGGACTCCCACCTTCTGGAGATTGGATGTCTTCCTTGAGGTGAACAGATTCCTTGAGGAGGATTTAATGGCGGAAGAGTCAAAGGAACTTGTGAGGGCAGAAAGAAAGGGGGAAAGAAACGATGATAAAACAGAAACTGGAATGCTTGCCCCAAGCTGACTTGAGTAGGGGCGCCCTCTGGCTAGGACCGCGGGGCCACGGGTGAATAGGGCTGGTTGCTGAAAGCACCCAAGCGACCTCCCCAGCCTTGTGCACCTCGAACTCGCTGGGCAACGCACAAGCAAGTACAAGGGGTTGCTTCCAGCATAGCCTGCTGTTGGAAGCCCTAAGCTGAGTCGGCTTTGAACCCAGTTAAAGACCACAGGTCTTAGTTGCTTCGCGTCTAATTCTCCGCAGCAGGAGAACTTAAGCTTCTTATCTGGAGGGGGCTGGGAGGAGGGAGGACAGAGCAACTCACGGGGCATCGAGCATGGCTGGGGCCGCAGAGGTCTTGACCTGGCTACAGTTCTGAGATGGGAGGTAGGGTCTGCCAGAAGAGGAGGGCAGAGTAGCAAGATGAAGAGGGAGAGCCTTCCAGAGACTCCAGCCGGAACCCCACAGAGGAGGTCCAGGCTCAAAGTACTACAATCCGCCCCACCTCTCAGTTCAGCCACATAGCAAAGGTCAGGTGCATCAAAGGCAACAGCTGGTCCTCTGTGTCCTTCTCTGTCCTGTGAATAGATAGCTACAGGAAAGGGGAAAGGTCAGGTCAATCTAGGAAGGGTAGGCTAAAGTAGACAAGTTGGTCAGGGGACCTTGTGCTGTAGCCTGGCATTGAACAGGCCCCAGGAGCTTGGCAAGAACAGCTTCCAGGGATGGCAGAACCAACTACTTTTTTAAACATACTGGAGTAAGTACGTAGCCCACAGTCCTGACCTTCCTGGTTTCCTCTATTTACCACTTTAGGCTACCTGGGCGCCCTAGGCTGTGGCCTATGGTCCTCACCTTGGCAAGTTCCAGCCTAGGTCATCGCAGAAGAGCCCACGAGGCTCATTTCTTGTGAGCTCTCTCGGTTCCCCAAAACTGGAGGCAGATTTAATTGCCCGTTTTTGCATGGCATAAGGGCCTATTTGGGGAAAGATGTTAGAAATGAACAAGATTTAAAAGGGTTGGATTCCTTATCTGGGTGCCAACTAGCCAGCAACCAAAGAGAAGACAATAGCCAGCTCCTCCCCCACTCCCTCTTCCTCCCTCCACCGTGTGAGTTGCGGGGGGGGGGGGGGGGGGGCTGGTGGTGTTTTCTGAGTCAAGGACTAGTAAAGAAGTGACTAGTGTTTCACTTGGAAACCTGGGGAAAACCGCCCTCTTGGTAAACTAAAACTTCACCAACTGAATTTGTTAGGCACTACATGCAGAGAAATCATCCAGCTACTGCTTTTCCTTCTACTTGGCTTCAGACAGCCAACTCAGAGTCAAAACTCCTGGCTGCCTGACGCCTTTCCAGTTCAGTCCAGTCTAGCCCAGCGTATTGGTGTTGGGAGAACATACACAACAGGAGGCGCTGTTTGCAGGAATTGGGCCACAGACCCAAGAATACCGGGATGACCAAGGCTTTAAACCCTGCAGAATCCATTCTGTACCATCACTCCGGGATTTTGAAGATGCTTGCAAGAAACTTCACTGTGGTTTCACTCTATGAATGGTCCCCTTCTCCTTTCAAGTCCATGGAAAAGGGGGCCTAGTAGATTTGGAAAACAGACTGAAAGAACTTGTAATATTTTAATCACTCCCTTCCACGTGACAGGGCACCCCCAAAGTCATCAGCTTTTTATGCTCTATATAAAGCTATCACTAGGTGATTACTACCCATGGGAAATGTCCAAGTTATGTTAGGTGTTGTAGAAGAGCCAAGAGAGCATCAGAGAATTAATGAAGAAGGAACAAGGAAGCTTCCTGGCCCTGGAAGTCCCCAGGACCAGACTGAGGAAGCTAAGCATCCCTGTGCTTTTCAAACGAAATGGGGATCCTGCTGTTGGGGGGAACATTGCACCAAAGAGTTAGTTTCCCACACATATCCACAGGTACATTTATACAACCAATGGGGGTGACTTCTAGTCACAGGAGCCGGTTACACTTGAGCATTTGCCTGCTCTGATGAATTCTAGGTAGATTTAATTTCATTCCCATTCCTTTGCTTATAACGTGATGTCTACACACTCACACTCACACACACACACACACACACACACACTTTGTTCAAAAAGGAATTGTAATCCAATGCTTTTATCTTTTTTTTTTTTTTATTTCCTTAACTACACATCTTCACCTTCTCTGCTCCCCTGCTGATTTAAAAGATTTGTTTGGTTCAGGGATTTAACGTGATTCTCCTGCCAGATTTCAAGGAAGAAAGACTTAAAAGAACAAAGGACCGGGTGGTGGTGGTGGGGTATCTATTCGGAAGACAAGTAAAACGCATTCCTTCAAATGAGATTAATTACCTTTAAAAAAAAAAAAACCAAAAACTGGGTTAAAAACAAAAATATTTTAGTCTCTTGGTCATTTTAGAGTTTATTTTATTGCTTCTAAAGGAAATCTAGAAAATCTACAGCCTGGCACAATACTGGCAGGGCCACTCGATAGCATTCACTTAGAAACACACTCAGTAGTCATACATGTTCACGAACATACAGGCAGTCAGTCACTCAGAAGTAGGCACCTTCTCAGAACCTATCACAAACTGTCTGCCCAGAGGAATCTCTTTAACTAGCCTCTTTTGGCAGGACAAGAGGACAAGCCACTGCTTAGGAAGAACTGGAAGGAGGCAAGAGACTTTGAGTGGGGGAGAATTTTCCACAGCTGTCCAAGACCTTTTGAAAGCCTCGTAGCCTAGCCCCTCTCCTCCAGGTTAAGAGCCCAGGCACTACTGTGGGCTGACTCAAGCTTCAGGGTGTCACCTCGTTTAACGTGGCAGATGCGTTCCAGCACCCAAGTCCTTATGCTCCCAGTTTATGCCAGTGTTTAGGGAGATGTCCCCTCCCCCTGACCTTTCTCTATCGGAAACCAGACGGTCGCCTCCAGCTCGGTCCCGGAGGCTGCAGAAGGGGGGTTGGAGGAGGAGCCCGGCAGAGAGAGGCAGGCCCTATCACACAAACATCTGCTCTCAGTTTCTTCCTCTTTCTGATCGCTGCAGATGACAAGGAGAGTGGAGTGGACTGAGGCGGAAAAAAAAAGTTATGTCATAAAAATATAAAACGGTGCTGTGACTCACCTGCTCTTAGCCGCAGGTACGAGTTTCGTGGCTGCGCCTCCGTTCTGCTAGCCAGGAGCCCAGGTCGGCCTAACGTCACCTGCTCGGCTGACTCAGATGACTGGGTTTCTAGTGACGAGGCAAAAGTGGGGCTTTTCCCCTTTACAAGCCCGAAGCTCGGGAAGTGGGGGTGGTCTCCCAGGGTTGAACTTTGGGTCAAGAATCAGGGTGGGGGAGCAAAAGAGCGGAGGGAACCAAGAACCGAGTCGCAATCAGGTCCAGAGGGCGGTGAGTGCCTCTGGGAGGGAACGCGGGGTCATTTAGCGAGCACCGTCTTAACCCTGGGGCTCTGACGCCACCACCTCAGTCCTTCTCCTGCTGCAATGCTCTGGTCTAGAGCCCTGGCACCGCCTATTTTTCTTTTTTCCTTCCTTCTTTCTTTCTTTTTTCTTTCTTTCTTTTTTTTTTCTTCCTTCATTTCCAAAGGGGGTCACACACACACACACACACACACACACACACACACACACACACACACACACGCCCCATTTTCCTCTTTCCCTAGCCTCTGGGTTTAAACCAATTACACTGCTTTGTAAACAAACTGAGGGCCAGGTTTGGGGGAGGGGGTTGGTTGGCGGGAGGGGCGCGGGGGGCGTGCGGAGCTGGCGCGGCGGGGCGGGAGGCGCGGCGGCTGGACTGGCGGGCGGCCGCCTCGCAGGTGCACCTCGGGCTTTGTAGGTGCGAGCGTCTTTGTGCGGCGGACAAATGGGGAGAGGACGAGGAGGTGGGCACTCGGGCGACGTAAGATCCACATCAGCTCAACTGCACTCGCTTCGCACAGGCCGCCCGCTCACTTCCCGCGGAGGTGCTGCCGGGCGCCGCGCTTCGCGGCCGCCTCCTGTCCCCGGCGCTGCCCCCTCCCGCCGCGCCGCCACCGCCGCCGCGCACGCCGCGCCCCGCAGCGCCCGGCTTCCTCCTCGCTGGGGTGGCGCTGGGCCCTCGAGCGCTAGGGTGACCGCAGCGCCTCCGCGCCCCTCCCCCGCAGCCGCGCGCAGCGCACCCGCCCGTCGCTCCGCACAGGGTTGGATGGTTGTGTCGGGCAGGGTAGCTCCAGGATGTTAGGGACTGTGAAGATGGAAGGGCATGAGAGCAGCGACTGGAACAGCTACTACACCGACACGCAGGAGGTGAGACGCGAGGAGGCGGCGGGGCGTCCCCAGAGTCGGGGTCCGGGGGGGACCTGGGCGAGGTGGGCTCCAGAGTGGACAGGGGCGGGCGGGCTGGGGGTGGCTTGTCCGAGGCGCGGCTCCCACTGTGGCCCCCGGCCGGTCTCCCTGCTAGTCCGCGCTGCCCGCTGAGTCCTGGCGCTTGAGTAGAGCCGAGAGTTTTAGGAAACTCTGGGCTTTGCAAACCGCCGCTCCGGGAAGCACTTGCCTTTGCCCTGCGGAGAGCGGGAGCCGGAGCCTGGCCCCGGGAGCCGCGCGCAGGGTGGCCGGCGGGCTTTGCCCAGAGTTAAAAACAACTCCAAAAGTAAGTGTTCGCTCGCCGGGCGGTCTCACGGTCGTCCCCCTCCCCATTTAATTCGCCTACGTCTCCGGATAAAAACGATCTGCCGCGGAAGTTGGGCCTCTTCATAAGAAATGATTTCTAAATTTTATAAAAACTTATTCTTCAAAAGCCCAGTTTGTAGAAAAGTGTGACCGTTCCTCTCTAGAGCCGCTGGGTGGCGCTAGTGCGAACCGAATCGTTTTCCAGAGCTCAGGGCCAAGAACCTGTTTCTCTTCATTGTCCCCTTGGTGCATGGCATGTTCACGGGGTTTATTTTACATTGTGCATAAAAGCATTGCGAGGAAAATCAGGTACAGGCGGGAGGGCCACTACCTATTAAACGTACTTTTCTAGAAACAGCTGTCGATCACCTTCAAAAGTTTAATTACCGTTATGAAAAGCTCTGGGAAAGCCTAGTTAGATCTTGATGAGAAGGCTAGAAAATAAACCCCAAAGTAAAAGTACTTTAAGATCTGTATAGAAAAGTACAGAATCTGAAAATACCTTCACTGTAATTTATTTATTCGTCTCTGTGTTTATTTGGGAACCGTACCTTATGGGGTCTTCATATTT
Organism: Phodopus roborovskii; assembly: GCF_943737965.1. Taxonomy (NCBI): domain Eukaryota; kingdom Metazoa; phylum Chordata; class Mammalia; order Rodentia; family Cricetidae; genus Phodopus; species Phodopus roborovskii. The sequence goes on along the minus strand of NW_026126514.1, from coordinate 7,640,048 downwards.
GAGTCTACCAATCTCTTAGTTTTCAGATGGAGTTACATTTGCTGGTGAACATAAATTTAAGGACATTAAATCGTTAGATTACTAGATAGGCGGCTATATACCAGGGCTCTGTGTTTTCTCACCCCCTCCGGATTGCTAATGATGAGCATTGCGCTTGCTGGTGATTTTAACAGCTCAGACCACTTTCAGGGGTTTAGTTTTCACTCAGGCACCTCGGCCCACCAGAGAAGATCCCTATGGAAACAGCTTTCTTACATCTCAAAGCTGAGAATTAGGAAGCAGAATAGCATTGAGAGAAAGTAAGTAGAGTTTGACTTGGGAGTTTAAAATTATTCCAAAGTAGTCATGTGGTTTCAAAGCCCAGGCTTTGCTATGAGCGACAGCAGCAATCAGTTAGGTGTGTGTGTGTGTGTGTGTGTGTGTGTGTGTGTGTAAATTGTGTTACCAAGTTTTTCAGTTGTCAGAGGACTGCAAACAGGTAACACAATTTAACGGAAGGTTTTTTAATAGCTTCCAGAGCTGTAAATGTAGTCACGTTAAAGTTAAATATATGCACCACGTTGTGTTTTAATTTTATTTTTTCCAGAATTTTATTTAATTGGTGTTTTCCTTTTTATTTTTTTATTACCATGTGTGCAAGTAGCGGGAAAACATTACTTCCAAATATAATATCAGAAAGCCATCTTTTGGCACCAACTCTTAAGATAAAGCTAGTTTCTGGGAGATGAGTAATTGGGATAGAGTGGGGGCTAGTCTTGTGGGCATATAGGCGATTTACTCTATGGGTGAGAGTTTACCAGCAGCCAGCACAAGGCCTATTGCTGTCTGGCCAAAGGTTCCTGCCAGAAATCGGCAGGGTGGGCGCCTAACTGGTGCCTGTTTGATCGCCCAGCAGGCCTGTGTGGAACCTACATTACCGTGGGGGGTGAAGCAACCTATCGGCTCAGGGATAAAATTCTGTTTTGGGAGTTTCAAAATTGATCTGGCCGAAAGGCAGTTTGTCTAGGCCGGTCTGGGATAGAAACTGGGGTACAGCCTACTGTGCATGAAAACGAAGGGAGCACCCTAGAAGCCAGCCCCTGAACCAGGCGCCTAAGGAGATTACTCATCTTCCCCGGGACGTGTTTTCTGTGAGTGCTAATCTTCCTGCCTGCAGCGCAAGGATTTCCCCCCTGCGGTGTAAGCTCTCTTTGCCCGGCTAGGGAAATGAGCCTCCACGAAACAGTTTGTCCTGGCTAGGGAGTTCCCAAGCTTTGCAGAAATGCTGTTTGCTCGCCCGGGGGGTCTCGCCCCGGGCCAGCCAAACTCCTGGGCGCACTACTAACCCCACCCGTGGGGCCTCTTCACTTGCTGTCTCTGCTCCAGGCCTACTCCTCTGTCCCTGTCAGCAACATGAACTCCGGCTTGGCCTCCATGAACTCCATGAACACCTACATGACCATGAACACCATGACCACGAGCGGCAATATGACACCGGCTTCCTTCAACATGTCCTACGCCAACCCGGGCCTAGGGGCCGGCCTGAGTCCGGGTGCTGTGGCCGGCATGCCCGGGGGCTCCGCAGGTGCCATGAACAGCATGACGGCCGCAGGCGTCACAGCCATGGGTGCAGCGCTGAGCCCGGGAGGCATGGGCTCCATGGGCGCGCAGCCCGCAGCCTCTATGAACGGCCTGGGTCCCTACGCGGCCGCCATGAACCCGTGCATGAGCCCCATGGCGTACGCGCCGTCCAACTTGGGCCGCAGCCGCGCTGGGGGTGGCGGCGACGCCAAGACATTCAAGCGCAGCTACCCGCACGCCAAGCCGCCCTACTCCTACATCTCGCTCATCACCATGGCCATCCAGCAGGCGCCCAGCAAGATGCTCACGCTGAGCGAGATCTACCAGTGGATCATGGACCTCTTCCCCTATTACCGTCAAAACCAGCAGCGCTGGCAGAACTCCATCCGCCACTCGCTGTCTTTCAATGACTGTTTCGTCAAGGTGGCTCGATCCCCGGACAAGCCAGGCAAGGGCTCCTACTGGACGCTGCACCCGGACTCCGGCAACATGTTCGAGAACGGCTGCTACTTGCGCCGTCAAAAGCGCTTCAAGTGTGAAAAGCAACCGGGGGCCGGAGGCGGGAGCGGGGGCGGAGGCTCCAAGGGTGGCCCCGAAAGCCGTAAGGACCCCTCAGGCGCAGGAAACCCCGCCGAGTCGCCCCTTCACCGGGGTGTGCACGGAAAGGCTGGCCAGCTAGAGGGCGCGCCGGCCCCCGGGCCCGCCGCCAGCCCCCAGACTCTGGACCACAGCGGGGCCACGGCGACAGGGGGCGCTTCGGAGTTGAAGTCTCCAGCCTCTTCCTCTGCACCCCCCATAAGCTCCGGGCCAGGGGCGCTGGCATCTGTACCCCCATCTCACCCAGCGCACGCTCTGACACCCCACGAATCGCAGCTGCACCTGAAAGGGGACCCCCACTACTCCTTTAATCACCCATTCTCCATCAACAACCTCATGTCCTCTTCGGAGCAGCAGCACAAGCTGGACTTCAAGGCCTATGAGCAGGCACTCCAGTACTCTCCCTATGGTACCACCTTGCCCGCCAGCCTGCCCCTTGGCAGCGCCTCAGTGGCCACGAGGAGCCCCATCGAGCCCTCAGCACTGGAGCCGGCCTACTACCAAGGTGTGTATTCCAGACCTGTGCTAAATACGTCCTAGCTTCCAGGACTGGGGTTTGTCTGCATGGCCAACATGGTAGCAGGAGAGAAAAACCAACAGCAAACAAAACCACATACACCAAACCAACCACACAATAAAATCCCAACTATTTTTTATTTTTCATGCACAATCTTCCCTAGTGCAAAGGACTGTTACTTTATTATTGTATTCAACACTCGTTGTGTGTATTATTACAAATACAAAAGACTCCATACCAACGATTTTTTTCCTGCCGAGTTTAATGATCCATAAATGTATATATAGAAAAATCTTCCTCCTTCCTTGCCCTCCCCCGCTTTCACTCTTTCTTTCCCCTGTGGACACATTCTAGTCTGTGCAGGGTTTATTTAAAAAAAGAAAATGGTCAAGTTTGTAAGCTATTTGTTTGTGCTTTTTTTCTTGTTGTTGTTGTTGTTGTCGTCCCCTTACCTAGGCCCACCACATGAGTTTACAGGTCTGTGGCAATACTCTTATCTCAATAGAAACAGAAATGGAAAAAGAAACAAGTAGACAGTTGGGGCTCTTGAGAGTACTGAAAGACAGTACTGCCATTATACAGAAAGGCATAAACAGGTTCCATACTTCAGAGCCATTTGTTTTCAGCTCATATTTCTGATGCATTCAGATAGTGGATGTCCTTAAATGAAATACATATATATCGTCTGTATACTTAGTCATGCTCACATACCAAGACCTCATCCACTTTTGCATAACATGTAGAGGTAATAGGTAGGTGATAGAAATGCTACATTTTCAAAAGTTGCCTGACCGAGTTACAAGGACCCCCTACATACTTATCCTCTCTCCCCACACATGACCCTGAGAACCAATTCCCCACTGACTCTGCTCCTTGCTCTGCTGAGTGCCATGCTCAAGTCATTCCGAAGTCAAGTGTATAAAACTAGATTTTGTGTATGTATATCACTTAAAGAATTTTTTTCCCAGGGGAAAAAGGAAGTATCATATTATTGAGGAGACAGAAGTTATAAGAAATACATTTCAAAATTTTGTCCAACGTTCCAAAATCCCAGTGTGGCCATTTTAGTTATTGTCATCATATGCTTGTTTCACCCAGTGTTAATGCACTTTCCACAATTGGACATGGTGTTAGTTTTAGACAAACGGGTTTCATTATTATTTCTCTTTGCCTTGTCAATGTTAATTTATTGCATGGTTTATTCTTTTCCTTTACAGCTGAAATTGCTTTAAATGATGGTTAAAATTACACATTTAAAATGTTAATCTTTATCAATGTGATTGTAATTAAGATATTTTGATTTAAATAACAAAAATAATACAAGATTTTAATCTGTGGAATATGTTCCCAATCATTTGCAGTTAAGGAATTTAAATAAATCAAATGTTAACAACAAAGAATTTCTGTCATTTTCCTTTACTTAAAATCCAAACCAGATCTTCAGAATAGGATATTTTTCAGATTCCGGAATTTAATATAAAAGACAAACAGGGATATAATCTAAAATAAAATGGTTTCATCTACAACTAGTAAAATGTAGTGAAAGTAGTTCAATTAAAGTTGTAGATAACCTGACACTATTCCAGGAGCTGAGATTTTAAAAATTCTTTATTCCCAGCAATGTTTACTTCAGTTTTGTGGGGGTGGGGATGGTGCATGAGGTTTTTAAGCCTTCTGTGTCTCTTCTCCTTTTAAAGTTTTTCCCCCCTCGTTTGAAATTAAATTATCAATCCCCCCTTTTTTCTAATTCGAGAATTATTTGAATGAGAAGAAAGTAGCAGGTTTTGGCTGCTAAAATTAAGTTATCTACCACAGACTTTAAGCCCTACTATTAAGAGAGAAACAAAACAGTTATCATGGTCGGTTTGGAGAGTGGGGAGGAGGGTTGTTAATTCATTCTTTTAGGGGAAGTTTTGTGAGGGTAGCTGCTGCCATGTGTTTTGTGAAGATATTTTGAAAATATTGTTTCTAAGACCTTAAACCTGATGATTTGTTTGCCTTGTAAGAAGCTTTGAAATTGCAACTTCACACCCTGTAGTTGCTTGAGATCACAAAATCATTAATCTCCTTTGATAGTAGGCTCACTTTCCAGTCCACCTATTTCTTTGTAAGACTTGTTCGGATTGACACCAACAATAACAGCACCAGCCCAGGCCGAGGCTGGCCTGCCTGAGCCCTTGTGTATGAACTCCATCCTCTCCAGGGCTTGAACTTGGACAGCCTTTACTTTGATCGCAGCACTCCACAGCACAGACAAGATAAAAAGAGCCATGCCAGTCGCTTAATTATCGCGTAATTACCTCCCCAGATGAGAGAAGGGGTGCCATGTAGCACTTGAGAGAAATCCAAAAATCCCCGCTCTGTTCTCTGCGAGTAACATGGGGGTGGGGGTAGAAATTGCTGGCATGAGTAATTTCAAAACTTAATTCGAAGTTCTCTAAAGAACCATCAAGCATACCCCAAAGGCGAAAAGGCGTTTCGATCTCAACAGTTACGCATATAACGGGTAAACAATGCGGACACATTCAAACTCTTGTGTAAAATAAATGCGCGATCTTCAGCCTGTGCATTTCTCATGCTGCCCTGAAACGAAGTCTGACTTTTGTGCAGTCCCCTCCTCTTCCAGGTTGGTGTGGGCCTTAGTTCTTAATATTCTGGGTTTGGGTGGACGAAGTGCCTGTGGTCCAGGCCGCTCTAGTGACGGGGGATGCGGGATGCGGGAATAGAGAGCGGCCTTGCACGGTCCTGTGAGCTTCTCGCCTGGTCTGCGTCTCTTGCTCTCGGAAAAACGCACGCCTCTGGACGCACGCGGGCTGGGGGTCAGGGACAGATGGTTGCTGGGGAAGAGGGACCCGAGCGGTCCGTGCAAGCATCCCGAGGTGACAAATGCAGTTAGTTCTTCATTGTTTGGGCATTTTCCCCTCCTAGCGAATAAATCTTCAGTTGAGCCACAGACCTAAAAGTCAACAAAGGGGGCCGGGCGCCGGGTCTCGGGCCCACCCGGCGGCCAGCCTGTCCGAGCTGCTCCCGCTGCGTAATCCCTTTCTCGGAAACCGGAACACACAAATGCCAGATCGCAGACCAGGGTGCCAAGCTCGGGCCAGGAAGAAAACATCTGTGCTTCCAGGGACGCACAGGGACCCTCCCGAGAGCCGGTCTGCGAGGGACTCCCGCATCCTCCACCTCCGCCCCGCTTTGGTCTCCGGACCCCTGATTGCTGATGCGCCCGCGGCCAGAAAGGGAACGCACAGGGTGCAATCCATTCCCGGAGCCGAGATTTTAGGAATTTTGCGCGGTGTGGGGGAGGGGCCGGAAGCGGGGGTGGTAAAGAGGAGGAAAAAAAGCTTCCAACTGACCCGAGTGGAAAGCTCCAGGGGCCCTCTGATCCCTCCACCACCGCGGAGCAAACAGTAACACAGAAAAACGTTAGGGGAGAGAACACAGCGACAATGATTACTTTTCACCTTGTGTGTGGAAGCCCAAGCCTGAAACCTTTTTAAACGAGATTAAAAAATAAATAAAACAAAAAGAGTCAAAGATAGATAAGAAAGGTCTATTGGGGGAACTAAATAACTCCGAAGGTTTCTGGGAGGCTGGCTGAGACCGCCTTAAATTTCAAAGGTAGAATTTAGTTTCTATTGTGACTTTGTGGCTCTCTGCAATGAACGGGGAATAATGTGCTATGAAGGCAAGCATATGCTAGTGAAGTTCTGAACTTACATTCGTTTTCTTTTTTCAGAAGGCGGATTTCACTGAAACTTGAATATTTTTTCTTGAGTTTAACCGTTTTGAACGAGCCACTACAGAAAAGCATCCCAAGAATGATAAAATTATAAAATTCTGTTGTTTTGTGATTTAAAATATTGATCTCAGTTTCATGAAAATGATATTAAGTTTCTTTACAAAAAAAAATCTACCGTGATCAATAGAGATTCTTTTCATTGCAGACGAAAGCAGGAGACCTGTAGCCCAAATTAATTAACCTTTCCTCCAGATCAATTGGTTTTCTGTTGATTTAGCAGTCATATCATAGAACATTTAGCTATAATGTATTTTAATGTGACACTTCAATATGTCAAGAGGGAAAAAACTCATTGAAAAATAAAATTGCTTAAATTATGTAATATGTATTTAATAAAGTTTTAAAAATTGTCCTTAAAATTAACTACCTGCATTGTGGCTGTGTTTTACAACTAAATGCAGTTAAGAGAATGCCCTCTTGATTCGAGATGATTGGACAAAAAAAGAGATTACTATAAGCCACCCTGACCTAAATAGGCAATCAAATTATGCTGAAATTTGGGTATTAAAAATTACCTAAATTGAAAGAGTAACTAGTCTCATGAGACTAAGAATTTAGTAAGAGCAAAACAGCATAGCAAAGCACGCAACCACCTCAGAGTCAATCTTCTGTGGAGAGAGGAGATTTTTAAATGAAGCCATTCTAGCAAGTTTTATTTCTACCCAAGGTATCTAAATGCATTTAGCAACAGATTTCTTTAAATCTTTTCCTTCCAGTTAAGTTTGGGGACGTAATAGTTCCATTGGTGTTTCTCTTTTTACCTCCCAGGCCAGCCATTCATTGAACTTTGCACAGCTGGGAATGCAACCCTCACCCCCGCCCCCTAGTCTCCAGCTCTTTTCCAAAGCGTTGTGAGAGCAGGAGAATACCTAAGAAGTTCAGTTGTCACCTGTAAAACACACGTTTTCCCACTCCAAACACTGAAAAACCTGTGTCTTTCTTTCCAAAGGTCTTCCCCCACATCTCCAATCACTATGGCCACACTAGTTACACACTTAACGCCCACTTTCTCTCTGCAGCCCCCAGAGCTCAGGCTCACAGATACCACCCCAGGACACTTTGGAGTTCGCTAAAACTCTAGCCAGCTTGGAATTTAGAGACAGGATACTGATCCTGTTCCTTCAAATCCGGGAAGGGAAGGGCTGTGTTCGGAATTTGATAATCCAGGTGAGATGCAAGTTGGTTGAAATCCCGCTCCCAACCGATTTAGGGACACCGGGAAAACTGATTCAAAGTTCTACTGGTGAGGTTGCCTTCCACTTTCCCAAAGTCCCCTTAAGGGTTACATATTTCCACTTCTCAAGGCATCGCGGGAGGAAATGGGGGACAATGAATTGACTAGAAACCTCCTAGGCTGTTTCCCCTCTCCTCTGAAGTTGTTTGTCTAATCAAGTCCTCTCACTAAGATTTTCTTTGTCTTCTTTCTCTCCCGTTCTCTGATACCATCAATTTAATGACGAAAATGTAAGGGTCTCCGTGGGGGTTAGTTTCGTTTGTAGACGTGATTGTTTAAGAGTCCCTTTCGCACGAGGGAAGAAATAGGTGCCTGGTATCTTCTGTGCTCCCTAACACTGATTGTCTCTGCACAGACTGGGTGTCTGGGACGTTTGTCTAGCTATGGGTTCCGTCTGGAACTTTGAGCTTCATTCCTGGCAGGCCAGCAATGAACTCCAACCCCATCGCCACTGAGTTCAGCTGTGAGACACAGCTCTGGCGGGTCCTCCAAAGCTTTCTCCAGGTGGAGGCCGACCCCACTGTCTGTGGCTGCCGAGAGCTGAGAAGTGGGCAGGACATCGTCCAGGTTTCCTGGCCTCTCCCTGGAGTCACAAGGCTTTCTGCCGACACGCGCTTCCTTTGTGTTATGCCTGGCTAATATATTAATGGGGCGGATAACCCGGATCCTTCGGGAAGAGGGAGGAGGTCCGCGATCGGGAGGGCTCTGAAAGGAGCTGCAGGGTTACCGTGGCCAATTCTGCGACAAAAGAGTTGTTCACGGGAGACCAGGGGTGGAAAGAAGGGTGAATGCGAACGCATGGATCCAGGTGGGGCGAGTTCACTTTGGGGCAATGAAAATAAATGCGCGCCGTAAGTTTTTACAAAAGGTGACCCAGTGCCCTGGATACCTGAGAAATTTGCAGCCCGTGCACTCCTGGGGCGAGGGTCTGCCAGAAACTCTGCCTCGTGCAGGGCTTGCATCCCTAGTTCCTTGTGAACCCCCCCCCCCAGCTGTCCCTTTTTGAGGTGCACACCTACGCGTTCAAACTGGTGTTCGGGGTTCAGGAAGAACGACTCCAACCAGCCGGGCCTGTCTTCATCACTGAGACCCCTACTTTCCTGAAGGAGGAGTGGGTTCCTCCTGGAACCCCTCTGTCACCCCACTAAATCCATAGGAGACACTCGGGCAGGCGTAAGGGTCCCCACATCTGGGTGCTGGCCTAGGGTCCAGCACCAGGCCCTCAGGGCCGAGCCTGTTTCCCGCCAGGCCCAAGGTCTCGCCCGCCCGCCAGTCCGCCAGACGGTGCCCGGGTGCCCTGAGACATATGCTGCCCGCAGGCCATGCGGCCCGACGTGGCGCTCATTGCCTAGGCGGTTCTCAGCCCATCAAAAGCCCGGGCTTTCTTCAGCCTTATGGGCCGCGAGGTGAACAACAATGCCCGGGCCCCTTCACTTCAAAAGCAGCGATCAGGGGAAAGGCTCCCCCAGAGAATTTTTTTTTCTTCTTCTCCTCAGCCTTTCATTTCTAGTTAAAAAAAAAAAAAAAAAAAAAAAGGCACCAGCAACTCCAGGGCCCGGGCAAGCCTAATGCCCTTTGATGGGGATTGAATTCATTATCTCCAATAACACAATTGTGCTTGGCCAACGAAAAGAGCAAAGCAGGGCTCTAGCCCGCCCGAGGGGCCCGGCCAGGCGGGGCGGGACAGTTAGGAGCGCTCCGAGGGACCCGCGCTGGGGTGCGGTCCCAGCCCTCCAGTCCAAGCTGCGGCACCGGGGGCGGGGTCGGGACTCGACGAAGCCTAAGGACCCAGGGCGGGCAGAGGTGGGGTGGGCCCCGCAGCACTGTGTTTACTCTGCTCCTTCTTGGCCTCCCGAGGCCACCAGCCAGCTTCAGGCCTCCGGGGCGCGCCAGGCAGGGGGCCATCCAGTGGACCAAGTTCCAAGCCCCCAGCCCCCCAGTGGTCTTGACCGCGCCCCTCTACCCCAGAACCCTGAGCACGCAGCCAGCCCTCTCAGCTCTCTGCTGAGAATCTCTCCATTGGCTTTCATGCTAGCCATCCTAGAAAGTACACCCAGACTCCTGGGCGGGGTGGCTGAACACTGTCCTGCAGTAGGCTGGACAAATCTGGACGTTTCTGCAGGCACTACCTCCCCGGGACATTGCCCACAATCGGTGCAGCTGCCTGCTACTCCAAGGGTCTACTGCGGTCTCTGTCCCCTTCAGCCCTCTTCAACAGTTGTTTGCTTTTTTGAAGTTAAAACAGGCATCATCAATGACTGGCCTTTTGTGTGTGTGTGTGTGTGTGTGTGTGTGTGTGTGTGTGTGTGTGTGTGTGTGTGTGAGTGAGAGAGAGAGACAGAGAGACAGAGAGACAGAGACAGAGACAGAGACAGACTGACTTTGAATCCCTGTTAAAGACATTTACATAGTTTGGTTAGCTTGTTGCCTAATATATCAGTTGTGGTCATTACTGAGCTTCCAACAGAAGCCCATTCTCCCAGTTGGGGAAAACGTACGGGTTGAAGTTTTAATTCAGTTGGATGAAGAACGATTAAAATCGAAATATAAGGTGCTGTTGTTCGTTTTTTAAGCAGTAATAAATACTTTGTGGTACGGATAGGTCATTTCTCACCAATCAATCATGGCTATTCCAACCTTCAAGTAAACCACAGCGAGTAGCTGTGTTGAGGAGTATCCAGGAGACTCTTTACATCTTCAAGCCAGAGTCCACAGCAAGGACGAAGTAAACACAGGGCTGCTGGTTTGGGGTAAACTTAGAAAAGTGTGTCAGATTTAAGGCTTCCAGCCAGGTATTAGTCTCATCAAGAGACATGGGGCTTTTGTTATTTAATTCCTTTCCACATGGAGAACCCTACTCAAATTTATTTTCGTGGACCTCACACTACCTTTTAGTTTTTAGGTCTAAGTATTTGGAGGAGGGAAAAAAAAATCATTTTCATAGATAACATTTAAAAGAAACCAGTTTCTCCTTTTTCCCCCCCAACAAAGCACATGAAAACATTTTCCTCTTGTGGAGTGCAGTGTATGCTTTTCCTTTACTTCAAAAACATGTGAGCCATCTACCTTGACGACATTCTGTGCACTTAATGAAGAACTACACGGGAAATTCTCTTTCCAGCTCATGGTCCTCCAGGGTCAGCCTTCCTAGGGTGTGGACTCCATGTATGAACCATACATACACTTTGTTTAAGCTCCATATTCTCCCTGAGTTCTAAACTCTAGATGCCAGAGGTTATAAAGAAAAAGTGGCTTCTGGACACTTACCTTCCTTTTCATTAACTCAATAAAGCTGCTACTTTTAAATCTTTGTGACAGGCTCATTTGCATGTAGTGCACAATCACCTTTCATAAACTGTCTTTGCAACATAAAACTAAGGTTTAATCTTTGCCTTGAATCCTGGCTTATATTTTGCACATGTGGGAGACTGCTGTACTCCCTCCACAGAAGCAACAGGACAGCCCTGTGGTTTCCTCACATAAACAACCTGCCTAGTGCCAGAACACACATACAGGATTACATGACTTCAGGTGAGCCAGTGATGGCAGGATGAAAGAATTACTAAACAAAAGACATTCCAATTTCTATGTAGATGTCTTTGACCATGGAACAGGATTAGGCAGGGAAACGACATAAAACATTTCAGTAAAGATGAGAATTTAGTATTATGTAAAGTGTAGCCCCAAAGCACATTCCAGCCTGGGAAAATCACCCATTTACCAGTAACAGCAAAAAAGCCATTCTATCTTCAGTTCACTCATCCTGGAAGGTCACCTCCTCAGAATGTTTGCAAGTCAGGTCTACCTGGTAAGGATGGATGACTCTTCTTGAGCTTATGTGTGTGATTAAGCAGTTCTTCAGTAATGGTGTGGGGTATTTTTGCTGACCGATTCTCATGCTTCCTCCATATAAAATTAAATTGACTGATATTTCAGGTGTGCCTCTTTGGAGTGTTCATCTTATTGTCTTAAACTTGTTTTGGGTACCTGAAAGCTTGTCTCCACTTATTTATCCAGACGATTTAAATGTGCTTTCTTTAGTTCCCACCTAAGATTGATCCAGACATGCATCCTATTGGGGGAAATACCCATGATGTAGACAATCAATTTCCTATTCTTTATACTGACTGGAGAAAAATGAAGTTAAATTTCAAATTCCTTCAAATAGCATCAGTATTCTCTATAAGAGATTCAGTCTGTTTATGAGATAAACCACCCACAGCTAGGTTATGCAGCCTATCTACTTTTAAAAGAGTGTTTGTGCCGACCAGTCATTGGATGCCATCCTTTTTTCCTTTCTCTTTCTTTTGTCCTTCCTTTCCTTCTTCCTTTCTTCTCACTCCGTCGCTATCTTTCTTTGGTGTGGTAGCTTTTTAGTTTATAAGAAATAAATGTGAAAAACCACTGATTCATTTAGAAGAAATATGTCTTGTACTGGACACATTTTACAGTACTTGTTCTATGGCTCAGACATACATGTGGCCTTCCAGGCATAGTTTTATACAGTAAATAGTTTCAGGGAGTTCTTTAGGTCTTGAGATAGATAAGACTTCTGCGTATGGAAGCTGGATCCAGAAAGAATACTATGTATGACCTGACGACCTAGACTCAGAACTGGACTTTGGGCCCCCAACACATGGAATGATTCACTTCTCTGCCTAGTAGTGACAGATGGACCATAGCAGACCAAGGATTAGTTCCTTAGGCAACACCTGACTCTTGAGTTGCAACATCTCTGCTGAGTCAGGCAAGTAGAGAGGCGATGCTTGTTTCATCTAACAAACAGTTCTCAGTGACAGTTATAGTCATAACAACAATAGTCAAAGTTATAGGGGAAATTAAGAATATTGAGAAATAATCTCCATTACATTCTGTTCACCTAATTCATTATATATAACAGAATAGGTGAGATATTAAATTAGAATTGCAAAGTGAAAGGTTGTGAGGCCTTTGCTCACTCAAAGAGCAACATTAAGAAGCTGTAGAATAATATCACAGTCCATATAAATCTGTTGAGTATAAGAATGCAAAGATGCTAGTTTCCTCGCAGTGGCTGCAGAGTCCTAAGAAGGGCCAATCTCACCCAGTTCTTGGTTGTACTATGTAACTGGAACTGTGAAGCACTGTTGAACTCCCTGTATACCAAGCACAGTTTTAAAGACATTTTTAAAGCCCTCTAAGGTAAAGTAAGGTAACCCCATTCCTCCAGCTGTTGACATCTGTATTCAACATGTGTTTTTAAAGTATTCTATTTACTTAGTTTTTTAGATGAGTTCTCACTATATAGCTCAGGCTGTCCTCAAACTCAGAATTCTTCCACCTTAGACATACAAGTACTGGGATTATAGACATATGTCACCATGTCTGGCTTCACTTAAAATTGTAACGAGATGGTGCTGTTTATGGAATAAACTGAGATTTTAAGAGTAAAAGACCTTGGGGCTGGAGAGGGCTCAGGAGTAAAGAGCATTTGTTTTTGCAAAAGACCAGGGTTTGGTTCCCAGCACCCACATGGTGTACAAATATACATGCATACAGACACATAAAACACATAAAAATCTTTTTTAAGATAGAGAAAGCACAGTTTGACACTAATTGAGTGGAACAGAGCCCTCTCTTTAGCGCATCCTCAGCAACAGAGAAGAGAACCAGCAGATACAGGCAGCCAGTGGCTTGAAAAATGAAAGCTGTTAACTTCATTCTTTCCATTTACACTTATGATTTGGCCACTTGGATTTGTAACAAGGGGTTAGAAACAGTGTTTCGTGATAAAAATATAAAGTATTTTTAAGTTCAGTAGTAACTTTTTGAAAAAAAAAAAAAAAAGGAACGGAGCATAGGGAAAGGTGAGGGTAAAAAAGAAGCCGCCCCCGCCCCCCCGAACAAGAGAGAAGTCCCACAGAAAAGACATCAGAAGACATTGAGCCTCTTACAGCCTCCCAGGCCAGGGGACAGACCCAGGGAGTGAAAGATGGCACAGAAGCAAATTAGTGGTGGGGGAGAGCTAGTGTGTTGAGGAAGGGCAAGGAGTGAAAAGATTTGGTGTCGTCATAGCAACCGGCTCAGCCCCGCACCCCCTGAAGCCCATTCAGCTCTGAGCTGCCGGAACACGTTTTTAATTAAAGCGTATAAAAGTTGTTTTGTAAGGACGTCTCCTCATCCGATAGATTTCAAAATGGTTAATCAGGCTTCATCTCCTTTTGATGCTCCAAGAGCATGGGCTATGGCATGCACAGAATCTGCTGCTGCCGGTGCCTCTGCTGCAGCTGAGTGAGTTGTCTCATCATCACACCTAATGCCAGGAATGAGCCAAGTATCTAGCAATTTAGACACATGTAAACAGAATTCCAGAGGATGGGGGAGTTCCCCCCCTTTTTTTCTGGTGGTGGATGGGACTGTTGATTTCCTTTGCTCTGGCAACGGAAGGACTCTGTCTTATGGATGGGCATTGTCCCTTGCTGATGCTCTATTTAGCTTTGGAAAATGACAATATTTTTTTTTCTCTAAGAGATGAAACTCCAAAGCTAAAATAAAGGTTAAAAAATATTTGTATTACATAATATTTAACCCATCTTAAGTATTCCAAGAGAAAGAGTTGCTTGTACCACTCATAAAACACTCATAAAAGGATGGCTACATATTCACATATTTCACATATTCCTTTTTTTTTTTTTTTTTGAGTTTAAAAGGATTCACCTGCCTGAATCCTTGGCAAATTCACAATACACAACAGAAACAGGAGTGACACTTTGGGATTTAATGCAAAGCTAGACTTTGTGAAGGCAACATCTTCTATGGAGCCACCAAACAATGTCTTGGCTGTCGTAAACCTCTGGTTAGGGTCTTGTTTCTAACTTCACTGATAAGAATACCAGTGGTCTGACTCTCCATTTTCCCTGTTTTAACTTGCTATTTCTAATTCTATACCAACGCAAACTCCATTAGATATGGGTGGAGGAGCTCTGCTTCCTCTCCAGGGGCAACTCAAACAACAAAAGATTGTTCCAAACACAAGTACTGGATGAGGTCACTCTGTAACCACAGAAGACTTCGGACTCCATAATCTTTTGTTTAAGCCCAGGTAAGAACAAGGTACCTGGGAAAACCACAAAACAGTAAACATTCTACCACTCCACATAAGAACTCCTAATTCTTAGCAAATTATAGTTTTAGCTTTTTTTTTCAATTTTCTTTTCCAATTGAAGGGTTATGAAGATACCCAACTGCCCTATCCAACAGCTTCTAACTCAAAAGTTTATGTTCTGAACTTTCCATCAATCACCTACCACAAATCTCAATCCTGTATTGACACCCATAAACAGAAATGCCCAGTTTCCTCCATGTGTGGTCTTTCTTATTTTCATCAAGCAATAAAACCAACATACTCAACTATATGTATCCCTGAGAGGAGACACTGGCAAGGTCTTTGTTTCTTTGTTTCATGACTTGTGCCACCACAGAGCTAGCTGACAATCCACACTCATATTTTAAAAATAAGAACTCCCAATTTATTTTCATACATGTCTACATGGTATTTGATGGATAACCCACATACTTAAATAAAAGTGTTTTTCAATAACAAAGCTCCCTTCCTAATTTCCATATGTTTTTATTCTCTTAGTCATTCAGAAATAGAAAATCATTTATACCATTGAGTCACCCCTCATATACCTTCAATTAATTAGTGTGTCCTTGTCAACATTTCCCATTACTCTGCCTACAACCTTGACTTAATTACTATTTGAAAAAATCACAGTTTTTTTTTTTAATCACACTGCTGTTCACTATTAAAAGAGCCTCTGGCCCTTTTTGGTCAACTCTTACCAAGGCTGGCACCTCATTTCTAGGCTAGTATTCAGAATGAAAGCTTTCGGTGAATACAAACCAGACCTATGCTCTCAAGACTGAAGTTCCCACATCAGTATGTGAGTAAACAGCTGAGTTTTCTTCATAAGAAAGAAAAATGCTCTTTTATACTACAACATAAGATGAGGATGTGTGTGTCCCTACCAGGTCATAGGACTTGTTTGAGAAACAAATGAGGTCTGGTTAGGAAAAAAAGAAACCATGACTTCTGAAGGAGAGTTAGCATGAGAATTTTTTTGTTTTTTGTTCTTTTTCTTTTTTTCACAGAATAAAGCATTTCTGTTAAGTTGGAGGATCACATAGTTACTTTAATCATGAGTGAGAGACACCCTTTCCACATTTATAGAGGGCAGAATGAGGTACAAAGGGTAGTTCAAGAACACTTGGGCATCTCAACACCAAACAAGCACTTGGATGAACATTTCCCTCAAGTTACCCCATTAGTTCCTTTGATGCCACCAATTGATTTTCTTTTCCTTTTGTTTTGCTTTGTTTTTCAGGTTTTCACTGTGTAAAGGCCCTGGCTGACCTAGAATTTTCTCTGTAGACCAGGCTTCCTCTGAACTCACAGAGATCCACTTACCTCTCTCTCTGCAGAGCTAGGATTAAAGGCATATGCTACCACACCCGGCTTCTACCAACCTGCTTTTAATTGCAATGCATGTGTCTGTTTTGAAGGAAACGTTCTTTTTACTTCATGTATTGTCTGTTTTGACAAGTCAACACTCACTTATCTTATTTCATTCTCTTTCCCAACTGCAGCTCATTCCTTTTAGTACTATCATGATTTCAATGGAGCCCTGGGCATTTCATCCCAGGTTGTTGGTGTTTTGTTACTCGTAGAACTTAAAACATGTTATTTAATGTTTCTGATTTCTGTTTCCCTGATGACACAGTTGATAGTCTTAGTCTTACTATTTAGTATTTGTATCCTTAAGTTTTATTCCAGTTGCTGGTACTCTCTCGAGCTTTTAGTTATCTCTGAACCCAATTCTGTTGACTTTTATTTTTGCATGGATTTCCTCCCCCCTCTTAAAACATTAAATGACACATGCTTTATATATAATGATAATTAAAGACTGAGGTAAATATCCCTCTTTCCGTCAGGCTCTTAGTTTGGAATCTTAGTCAGCTTAGTCATTATTTGAGGTGAATGGGTTTTTATTGTTGCCCTAGTAATGTTCATGCAAGGCACACTTGAAATTCCTCCAGTGGTGGCCTGAACCGCCACTGTGAGCTTAGTGTGAGGTCTGGAATGCTGAAGGAGTTTTTCCTCAGTTTCCCAGCCCCTCCCTTAGATTTTAGCAGGTTCTCCAGGACAACAGAGCAGGAAGTTTGTGCTCATGTTTTTGCTGTTCCCACCACAGTAATGGATGTTACCAGGTGCTAGATGAAAACTTACTGACTGGGAACAGGAAAGGAGGCCTATCAGCCCTCTAGCTTGCATCTCTGTCTTCAGCAGGTGTTACACATCTGTCGTTGGGTCTCTCCTCTCTTCAGAGCAGGGTCCAGAACACAAGTAGCTTCCCTGCCCCTCGCTAAATTCTATTAGCTGTGAGACTCATACATAAATTACACTTGTTTTTAGGAGCTGTTTTGCTAGGATATATTCTGTGCTTTCTAGTTTCTTGAATTGGTGGCATATCTTCCATTGATTTGGGGAATTTTCTAGGTAGTATCACTAGGCATACAGAGGCTAGCTCAGACTTTTCTTAATTCAGACTCCAACCACACACACAATAAACCTTATATCACACCCTACATGTCTTCAATGTTTTTTTATAGATTTGCCACTCTCTTTCTTCTCTTTAATTGAGTGGCACCAGTGGCCTCTCTCTCAGGTCCCAAGGCCATCTTTTGCCTGGTTCTAATCTGCTACTAAAACTATCTATTGAAGTCTCCATTGTCTTTTTGTTATTGTCTGGAACAGGCTCAATCTGGCTTCAAACCCAGGTTCCTTTTGTCTCCACTTATCAAATGCTCAGATTGAGGTTGTTCACCACAAAGTCTAAGGCCAGACATACCAGGCCTCCTGGAGCTGGAGTTATGTGCAGATGTATGACACCAAATGTGGATGCTAAGAGCTGAACTCGAGTCTTCTGCGAGAGCCACACATGCCCCTAACTAATGGTTCATCTCTCTAGCACCAAGATACATATATTTTTGAGATGGGATATCAGATATCACTGGCTGGTCTCAAAATCTCTATGTGGCTCTGAGTGACTCTGAACTACTAATCCTGCTACTCCTATCTCCCAGGTGCTGGTATTACAGTATGCACCACTATGCCCCATTTATGATATGCTCTGAATCGAACTCAGGGCCTGATGCACAGTAGACAAGTACTGTACCTACTGAGCTACATCCTCAGGCCTTGATTCTTTTTGTTTTGTTTTGTTTTGTTTTGTTTTGTTTTGTGGCGTTCTAAGATTTCCTAAAAAGTCTGCGTGTGATAATTACAATATCTGTATCTGTATCTATTTCTATTTCTCTTTTATTATCTCTTGACTTTCAGTGGAGAAATTTTTTTCTTACCATTCTTGGATATTTTTAATTGAGTAAAAATTATTGACTGGAAAAACAGTAGTGATTTTAGAATATTATCTAAAGAGATTTACATTTGCTGTGGAAGTCTTTGAGACCAGCCTAGTTACAATTAATTTAGCCTTCCTGGAAGAGCATAGCTATTCCAAGATCTAAATAAAATGCCGTATTTCTCTTTAATGAGACTTCCAATTTTCATCCCCTTTATTCCATGGGACTAGCGACTACATTCTTAGCTTTTTCTTTCTTAGTGTTTGTCTCTCTGAGCTTTGCAAAGCATCCTAAACTCTCAGAGATCAGCAGTGGTTTAGAAAGAAAATGGTACAGAAAACGCTGGTAACCCTCTATAATACTTTAATGTTTCCCCCTCATGTTATAGCTGCTGAATTTAACCCAGAACACCATTTCCAGGAGTTCCAGCCTAGAGATTGCACAAACTGAGGAATGGTACACAACTCAGTCCTTGAATCAGCAAACAACCCAGTAGGAGATCACATCCACACCCCAGTGTGTCTTCAGATTCCCTTGGGAACTCCCTGTCCTGGATGCTTAGGGCTTTCTTGTATTCTACTTTGTGTCATGTCTGAGTTTTACAGCAGTTCTCAGAGGCTGAGTCACGCTGACTCTGTAAATGTGCTATCACCAAACAAAAAGCAGCTCCATGTTATGTTCTCAAGCCACCACCGAGTCTTAGCTTTTTCTCTGAGGGACTCTAAATTGCTCTGTGTTCAAGTTTAAAATGTACTTGTCCATCCAAATTTTATGTTTTGATATTTATTTGAGGTCACCATTATGATAGTTTTTTATTTTGCTGTAAACTTTGGTTAATTTTTCGTTAAAGGCCATCTGTTAATATGTTGTTACTCTAGAGGAGTTTAAGATCTTGGTGCTATTTAGTCTAGTATATTTGTGTTACTGAAAGGGCAGAAAAGCATGTGTTAATAGCATCACATGAGTAAACACTCACATGTATAACACAGCTCACTCACTGCACAGTAAAAATCTACAGTTTGGATTAGACGTTGTTACAAATGGAGGAGCTCCAAAGCTCATCTGAACTCATAGGTCTGTACCAGGTCCTCTACATATATATTATGGCTTTCAATTTAGTGTTTTTAAGAGTTTCTTGGTTGTTTCAATGAATGGGTCTGTGATTCTTTTGCCGTCTCTTGGGCTCTTTCTTTTTTTGTTTTCTGTTGTTTCTCTTGTCCACCTCCAATGTGATACTTTTGGTTTATCATGTTATATTCCCTTAGAAGACTGCTTGTCTTCTAATGAGAGATGGAAAGGAAGTGCAGCTGGATGGGAGGTGGGGAGGAACTAGAAGGAGTGCAGGGAGGGGAAACCACAATCAGGATATATTATGTGAGAAAAAAATAAATCTTCAATAAAAGGCAAAAAAGAGAGGGGTATCGCAGAAATGAAAAAGATAGATAAATATGCATTTGAGTCAAACTAATATAGTAGTTGAAAGTAGGTAGGAAATGTCCTAAATTTGATCTAGTATCAAAACTCCTCCTACAAATGAATTTTAGAGATCTGGAGTTATGTTACACTGTTGTTGAAAGTGGAAAAAAATAGGATAGAGGTGAGACAGCATGTTTGTAATTGTTTGTTTTTGTAATTTTTAATTTTTTTAATTTAAATGACATTTTCTTCATTTGTTTTACATACCAACCAGTTTCCTCTCCCTCCTCACCTCTATCCCATCTACCCCCTTCCCATACACTGATCCTTGTCTCCACTCAGAAAGCGACAGCCTCCTGTGGGCTTCCACAAAGCATGACACATCAAGTTGAGGGAGGACTGAGCTCCTCCTGTTACATCTATTCATTTGTTTCGTATGTATATATGTGTAAACGTGCACATACCATAGTACATACATGCAGTCTATTCTTTCTTTTCACCATGTGGGTTCCAGTGATTTAACCAAGTTAGCAGGGCTGGTGACAAGCACTTTTACTCATTGAGCCGTCCGTCTCACTGGCCAGAGAGACATTTTAAGATGAAGATTGTTGGCAAATAGTAAGAAGTCATTGGAAGATTACAGAAGATGTGGCAGTATGTTAGTGTTAAAGTTTTACTATGTTCCCTGGCGAGGAGAAAATGGACAAGCAGTATGTTACAGGATTCTGTGTTTAAAGGTGATACATGTAGCTAGGACTGAAAACTGAAGTCACAGGAGCGTAGTGGATCATTTTTAGGAGGAAGCTATAATACAGCCACTAGGTACTAGGGGGTGGTTGGTAACAGAGACTGTGAGACTCCAAGACATGAAAAGGAGAAAAGAACACCTGGGGAACAGAGACATGTATAATGCAAAGATGCCACTATCTATAACCCTTCTCCCAGGGATAAACTCGTGCTGAAAGCTCTGTGCCATTGACATTGTCTAAATGGAAAGCAATTATTCACTAACACCCAGGAGAAAACGAAGATGCATTGCTACCACCAGCATGTAATTGTACTACTCAATATGGAATTCATTATTACATCTTCTCAGAACAGTTAGGAAGTCATTTCCTGGGGAAAATCGTCTCTATCCATTGTCTCAGTGTCTATATTCACCTCTTGGCTCACAGCATCTGGCTTTTGCCTTTCATTTCAGCAGAAATTATTCTGATGAAAGTTACCAAGGACTCCTTAATTGAAACCCCACAGGAACTAAGGTTGAATACTGTCTCCTTGGGGGAGCATTCCCGACACTCACAGGTACAGTAGGATCCCATCTCTCTTCTTGTGCTGATGCTTTCTGAACCTATCACTAGTATGGTGCTCACCCCAAAACATCATAATTATTTACAGCTATTACTCTCTCAGAATGGAATGGTATGAGGTAAGGCGCTGTCTTATTTAATTTTGTGAAGCTAGCATCAGGTATGCTACTGACTTACTTCTTATCAATTGGTAATATACTTGTGGTATCTGAATGAGGCTAGCCTCCGTAGGCTCACATCTGTGAATTCTTGGTCCCCATTTGGTGGAACTGTTTGAAAAGGACTAGGAAGTGTGGCCTTGTTAGAGGAGGAGCATCACTGGGAGTGGGCTTTGACGTTTCCAAAGACTCATATGATACCCAGCACTTTCTCTCTAGTTCTAACTCTTGGATCAAGATGGAGTTCCAGCCTTTCCTGCCATCTTGCCTTTGCTCTGCCATCATGGACTTTAACCTTCTGAAACCATAAACACAATTAAATACTTTATTTTATAGGAAACCGTGGTGTTTTGCCACAGCAATAGAAGTAACTAAGACAATTCCCCTATTATATTTTACTTTTAATCCTCTCTGCAAGATATACTCGCACAAAATAATCAAGTTTGTAAATGTAACAAAAAACAAAAGCTGTTCAAAATATGAACAGACTAAATATTTCTTCCAAGAACATATTTTTCCTTATACTGTACATGAATTATTTTGTAACTATTAAATAGTTAATATATACATACATACATACATACATACATACATATATATATATATATATATATAAAGTCTTGGATGCTTTATAGTTGGTTTTCTTATCTTTTAGCTTCTCCCATCACCACAATTCAGCAATCAACTTCTTTTTTGTGGGGGGTCTTTTTCAAGACAGGGTCTTACTATGTAGCTCTGGTTGTTCAAGAACTCACTATGTAGACCAGGCTGGCCTCTAACTGACAGAAGTCTGCCTGCCTCTGCCTCCTGAGTGAGGACATTAAAAGAAGATGTATACCACTATGCCCAGCTACACATTTCTTATGATTCTATCAGATTGTGATTTTATTATGGAAAGACTATATTTGGCTTTGTCATTTAATGTGACTCCTTGGAAGTTAAGAAACATGTAAGTAGCAATTAAAACAAATACCTCATATAAATATTTTTGGTTATAGTTTTACCTAATGTGGCTTTATCTAGCAATGGCCTTCATTCCAATTGGTTTGCACATCTTTATACATTGGAATTTCAACAGGTGAGGACAACTTCTCTACATTTTCCCAAACACACTCACATGTGTTTTTATTTCTTTTTCTGTGCTTCTGTGGTTGGACTCAGGGCTAGGTGAATGCTGGAGATTGTTTTGCCACTCAACTCTACACCCTATACTCTGTATCTTAGTTTTCATTTGCCTGTCTTGTAATTACAGTTTTGCAAACACTGTAGCATTTACTAAGGGGATGCTCATGGCATTTGGAATTACCTTTGGTTCTTTTTGTCCCATTTATTTCTCTATCTCAGCAATTGCTAAACGGGTTTCTTCTCACATCTACAAAGCCCATGCTGTTCCCTCAGTTTTGTTCGACATTTGTAAACCCAGGACCTTATATATGTTAGGCAAGCACTCTACAATGGAGATACTTTCCTAACCCTTATTTATTTATTTATTTTTGAGACAGGGCTTTGTTAGTAGCCCAGGCTGCCCTTAAACTAATAATCCTCCTGCTTTAGTCACTAGAGCTATGGTTATAGGTGTGTTCCATCACATCTGACTTATTCAAATAATTGTGTTATCACAACGTGCTTTTAATACCACTTATTATCAAAAAACATTACTGAATGATATTATGTAGATAAGCATCTACATATGATGTAAAGACAGTCAACTGAAAGTATTCTTAGAAAAATTTTAGAGCAGTAAGGCAATAAAAGATATAAGGGCATTCTCTCTCTCTCTCTCTCTCTCTCTCTCTCTCTCTCTTTCTCTCTGCAACACAACAAATTGCCTTTATTTCGGTATGCATCCACAACAATTGGTGGTCCTGGACAGAGTGGGGAACGTGGCAACAAGCCAGAAGGCCAGGCTCACCAATCTAAAAAGATCTGAAAACTTGTGACACAGAGCTCCTCCAGGTCCCTGATAAGGGCCTGAGGAGCAGCAACACTGAAACCTGAATCCGCAGGGTCAGGGGCCTTTGTTCCAGCTGTCAGGTTCCATGTCAGACCTGGTGGGTGGCCAGCGAGCCCTGTCCAAACCACTTCAGTGTGTTAAAGCAAAGCGATTATGCGAAAAGGAACGGACTCAGTACCATGCGCGCTGAGGACTCTACGTGGCCTTTCTCTAAACCCAACCAAGGACCCTGAGCGCTGGCAGGTTTGTTGCCCATGACTGACTGCTCTGTTCACCTCGAGACCTGAGCTCAAAGTGCATTGGCTGATGGTGGCAGCAGGGCCCAGGGCCCGGTACCCCCTTCCCAGGCTGGTGGCAAGTGAATGTGTAGCCAAGAGCTAGAGGGAGGCCGGGCTTTCCCAACCACATCTCACAGCTTCTGGCCACAGCAAGTGTGGGGTGGTGATGGGCAACAAGGGAGTTGAGGAGGGGGAGAGCAGCACCCCTTGATAAAGGTGGGGAGACGGGGAGCCCTGAATTCCTCACCTAAGGCCAATTTCAGAGGGAAGGGAGGGTTACAATCTAAGCTTTGGCCAAGGGCGGGAGTGGGGGAGCGGAAGGAGGGGCAATGGCTTGGATGGGGCATCACTTAAGACTTAAGAAAGCAGGGGTGAAGCCAAATCACCCCCCAAGCCCAGCAGGAGTCCCATGACTGCTACCTGAAGCCTTCCGGTATTCGAAGGGCCACCACACAGCTGTGGCAGGAGGACGGGGTAGGCAAAGGCAGACCCAGGCCATGTGTCAGCAGCAGGTGATCATGTGACTTGTCTGTTCACAGTTGCATTAGCTGTGCCCACCTCTCCCAAAGGAAACCGATTTCAACACACCTTCTTGATCCCAGAAGTTCAACTAGGCAGCCAGCAGTTACACTCAACAGATGTTACACAGCACAACTTAGGTATTTCAAATGGACAAGAAATTAGTATCAGAACAGTGTCTTTGGATGAAGTCCGAGTGGAGCTTCCTCTCCAGTGCTTTGAGGTCTATAAGATGAATCTAGAAAATTCACTACTGTGGAAAATGAAGACTTACGTTGGGTTGGGGAGGGGAGTCCCGGGCCTTGGTGACTAATTGCTGTAACACTGTCCTTCCAGCGGCTGTGGCAGCTTCATGTTCTTTTGACATCATCAGGCGCCGAAGCTCCTGCAGGATGACTTTGATGCTGTGGGAATTCTGCCACTTTCCCAGCATGGCCATGGCCCTTGGATCCACCACTCCATTTGAACTACTCACGCAGCTCATATTGACTTTTGTTACAAATCTTACAGATGGGGGTGCTTCTGGATATTTAGGTCCACATTCTATTTTAAGGCTGTATATTCGGTTTTCATAAATTGTTCTTGGAGGCCCAATTATCATCTCTGTCCATTTCGTAAGTGTCATGTCTTCGTCGTCCTCTAGGCCCCAGCTAACTGTGCCTTCGCCTACTCCTTTCTGGCCTTCTTCCACCTCTTCCAACAGTCGGAAATTTCGAGGGACTTTTACTCCCGAGCCTGTGGTGGCTGCCATCTTGCGTCGCTGTCGCTTGAAGGCCGGGCATGGGCATTCTCTTTTAAGAAATTCTATAATAAATACACACCCAATGCCATGCAAACTTGAAGAAAACCAGTGACTTGGAGTCTAAGAGGTGAAGGTAAACTGCTAGCTTATTGTTCCATGTGAGTATATAATTTTCATGAAGAAGCTGGTTATATATTATAAATTTAAATAACAACAATATATGATCAAATACTGACAAGTAAGTAATAGAGATAATCTTCCATGATAGGCATATATAGAGTTGGTTGGGGTGGGCACAAAGTAGTAGCTTGACCAACTTCTGGTTCCTTGCTGCCTCAGTTTCCTCATTGTGCTTCCTAGCAGCTAGCAGATTACTATGCAAAGATGTCTGAACCGATTGAGGTAACAGAGATGAAAATGATGAATCCATTGAAATACAGCAAAGACTGTGGACCAGTATTGCTGTCCACAGTTGCAGCCCAGTTTCCAGGGCATGTGGCCTTCACTACCTGAATCCAGTATGAGTGGTGTCTAGAGGGTGGAAGGAAATTTGCATCTTTGATGCTGGCCAAGGAAATCTGGTCTATATTGCCAACTATCCAGAAGGTGACAAAAGCGAAATGGAGGAGAAAAGTTTTTCTTTAGCCATCAAAGTAGAATGAACAGTCCAGAAAATATCCGTTTTAATAGTGTGGGTCGCCGTTGATAACAACCAAACAGAACTTATGGATTATGTCAGCATTTTGGAGACAGTCCTGTGGTACAGGTCTAGAGAGATCTTAAATCTGGAAGATTTGATTTTGTTCACTTTATCAAATATGAAAGCAGTGTCACAAGGACATTTGATAGACAGCTGATGGTGTAGACTAGATTCTAAGCAAAGCCTAGATGAGCTCTGGAGAAGGAGAACATTTGTTGTTTGTTGGGCATTGTTCAAAAGACATGGTGACCAAAAAGCTTCAACAATTCTGTCAGCATGGGGAAACTGTAGATATCTGTTGTTATTTCCAAGCTATCCACAGCTTTTGCTTTTTCTGTGTTTACAAATGATATGGTGGCCCAGCCTCTTTGTGAAGAGGGTTTGACCATTAAAAGTATCCAATGCGGAACCTAAGCACAATAGCAATAGACAAATAGAAAGAAGTGGAAGTGGTAATCCTGGATGCTTTGGGAAATCTGCGTAGGTTTGGTAACACTAGAAGGGGTGGAGCTGGCTTGGGAAATAACCAGGGTGGTAGTATGGGTGGAGGAATGAACTTTGGAACCTTTATCATTAATCTAGCAATGATGGCTGCAGCCCTGGGAGGCATTGTGGAGCAGTTGGGTATGGTAGGCATTTTAGCCTTCCAGCAGAACCAGTCAGACCCAAAGCCAGGGTAGCACTCTGAAGGAGCCAAATCAGATTTTTAGTTCTGGAACTAATTCCTACAGTGGTTATAATTCTAATGTCCTTCTTGGTTGGGGTCAGCATCAAATGCAGGGTCAGGCAGTAGTTTTGGTGGAGGTTTGGCTCAAGCATAGATTGGAAATCCTCTGCCTGGGAATGTAGACAGTGTGCTTTGGTTGGTTGGTTGGTTGGTGGGCTGGTTAGTTAGAAATGATGAGAATTAAATTTTTCGAAGCCTGTGATAAGTATATTGTAAAATAAATGTGTGCTAAACATTTTCCAATTTGTTTCTCAGTGTGGAGTGCATTCAGCAGCATTTTCTTTTCTTTCTTTCTTTTCTTTTCTTTTCTTTTTTTTTTTTTGACGTTTTTCTTTAGAAAAAGAGGAAAAGCTAAAGGAATTTTGTAAGTTTTGTTACATAGGGGGCCAAAAGACTGGGTGACAAAGTGAACAGCTCTTTGTTTGACTGGAAAATAACCAACACAACAGACAACTGATCTCAGTAGATTTCTCCTTGATGCTGTATCATCAGACTTGAACAGGAACCATTGGTTAAAAGTAGGAACTATAGGTTAGAACTGGCTTCTTTTCTTTTTATTTTAATTTGAACCCCATCCTATGGATGTTTCCTTGGGAATCTCACCTTTTGTGAGATAAAGGTGTTAAGGTCTTTAATTATTATTATTATTGCTTTTTAAGTTTTGTTTAACTCATGCCTTCTTTCATATACTAAAGTTGGAATTGAAGACTTCATTTAATTTCTGTGGTCCATCTCTCTTCAAATGTTTGTTTAAGAAGCACTTCAGCTAGCTGGGTGTTGGTGGTTCATGCCTTTAATCCTAGCACTGGTGGTGGCGGTGGGGGGAGGCGCAGAGGCAGGCAGATCTCTGTGAGTTCCAGGCCAGCCTGGGCTACGTAGTGAGTTCCAGGTCAATCTCCAAAGCAATGCAGAGAAACCCTGTGTCAGAAAAAAAAAGAACTTCATTGAAAGTAGTGTTCTTCCTATTCTGCCAGACAATTACTTCTGTCTACATGGTTCCTCATCAAAGTATTCATTAGCAGCAGCACAGGCTGTGTGTTCCACTTTTATCCACTATTCTTTTCAAAAAAATATTTATCCTTCCCTCATATATTACATCCAAACTTAAGTTTCCCCCTCCCTCCTCTCCATCATCCTCGTCCCCCAACCTCCACTCTCCTCTAGACCCAATCTCCCTCTGTTTCTCTTCAGAAAAGAGCAGAACTCCCAGGGATATCAACCGAACATGGCATAACAAGGTACAATTAAACTAAGCACATGTTCTCATATCAAGGCTGAATGAGCCAATGCAGTAGGAGGAAAAGGCAAAGAACCAGGGGCAGCTCTCACCCCTGTTGTTAGGAGTTCCACAAGAACTCCAACCTACACAAGCATAATATATATGCAGAAGACTTAGGACAGACTCAAACAGGCTCCATGATTGTCGCTCCAGTCTCTGTGAGCCCCTATGAGCCCTGGTTAGTTGGTTCTGTTACCCACTACTCTTTATTTAATGGAGTCGCATCAAGGCTATGAGCACAAGGCTGTGAAATGGAGTCAGGAAACCTGCTGTGGGATTGATGGCGGTGCCAAGACATGAAAGGCTAGTATGAACAAGCAACAGAGAGAGTGCATGCAGAAACAGTGGTGTGAAATGTGTATATATACATGTTTGAGTGACAAACACATCTCACCAATATGTATTTGGCAGGATGTGTTTGTCATTCAACTCTGTGGCTTTGGTGAGAGGGAATGGGTTTTTTTTTTTCATTAAAGGATAACCACATCTGCTGGAAGATTTGAGTTTTGTTCTTAGAAAACCCACTTTAGTTGAATGTGTTAAATGAAATGATTCTTGCACCCTACTCCCTTGCCTCTGGCAATGAATGCTGTATGGTGTGTGTTCTTCTCTGTTACTGATCTGGAAGTTTGCAAATGTGAACTGAAGCTGATGATCTGGGGACATGAAATGAGATCCCAAGGAGAACTTGGGAAGAGAGTTCACTGGTGGGCTCAGGTGTCTCACAACTGTGTAGAAGTTCTCATGGCTCTTAGCTGTGCATACAAATGCCATTTTCTGCAGTTCTCTGTCCTGTGCTGGGATGTTTTACATGAGTTGTCATTGCTGGATATTCTAAAACTGATTTTAATTAAAAAAAAATTTGGTTGGGGCTGAGCTGGTGGTGGTTTTGGGTGGGGACTAATGATAACTCTGATTTGGTATTACTTGGGCCATTATACATTCTCTAAATGTATTAGGCCCACATTCTATATTTTCAAGTCTCCCTTCTTTCCAAATTAAGAAAAATGACTACCAAACTAATTTCAGCATTACAAATTAAATGAGATATCTGATGAGACAATAAGATAATACAGCATCTGGTGAAAGAAATTTGTAGATGTTTTATTGTTTTCTTTTTTTTAACTTTTACACTGAGTTTATTCCCATGCCATAAGTTTTTGTTTCTTCAGTTTCTTCTGGGATATCTTCTTCTTCTGTGCAACCTCCTCTTCCGGCTTCGGAACAATCTGCTCCTTTTCCGTGAGGATCATCTCAATGTGGCACGAGGAGCTCATGTACGTGTTAATCTGGCCGTGAGCTCTGTGGGTTCGTCGGCGAATCTTAGGTGCTTTGTTCACCTGGATGTGTTCGATGACCAGAGGATCTACTTCTAGACCCTTAAGCTCAGCATTACTCTCTGCATTTTTAAGCATGTGCAGCAAAAATTCAGCACTCTTTTTTGGCCACCGACCCTGTGTCCAGCCCCACTGTTTGGCCTGGGCGCACCTGCCTACTCCACCATTGTACTGCCGGAATGGCACACATTGCTTCTTCAAAGTGACATCTTTCAGGTATTTGGTGGCTTTTCGGATATGCATGCCCTTGATGGTCTGGGCAGTTTCATGGGTGTTCTTAAAGTGAACCCGAAGAGTCAGAGGTCACCTCAGGCCAAGCTTTTTTTTTTTTTTTTTAAGAATAAATGACTGTCTAAACTTACAATAGAGTTTGGCTTGTGATTTTTTCTTTAATGTAACAAAAGTCAAGAAAAGAAAATAATTGGATGCATTCAGGCTTAGTGGTAGATGTTAGTAACATTAAAGAAACTAATCATTAACCTAAGCAGTATTTGTTGAAACTGAAATAGTTTCCTTACCACTTATAAACAGTTATGGAGGGACTGCAGAGATGCAGCTTTTGATTTGGAGGATGGTTGTGTTATCTACAACGCCAGAGGCATGGTGGGAAGCAGTATAAGGCTTTGTAAACAGAAAGGACTCTATCTCTGGCCTTTCAAATTGTACCTCACTCTGCTTTTCACTGCTAATAAAAACTCTGGACCTACTAATATATAATTTTTACATGTAATTTTTATCTTCTTCTAGTAAAGTAGGAACTATGCATATATTACAATATTTGCCAATGTCTTGGAAAAGAGTTTGGGGAAATAAGGGCATTCTTAAATTCTTTTCCTCTTCTCTTTCGCTGTGCTGGGGATCAAACCAAGGGCATGTGAACACTAGAAAAGCGTTCTGCCACTGAGCTGGATCCCCCACTTCTGAAATAGCCTTCATAGTATACCTTAAGATAACAAAACGAGCGACAAGGACGAACAAAGTGCTCAAGCATTTGAGCAGCTTCAAGAAGACAGAATTAATAGCATATAACATGACTCACTTTTAAAGGAGGGTTTCCACAGTTATCTTAACTTCTCTTTAAGGATACATTTTTAAACTCAGAGAAAGAATTGTGGTTTGGAATTGGGAGAGTTTAACAACAACAACAACAAAATCCACAAAGCAAAAGTAGCTGCATTTAGATAAGGGGAGAGAAGGGTGGGGTGCGGGAACAATGCACCAAAGTGCTTTTCTTTCACAGATCTTGGTTCAAATTAAGGTTAAATTCCAAAGGAGGATGTGTTTTCCCCATGTGGAGTCTTAAAGGACATGCCTTTGTTTCCACCTTCCCAGCGACGCTATATGCTAACACAAACAAGGCATTTCATAATAAATTTAACTTTTATAGAGTGACTAATGCCTTGTGAAGATAAGGCTGACTCTCAGTCACCTGTGCTTAATCCGGGCTGAAGAAATTATGCCAAGGGCACACTGACAAACTATTCCTCAGGGGAGGATGGCAGCAAGCTGATGGGGAGCAGAGGGACACTTGGGTTTCAGCCTTGTTGGAATGTTTCTCTCTCACTGTGAGCACAGTTTAGCATTTATGTACTTTGGAAGGACAAAGAGGTTGGGTAAGCCTGCCAAAATCTGAACCTGTTTCTGGGAACCGGTTAGTAGGTCAACTGTTATAAATTTAAGAGAAACTGAAAAGCAGTGGTGGAAAGGGGGCTCAAATGGCTGTGTGGAAGCCTTCATAGGGTTCCTTCTATATCTCAGGTGAGATGACAGGAAGTTAGTGTCCCTCTCTAGTTCCACCCAGCCAGGTGTGAGTAGGGGCCTGAGGGGGACATGAAATAGTGTGGAAAATGAAAACTCTTCTGCTAGGAATAGTTCACTGTTAACAGAAATAGAAATCTTTAGAATTTTATTTGGGGGGTCTTGCTGATAACAACTAATTAATCTATTACCCACTTGAAGAAAGACCAACTATATATATGTGAATGGTGTCTTTCATTCCTTTTTCTTTATGTTAAATTATTATTTATTAACCAGAGGCATAATTCCTAAGTCTTCCATGTAGAAAAAATAACTCTGAATTTGTAACAAGGTAAATTCACTCATTAAACATGCACATCTTTTTTCCATCTATAAAACATGTCAACTTTAATCGCAGAGGTCAAAGTCTTATGGTAGCTGAAGGGACAAATGGCATCTTGTATCAAACACATGTGATTATATATTATGTAATATTTAACTTATTTTTTAAAGTTATAAATTCATCATTGACAAGAAACTTAGGAAATGTATTTTAAAATTTAAATAAAGTAGAATGGTGGCCTCTTCACTCTTTAAAAGAAAGTTCATTAAATTCAACACAGAATAAACTTGACTTTAGGTTGTGTGTGTGTGTTTTTTTTTTAACTTCTGAAATACCTCTTTAGTTTTTAATCTTCATGTCATTAACAAAGATTCTAGAGAAAATTGAGCTACTCTGGATTATTCCACAGCACTTATTCCTTAGTGTGCCAAATTCTTTCTTGGACTCTGGGTTAAATAAAAGTTTAAATGATTGCCTTTGCTTTACTATGTTAGCCACCGGACTAAAAGAGAAGGTTGCTGACTCTGAATGGCAAACAATGAGAATGTGGTTTCTCGGCTCAAGCTGTGTCACATCAAGTATCAAAAATTAATTAACTTTTTGGATAAAAACACCACAAGGGGGCAGGTGAATCCAGGCTAGGTCCTAGGTAAAAGGGTCCCAGGATTAAAGGGCTTTGGCCTAAGGGAGTGGGGGGAAGAGAATGAAGTGAAAGAACTCTAAACATATTTTTTCATGAATATAGGCATTACATTTCACTCACACTCATGAAACTTTATTTAAAATATATCCAAAGACATTACTTACAATACTTCAAAAATACAAACGAGAGACAGCAAAACAATGCAAAACTGCCACACAGAGAAAGAGCTTACTGTGTTTTAGAAGGTCACTTGGTTGCCTGAAGAGAACAACTGTGAGAAGAAATGCACTTCAAGGTAACCTTAGTATTCGGCAGCTCTGTAAAGCAAACATAAATTTAAGAACTGTAACAGCACTTTCCTCTTCTGATTATTAAGGAATTAAGTTCAGGCAACTTAAGAAACATAAAAACTTCTGACAACAAAGGTTATCTAAAGTCTGTTTTGATTGTCATTAGAACTTAACATAAGCCTACCAGCAGAAGGCAAAAATTGCCTCCTTAAAAACAAGTCCCTCCTCTAAATATTTTTAATTGGACACAAGATATTCCCCGAGAAAGCCTCAATGATAATATCATTTACAGACTACCCATGTACACACTTTCTAAGTAAAACACTCAGAATTAATACCATTTGGCAAATGTGGAAGTTAACGTCTCTAAGGTAATATATTCAATAACATGATATAGATCATAGACACCGTTTTTTTTTTTTTTTTACAAGAATTAACAAAAAAAAATGCGAAGATTGGAATAGGAAAGGGAAGTCCTTGATGTTTGCCTCTTGCTGGAAGTTTATATTTAGTTTCTCATGTCAACTAGAAGCTTTACTGTCAGCTTTGTGTTAGCTTCTCTGACCAATGATGGAATTTTCTTATTAAGGCTTCTTCAGTAACTTTCTATAGTAACAATGCTCAAGTCAAGTCTTTGATTAGAAATCTATTGCTAATGGGGTCATCCCATAATAGACT
Source organism: Phodopus roborovskii (assembly GCF_943737965.1). NCBI lineage: Eukaryota > Metazoa > Chordata > Mammalia > Rodentia > Cricetidae > Phodopus > Phodopus roborovskii. The sequence goes on along the minus strand of NW_026126514.1, from coordinate 7,607,826 downwards.
TCAGGGTAAGCTAGTCTGCAGAACAGCAGGCTCTAGGTTGAATATCCGTTCTGCAATATAATAATAATTTTGGTTTGATGGCTAGCATCAAAGGACACAACAATAATAAAACTGCAAAACCTATTTTTTAAGGCAAACTCTGGATTCTAATATTTTTATATATCATTATTAATACATATGAATACATTCAAATGCTAGCATCTATTCCTATGCCACTATAGCACAAGCCATTTCTCTCACATATACACATTGTTTTCTGTGTGGATAGATGTGCATATGGACAGATACACGCATACATGATATAGTCCTGTGCTCAGAAACACATACGTATATACATACATAATACATGACGCAGTCCATCGATGGTATTTTAGAGTATTCTTTCTCCTGTTTTCACACTGTGAATTAACCTTCTCTTCTTTGTCGTCTTCATACACATTGTCACTTTAAGACATGAGAGTGCCTTCTGTACAAAGCTTGAAATAAAATAATGCTTTGATTTGTCACTTTGAAAAGTTGGGTGGCTTTTAAAAGCTGCCCAGCCCAGATTTATTTGCACACAGTAGACATTCAATAAATATTTGTTGATTCGATTTATTCCAGGGTAAAGAGCTGAGTAACAAACTCCTTTTGTCATCTCTAATGTGCTATGGTTGAACCTGTGTACAAATGCATTTATAAGTAAATATTAATGGTCATGGTCATTGGAGGTGTCCTAAAGAGGGGAAAATGTTGCTCTGCAGTCTCCTAGGAATAGCAATGATTGGGATGATGTCTTTAAAAACGTGTCCTGCTGCCTATGAGACCTCTGACAGTGGAACCAGGATGTATTCCTGGTGCATGAAAGGGCTTTGGGAGCACATTCCCCACGGAGGAAAACTCCCTTAGCCTAGAGACATGAGGCAGGGCCTAGACCCTACCCCAAATGACTTGACAGGTTTTGATGATCCCTCTTGGAAGGCCTGCCCTCCCTGGGGAGTGGATAGGGAATGGGATGGGGGGAGGTCTAAGGTGGGGGGGCATGGGAGGATGGGAGGGAGAGGGAACTGGGATTGATATGTAAAATAAGAAAAAATACAAAATAAAAAAGAAAACCTAAACAACAACAACAACAAAACACCAAAAACAAAAACAAAAAAACGTGTCCTGAGTAGTCATAACAGATAAAAAGCATCATGGAGTCTCACTAACATGAGCTCAGAGAAGCTACCTGTAAATAGGGTTTGCTCCAGAGCTTTGAAGCCAATCACAATTTGAAATGTTACATTTGAATTTTAAAAAATGAAACATTTTGATTACAAAATTTCAAGAGAACACATAAATCATATAATGTTTTCTTTGGTGTCTTTCCCAATGCCCTAGTCACAAAAATGTTTACATATGTTTTCAGCAGTAACTTAAAGGCCTTCAGCACAGGGAAAAAGAATTTCTTGCAAATTTGATGTGTAACACTAAACTGGAGTTAAGCTGTCCACTCCTATCATTTAAAACAGCATATTGGATTTATTTCCTTTTCTGGATCACAAACAATAAAAGTCATTTGCGAGCATTCAACATGTTAAATTTTGGCTCAGAGAGAATTTACAACAGCAAGGCTTGTGATAAAATTTGTCAAAACATTAACCATGGTGACACAGGTTTCAGCTCTTAGCAGCAGACAGGGAGGCAGTGTGGCTGACAAACTAGACAGTAGGAATGGGTGATCTTTTCCAGCTTTGAAAATGTTGCAGGTGGCACACACCCAGAGTCTTATATATTCTTATTTTACCCAAAAGTGAAAATAGTCAAAGACGACTATATGTTTTACATATGTGTTTCCAAAGAGATGAGAGATCCTAGAATTAAAGAATTAATTATGTGAAAAGTTATTAGCCAAGAGAACATAAGATGTTTAACACAAAAGCTAGGAATCAATAGCTCTCTGTTGTCTGATGAGCTCCAAGTTGAGAATGGATACAGTCAGGGTCCTAACCTTTTTGCTACCTTAAGGTAGCAAATATGATTCATTTGGCCAGGTGCCAGCATGTGGACACTCTTCATTAAGATAATTTTAATTTTTCACATGGTAAACAATGCCGACATTTCTGGTTTGCTCTTCCTCGATGAGTAAAGAAGGAACATTTCCTAGAAAATTACAAACAGAACACTCCTGAAATGAATCACGCGGCAGGCAGTCAATCATAATCAAGATGGTTAACTTTGCAGTGTACACAGTAGAAACAATTTCAGAGCATGCACTATACTGAGAAGTGTATTTAATTAGATACGGTTAGGACATATTTATGAGAAGAAAATAGTTTTAAAACAACTTAAGGCTTTCAGTGTGTATGGCATAGCCATACACAGTAAGATTCTATGCATCAATATTTCGGAAAACTGTTGATGCAGAGACTGCTTCTGCAGAACAGCACATACCCTAAGCCTGCAGATCTTCAAAATGTTCTATGGCAGCAACTGCTGGAGATTAAGTAGAGGAATAAAATTAGTAACTAAATATTCATCTTTGGGGTCATGCACACTTTGTTTTTCCTCCCAAATATATGCAAATGCAGCTCAGGGTTCAAAAGAATAACACATAACTAGAAGCCTAAGAAAGTAGATGAACACAATCCACATTCACAAAAACTCAGGCAGTTTTAGGGAATGGAGTGACTTTGGAATTGAAAGCAGATATAGCAACACTGGAAAGCAGCTAAGGACACCACAATGGCTTATATTTGGATTTTCTTCACCAGCAATTGCCTAAATTTGGATGCACTTGGTTCTGGAAAGCAGTGTAGCTACTGCTCTTCTTTAGTATGATGTAACTGGACTGCTCAGTGGTGTGGAGACTTTGTAAGAACTTTAGAGTCTGCAAAGGGACACCATGACTTCCCTTCATCAGAGTTGCTCTTCAAACTGCTGATTTTCAGGACCACAGTTTAACAGCGACACAAGAAATCCTAACTTGAAACAAACCAGCTAAACAAAAGCCCCAAACAATCACATCATTAGCAGCAACAAAATCTTTCAGTAATATTTTACTACAAGCTTCAGACAGGAACCTTGTCTGATCTGTCCCAGTGCTTTTCAAGCTGATGTGGTAAATCTATGGTAACATAACTGAAGACAAAGATATTCAAATTTAATAGCTTAGTGTGTGTGTGTGTGTTTAGAGACACATCATACAGATGTTTCAAAAACTAACACAATTTGAAAATTTACGTTTTGCTGGTGAAGGAGAATGATTAACCATCAAGTATTTACCTGCACAAAGACATGAACAATAGTGAAGCTCTGACCCCAAGAAGCTTATCTTCTAATGGGAGACAGCACAGGAATACAGAGGAGACAGAAAACTCAATAACCACCTTAAATAAGGAGCTGCAGACAGCACCACCAGACACACAGAGCAGAGAGGACCTTGGCTGTGAAGGTGGGGAGGTAGGGAATGCTTTTTGTATGAGTTGGCATGTAAGTGTTCTTAAAGGATGAATCAGATTTAAACAAATGAAGGTAGATTTAATCAAGTAGGGAATTAAAATGGTAAATGAACTAAATAATAAAAATGCAGGATAGGAACTCAATGGAAGTATGTGCTTGGAACACACATTTATTAATTTTCTTGCCACCCACACAAAAATAAACATAGCAGAGCAGTTCTACAGATGGCTCAGACAGCCAACTCACCAGAAAAACCCTGTAAAGCGGCCCAGACAATTTTCTCAAATTTTAGACAATAATATTTGTGATATTAAACTTTCAGCCTATATGTTTGTGCAGTTTCTAAACCAGGAATAAAATGATAATGATAATGATAAGCAACTTCTGACTTTAGCTTTCCCCGACAGTTCTGTTGGCAAACAAGATTATATATTCCTTTTCCTCATGGCTATTCTTTATGAGATGACCATGTTTAAGATGCAAAACCATCTTATTTTTTGAGAAGTGACAAAACTATAATGCCCTATGGTCCTAAGCAATGGCTAGTAATTAGTACACACTTAACAAAAGTGTAGTTCCTCGAAGCAGAAGAACTGATGTGTTTGTTATTAATGAAAGGTTCCAAGCATATTTGGATTTCACAGCACTGTCTTTAGAACTAAGTTATGACTTACAGGAAAAGAAAGCCCTGCCTTTCATTTTTCAGTCTCTTAGATTTTAGACTCAAAATATGTTTGGAAGCAAAATGAAGCCCAGAGATTTTCAACACAACGCTTGTTCTTAGCACTCACATGTGTACGCAATCCACACGGGGCTGAGACATTCTTTGTGACATGGTCAACAAAATCCCTAAGCAACTGAAAACATTGGTGGAGAAGGAGAGTGCCACAGGAGGCAGTATTCTTCCCTGCTGCACCTCTCAGTTCTCAACTTTAACTTTTAAAACAGGCATTGGCTTGGAAGCTTCTGCTGGAGTGGGTGAAGTTTTGGAATGAAACTCACTTCCTAAGTTGTTTCTTCCTTCCTTCCTTCCTTTTTTTTTTTTTTAAAGATATATCTTGGTAAATCTAGTTTCATAAGTATTTTGAAGACTTTTTATGGAGTGGCTGGACTGGGCAGGCAAGAACATCTAGATGCCATAAAGGCAGATAAACCGTATAGTTTTAGCTGTAAAACCAGACCTGTTGACGGCTGCAGGTTTCTAAGTCTTGCCTGACTAGAGCCAGTGTTAAAGTTCGTTAGCTGGAGCTTAACAACACAATGGCCGAAGGAATGGAGTTACCACACAAGTGTTTAAATTCCATGCGGGATCCCTAGCTACAACAGAGAAGAAAGTTCAAACAACAAACACAGTGTTGCAAGGTCTGAACTTGCGTGTCACGGATTCTTCTAACTCATCACCAGGCTGCTCTTCTTCAGGGCAAACGGGCCCTCCCTCAAGAACATGGCTAATTGAAAAAGGGTTTCCAAGCTTTTGGCTACAGATAAACCAAAGTGGCACATGGCTCATAACTCAAACATTGCATTTTAGGCAGCTGTTATTTTTCTTACCAGGGCTAATTTGGACTATTCAATCACCCTTTCTTCTTTAATAATAATAAATAATAATAATAATAATAATAATAATAATAATAATAATAATAATAAACTGTTATTGGTGGAGCCAGAGCTACAGTTATTGTTCTCAGAAGGTAAATAATTATTGCTCATTTTACTCATGTATAGTGCTAATTCAGAGTATTAGCAGCACGACTCTCTGCCTTTCTGTCTGTCTGTCTGTCTCTGTCCTCTCTAAAATGTTTGAGCCAGACTGTTTTTCCCATTATGATTTACTTAGTCCCACCTACAGTAAACTAAAAATATTGTGCAGAAAATGAAACTCATCTTTTCAAGTCCACCAATAACAGAGTCACTAAAGAATGTGTAAGTCCTAACTCTAAGAAGCAGGAATCCCGAGTGGTAAGGGAATCCCAAAGGGTAGTTGTCAATGGTAAGGTTGAATCTTGGTTATCATGGTATCAGGGCACAGGAGACAAAGCCTGGAACCTACCCAAGGATAGAAATCTAGAATCCAAGCTAAGGGGAGTGAGAACTGTAGTTGGTATGTAAAATGAATAAAAAATACTTCTTTGTAGAATCTTTATTCCAGACTCCTACTGTCCACCCAAATCTTGTGACGTGTGTGTGGCATAAGTTTATGACACAGTGTAATTTACACAATCTCTTTACTGCTGTTTCCATCGAGTGAACACTCCAGCACAGCGGGAGCACAGCTTTCAGGGTTCTGTATTATTATCATTATCCATTATTATCAACTTCCTCAGACAAAGTATGAGAGTAAGCTGTGTTTGAACTTGAATCTTCCTGCCTCACTTCCTGAATGCCAAGATTGCAGGCCTGAGAAGTTATGCCCCATAAATCTTTTAAACTAATTAAGGTACTGCTTTGGGTTTTTATACAGGTATGTATAGCATGTTGAGAATATTTTCTGCATCCTACCCCTTTACTTCCCATTGCTTTCCTCAGATTCCCTATTCTTATGACACACACACACACACACACACACACACACACACACACACACACACTATTTCATGGATCTATATAAAAGCTAGGAACTACAAATTCAATAATTTGTTTCAGAGTCTGGCTTAATTTACTTGATACAACCAACTACAGTCGCAGTCAGTTTTTTTCCAGTGGCTTGGCTTCATTCTTCTTTATGGCTTAAAAATTCCACTGTGTATATATGCCCCATGTCCTTTATCCATTCCTTATCCAATGTTGGTTTCATAGCTCAGCCATTACAAATAGTGCTGCAATAAACATTGATGTGCACGTGTCTGTGAAATCTTGACTTGGAGTCTTTGGGTAAATGATCAGAAGCAGTATAGCTGGGTCATATGGAAGATATGTTTGGAGAAATCCCCATACTGACAAGGACTGGACTAATCTACATTTTCATCAGCAGTGTATACCCTAATCAGTATTTTTTGATACCTTCTTCCCTCATCCCACTCCTGAATCTTGTTTGTGTGTGTGTGTGTGTGCACTTGCATATGTGCACACTCGCACTCATCCTTGGAGGTATTTGGGAAGGCCAGAGGATATCATCAAATTGTCTGACTCATTCATTTCTCTACCTTTAAAAACTATTTTTGATCATTGTTTTGGCTGGGCTGACAGGACAATGAGCACATATCTTCCTGTGTCCATGTCACTCCAGGTGCACTCATGTTCTCATGCTTGCATGTGAACTCTTTACCTACTGAGCCATCTCACCAAACCCATTAGTATTTTCCTAGTGACTTCCCTTTTGACTGAGGTAAGACAGAATCTCAACATAGCTTTAATTTGGATTTCTCTGATGGCTAGTGTTTTCTTCATGTTTATTGGCCACTTGTATTTCATCTTCCATGCACTCCCCCCAAAAAAGAAAAAAGAAAAAGGAAAGAAAGAAACACACATTGGAGAAAAGATAGTCTCCCCTCCATCTCTGTGGTGGGATTTTATCTGGTTTAACTTGTACAGGTCTTATGTATGCTATCATAACAATAAGGATTTCACATGCAACTGCCATGCTGTGTCTGGAAGATACTGCTTCCTTGTAAGCCATCTACCACCTCTGTCTCTTTCAATCTGTCTGCTTTCTCTTCTGTAACAATCCCTGAACCTCAGAAGGAGGGGGTGTGATACACGTCTCATTAAAGGCAGAACATACTGCAGTCTTTCATTCTCTGTACCATGACCAGTTGTGGGTCTTTATTTTAATTGCCAAGTATTGTAGAAACAAGCTAACTCTAGTTAGAATGGTTAAGTAAAAACAAAAACCAAAGAAAAAACCCAACCCAAATAAAAACAAATAATAATGACAAATGCTGGCATGGATGTTGTGCAATGAGAACATTTATTCACTGCTAGTGGGAGTGCAAATTAGTGCAGCCAGTATGGAAATCAGTGTGGAGGGTTAGAAAAAAAACTACTCAGAAAGTTAGAAATAAAACTACTACATAATGTCAGGATTCTTTTCCATCTTATGAAAATATTTCTTTTTAATGTTTTATTACTATAATTTATTTTACATCTGAATAGATTTTTTTCTTCCTGAGAGCTCTAACAACTTAATTTTGCTTGGAAATTTACCCTTCATCTCCATTGCCATATTTTGAAGCAGAAACAGTGAAAGCAAGTTTTTTTATTCATTATATTTATTCATTTATTTTACATCCTGACTCCAGTTTCCCCTCCATCCTCTCCTCCCATTCCCTCCCGTATTCCCCATCCACTCCTCCTCTGTTTCTGTTCAGAAAAGGGCAGGCCTTCCCTAAGTGTCAACAAAACATTGTATATCAAGTTGAGGTAGGACTAAGCTCCACCCCTTGTATTAAGGCTGGTAAAGGCAACCCAGTATGAGGAATAGATTCCCTAGAGTCATCCAAAACATATGGACAGCCCTGGCTCCCATTGTTAAAAGTTCCACAAGTAGACCAAACTATACAAACTAGGTTGGTTCTATGCAGGTTCCCTAGCTCTTCAGACTCTGTGAGATCCTATGAGCCCAGGTTAGTTGTTTCCGTGGGTTCTCTTGTGATGACTTTCACACCCCTGGCTCATACAATCCTTCCTCCGTCTCTTCAACATGATTCCTTGAGCTTGGTTCAGTGCTAGGCTGTGGGTCTCTGCATCTGTTTCTACCAGTTACTGGATGGAGGCTCTCTGATTACAAATGGGGTAGTTCCCAGGAGATGGCCAGTTCAGGCTACATATCCACTATTGCTAGGAGTCCTAGGTGGGTCATCTACAAGAAAGCAAGTCTTTAAGGAAAAAATGCATATATATATACTGACCACAGATTTTGCCAAAGGAAAGGTACAAAATGCCACACAAAGAACCAAACAAGACCCTTGACAAAGACAACTCAAAAGCAAAACTGTTGGCCCACAGAAGAGTCACCAGCCTGATGAGAGAACTCTGCTGTAGGATCTCAGGCACCATGGTAGTCCTGCTCACACAGCAGCTGCAGAGGGACTCTGAGTGGGGAGGAAATTCAGTTCAGATTCAAATATCTTTGAGAGGCTCATAGGGTTCCTACTATGTTTCTCATATCAACTTTAATCTTTATTAAGGAAATAATAAATAGTTTGAAGGCAACTTTATCTTCTTCACTGAAATATATTTCACAATGTACATCTAGTACAATGTCTTCAGGATGGTACACTTATAAATTTGGTTAAGGTCAACATGTAGGAACTGTATTGAAACATGTAGGATTTCAGATAGGAGATTTTATGTGAATAAAAAGTAAATAAAAGTTTTACATACTTGAGTTGGTGCACTAAAATATATCCTTGTTAATAACTGTATAATTAAACTGGTGGCTTGCAAAGCACCAGCATCTTCTGAAAACACATTAGAAAACAACAGACTCAAGACCAAGTGTATTGAGGATTCTGCAAAGGCTTATCATAAGTTAAAAAAAATTAATGATTCCTAAAAATATTTATCATTATCAAACTCTGTTTATGAAGCCCTACATAAAAACAACTTCAACCTTTATAAATTTAAATTCACACTAAAGAACACAATGAAAGGGAAAAGCTTTTTGTAAAGGCTATTTCAGTAAAAGGATTACAAAACATTTGGTAACTTGAGATGCTAGTTTGGAATGTATGCTACTAGTTCAAATGTGCAAGCTCCAACTCAACAAATGTTTAAAATATTTGAGTTTCAGAACAGTGCCAAAATAAATCATATCTTTTCTAGAGATGACATATTTAGTTAAGCATGGGCAATATAAATCTTTCAACCATCTCATGTATTTGTTTAAAAACCCCAGAAACCACATGCACAAAGTGCTGAACTCGCTGGAGCCTAACAACTAACTTAACAAATCAATTTTAAAGAGGCTTTTGTGTGTATCTGTGGTTATTTGTGCAATATGTGAATATGGAGGTTAGCTGTAAATGAGTTACCTAGAACACACTATTTTACATGAAAAATCAGTGCATCATTCAAACCACATGTAGGATGACTGAGAGCATCTGTCACAGTTATTTCATCATATAATGCCTTGTATGTGACCACATTTTTAAGGTGCGAACTTCAAGAAGTTATTATAATCTCTTAAAAACTGTAATCAAGTGGATTTCTATGTAACCCTTTTCATATTAAAGCTACAAATCTTTTTTAAATCTTTTTTTTTTGTGAAATAAACACACTCTATTAGTAAATGACCCAATAAGAAGATTCTTCATTTTATTATTGTGTATAATGAAATACACAATATAGAAGCTTAAGTATTTATTTCATAAAGTAGTTTTTAATATTTTCATTACCTTTAACATAATAGCTTATTTAATGAAACTGAAGTTATTATATATTAATCATTGATCTTGTTATAACTCTTATAACAATGACTTTGCTTATTATTGGTTTATCGAATGTTCCGTAGGAAGCAGAGTGTGCACTGGAAACATACTCTATTTTATTACACTGCAGTGCTTGATGTGTGGCAGCAGATCAAATTAAGAACAGTTCAGAATAACTGCTGCCTACATGCAGAGATGACATTAACGTAAAGGGATTTATGTGTCTAGTCATGCTGAACGACATAGAAATCTATCTGTCTGTCTGTCCTTTAGACTACTAAATAATTCATGTATATGTGTAAAGAGAACATGGAACAAAAGCAGCGGAGATTACAGAAGTTAAAAATGTATCTTTTGAGACATTATTTCTACCTGCCACCCTATTATTTTTTTATTTATGGCTGTATGTGTGCCTAATTGAGCTGCATGTGTCTTGTGTGCATGCAGGTGCTTATGGAGGTCAGAGGGTGTTGAAAGTCCCAGCCTGGAGTTATAAGCAGTTATGAGACACCTGACCTGGCCTAGGTGCTGGTGATCGACCTTGGGTTTTGTGCAAGAGCAGTAAGTGATTTGACTACTCAAATGTCTTTCTAGTAGCAGCCATTGAAATCTTTGCTGTGCTCCAGTAGTTGGCCCTACATGAATGGTTTTGTGGACAGCATAAATTGCTGGGATTAAATTAAAAAGAAAAAAGGATCCAAATTTTGTGTAGGGAGGGATGTGGGGGATAATATATGGGAGGAGTTAGGGGTAAAGATGATCACATTGTAGGAAATGATCAAAGATTTAATAAATAATTGAAAAAATGAAGGATGAAAATATTTGCTACTTTTTCTTACAGAGAGGGTGAGAGAGCTATAAGTTAATGGGGGTTAGTTAGTTCTAAGGCATCAGTCCTTGGGGAGTTCCAAGAAGGCCTTCATTTGTTTCCTCATCAGAATCCATGTAACATCACCATAAAAACAATACTAAAATCTGTATAATAATTGTCATGTGGCTCTTGGTAGACTAAAAAAGATGTGAAATGATGATTTTGCAGGTCGTTATGACCAATAGTAGTCTTTTCTTTAAAGACTTGCTGAGTTTTTAAGAAGGGGGCTCTCAGTCTATAGGAACAGACTTGGTGATGTTTCAAAGTGGCCTCCAGGCAACAATGCAGATGGGAGCTCTCAACAGTTGTGCTGTTTCTCAGTAACTGGCAGGCAGCTTGATCTTCTTCAGTGGTCCCTCCTTCATACAAAGACAGAGATGAAGAATGAGAGATCAAGACAGAAGTAGCCTGTGCTGGTTCTGAATGTTTTGGGACACCTGTACTCAACAATAGTGGGCGTCCCAATTGTTTGATGAGTTTCATTTTCTAATACCTGGCTCTGTGCAACTGTCCAGGAACCAGATGCTTTAAGTGATGTTTGGCTGTTGTAAAATATTTCTGTTTTACCCTGTGAGTTCTAAGACTGCAGAGTAAATAACTTAAGGAAGGTGTCTGCTTTTCAAGATCAAAGTGAGAATTCAACTTTACCTGTGATTGTGTTCAGAGAAGTTAGGAGTGGCTGTTCTCTTTACTTGTTCTCTTTACTTACCTACACCGTGAATAACTTAGGAGATGATGTGTCTTCTCACAGGGTGTTATCATAGAACCCATAGGAGCGATCGAAGCACTAGCTTCCATATGGAAGTACTGATCGGTTCAGCAGAGACTATGGTGCTCTCTGTGACCATGGAACAGACAGATGCAATTAGCTTATTTTTAATATCTGCTATTATTTATCTTCTAATTCTCATAGCTTAAAAATCACTAAGAACATGCAACATGAGTGAATTTCAAATTTGAATGCAGTGGGATGATTCTAATTATCTGTTAGCTTCATTTTACAGATGTAGTAAGAAAATGGAATGTGTTAGTATTCTGATCCACATTTCATCTATGACAAAGGGCCTCAAAATACTCTACCATGTCAAAAATACTGACAATATTCTCTATAAATATTTATAATATTTATGATGAGAAGTGGCTTATGCGCTTTAATCATTTTAAGTTATATCTTAAATAAATTCAAAAGTGGATAACTGGAACCAAATTGCAAGAATGCTTTTTTCTAAGTTCTCATATTTTGACCCGATATTTTTTGTATATTATATACTATAGTCCTTTCCACCATATCAAAAACATTATCTAAAAATAGTAAGAATGCTAACAGGTTTGATATCTTCTTGCCTTTTATGATAGACATGGTGGCTGGCTGGCACATGCTAGTTTTCAAGCCAAAGTGTCCCAGACCATGAGCAGAAACTTGGCTATTTCTACAGCTTAAGTGATGGTTAGATAATTACCCAGACTCAACATCAAAAAATATCAATAGTTTATATGCATAGGTGCATACGAATGACCTTTTTATTGCAAAAAGTGTATATTATCTATAGTGAGACAAGTGCACATTAATAACCATTTTATTGAAAACAGTGTATATTCTCTATAGTGAAAAAAAAACCATGCCTTGGTGACTGCCATCTTTATGTGCTAATAAAGCAAATTATACACTTAGTTCATGGCATCTATACTTAATATTCTTCAATATTAAGAACAAAAGTTGCAATCACACATTGAAGGTGGGCCATATTTTCTCATGTCTGAGCTTCTTCCGTCAGTTAAGAAATATACTCTATACTGAAAACGCATTTATTTGAAGTTTTGACCTAACACAGTGGATTAAGGCTTAGACAATATTTGCTTTGCTGCACTTTGATTCAGAAAGGGCCATATGCGAGGGTACACTCCTGACCGACTTCACACATTTTTTTATAGTACACTGGCAAAAAGAATGACATTAAAGGCACAAACACAAAATAGCTACAAAATAAGCTACAACGTTATATAATTGGTAAAAGCCTGTGGTTAATATATTTGGATAAATAACTGAAGTTAGCAGCAAAGCGGTTAAACATTTGTGATTCGATTTTATTTCAGCTTGGAATGTGGTTGGAGTGTCCCACTTCTAACAACTGTTTGCTAAGTTAAGGCTTTTAGTGTTTACACAGTGTTGAATGAAGCAGCCTGGCCACCAGATGTGATTGCTTGCCCCAGACTGGGTGTTTTTCAGTCAAATCACTGTCCTCACAGTCCCTGTTCCAACCTTCTTCCTCAGGACATCCACCAGCCTTTCTAACCTAAGGTGGGGCAGGGGGAAGAGAAAGAAACAAGGAAAGTGCAGTTATTATTGAGAATATCTTAGCTGCAAAGAACAGTATATGCTTGTGACCAAGTCATCCTGGTAGTCAGGTTAAGAAACAAGCATTGCGCAGGTGAAAGACACACACAGTGATAAGAATTTGAGGTTAAAAACAGTACAGCATGAATGTTAACTCAGATCCTTGATCATGTTAGTTAGATGTTACACAAAATATACAGACCACTCATCTGAATAATTTATATTCTTCCATAAAAGTTCTGAATGAATTATCTACTATGTAAAGATGAGATGGTCTATCAAGCAAAGAGCAGCTTCAAGGAGATATCTGTAAGAGAAACACATCTTTCCATTCGGACATATAGGCATACTGAGATGTGTTCCTTAGCTAAATAAATAGTGCATTAGTTGGTATACAGCACAACTCTTGCACACCAAATTCCTTTCTTTTTCACAGTCAGCTGATTAAAATAAATACATAAAAACTTTTCAATTTATTTTTAAATAAAAAACAATTTTATTTTACATACTAATTCCAGTTCCCTCTCCCTCCCGTCTTCCCATTCCCCCCACAAACTCCCCATCCCACCTCCTCATCTACTCCTCAGGGGCAGGACCTAAGACCTCCCCTGTAAGACATTAAAAATTTAGTGTTCTAGTAGCCTGGGGATAAAACACACATGCAATTTTACACCGATAGAATTAGATTTCCAGTTCTCTGTATTTTTTTTTTAAAGTTCTTACTCTGAGTAGTTAGTACAGGCTAGTCGTTACCTATTTACATGCTTTTTGGTCCAATAAAAGTGATCTTTTAAGTTGACTAAAAGCCTGCTAACTTAACTGACAACCACCTAAAGTTCAGGCATCCATTCTGCTGTGCTTTTAGGCCACTGTATGGAGAAAAAGCATATTCATGAAGACCAACCAGCTTTGCTTAACAAAAGATGATGCAGTCGGAACAGTAGTTTTTTTCTTTTATTTTCTTTACTAGAAGCACACATCCCTGCCTCATATCATCCATAATACTAAGTAGCAAGAAAAGTTCCTTTTAAAAATGAAAGTAAGTTCTACCATGTATTGCTAATACTGTTATTATAAAGCCAGACTCAGTAGGATAGCAAATTTTTCACACAGATCTATGCTGTACATCTTTTTGGCATTTTCTTTATAGATAATTTGTCTTGCTTTTCTTTCCTGCATATACATTCATATAGCTTGCTAAGGTAAGAGGTTGGGAGGAAATGTTAAAATGTTTTTTAATGTTTCTACCATATTTCAAAAATTAGTACACTAACAACATTCTCAGCTTATCCAGCTTGATGTCTTATGGAAATTTTATCTCAGAAATGAGAAAAATGTCAATTATTCCATTTTGTAAGAATGCAATGACTTCTGAAATACAATGAATAACCCAATTTCTTCCTGTAGGGAATGAACTATACCTGCCAATCAGAGGCTGTGATAACAGGAAGGTAGGCGTGTGTGTCGAACTTCTTACAGGATTTGCCCATAGGTTAGTCTTTACCATTCTATTTTTAAATATATCATGCAGCGCACTAAAATAGGTCCCAACTATTTAGTACTAACCAATAATATATTCATGAGGGTTTCATGGGATAGGAAAGGGCTATAGTGAAGACTAGGAATTTTCAGATTTCAGTTTTCAGAACTGACAAAAAGTATCATATTGGCTGTGAGGCAAATGGCAATAAATCTTCTTTCCTTATTTTAGCTTAGAGATATTTCTGCTGATATTTAGGTTCAGATCACATGGTAATGGATAATCTGTCTTAGTAGATTAGTAGACCTCTCTCCTAAGTCAAATTAGAAAAGAATTTGCTGGCACATTTAACTTGTTTTAGCATGACCACTTTGCAGAAAAGTAAATTCATGCTAATTGACCTAGGAAATAATACACAGTTAGCATCTATTAATTGTTTTAATGGAATTTCTATACAACTTGAAAAAAACTAAATTTATAACTATTTTGGTAGAAATCCCATTTTTCCAATTATGAATTTAATCTGTTATTTGTAGTTATATTATTACCCATGCACTATAATGGAATAAACGTGTCCCTAAAATTATAATCTATAAATTATTTAACATTTTTATGTGCTTTGCTTCCATGTTTCACTATGAATGAATCCTGTGATATAATAAAAGAGTAATGCCTATGTGCCAAGAAGTCTTGAGAAGTCATTTATTAATTTTTTAATGTTCACTATAACTCTATAGAGAAGATATTAGAATCAGAGGGCAGAAACAAAGGCTCCTAAGGGGAACTAGATTAGCACCACACAGCTAGTGGGCTTTGGAGTTTGGATGTAATGATGGGCCTGACTACCACAGAACCTCATCTTTCCAAGGTATTGTACTTGAAAAAAATTACCAAGGCCCTTCTGCATTCTGTCTTAACTGCTATGGGATCGAATTACTATTATATCTGGATAATTTATTGCAATGGGACAGAGAAGAATGACAGAATAAATTCCTCAAAATTAACTCACTTGTATCCAAGTAAATAGCTTGTATATAGGAGCCACTTCCCCCCTTCAGTACTGAGGATTGAGTCAGGGTCTTGTGTAAGGAAGGCAAATACTCTGCAAGCAGGGTTACACCCTCAGATCCTTTTACTTTTAATTTTCGGATGGCGTCTTACTAGTTGCTCAGGCTGGCCTTGAACTCATTCTGTAAGACCAGGTATAGTAAGAATTATCATACTCCTACTGATTAATATAGAAATTAGGTTTTAAATTGGAACATAAGCTAATCCTGGTGGCACCATCCTATAATCCCAACAACTCATGAGGCTATGATTGGAGTGGCTTCTGATATTCCCAGGAGATACAATTTAAAAGCAAACTCCTAGATCCTCTGGCTCTTACTAAATTTCGATTACTATTATGACTATTTTTTACTAGACTTTTAAATAGTGATTTAACTTAACCAGTTTTGCTTTATGTATGTGTGTGTGCATACATGGGCACATGCATGCAAGTGTGTGGAGGCTAGAGGTTGACACTGAGCATCTTCCTCCATTTTTCCCACCCTATATTTTCAGACAGGTTCCTTCACTGAACCTGGAGCTCACTGATTCATCTAAGGCCAGAGATTACCTTTGCCTACAGGCAAGATGGCTCCTTATCTTGAAGACTACCAGAGAGTTCTACATCTGAATGCCACTGAACTTTAAAACTGAAAATAACAGTGCAAATTTTGTTACTTTTACTATAAAATATCAGGGAAGGAGAGACTCAGTGGTTTGGAGCACTTGCTCTTGTAGTGGACCCTAGTTCAGCTCTCAGCACCTTCACTAGGTGCCTCATGACCACCTTCATCTCTTATTCCAGGGGATCTGATGTCCTCTTCCGGAATAAGCCCACACACACACACACACAGAGGAAATAAAACCTTTTTTTTTTTTTTTTTAAATAACCATAAACTTGAAGGCCTTGATTAGAGCTGCAGCAGTGCAGGTGGGAATACAGGGAAGGACTGAAAAGATATGTGAACATAGGCTCAAAAGTACTTAGTGACTTTGGAGGATAGAGAGAGCAAAGCAGGAGAGGCAAGAAGGTTAACTCCCAGTGGCTGGTGTCAGTGACTGAGTAAGTAGTAATACTCTGAGGCAATGTATAGGAAATAGCAGAGGTCTGCTAGGAGGTCTGTTTATGAAGATTAGTTTTGTTAGATACTTGTAAACATTATGTTTTGGTCAGATATGTATGTGGGGATGTTATGTAAAGGCTTGGATACAAGTCGTGATAATGATTTATTTCTGTTTAGTCAACAAATGTTTTATGAGTGATTAGGAGCAGGATGAGAAATCACCTCATCAACAAATCATTGGCAAATGTTATGGTGAGAGATTAACCATAGCCATCAAATAACATCCAGTTTGATATGGAAGCAGAGGCCAGGTCTGCAGAGGTTACTGTGGGATGCTTGAAGTAATACTAAAATAATCACCTCAAAATAGGTGGGTGGAAAGCGGGCAAGAACTGGTGTATTAGTTATGGTTACTGTTGCTGTGGTGAAATACTATGACCAAGGAAACTTGGGGATGAAAGGGTTTATTTAGTTAACACTTCTATATTGTTTATCATCAATGGAACTCAGGACAGGAACTCAAAAATGGGGAGAACCTGGATGCAGGAGCTGGGTAACAGATGCGTGTTACTTGCTTGCTCCACATGGCTTGCTCAATCTGCTCTCTTAAAAATTCAGGACCATACCATTGCAGGAATAATACCACCCACAATCAGCTTGGTCCTCCCCCATTAATTACTAATTAAGAAAATGCCTTACAACCTGTTCTTATAAATGTTCCCCCCTTTCAGATAGCTTTACCTTGTAACAAGCTGACATATATTAGCTAGCACGTATGGGCATTCCAAGCAGAGAAAATATATGAAGGCACAGAGATAGGAAAAATTTGGTGTATACTAAGTACTAATAGAGCTAGAGTTTCTCAGTGTGATGGACTAAGTGGTGGAAGACAGAAAGGCATGGGCTTAACCAGGCAGGTCATGTGTAGATTCTATTCTAGTTTGTAATCAAAGCCACAGTCCTAAAGTAGCAACAAAATAATTTTTATGGTGGGATCACCACAACATGAGGAACTGTATTAAAGGGTTACAGCATTAGGAAGGTTGAGAACCACTGCTCGGGAGGAAGAGATAAGAAAAGGACAAGAGGGGTTGGAAGGAGATAAACCAAGATGAAGCCAGCAAACAAAATTGGAAAGAATTTGAGAAAGCAGTCAGAGAAGTAAAAGATGGACCAAAGTTTATTGCTGACACAGAATAAAATGTGAGTACTTCCAAAAGGGAGTAATTAGCAGGGTGAGTGATGGTTTAAAGAAAGTTGAAGTAGGCCAGCATGGTAGATGGTATACACCTTTAATCTCAGCATTTGGAAGGTAGAGTCAGGTTGTGTCCTAAAACAAACAAAACAACAATAAACAAACACACACATACAATCAGGGTTGAAATGAAAGATGCTTAATTATTTGACAGAGGAAATATCAACCATTTTGGCATAGTTTTTAATGGCTGTCAAAGCAAGATGAAGCATACCAGAATATTAAAAAAAAAACTGAAAAGCAAAGACAGGCTGTTACATGACAGCTTGTCCAGTAAGTGAAGAAGACTGTAGCCACTTGGGGGATGTCTTAAATAGAAGACGTGAATATACCTATGATTCATAGAAAAAGAAACCATGGAAAGATTTTTAAAAATCTAAGGAAGAAAGATGATACTTCTTAAAGTAAGGGTGGTGTCACAGCAGGATTTGTAGGATAATCTCTTCAAAAAATGACTAGACAGGTTTTCCTTGAGGACTAACAGGAAAGATTTGAGGGGGAAACAGCTGTGGACAATTTTGTAGGTGTGGAGGAAGACAATTGTCAGAATTCATGGCAGTTAGATTCAGTTTTCCCCATGGAATAGGAGACACAGATTTCTAAGGAAAACACAGAGGGAAAATTCTGGAAATGGACAAGGAGGTTTTTAATAGAATAAATGGGAGAGATGATCATGGCCATGTAAGAAGATCATGAGGTGGGAATGATGACCCATCTCTGGGTGGTTAGAGACTACAGTTTTGTAGAATATATTGGCCATTATATTAGTATAACTTGTATTTTCTCATCAGCTCTGAATATTGTGAGTGGAAATGTGGAGGGAAAATTATGGGAGTAATTAAGAATATGAAATATGAGTATGAGGAGACAGAAGTGACTTGGGAAGAAAGTGACTCAAACTAGAATCCATGTTGTGTAAAGAAAGCCTTACTAGTCTAGGGGAAAATGGAGGGGGCAAGTAACTGGTGTCTTAATTTGTGTTGAGGCTAAAAGGCAAGAGTAGTTGGAATAGACCATGACAACTGTCAAAGAAGCAATGTTGCCCTCAGGATCTTTTAGATGTAGAAAATTTCTGAGGGTGACAGTATATAGAAGAGGCAAAAGAATAAGGCATATTTCCATATACCAAAGATCTCATAATGCATGAAGTTGAAGTAGGGAGGAATATATCAAGTCATGTATCCGAGATCCACATCAAGTGGTCAGTACTGATAAGGGACGCAGTAGAAGTCACCAAGGCAAAGAGGGCTGGATAGAGAGGGCAAATGTCATCAACCCAAGAAGGGAGTTTTTCTTTTTTATGAATAAAAAAGAAATAAAAGAAGTAATGGGGGAACAAGAGAATTCTCTTTCCACCCCTCTCTCTCTCTCTCTCTCTCTCTCTCTGTGTGTGTGTGTGTGTGTTTGTGCACTTGTTCATGGGTGTGTGTAGCATGGGTGGGTACAGGGGTGTGTCTTTGTGTATGCATGAGAAGGCAAGGTTCTCAGTTGTTGCTTCTTAGACACTTAAAGATAGTGTCTGTCATTAGGATCTGGGGCTTGCCAATTAGTCTAGGTTGGTGGCCATTAAGTTACAGAGATTTCCCTGTTTTTCTTTGCCTGATCAGCACTAGGACTAAAAGCATGCACCACAAAGTTCAACTTTATATGGATTTTGGGCCTGAAACTCAGGTTCTCATGCTTGCACAGTCCAAGCTATCTCTCCAGCCCCTGTGCTTGGATGGAGTATGGAAAAAGGTTACTGTCAGTATGCATCTGGTAAAGTAAAGAGATATGTTTGGGATTTTTGCCTGTAATACCAATGTTCCAGATCCAGAGGCAAGAGGACTGCCATAAATTCAAGGTCAGCCTGCACTACATAGTGGGCCTAAAGAAACCACACAGAAATGCATACAAAAAGACACCATTGGTCAGTTCAAGTTTTAGGTGGAGTGTGAGTCCCATGTATTCATTGAAGAAGCTGGTGACAGACACAGAGAAGTAACAACATAATGAAGTTTCCAGATGCAGACAGAAAAGAGTCATGATCAGAGGGAGAGACAGGAAAGATTGGAAGATCAAATTGAACTAAATGGAGGAAGATAACAGACAGGGCTTATCCATTTTCCCCATGCAGAAGCTATAACACCTGAAATAAAGAAGTTCTCGCTCAGCTTGAGCCTTATTGAAACACATGACTTCAGATAACACCAACTCATAAAATGTACATATGTACATATTTATAAAGACACAGTCATAGAACACATATATGCACAGAACATATATATGCACATACGCTCACAAAAGGACATATACTAGTGGAATATCAAATGAGAAAAGAAGTCGGAATATTCACATTTGAGAGATGAGAAAAAATTTTGAAGTGAAAAGACAGAAGTGGAAGGAGGTGCAATGGTTAGGGTTGAAAAATTCAAAGTGAGTGAAGAAACAAGACAAAGGGTGGTGAAACTTAAGGAGCTGAATACAAGTAGCATGGTCATGAATTTATTCTTCATTTAGGAGAAAAGTTGCCTCCTCACAACTTCCCTACCTGTATTAAATCACCTGATTGTTTTCCTATATGAAGTATTGTCATAATATTGGAGAATTCGCAAGTCTTCACTGCATTTTATTTTTTTCCAGTCAAATGGCTTTATTAAAGTGAGAAGATGGCTCATGTTACTGACCCTTCACTGCATGTTCATTATCATGCTTCATGTTTTAAAACACCCAACCATACATAAGCATACAGTTTGAACACCACAAAAGAAATTGCAGCTTCTGTCTCCCTATAACCGCAGGTTTATTCCTATTTAGTACTGTCATTTCCATTACTGGCCTTAATGGAGCTTAATGGAGCAAAGCATTTATCCATTAACACTCCAGCCTACTTTGTGAGCAAATCCAATCCTCCATAATGGACACATATAGTTTTTGTGTATGCATAGCTATGCTTTCTGGAGTGGGATGCCTCTTAAGTTGGTCAAGTTTGACTTGAACTTATGATGAGGCCTAGTATAGCCTCAAACTTTCAACCTTCCTGGCTGCTGGGATTATAGGCACACACATGGTGATGTTCAGCTGCAATGGGTATTTTGTATCAGTTACTTACTGACTACTGAATTATTATGACCTATTATTATATAATAAACCAAAAGTCACTGTCTTGAAACAAAAGCTACTTTTAGTTATGTCCATTTAAGGTGGGTAAGCAGGCAGTCTGTGAGCCTTGCCTAAAATTACTCATGCAGCTAGGTGATCTAGCTTGATGTATGGTCATCCACTCTTCCTTCTTTCCCTCCAACCCTCCTTCCTTCTTTCCTCTTTGTGGTGTGATATATGCCCGTGTGCTCCCATGTGTAAGTGCCTATGGAAGTCACTGGTTGCTGTCAGGATGTGTCCTTCTATCTCCTCTACACTTTATTGTTTGAGACAGGGTCTCTCACTCAAGCTGCAATTCACCATTATTAGCAAGGCTGGCTGGCCAGCAAGCCCCCAGGACCCACTGCTGCACTTCCTAACTTCACATGGGCTCCAGGTTCCAGGGATGGGACTAGGCTGTTAGGCTCCGTGGCAAACACCTTCTACCTACTGAGGTAACATGCTAGCTTGAAGCTCTTATTTCCTAAGTGACCCTTCTCACTTGTTGCTCTACATAGGTTTTTTGTTTTGTTTTGAGACAGGGTTTCTCTGTGTATCTTTGTAGACCAGGCTGACCTCGAACTCACTGAGATCCACCTGCCTCTGCCTCCCGAATGCTGGCACTAAATGCATGCCCCATCATCGTCTGGCTCTTTATAGGTTTTTTGAAGTGTCTACTGCATGTACTTGTCATATGAAACCTTGTCACAATTCAAAATTGTCTACAAAATTGTATCAAAACAATTCTCAGCTGCAGAAAAGTTGAGACTTGTTTGGCCACCCATTGTTTCTTTTTCATGTGGCCATAAGAGTTTTAAACATTACAGGTGAGATCTATGTTACATAGGAATATACTTAGAAAGTGGAAAAAAGTTGTGTTCAGACCTCACAATTCCTGGGTCATTTTATTTAACAAGCTTCAGTTAGCTTCACTTTTAGATATAAGGTTGTACAATGAAGCTAAATAAGAAAGTTGGATTTTTTTTAGATTAAACACATCACAGAGAAAGCAGCATATGTATATTTAGCATGCTATACTAGACAAGTGACATTCCTTATTTCATAGCACTAATACCCAAGGTAGACAAGGTACCAAATGTTGGGATTAAGGTGAGTACCACCACAACTGGCTACTATTAACTGTTTTTATTTAAGCTTAAAAAAATAGAGCCTTAGCAATAAATCATAAGATAAATTACTATCTATTTAGATGAGTAATAAACATAATATTAGACATATAAGAATAGAATCTGGGGGAGGATTAAAGTCCTACCTGCATTTATGCAGTATGTCTAGAATAACTGAATTTTAAGCTTTGAATCTCAGAACAGAAACTTCCTGTGATTTACCTAGGGTTAGACACCTAGTGAGGTGTCTAGATTGCTTACTAGACTCCAGTTAGTCTATGGAAGCAGTATTATAGTACATGATGCCTTTAGGAAATTACTTAATAGAAGATAATAGAGTTTATTTTGCTTAAGCTCCTAATTTAATATCAGAAAGTGACTGAGATAATGGAATGAATTAATATTAGGGACAATCATTGGGCTCTTTTATTTTGTCTATCATAGGATATCTGAACCATACCTAAGATTGCCATGAAAACATAGCACTAGGAACAAGCCCATGATGCCTCTCCAGGAGCACGGCATGGGGGTGGGGGCAGTGTGTGTGTATTCTGTTAATTTTATACTTATTTGGCAGAACAGGCTTTCAAAACACATTCGGTTATTAATAATTATTATGTTTACACATATAGGGACTAAAAAGTACTTTTATTTACTTTCTAAATTCTAATGTGACAGATTGTAATTTTGATAATGAGCCCTTATGTTGGCTTTAAAGTAAAAAAAAAAAGAAACTATTTGGCAGGCGTGTTAGCATATCTTAGTAGTTGTTAAGTTAAGGCAGGAAGATTTCAAGTTCAAGGACAGTCTTGTCTACATATGATGGGGGGGGAGGGTGTCCTGCATATATGTTTCTCTTATTGGCTGATGAATAAAACACTGATTGGCCAATAGCCAGGCAAGAAGTATAGGTGGGCTACCAGACCATTTTCTGAGATGACCCACATGGACATCTGTATAAATTACAACTGACAGCATATAAAAAACTTTTAATTCTTTTTAAAAAACACATGTGCAGGTGTGTGTGTGTGTCTGTTTGGGGGCATGTGTGTGCACATATATGTGAAGGATTGAGGATTCTATGGAGTAAAGTCTTCCTCAATCATTCTATACATTGATTGAGAGTCTCTCACTGGAACAGATTTTGGGAGTCATACTAGTCAGCCACTATGCCATGCATGTGGGCACTTGGGATTTGAACTCTGATCCTCACACTCTTGTGTGGTAAGCCCTTTTTACCCACTGAGATGTTTCTCTAGCTGAAAAGCTTTTTATGGTCTGAAATGGACTATTTGTTGGTTGTACCTCTGTCATTTAAAACATTACAGCTTCATTATGTTAAAAATATTTTTGTTAAAAAAGCTTATTATATCACTCTTATAATCTAGTTCATGGATAATTGAACCTTGCATTCAAGGGAAGCATATAGTAAATAGAATGAAGAAAAAGCTTATTCATTACAGTCTGATTCTTTCTGGAAGTTTAAAATTCCATGTCACTAGAGTGATGGTTCTGAAATGTTAAGGTGCATACTTAATATAGTATATACCTTTTCACTAGAATTGCAATTACATATAATAGGAAAATGTTATAAAAGACTATATTGTGTATGTTGAAAATAGATCAACTTTACAGTTTCATTATCTCAAATAGTGGGTATCCCAAGCACATACTATACGTGTGTGTGTGTGTGTGTGTGTGTGTGTGTGTGTGGGTGGGTGGGTGTGTGTTTGTGCACACAAACACATGTGCATGAATTTTTATAAAGAAAGAGTTATGGCAGCATATAACCACTAGTATTTCTGAATTTCCTAAGTTCATTTTCCTCCTGATTTCTAACTTTTATATGCCACTTGTAATGTAATTTCCATTCTTTAATATCCATTCACTTCACTGCTAATACTTTTTGAGCACCATAGGTGACTTGAAATTAAATCACATACATCGTTCTTTTATGCATTAAAGTGTTAGTATTAAGGATTAATTGGCTTTAGTTTCAGCACCTAGATTATTCTTGGGTAGTTAGTGGTATGCATTAACTCTTTCAAGTTAAGACAGTATTTACTAAACTTTGTGAGAATGACGATCTTAAATGTGACATATACTAATGCTCACATCCATTTATTCATATAGATTTCTTTCCTTTTGACTTCTTCGAGACTTATATCACCAGTACCAGTAACAATACATATATTAATTCTATTCTAGAAACTCCCTTCATATTGGCACCAAAGATAATAAACCCTCATATATTTACAATCATTATGATTTACAGAATGTTACAGGGCATGTTTAAAAATTATTCTTATTATGTGCATGTGAATGTAGTGCCTATGGGAGCCAGAGGCAAAGATTCCCTTAGACCTGGACTGAAGAGTTAGGGGTGGTGATCAGTTCCCTGATGTAAGCAATAGCACCCAAACTCAGGATCTCTGCATGAACAGATTACATTCTTAATCTTTGAGCCATCTCTTCAGCTCTGGAGGAAGAACACTTTATAAAGGTATTTCAAACTATTGTTGTCCTTTTTGAATTTTAACACAGACTTTCACTATTCAGGATGGCCTTGAATTCAGAGATCTACAAACCTCTGCTGCCCCGGTGTTAAGGATTACAGGTGTACACCACCAGGCCTGGCAAAAAACAAAAACAAAACAAAACAAAACAAAAAAAATAAATAAAACAACAAAAAAAAAAAAAACCTCTTGTCTTAATAATAATTCTTAACTGTCAAAAAGAGCCATCCTAGAACCTTCATCCAGTAGTTGATGGAAGCAGAAGCAGACACTCACAGCTAAACTCCTGGAATCCATTTGCAGAGAGGGAGGAATGATGAGCAAAGGGGTCAGGACCAGGCTGAAGAAACCCACAGAACCAGCTGACCTGAACAAGGGGGAGCTCATGCACCCCAGTCTGATAGCTGGGATACCAGCATAGGACCGGCCCAGAAACCCTGAAGGTGGGTGTTAGTTAGGAGGACTGGGCAGTCTATGGAGCCTCTGGTAGTGGATCAGTATTCATCCCTAGTATATGAACGGACTTTGGGAGCCCATTCCAGATAGAGGGATACTGTCTCAGCCTAGACACATCAGGGAGGGCCTAGGCCCTGCTCCAAATGATGTGACAGACTTTGAAGATCCCCCAGGGAAGGCCTCACCCTCCCTGGGGAGCAGAAAGGGGATGGGATGGGGGTTGGTGGACAGGGGAGGAGGGGAGGAAGGGAGGGATTGACATGTCAAACAAGCTTGTTTAAAATTTAAATAAAATATATTATCATAAAAAAGAGGATGCTTTGAACTTGCCTCCTGATGGAAATCCTTAGGGATTTTTAAATACTTTATAAACTATAAGGCATGAACACTGTAATTTATTTTTTTTTCCCCTTTAGGTTAGTTCAGGTGTAGCCAATATGGAATGTCTGCCTCTTCAGGCAGGTGTTTTATTTCCTAAATAATGAAGAAATGATGTCTTGAGTGAGTCACCTAGACAGCATCAATGAACAGTGGCTATAAATCTTTGTTAACAGCCCATTTTTGTCCTATGACTTGGGCACAGAGCAATTAGTAGATGTTACTCCATATGATGCTATCAGCTGTCTATTTCTAAACTTCTAAATTTTCACGCTGCAGCCTGGTTCAGACAACTCCTCCCAATATGAATGACATCAGCTGGGAGCTGATCTGCTGTTTGCCCAGCATAGGAGTTACATATTGCCTTTTGAAGAATGACACCTCATGCGGCAGTCTTGATATCTGGCCTGTCTTTGAATGGCTTCAGATGCAGCTCTAAAGCATAAGCTTTGTGATTCAGAGTAACTTTGGACATTCTGACTTTCTGCACTAAACTCCATGGAGAGTTTAATTATGTGAGAAATGGGGTTATATAATCTAAATTGCTATCATTCCAGACAAACTCTCATGGGTATTTCTATTATTCCCCGAGAAGAATCTGTTGAAGCCTTTCCCTTCTTTGGCTGTTCAGTTTCTGGAAGCCAATTTTGATGAATTTTATATCTGCCACCTGGCAGTACTGTTCTCAAACTTAATATTTTTTCTCATAAGTTTATAAGTTAGGGTTACACAGAAAGGAAATGAAATTAGATCTTCACACTGAACTAAAGACATTCTATTAATGGCATGGCGTTCTTCCTATCCTTTAGGGAGAGACTCTTAAAACCCTGATTTCTTTACCCTGCACATCTTTTTTGGTCACTAAGTCGTATTTTCTCTGTAGTACTTCATATATCAATCTCTTTCTCCTGTTCTTACTACTTCCAGTCCATGCCAGAACATCTTCTATCTTTTTATATTGTATTGCTATGATCATATTTTAGCTGGTACTCTTACTTCTAATTTTTCTAATAAAAGAATATGCTGATGTTCCTTGACCACTATGATCACCTATAATTATAATTATAAAATCTTAATCCTATCACGTGAAACTCAGTTCCTTTGTGTACTTTTAAAGCTCTGGGTAATCCAGCCAAGCCTTGTCATTCCATAGGAACCTTCTGGACTGTTCTCAGGTTTTATTCAGACTTAGACCTAACTTTATTCATGTAACTGCTCTCTTCTGTATTATTTTCTCTCCCTTCCTTTCTACTAATTCACACTGAATCCACTCTCTAAGGCATGCTTGCTCGCTTTGAAGCCATTATTCTCCTGTTGTCTACATTGAAAATACAAAAAGACACTTAGCTCCAGTGTCCCCCGTGAAGTAATAAGTGAATGAGATAGAAGGTACAGTATCTTTAACATACATAGACACAAGATTCCAGATTATCTTTAACCCACTGATTTCACTTGCAAGAACTTATATTTTCTTCAAATATTTAGCACAGCATGATCAATATAGCAGCAAGTAGGAAAAAAACTCCTAGATATTGATGTTATAAATTGTCAGAAAAAGTATGTCATGCTTTACATATAGCTTACCAAACTTAATACAGTGATAGTACATGACATGATTTGTGTGTACATACACGTGTATGCAGGTGTTCTCAGCTATGAGAGCACTTGTAGAGGTCAAAGGTTGATACCGAGGGTCCTCCTCTATCACTATTTTGTTTCTTTTACTTTAAATTTTATTTATTTAAAAATTGTATATATTTAGGGCTGGAGAGATGGATGGCTCTGTCATTAAAGGCAGTGGGCGTGGTCACAGGTACAGACATGACATGGGATGGCTAGGTCTGGGGTCCTGGACTCCAGCTCGATCTTTCTTGGTTCTGGTAGGGTCATAGAGGATCCTTGGAGTGGGAACTTGCAGGTTATCAGTTTCTCCTGTAAGTGACTTCTCCCCAAATAAATTATAATAACCCATATTATAACCTCATCCCATGTATCTTAATCTGTGCATCTATACTAGGCTCACAATCAAAGATTTTATGTCTATGGATACCATATAATAAGTAAATCCAAACTATGACTATTAATATGTATATATTAATATATTAACTAATATATTAATATTAATTATAATATTAATTTATTAATAATTTATTAGTAATATTAATAAATAATATATAATTAATATGTATATATATATATATTTTTTGATATTATGCTGTTGGCCAGGTACTAGTTTCTTATCGGCTAACTCTGTCTTAAGTATTAATTCATTTCTGTTGATCTATGTATTTCCACATGCTCTCTCCAGATTCTCCATCTTGACTCCTCCTTCCTACTCCTCTTTCTCCTTGTTTCCTAGTCCCTCCTGTCTTCCTTTCCTATTGGCCAACAGTGTTTTATTCATTAACCAGTATGAGAAACATATATACAGAATGACATCTCCCATTATCTCCTCTTTTTTGTCTAAATAAAAAGAAGGGTTTTAACCTTAACATAGCAAAATATATCACACAACAGTTATCAAATATGAATCACAGTTAACAATATTTAGTCCATTAACATTTAGCAAGATTTGAAGAAAGTATTCCATCATCTATCCTATCTTTGTGTGTCTAAAGTCTATGTAACTTATCTTTAATCCTAACTAAGGAAAACTATAATCATAACTATCTGTCTTTAATTTCTTTAAAGTCCAAATTAATATGTATATATGTATATATTAATATGTATTATATATTTTATAAATTAGGTAATTCTTATCATAGATAGTATAATTTCATAAGCAGAGCCAATACGTAGGCATATACCCAAATGATCCACATCCATGCAACAAAGACAAATATTCAACTACGTTCATAGCAGCATTATTTGTAATAGCAAGAACCTGGAAGCAACCTAGATGCCCCTCAACTGAAGACTGGATAAAGAAGATGTGGCAAATCTACACAATGGAATGCTACTCTGAGGAAAAAAACAAAGGAATCTTGAAATTCGCATGCAAGTGGATGGAACTTGAAGAAACCATCATGAATGAGGTAACTCAGTCACAAAAAAAGGAACATGGTATGTACTCGCTCATATATGGAGTTTAAACCTAGAGCAAAGGATCACCAGCATATAATTTACACCACCAGAGGAACTAAGATACAAGGAATATTCTAAGAGATTCACATAAAGTCCCTCACAGAAGGGGGAAGGGGCAAGTTCTCCAGAGCACATGGGGAGTGGGGGGGCAGTGAGTGGAGAGAGAAGTAGGTGAAAGAGAGGGGGAGGAGAGGAAAACACATGCGACTAGGAAGATTGAGTCAGAGGAGGAATAGAAAATAGGAGAGAGAGAGAGAGAGAGAGAGAGAGAGAGAGAGAGAGAGAGAGAGAGAGAGAGAACATAAAAGTGGGAGCCATTATAGGTTTGAAGGGAAGACTGACTACAGAGAAATGTCCAGAGACCTACAAGACTGACTCCAACTAACAATTTGAGCAACAGTGGAAAGGCTACCATAAATGCCATTCCCTGATAATGAGATCAATGACTAACTTATCCTCCATCATAGAGCCCTCATCTAGTACCTGTTGGAAACAGAAGCAAACACCCACAACTAAACACTAGAATCCAGATGCAGAGAGGGAGGACAAGACTCATGCTGCAGAAACACATAGAGACAGCTGACCTGAACAAGGAGGAGCTAATGGGCCCCCAGATTGATAGCTGGGAATCCAGCATGGGACTGACTCAGTCCCCCTGAATATGAGTCTCAGCTAGAAGGCCTGAACAGTCTAAGGGATCTCAGACAGTGTAATCAGGATGTATTCCTGGTGCACAAAAGGACCTTGCAGGCACATTCCCCCATAGAGGGATAACTGCCTTAACCTAGAGACAGGAGAGAAGTCCTAGTCCCTACTTCAAATGACTTGACAGATTTAGATGATACCTCCTGGATGGCATCACGCTACATGTGGAGTGGGGGAGATAGGAGGGGAGGGTGGTCAGGGTGCATATGAGGAAAAGAGGGAGGGAGGGAGAAAGAGAGGGAGGAAGTGTGGGAGAGGGATCTGGGATCGCTATGTAAAATAAAAATAAATAAAAAATAGAAAAATTGCCTATTTACTAAATAAAAAATTCACTTTATTGTTTAGTAAAAAGTTATATATACTGACTAAAATGCCATTTTCATAGACATATCATTATATGTTAAGTCATAGTTGGCTTATAAAGTTGTATGTATTATATAAAATATTTTATGAAAAGGTCATGTTGCTTGGCTGTTTTAAGTGTTTCTAAAATTAACATTTATTGCTTTAGTAGTTTGAATGTTTAATTTAAAAAATGTTTAGTCTATCAATAAGATAATTAATGGGTGTTGTGTGGAGATATAGTTCAGTGGTGAAGTGATTTTCAAGTAGTCAAGAAAGGTTCTGGATTGGATATTTGGCACTGAAAAAAAAAGAAAAAAAACTCAAATCCAAACTAACAAAACCCCTTTCCAAACAAAAAATTAAAACACTCCTTCCAAGTATTTTTCTCAAAGTTTTCTCCAAGTTTTTCTCTCAATCAAGATAAACATAATGATATTGTTACTAATATAGGCAATGAGAGAGCATATAAAAGAGAAAACACAGCTTCCTTTTTTCTCTCTTCCCATCCTTGCTAAGCTCACCATAAGTTTGGGTTGTTACCTTCTCGACGGAGAGAATGGGGCTTCAAAGTCATTAGTGGCTGTTTGTCTACAAGATTTACACCAATTTCATATGCTATGCAGGCTTTACATTTTTACACCAGAAAAATAAATTGGGGGATATATTTACAAAAGAGAACTGATCGTTATTTTTAAGATGATAAATAAAGGCCCCACAACACTCCTGAGTGAGCATTTACATCAGTCAAAACACTCTTTTTACCAAGACAGACCTCCTTTTACAGCTGGGTATCACCCTTAACCTGACACATGGAACCAGGCAAATTTGATATCACAGGTTCAGCTCTTTGCCTGTGTCTTGGTCCTGTTTGTCTTATCCATTAAGGATATTTGTTTTGGAAGAGACACTCCATGGCTGAAGAACTATGACTAAAAAGCTTATTTGCTAAGAGAAACCAATCTGAATTGGCATTAAAGTATGAAAACAGTTATCTATTTGACTTCTAATTAATAAAAGTGATTTGGTAAAGAAGGAAGTACATGAAGCTCATGTTTACAAAATAGCCTAATGCTTTTTAAAAGTAATACTAAGTAATAAGAATACAACTTAAATAAGCAACTTAAAAGGAGACATTTGCTCTCAGTTACCATAAATTACTACAATTCAATAAGAAACCTGACAACTGTAACAGAAAAGTAACTGTGTTAAACATATATACTCCACCACCACCACCACCACCAACAACAACAAAGGGTGGGCTGGAGAGATCAGTCAGCAATTAAAAGGTGCAAACAGTTCTGGTAGAGGACCCAAGTTCTATTCCCTGCAACCAGGTAGGGTGGCTCATAAGTGACTATAATTCCATCTCCAAGAGATTTGATGCTCTCTTTGGCCTTTGTGGGCACGTGTACTCAATGTGTATACACTCTCCCCAATATACATGTATACATTATTCAAAATATTCAAAAGGAAAATGCCTATAGGTATATAATGAATTTATTTACTGATAAATAAATTCTAATAAATCAGTAAGAATTGATTTCCAGTTCAACAGAAAAATGTGAAAATGTCATCAACAGGCAATTCATATAAAAACAAAAATAGTCACCCAATACATATACCGTTTGTGGATGAGAAAGCAAGTTCTATGAGAAAATAAATAAATAAATAAACAGTCAAATTTTAAGAACCCAAGCACCAGAAGCAGCTCTTCACAGCACAACTAAGCTTTCTTCTGTCTTGCTTATTTCTGTGCTAAGCCAAACAATATACTGCTGTAAAATCCAACAATTTAGCTTTGCTTACTTACCTAAATGCAACATCATAGATCTAGTAAATTTTAGCAACTGTATCTAAAATGCTATAAAGCAACCAATGTAAATTAACTTCTTTCCATATGCTGAGGCAAAAGGGGTGTTTGAAATACTACCTAGAGATTCATATACTGTTATTAGAGAGATTCAGGAGTTAGAATGGCTGAGGAATGTTGGTGAAATACTGCTAAGGTTTTTGATCATTTTAAAGCCAGAAAAGTTTCAATTAATGATGGAGGAGGCAAAACACTGATTTTCATACTGTCAAGTGAAATGCAGCAAGCTGGAGCAACTGGTTAGTTTTATTAAGGTATCTTATTAAGATAGCTTATTAAGCTCCTCACCATTGTTTTCAGAGGGCTTTAGACTGATACCAAACTTTAAAATGTAGGATTCTTTCCTTCCTAACTTTCATAAAAGTCATATATAATTAGCACTGAATGAAATTTTCTAATGTCAACATTTCAAATTTTGATTAACAGGGAATACAAATCAACCTTATTCAAGTTTAATTCAAAAGACTAGCAACATCCTTTGGGAGACTAGTAGAGATAATATATCAATGCAACTTCAAATTTCAGACTAAGCCACAGGCCTACAAAGTAAAGTAATATTCAACTTATTAAGCTGGCATGGTGACAGACATTTTCTCTGCCGGATTTAACTTTGATTCATAAAACCATACATCCTCAAATTGAACATTTAGGGTCTAGAATGCAATTAGGATCCTTGTATTGATATATATGTTGTCTGATTTATAGAGAGTCTAAAAGATGAGATCAGTACAGGTACCAACCAGAATGTAGATAGTAGTAAGTTTTCTGTACAGCACGTGTTAGAAAGTCTTGTCAAATTGTAAAGTTTGTGAAGAACCACTGCTCCATCAGACCTGTTCCACTGCATTTAATAACATGCAACACATTCACTAGAAATCACAGTTTGGTAGGATACCTCAGTAAGTTAAGTTACTGCTTATTCTTATTTTTATGAATAAAGATGAACTAGGTCTATTTCCCCCAACAGCTGTGCTGTTTCATCTTCTATAGGGCTAGAACTTCTGAGGGCTAGAATGACGCTGAAACGATTGAGGCAGTGACCTCATCTTAGACAAGACATTTTAATAAAATTTTAAAAATCAAAATTAATTTGAACTTCCATAATAAACACTAAAATTTTACCTTGTAGATATGTCTAAGCATTCAACTTTGCAAAAAATGATATTATCATCTACAATATTCACATTCAAGTAACACACAGTAAAGTCACCAAAAATGTTGTTAATTATCCCTCCTAGTGTTTAAATGAAGTTCATGATTTTGTGTCAGAGCTGTATTTACAGACACACAAACCTAATGAAGCTGCATGTCGCCTGTAGCTGTAGCTTAGGCATGCCTGGATACTCTAATATTGATAGTTTCCAAGGGAAAACTTTACATTGTAGTGAGCATCTTTGAGAGACTAATTTTGAAGAAAGTGGAGGAGGTAAGCTCTATGGATAGCTCAATGGTACAGCACTTCATATCTGAGCATATAGTTTCCACCCCCAGCATCATAAAAAATCATACAAATAATCCCAAGCAAAACCCAAGCCACATAGAATACTTGAGTCACAAATGTTTTCATAGTACATTTTAAGAAAAATCCCTAATTATTTTCAAAGATACTTAATATTCTAAATTTCCACTTGCTTTATTTGTTTGGATCAGGGTCTCACTATGTGCTCCTTTCTCAGCATTCCAAATACTGGGACTGCAGTCCTGTGCTAACACACTCCAGAGTAACTCCTCACTAATCGCCTGGCTTACAGATTGTCTTTACTTAAATAATTGTACTAAAGGTTACCCGATGGATACTTTTCTAATTCTGCACCCTACCTCCAACTAATGACTGATGTTTGTCTGTACAAAAGGATTTTCCCTTTTCGTAACCATCTTTGTTTTCTTAGTGTCTTTGTAGGCTGTAAGATGTAAGAGTTCAACATCCTATAACTAAAGTTCCTTCTCCAAAATCAAAAATTGTTCCATATCTGTCAAGATTGTGTCCCTCTCAATATAAACGAAGCAAAGCATTCTTTGACTTCAAGTACAAATGATAATCGCATTCACCTCATACTTTCATTGACTCAGTTATGGTGTCAGTTTTTTTTTTTAACTGGGAAATCATTATAAGAAACTAAAATATGGGCTACATACATATATAGTTGTAAGGATCTTAGTCTATAGTGCTTAGAAAAATATTTTAAATCGTGAGTTCTTATTGATAGTTCTAGATCAAATTCAACGTTGAAGTATCTTTTTCTTAATGCCATTTGTTTTCTTGCTACCTAATAATATTATTTATGCCTACTTGACCAATCCAAAACATAAAAAAGTTGTTTCAAAATGTCAATATCAACTATGAATAAGACTGTAAAATTTATTTTTTTCATTTCCTTTGGATCTTATGATATATACCCAAGGCTATGCAGAGCATGATGACCATAAGTTCTGCAGGACCAGTGTGATGACTCAGAGGGGAAAGGTATTTGCTGGGTAAACCTGAGTTTGACACCCAAAACCCACATAAAGGTGGAACGAAAGAGAAGCCACAAAGTTGTTCTCTAATCTCTACATGTATGCTATGGCATGTGTGCCCATCCTCAGTATATAGCCATGCAAAACAATAAAAAATTAAGAGTAAAAAGTACTTCAGCAAATTATTTTCTCTTTCAAGGATCTTATTAGTTTGATATTATTGTTACATATATTACTATTTCAATTTATTTTTAGGTTTGACTCTTTTTTTCTTACAAATGTGATTTAGTTTCTGAGTATTCACAACACCGATACAGTTCTGACATTAAAACTAGAGGCAACATTTTCATTGTTTCTGGTTGTCCCTCCTGTTCCCATTATTGAAGTATAAGTAATTTATTTTTTTAAGTTAGCAATATGTTCTGGAAACTACTCAAGCTCAGTTTACAGACATCCTGTTTATTCTTTTAATAGTGAACTGTATTCTCCTATGAGAATATATCATAGTTTATTTAGCTACTCCACTATTTGGGTCGTTTGCACTTGCTACTAATGGTGGCAATTTTTGAGTTATTTCATATTTATGGAGTTATATATTCATGATAAAGCCCCAGAATTAATTTTCCTCAAAGGACAAGTGTACATGTTATCCACTGCTAAATCCTCTTCTTTGAGGTTCTGTTTTACCACTTTTCATTCCCACAAGTAATTAATATTTTATATATATGTATATATGTGTGTATATATATGTATTCATATATGCACATAACTTTATACTTTCAGTTTCCAAGATTTATGCTTAAAAACAGTCTCTTTTTCAAAAGGATAAGACATATTATTTTGTTATTATTTTGGATTCAAAGGTGTAAGTATAATTTTGAAATTTAACATCTATATCATGGTTGAAGGCATTCAATGGCTTATACTTACAGAGCACAATTTTCATCATTAAATTTCTGTGAATATGAATATCTGATCCTTATAGTTATGCTTTGAAGTGCAGAAAACAACACACTCTTTCCCTTTTCCAGAGAACACTGAGAGGAAACAACTGAGTCAGCAAGCCAGGGTCCTGCCAGTCCACTAATGCTTCTATTAGATAGGAAGCCGCATGCCCTTTAACTACCATGTCTAATTTATCATGTATTCCTATGATTTGCTACATAAAGTATTTAGTAATATAGACAGTTATGTCTAATTCACAAATTGAAGAAGCAAGAAAAATATTACTGTTAGATTTATATTTTCAGCTTATTTTATATGCATCTTCAATTGTTTGGTTTCACTTTGAGAACTTTATAGATTATCCAAATCTACTAATGAAGTTACCCCTGACCAAAATAGGTCATATTTTAATTTAAAGTGACACTCTATTATATAAATGCAACTAACAAGTTAAATATGATAGATTATTCTTTATTACATAAGATGTTCAATTTCTAAATTTTATAATGTCAAATGAAAACAAACAAAACTATAATTTCAAAACTGGGTCAGCATTTTAAGGTTTCTTAAGTAATAAACATCTCTTTTTATATTCCCTGAAAAGGTAAGGCAAAGTTCTATTCATGTACAAAATGTTTGACTTACTGATTTAATAATACTGGTTCATCCCGGTCAAATGGCAGCATACCTACCTATCAAATGAGCTTCATAAAATTATTAACAGATTATATTAGTCAGCATTGTAAATTGGGTGCCCAAATGGAAGTCATGAGATCAGTGAGCATAAATATAAGCCCCAGTTTTGTCTCATTTTCATAATGTAAACTATTCAACACGAAGTACAATCTGTATGTTAAAATGACATTTATTTTTGAACTTGAAAAATAAAGACATTCGACCCACATGTAATAGGTACTTTTCTTATTCTTTTTTCAGACACTGACCTGTATACTCATTTAAAACTTAACAGCACATCTTTACGATATTAAATCTTTGTTTTGATCTATTAGTATTCACCAAAGTGCCATTTTATAAAACCGCATGCTGAATAGCCACGGCTGGAGGTAACCATCTGCAGCTTTAGAGTCTGCCTTTGAATCAATGAAAAGAGCTTTGTGTTTTCATTGCCAAGTTTGATTCTTGCAGTCATTAGGCATTCCCCTCAGATCGCATCAATGAAGCCGTACTCTCTTACGCCCAAGTGTTAAATTCTCTTCTCCTCATGGTTTCCTTTGCCAGTTCTACTCAAGAATGACTATTGGGTCTCAGCCACATTCTTCTCACAGCTGTGTTAAAAAAGAGCACCAGAAAGTCTTCCTAAAACCCATATGTGTATCTGGTCAGTTCTCTGTCTTAGGGTCACCTCACATTGTGGTGTGATTATACAGAGATTCATTCTTGTTCTTGAACTCCGCCTCTCCCATCACTCTGGGAAAGATTAGGCCCTCTGGGAGTCAGGAGTGGAGAACTTGGAAAGAGAATGTGAAAACATGTAACTCAGTTTAGCAGATTAGCTTAAGGAAGATGTTTGAAAATATTGAATATTATCTGTTATTCTTATATATCTTATAAATGATAATATAAAGAGAAATCACATATGCATATGCATAACTTCAGGATACTTCAAAGGAAAAAAGTAAAACATCACAATGTTTTATGAACTATTCCTCGTTTGTGTAACTACCAAAAAATGAAAATCATTAAGTTCAAAAATATCATTTACTGTGTTATTCTTTGAATCTTAAAATTTTATTTCTAGTCAGCTTTTATACAAGAACATCTGATAAAGCAAGTTAAAATTTCTTCATTATAACTTACTTAAGAACAGTTGAAAAATATGTCCTCTGTTGAGTTTAAGAATATATAACAATTGGGGCTGGAGAAATGACTTAATGGTCAAGAATATTCAGCAATGTAAATAAGGGGAAAAAAACAACAACAAAATTCAGCTGGCATTCTATACATTGCCATTAGAGACTTTTTTCTTTTTGAACATAAAGGATCAAGAATGAAGGTTAGTTATATAATGTGTCCATGACTTCACCATCTAAGTTACACTGAAGCAAGCAAGCAAAGACCTTTTTCTTTCTATAGGTTTATTGGGAAAATTTTCGTTCCAAAAGGAAGCAGTATAGTTAACTACAGAATGGTAGAATTTGAATGAAATTGAAACTTACCTGTGGGTTCAACTGAGTTCATGTGGAAATTTTAAATGATTGTTTACGTATATCAGATTTTCAATGATGCTTTATTGTAGAGAAATTAAACTTTTGACTTATGTGAAATTTTATGCACTCTCTATACTACTAACGTACAGAATATCCCAATTATGTGTTTAAAGCAAAGCCAGCAAAGGAGGAGTTCTGAGAGTTATAACAAATCCAAGTATAATGATCCATTATACCAAGCATATTAAATATAATATGGCACCATTCAAATTCAAACAGGAATGGTGAAAAATTAAAATCAAATTTCTACAGCTTCAGCTCCCCTTTGCCAGTGATTAATTTTATTAAGCAACATGTTTCTAGAAAATTTAAAACACTTTATGCATATTATTTCTATCAGGTATTAATCCATGCTCAAGAAAGATTTTTAATTTTATAGAAATACACAGGAGCAATGCACCCCATTTAAAGTTAAACAGTAGAAGGGTTTTGATTGCATTTAAGAACAGAATTAAAGAAAATGATGCAAGGTAGAACTTACATTCACATGTACATGTTAATGCAAAAAGTCACATTTGATCCTAGGTATAAAAACTGCTGTTCTATTTTTCAGCCTATCAGTTTCTAGTCAAAATGTACATGATTATTTAAGTAGATTCTGAGTTTCTCTAGGTGACAAGTCTTGTCTCTGGCTTTTTAAATCACTGTGGTACTAGGATTAATGAAAAAAAAAAAAAGAAAAAAAAAACACAAATGCATGCATGTGCGGATCTCTCATCTTTCTGTCTTTTGATCTTTTTTCTTTTATTCCTTTCTATTG
Source organism: Phodopus roborovskii (assembly GCF_943737965.1). Taxonomy (NCBI): domain Eukaryota; kingdom Metazoa; phylum Chordata; class Mammalia; order Rodentia; family Cricetidae; genus Phodopus; species Phodopus roborovskii. Next base: position 7,569,992 of record NW_026126514.1, on the reverse strand, counting down.
TGCTTTCCTGGAACATGTTTATCTATTTTAACATGCAGAAATGCATATTAGCTCAATTCTAATAGACATTGTGCATACTACTGGACTACAGCTTCTGAAATGAAGAAGCAGATCAAATGTCAGAAGCAGTGCATTCCCTCCTGGTTTCACTCTTGCTGAGGGCTAACTATTAAGGGTCTGTCACAGGCAGGACAGTACAGAGTATTGGGTTCAGTGAGCTCCTTTCTTACTTTCTATTCCACTGGACTAATAAGCCAGAGAATCAAAATTATGTTTCTTCTTCATGTTAAAGTCAGGAATTCCCCAAAGGCTAGGCTGTGGCACAAATTCTTTAGTTCAAAAAAAATAATAAATGAATACAATTAAACTGTAGAGAACTGTATATATTTCTACATACAATGAAAGTAGATCTAAAGAAACTTACTTTAGGTATTCTAGCAAGAAAGGTGCTCAGTAGATAAATATATATTGGAATTGGTAATATTAATAAAACATATACTTGTTTTACAGAGAACAAGATTGATATGTTTGGTCAGTTAAATATGTACTCAGGTAATTTAAAAACAGACTCACACCTCACAAATGCAGAATCTTACAATGTACAAAGCCAGTCCATGTGTCTAAGACTAGAGATAGTGTATTTGGATGCTCTTCAGCATGTCACAGTGACTTAGGAGTCATCTGAGCCTATTTTCCACATGCAAATGACAGTAAAGTTGAAACGAAAAGATACACTTAGAAGGTGCTGGCTGATCTAAAAGAGTATTGCTGAGCGATGTATCTTTCCAGAAAAGTTCCAAATCTCAAACACTAAACACATTTGAAGAGCTACTTCAAGAGTAACATCTTCTGGTCTATTATCAGTGCTACTGCTTCAAAGGCAACTTTAAATATTATTTTAAATATCAATTTGCAATGTATGATAAGCTGAGAATATATAAAATGTATTCTTTGGTTTAATTCATGAGCATTCCTGATATTAATATATGGCTAATGCTGCCTTCAAATTAGAACATCCCTAATAAGAATTCACAACAAAAATTATCACAAATAAAGTTGACAAGGAAACACTGTGTTGAAGAGACCATGGAATTAAAATAATGTTCTCAGAGACTTTTCACATTAAGTTACTTAAGAATATTTTTACATAACTATTTTTCCTTGTGGTCAAATCCAGACTGTGGAGCAAGTAGCAAAATGAAAACATGTAGAGAAGTCTTCTGATGAAACTACTAGGCTTTTCTGTTTTTGTTTTAAATCAAGAAACTGTGGAAATGCTCAGCTCCCCTTCCCAGCACCAGAGCCATCCACCCCGCTTTATAATTCAACCTGCAAACAGATTAAGAGCCGAGTTTGTGGAAAGCATGTTTGCTCTATGCTAAGAACCCTTGTGTGACACTATGGTGACTCCCCTGACACTTTGAAGGGAACTGCATACAGCTCTTACTCATCAGCAGGGAAACCAGGCTGAGAATTCACAATTCCTTTGTAACATCAACTTCTTCATAGAAACCAGTATTTGGCTAGGGGGCAGGAAAGACTTTGTTAGCTTTGCATGTTTTCTTTTTCCTGTCAATATCTCTCAAAAAAGACTGTATTCTGTTTTTCAAAGACAACTTTAAAAATCTATCAACTGAAATATCTTACCCTAATCTTTGATATTTTGATAACCCTATAAAATATAAAAGAAGAAATCATGTATATTTTAAGCAATTGATTCTCTCTTTTTTTTTTGAAAAGATGAACAGAAACTTCTGAAGAGCTAACTTTTCTTGAAAATAAGTTTGAATGTTTAAAAAATATTCTTACATCCATTTGTCTAATTGATTTATCACATATTTACAGTCCCTGTGGGAATTTGAATCATATTGCTGTAAAACTGGCTTGCAGAACAGATTATCTATGACAAAAATTATTTGGATGTAAAAATTCAGATTTTTGAGCGATTGTTTCACCTTATAATCATGACTGTCATGACTCTAAGTACATAAAGCTTAGGCAGCCTAAGTAGAGCAAAGTTGTTTTTTCCTTTTAAATCTTTTGAAATTTTGCTTTGGGTCACGAGAGGTATATGTCTATAGATAGAAAATAAAATGTTGTATACAGCATCACTGAGTCTCAAATCCTTATGACCATAGAAGAATCTTCTGGAATGATATGTCTCTTTTCTCTTTAGTAAATAGAGATCAGAGGTGGCCTTAGAAAAACTATTAGCAGATCTTTTGATCACAGAGTTTCTTAACTAGCTGCGAAGTTCCCTATACGTCCACCCACCACCTCTCTGCACCACTTACCAATTACAAAGGCTAAATCACTATGTTGCATTCATCCAGTCTGCATACTGGATTCAAAATTATTATAACACTGAAATGACTAATGGAGGCAGTTAACAGAGGCACAGATTAAGAATGAAGAAATGATGAAACAGAAAAAAAGTCTTTTAAGATTTATTTTATGTGTGTTGAGTGTTTTGCATGTATGAGTGTCTATTCACCATGTATGTGCTTGGTGCAGCAGATGTCAGAAGAGGGTGTTGGGTCTCTTGGGACTAGAATTACAAGTGGTTGAAAGTTGCTGCTGTGTGTGTTGAGAAACAAACCAAGGTTCCTCTGCAGGTAGAAATGTTCTTAACCACTGAGGCATCTCTTCAGCCTGAAAGAAAAAGCTTAAAACCACCTGTCACAGGAGGAAATGGTATTAGAGTAACGAGGGAAGGCCTACATTTAGCATCAGATGTCATGCTAAGTTGTCTTCACTTGTAGGGAGTGAAACATATCTGAGAAGTTCTTAGTAGGGAAATAATATTATCTTTTTTAAAAATTTTTATTTTATTTTACATATCGATCCCAGTTCCCTTCAGTCCCTACCTCCCTCTTTTTCTCCCTCCCTCCCTCCCCTTTCCCTCTTTCCCAGCCTCACATGCCCTCTGACCACCCTCCCCTTCTATCCCCCCTCCACATGTGAGGTGATGCCCCCCAGGAGGGCATCTAAATCTGTCAAGTCAATTGCAGTAAGGATTAGGACTTCTCTCCTGTCTCTAGGATACTCCCTGAAATAATATTATCTTATTTGTGTTTTAGAGTACTTCACTGTGATAGCAGAAAGGAAGACAAACTTGAGAGTACTCAAGGAAGAAGGCTAGTTTTATGATTATTGACATGATTTTGCCATGGTCTGGATCAAGGAATGATGAGGAGTTGAAGTAATGTGTAACTAGTCAATGTGGGATGGAGAGAATCAGGAGACATATAGGCAGTAATAGAAACTAGTGCCAAAAGGAATGCACAGGGTATAAACAGAAAGAACAGGGACAATGCTGAATCTGCTGAAGTGTATAAACTGAAACAGAAAGCCAGGAGAGGGGACAGCATCCTGGGGATATGAGATGGAGCTCATGCGGGAGGTGAGCACTGACATACATCTGGAAGTTATCTGAGTAGGTGGCCATGGCTTAAGTTATAGAAATAGATGTGATTCTGGTGAATTTCATAGATACAGTCTTCAAATAAACCATCATTTAGGTTTAAAGCAAGTATATCCCCCTGCCTCCACACACAATGTGGAGTAGAAACAGGAAGAGAAGAATCAGGAAATGAAAATGGAGTTATATAACCCCTGTCCAAATACCGTCAGAAAGAATGGTATAGTATTAAAGATAAGAAGAGTTTAAATACTACAAATATTCTAAGAATTGGCTGTATTTGTAAATGTAGTACATACTACTCTTAGTAAATCCTAAAATAATATTATATGATCATATACATGTCAGTATTTATACATTTCTAAGGTTTTAAACACAAGCTTCCCAACATTCATTTGATACTTACTAGGTAAGATGAATTATGTAGTTTTAGGACTTATACACCCAAGAACTTACATGACCAAGCAATATATAGTCTACTAGGAAAGGCACATAATCACATAAATATACAGCTCAAAAACTATAATCGGACATATTGCAGACTGAAAGATAATCTAATATATTTAAAAGGAACCTCAAATATTATGGTAGCACAGAGAATAGAAATTTTATTTCTATTCAAATATGATTTTTGTGCCCTTTCAACAAAAAAAAAAGAAATTTTATTTCTAGGGAGATAATGACACTGTTGTAGAGAAGATACAGTTGAATTGGTTTTACTATATTGAAGATATGATGTTATTAATAATATGATGTTTCAGAATATTTTTAATAGTTCTGACACTACATTAGGTATTTATATAATACAATTTACTCTTTACAAGAAGAAAATCTGTGAAGCCAGTATTATTGTCTAGCCTGATCTAGGAATGTGTCTCAAATCTCCTAGGCAATTAGCAGGAAAGCAGGGATTGAAATCCAGAACTATTTGATTTAACACCAAGCCCATTTTTTTCTATGCTCAATGCTGTACTGACTCTCAAAGGATGTGCAATGTTCTTCAGGAGGCTGGCAGGGAAGGCAAAGGGCTCTAAGTAGAGAGATCAACATTTGCAAAGGCATTTAGTCTTGTAAAGGCAGAGCCCTTCTGAGGAATGAGATAGACAGTGTAGTAGAGAGGGAGATAACAAGAGGAGAGAATATGCAATGTGTATTGTTTCACAGGTTTGCATGTATTATTTCATCTAGTTCCTATAACATTGCTAAGGAAGATATGTCACTGTGAATATTAGAATGAAGTTTCAAAATAAACTCCAAGTACATACCTAAGCAGTTTTAATCCAAAGCCTGTTTCAAAATTGCTATGTTATACTGTTAATCATAAATCTACATCTTTATTTTATCATGGTTATATATCAGTTGTATAATAACAATATGGTTAATATGCACCATGGGCTTTGGAATTAGGAAATTACTTTTAATCTCAAGGAGAATAGTTTCAGCCAGTTGCCAACAATATAATGAACAGCAAAGGAATATATAGGCAGTGAAAATGTGAAAGATGATTACTGATCATCTATTCAAGAAATGTGGTTGTGAAGGAAAAAGAGACTTCTTTCATTCAAATTTCATATTGCATAAAGTATCTATATATTTTCAAAGAATTTACCTCAGTGAAAAACTAGACTGTATAGAGCATACTAAGTCCATCTTCCATAGTTCTTTCAGGAGATAATCCTCCTAAAATTCTCTAGAATGCACAGACTGATGTTCATGTAAGTATGATGAGGATACATACTGCCTAATTTGTAGAAAATAAACAGAATATGTAAAAGAAATCCTGATAATACTTCAAATGGGTCTTGTTGGAAATCAGAGTAAAAGATCTGAGAAGCAATTCAACTTTTAGCTCTTATAAGTGTCATTTTGTACTTAAAATGATCCCCAGATTGGTAGCATTCCATCAAAAAAGCTTTGTTTGTTTGAGGTTAAATGTGTGGAATAAAGATGACATAAGTTTGTTCAAAAAACTACCAACTTAATGCATTATCAGATAATAATGATTTTTCCAATCTCTGGCACTAAAAAAAAACTTCTTTTAAAATATGTTAGTGAAGTTTTTTTAAATTGACATTTATAACATTGTTTTGGCAACCTAACTGATCTCAAGGAACCACTGTTTTGGGGAATTTAGTCATATAGCAATGGAGTGCTTACATATTAAATTTTTTAAAATTTATAATTCTTTGTAGCCTGTACAAACAGAGGTTAACCACATCATGATGTCTAAGTTACTGATTGTGATTTACAATAAAATATATATCACCACATTCTCAGCTTGTTAATGCACATTGAGAATAACTAGATATATAGTGTCTGACTGAATTTGAATCTAATCTTTAAACAGATGATGTGCAGGGTTTAGTTAAAAGCTTCAAGATATACTGGTAGTAAAGATTAAAGTGTGCAACCCCTAAACCATTTCAAAACGGCTTTGCCCAGATTCATCTGAGCTTGGGTTATCAATTTAAATACCATAGTAGAAATGCTAAAGAAATGGTTGAAATGACTTATTTCAACTAGGAAGTAAAAGGAAATAACAATCCTTGTGCATATGACTTAATGTTGAAAACAAGATGAAGGAAACAAACTGTGTTGGCAACAAAATGTGATTAAATTTGTGAATGATGATGTGATACTGTTTACTATACAAAAGGATGGGTCGACAAGCCCTAGTCCAGAAAGCTTCCTTGGAAAATGCTGTTACAATATTCAAGCTCCATAAATTAATAACAGATGTCTTTGCTTGGGAAAGTGTTAACATTCTGTGCACTGTTATAAGGACTAGATGATTATGCAGCTTTGTTTAAATTTTAATAAAAATTCAAAGAATCATCAAAATAAACAAATATAATTATGCACTCTGAAATACTTCTAAAGAATAACATGAGAAAATTAATTTCTCTGTACTGGGTTCAGTACAGATAGAGGCCTCAGTGAACAAGGTCCTAGAAGATCTCAACTCCAGAAACATGACAGTGAAGCTCGTGAGTACAGCTGGTAGTAACATGACTGTCTTTGCAAATAACATTGCCTTTCAGTGTGGAGTGTGTGATAATTCCAGCACCACACTCTCCATGAATTGACTAAGGTCATTTATTATGTACAATTTATCCCAAATATTTTAGCAACGATAAGTCCCAAGAAAATAACTTTTTGATATCAATACAGATGTGATATGTAGCCAAAAAATTTCATTTTGTTTACTCTTTCCTTAAAATATTAGTAAGTACTATGAATAAAAACTAGGTATTGTTTAGTTTACAAGGGAAGTTTGTTTTGCTTTTTTTTTTTTTAATGTTTCATGCTTTTATTTACTTACTTTTGAACCTTTTCATTGGCTGCTTGGGAGACCTCTACAGCACACTGAAGCTGTAATTCCATGTTTGCTTGCTGAGTCAGAGCCTGCTCAAGTTGAGTGGCCAGTTCTTCGTTCTGCTGTTGAGTGATGGAAACAACGTTGTCTCTGTTTTTTAAGGCTTCTTCATAGATACTAAGGGCATGGTTAAACTGATCTTTCAAGTTTTCTTCTTGAGATAATGATTTGTGTAAACTGAGAAAAAATAAAAATATAAATATGTAGGTTGACAGTTTAATTATTTGTTTAATAAAAAGTCTTCATTTAGAATTCCCACTTCTAAAAATCAATATAGAAATATTTAAGTGGGAAAATGTAAATAGGTCCTTATAAAATTTTATTATAATTGATCATTGTTCTGTAACTCTGTTGCTAGGCCAAAAGCTATGCAGACATCTGATTATCTGTGCTATCAAAGCACACAGAAAGATGCTGTAAAATGTTTAATTTAATTATATCAGTGTAAATATTACATTCAATTTTCTTTTAAAGGAATAGCTCAGAACTAGAAAATAAAGTATCTCTAGGTAAATAAAAAGTATAATAAGCTGACTGCAAAGATGCGAGGAGAGAATGGACAGCATTTTTGGAGATCCAGGACCTATGGAAGCACTTAATGAGAATGAATGAGGCTTGTGCAAACACCCACCAGCCTTATATAGACTCAAAGTGGAAATATGAATGAAGGTAAAACTACCAACCAGATGACATGTAATCAGATATATATTTTTATGGTTAATGAGTCTTATGATAAATACATCTACTCATTATGTGATATGGAGAAAGAGCATATAAATTAAGACTAAATGAATGCAGGAGAAAATGCAGACAAATAGAATGCTAAAATGCTAAAGGTCAGATCTTTGATATGTCATTACACCCACCACCTGAGGTTATTTTGAAATGGCACCAAGCACCTCACTCAATTAAATAAAGACATTTTGAAAATATAAATATTTAATAAGGGAAATTTAAAATCCACATAGGAGATGTTCTTTTTTATTAAATAAAATCATTCCAGTATATGCATACAAAGGAAATGTCGACCGAAGTGTTGGAAGTACAACCACTGAGCTATATGACACAAGTTGATAATATGAATGAAAGCAATATAATTCTTAAAGCTGCAAAAAGCTAGATAGAGAACTTCAGTACTGGCCTAACAAGGGTCTGATGCTTCATGTAAAATTATTCAGATGAAATTAAAGTGATTAAAAATTTCTTCTTTACAAGTTACAGATAAACCCTTTATAGTCTCCTGGCTGTGGGGTAGGTATCACGTAGAAAAACACACAGTTGACATATCATAAAAAATCATTTCAGGATTTAAATTCATCCCTAACAGTAGAGACTGTTGCTAAACTCTGGTCAACTGGTTGTTCCGTGTAAAATTAGAGTGATGTGCAAATGGATATGTGATTGGACCCTTTACAGCATAACTCAAAAAAGCTGCTCATCCAAATTGCCCATTCAAATTGTTTCACAAACACCCACCTTCCATCAATGTTGTTAAGCAGAAGCGGCAACTACAGTGCTCTTTTAAAAGTGATAGATACCACTATATCCTGCAAAGGCATCGCATGTGCTCTGAAAAATAAATCTCTAAAAATAGCAAATTGTGTATCTTAACTCACTAAACCTGCAAACAACCTTTGTGAATAACCTCATATACTGTCTTTGTTTTATGAATGAAGACATTGAAACAAAGAGAGGAAGATAATTTAACCAATCCCATCCTCTTAGCAGAGCCTGCATTTGAACCCACAGCCTCCCTGGACCCCAAACCCGAGGTTGAAAACTCCTTTGTGCTTGCCACAACTACTAAGCACTTCATTATCTGGCCTTTGTACTTCAACCTTCAGCCTTTCCAAATGGGTTTTAGTAGTTAGGTCTTTGAAAATTTCACACATGAATGTAATATATTCCGGTGACTTTCTCCCTACCTGTATCAACCTCACTTTCTCCTACCTGTCTCTTTCCTGGATGCAAGGCTTTGAATTTGGTTTTGTTTCCTGACCTACTTAGTTTAATCAGGGCCACCTGGTGGAGTCACTTGTGAGCACACAACTAAAGGCAACCTCTCCCCATCTCTGTGAATCAGAAAGTGAGTGGCCATCACCCATTCTTGTACAGATCCAGTGTAGTCACCTGCAGTTGTCCAGATGATGTTCTTATAATAGCTGTGCATTGTTCAGTATTTGGATGTGGTGATACAGCATTTTTTCCCAGCCCTTTTCCTTACTGTCCAACCTTTACATTCTTTACACCTCTTCTTTTTTTTTTTTAAACCCCCTAATAGGGGATGATATTAAATGCCTTGTTTAGTGCTGAACACTCATCTGTCACTTAGTCATTTACTTGTGTAGCTCTAAGTCTATAATCACCATAGTTCACAGGAAAGAAGTTTCTCTGATTAAGATTGTAGTTACATATATATATATATATATATATATATATATATATATATATATATAAACACACACACACACACAATTAAGAAGGAAGTTTGAGCATATGTTAGTTCAGCTAAATAACAGAATTAAATTCACTGTTAGTGTGAATACAAACTCACATATCTGTGTGAGTTTGTGAATCTGTGTGAATGCCTCAAAAAGCTAAAAATAGAACTACTACATGTTTATTCCTACTACTGAAATACTTGCTCAGCTATATTTATTGCAACTGTATTCATAATAATTAGGGAATAGAATCAGTCTAGATGTTCATCAATTGGTGAGTGCATAATAAAATGCAAATACACAACAGATGGAATTGGCTGGTAAATGGGTGAAATTGGAAAGAGTTATACTAAGTGAGGTGGCCCAGGCACAGAAAAACAAGTGCCATATGTGTCCCTGCATTTGAATTTTTGGTTTTATCTTCAGCATAGAGTTCCTATGGAGCTCAAAAGTCTAGAAAGAAGCTATAGGTAGTGGGATATTTAAGGGAGAAGGGGTAATAAAGCATAGATGATATGAAAGTAGAGAGTTGCAATACTGGGGATGGAGAGATTCAAGCAGCTGGCAGGATAGGAAACATGAAGGTGATATGAAAAAGCCATATGGAAGCTACTATTCTTTAACAACCTCAAAAATACATATATAAAAACAAAATGTTGGAGAATGGAGATACCCTGAATGGCCTGAAAGAGCTCCTCCTAAAAGCTGTGGGTTATTAAACAAAAAACTCAGTACTAGGTAAGTTGCACTTCCTTATGAGGTGCTTGTCAGAGAAGACTCTTGAGGCCCCCTAACAATACAAGCTCTTGCCATGCTTTTTGGTTGCCCACCATGACAAGATGGTAAGACCCGATAGCTGAATATACCACCTACCCTAGTTTCATGATATAGAAAAATGAAGTTAGAGCCAAGCTTGCAGAATTTTCTTTGTCAGTCAACTATTACAGTGCAGGAAGGTGCTGTGTAGTCAGCTAGGGAAGAGACATCAATGGACCTACCTAGTTGTGATCCCTGGTGCCCACTGGTGCAATAGTGGCAACAATGATATAATGGTAACCAATGGCTCTGTGTTTGGAATAGAGACTCACTTCACAAGAGGGAATGCACACCTGGTATTGGTCTTGTAAACTCACTCAAAAGTCCATGGCAGGCACAGAGATCACAGGCCATGGGGGAAACTAAAAATTAAAGTTTGATACTTTCTTTGCTAGTGTTTCATAACCCTATTCTTGTATTCTTTATAACTTACTGTAATGTACTTCCCCCTTATTTTGAAGTTTATTTCCCACTGATAATATACTAAGATTCCATTATTAACTGTATGGTTAGTTTTATGTAAATGTTAACTTTAAGGTCTATTTAATGAGAAGTACATATTCATTAAGAACTTAAAAAAATGTTTAGACTTCTAAGGAAAATTTCCTATACAAATCCAAAGTATCTAGTAGCAAGTAAAAAGGAAATATTCTCAGTGTTTTGTCTCGTAGTGCTCCTTTCCTCTCATAGAGCTCTACCTCAAATGGACATTAGCATTTTACTGTCTAGTTACCTTCAGGGAATCCTGTTGAATATAATCTCCTCAGAAGTTTTTTCTTGTTTACATTTTCAGATGCGTTTTTTTTTTTTTTCCAGTACAGCAGTAGCACTACAACTTAATGACCCTTAAACTGTATGGAAATAAACTAAGTTACTAGTGAGAAGAAATGAAAGACAAGCAGAAGTATCATCGAATCAATCACAGATATTCCAAGTACATAACCAATGTCACACAGGGTTGTAACTTTCCTGTTTGCTATGGCGGCAGTGAAATACAATCAACAAAATTTCAAGTCATGGTTCAGTTTTGAAATTATATAACCGTAGTTATTTAATGTTCTCAAGTATAGAAAATGAGACTTTAAAACAATATTAAGTTTGAGAACTGGTCCTGAGCCAGCTGCAGTACTCAGCTGAGTAAGCCCTGTACCTCATGTGGGCAGCACTTTAGAGCCAACCCTATCGGCAGAGGTGTTTGCATGGAAGAGCTGTCCCCATTACTCATCTGTCATGTGGTAGCATGGGCAAGAGAGAGATGTCCCTTCCTTCCCTCCCATCAACAACTGAGGAAAGTAGGAGATCTGCCCCCCCCCCCCCCCCCCGGTGGTAAGAGAGGGAGAGCTATCCCTGCCCCTCCCCCCACCATTTGCTGCAGCACTGGGGAGAGCAGTCCCAACACCAATCCTGGGAAAGGTGGTAGAGCTGGCCCTAAGATATAGGTGTGGGAGATCTGACCCAACCCTATGGACTTGAAAGCAGGAGAACTGGCCCTACCCCCTTCTCATTGTTGTAAGTGGTAAACTAGCCAAGGCAATGTTGGAGAGCTCATCCTAGCAGCAAGGAAAAAGAGCTGGTGGGCTGACCAATCCTGCAACTTCCAAGACCTAGAACCGGGGCTATGGGTACACCCATCCCTATATCCACCCCATTTATGATCTGCTGAAGCATATGAAGGGACTGGACCTGCAGACCCAAAGCTGTAGGGTTTACACAACACATGGTAACAACAGGACATCAAAGAGGAGTCCCAGTGAGGGCCCAGCATTGATAATGTAATAGAAACCAGAGGCCTCGAACCAGACCAATAACTTTGCAATGAATACTTGCAAATAAAGATAAAGGGTTTACTATGTGACTCACTATGTCACACTACAGCTTCCAGGACAAAATTTTCCAGCCTTTTCTTTTTTCTCTTACATTTTATTGGGGTGAGGGGTGCTGCAAAGGCAGAGGTGGGGATACATAGATGGGACCCATATGCATGATGTGAAAGACACAAAGAATAAATAAAAAGAAAGTTAAAAAAGCTACCAAGGAACTAATAGTTAAAACTGTCCACTTCTCAAGATTTAGAATTATGTATAAGACAAACTTCAAAAAAAAAAAAAAAAAAAAGACAAACTTCAGGAGGGCATGTCGGCAAAGATGTTTCTGGGAAAATTTAACTGAGGTTGATCTTGAATGTGGGCAGCAAAAATACACCAGTCTCCTCCTACGTGGCTTCTCTAAAATACTTTGTCATAGCAATGATAAGAGTAACGTAGTACCATTTCACATTATTACATTTTAGTTAATAAGACTAAATTATCTCTGCATTACTACATTAAATAGAGTGGAGGATCAAGATAGAAAAAGTCCCGCAGTGGGCACCTCTCCAATAAGTGGTTTGAAAAAGACATTTGTAGTCGTTGTTGTTTTTTGAGACAGGGTCTCTCTGTATTGCTTTGGAGTCTGTCCTGGAAGTAGCTCTATAGACCAGGCTTGTCTCAAACTCACAGTGATCCACCTGCCTTTGCCTCCCCAGTGTTGGATTAAAAAAGTGTGCCACCAATGCCTGGCTTGTTTTGTTTTGTTGACACAGAATCTTGTTGTGTTTTAGGCTGGCCTAGAATTTGCTATACAGTCCAGGTTGTCTTTGAACTTGCAGTCCTCCCAGGGATTATAGTCATGTGCTACTACACTTTGTTGGAAAACCCCACCCCTAAGCCCACCTTCAATAACCTAGCATCAGCAGGCTATGTGAACATCAGCTGCCAAAATTCAACACATTTCCCCTGTTACCAAGAATCCAGTATTCTCATTATGCACATGTGCTACCCTTATAAAAAGCCAGAGCCTTTTCTTTGAGCCCTATTTCCCCTTCCACCCTCATTCACTGTATACCATCCTTCCCCCAATAAACCTGTCAAGTGAAATCTACTGCATGGCATAATCTTTGCACCATACTTTGGCCCAAACCTGCTATGGTACTCTGCCACTAAATCTTCACAAAACTGGCAATCTGGCTTTGACTTCCTTTCTATTGTGTTTTCTCTCTGTTCAGATGTTTCCTGGTTGTTTCTGTACATAGCCCTGTGATTTTCCTGGACCCTCACTCTGTACAGCTTCAGCTTAAAACATTTAGTATTATCAGGCCCAACATGTATTTTCATGCAGTGTATGTTCTCCTCAACTGATATGCTTATCTGCTTGTCAAACTCTCAACTGTAATGTCATATGTGGGTTCAGGTGAGGTACTTGTCCATTTGTACTTTTTCATTAATATAACATTTTGATGTTACTTTTCTGATGTTCTCTCTTTCCTTCAATGAGTTTTACTCAAGTCCTAAGGAGAACATTTCCCTTACTGCCCTTCAACAAGCACATAACGGAAGGGCATGGAAAAAAACTCATTATAGAATTTGCCTTCAGTGTGCTCTTGTCTGGATTGCATGATACAAGAGAGTGACTGCTAAAATTGCCAAGATAAGATCGGATGGTCCTTCAGGGTTCATAGAGGAAACTACCAGACATAGAGGACACATAGGGGAGCAACTGAAGAACTTTGCCAGTACAAGGCAGAAGTGTTCTTCAAATTTACTGCTTCATTAAAAGGCCTGCTAGAGACTATGGGCCTGTGGGCTGAAGATGGATGTACCAACGTTGCAGAGGAACTTTGGGTGACTGTCCAGTTAGCAAGATGTCTCTGTCAATACAAGTGTTTTGGAAGTTGTTTACAATGTACTTCCTGTTTACTTAGATAATATTATATCCTTCTGGGGTCTTTGAAAACGAATAGTTATAGTTTTCCTTAGTTATGATAAGAGAAAAAATGTATATAAAACTTTAGATTCACAACATAGGATAATTGGTAGAGTATTTTCTTTAAATTTTGCCAAATATAAATGGACTATTTATTGTAACTGTAATTATGTTTTTTATTTTTTATTTAAATTAGAAACAAGCTTGTTTTACAAATCCCAGTTCCTACACCCTCCCCCATCCTCTCCTGTTTCCCCCACCAACCCCATCCCATCCCCTTTTTGCTCCCCAGGGAGGGTGAGGCCTTCCATCTTCAAAGTCTGTCATATAATTTGGAGCAGGGTCAGGCCCTCCCCCATGTGTCTAGGCTGAGGCAGTATCCCTCTATGTGGAATGGGCTCCCAAAGTCCAATGATATACTAGGGATGAATACTGATCCACCAGAGGCCCCATACTAAAACCCCATTCAGGGAATCTGGGTTGGTCCTATGCTGGTTTCCCAGCTATCAGACTGGAGTTCATGAGCTTCCCCTTGTTCAGGTCAGCAGTTTCTAATGGGTTTCACAAGCCTGGTCTTGACCTCTTTGCTCATCATTCCCCCCTGTCTGCAATTGAATTCCAAGAGTTTGGCACAATGTTTAGCTGTGGGTGTTTGCTTTTGCTTCTATCAGCTAGTTTATGCTGGATAGGATGCCGAGAAAGGGGTACACTCCTCCACTGTTGGTGGGAGTGCAAACCCGTACAGCCACTTTGGAAATCAGTATGGCAGTCCTCAGGAAAATGGGAATCAGTCTACCTCAAGATCCAGTAATTCCACTCTTAGGCATACACCCAAAAGATGCACATTCATACAACAAGGACATCTGTTCAACTATTTGTAATAGCCAGAACCTGGAAGCAACCAAAATGCCCCTCAATTGTACAATGGATGGAGAAAATGTGGTACATTTATACAATGGAATACTACTTATCAGGGAAAAAGAACCCCAAAATAACCGAGTGGTTATTTCATAAGTGGCATTGAGGATCTGGTGGGCAGAGAGAAACCAGTCCAGTGGGACCAGACAAGATGGAGAAGTCTTCATTTATACTTAACTAATTTATACTTCATTTATCTTGCAGTAATTGGCTTAGTAGTGTGATCTATATACGCTGTTTAATTGGATAGTTTGGTTTTACAATTTAGAGGTAAGGTAATAGAGATTAGTGGTTCTTTTGTTTAAATCTTTGAGTGAATGCATGCATGGTATGTATGTATGACACAGGTATGTGTAATGCACATGTGTTCATGTATATGGATGACATGGTGTGTGTGTGGAGATCAGAAGACAACTTCAACTGTCCTTACTTTCCACCTTGTTTGAGACAGGGTCAATTTATCATTCACACTGTATAAGCTAGGCCAGCTTGTCTTTGCTTTTCTGCTTTTCAGAATCCCAAAGCAGCACTGGTGTGCTACTGTATCTAGCATTGTGTAGGCTCTGGGGACTCAAACTGAGGTCCCCCACCATGCAAGGCAGGCACTGTACCCACTACGCCAGCTCTTCACTGCCACAAGTACTTCTTGACTTGGAGTGATTTTGTCTTGGAGGTTATGTTGCAGTGTCCAAAGACACTTTTAATTGTCAAAACCATAGCTAGGGAACAATCGTTTAGTGGGGAAAGGGCCAGAGAAGCTACTCAATAGTAAAGGTCAATTTCTCATCACAGTTATCCAGTCTATTCAAGAATGCTGATTGCCATGCAGAGGAAATGATGCTGGCTAGTATTGTACAGAAGAAAAAGGTTAGTTTTAGCCTTGTCTTCTACTCTGTAACTCTGGGAAAATACTTTTCTCTCTGAATATTAACAAACAATGACAAAAATCTTGAGTTCAAAAATCTTTAAGGGTAAAAATTCTTAGTACAAGCCCTAGCCAAGAAAAGACATTCTTATCTGTGAAATTTTTATATGATTTATATCTAGTTGACTTTGTACAACATACTATGCAATACTAAGATATTTTGTAAATACTGTTGAAAACAATTTCTTGTTGCTACAGGTTTTTCATGAATTGGGAGAAGTAAACCAGTTTCCTCAACTTTTGTTCAGCTACTGATAACATCCTTAAATCATTCTTAAAGAAAAAATGAGACAGGCTTGGCTTGCTTTACAGAGTAAATAAAACCAAAGTATGAAAGACAAAAGTATGTGCTGACTTGTTGAATAGGGAGTGTTTGCCTTTACTTTCCGGTTAATTGCATTAATTAATTTACCAAGGTTCTTTAAAAAAAAACCCAATAGCTTACTTTATTTATTTTTGAGGAAATTAGCTTGTACTTCAAAAGGCTTTAATTCTGCATAATTTCCAAAGGGAAAAAAATCTACTCAGCATGGTTAAGCTTGTGGACCAAGAGTTTTCATGACTAGACAATGAAGCATGATGATGTCACTGATGTTTCCTCTTTGTCATAACTGATTTCATTTAAAGAAACTAGTTAGAATTATCTCAGAGAGAATATTATTGTGCTAAAATGTAAGACAATTAATAGTTTCTATTAGCCAAAACAATCAATGGTACAGAATAACTAACATCATTGAACACCAGCATATACATAATACAGATACACATAGAAACGAAACACACATTATGTTCTAATGTCCCCAGATCATATACCATGATAGACAATATCCTGGGCCATAAAACACATTTCAGAAATTCAAAAGAATTAAAGCCAGATACATTTCATTCGCTAACAAAAATGGATAAAACCAGACATTAGTAACAGAAAGTTAATGTTCTTATAAGTTCTATGTTGTATGTGTACAGGTGTTTTGCCTGCCTGTATGTAAATCACCTGCATGCAATGCCTGTGAAGGCCAGAAGAGGGCATCAGTGCCCTGGAACTGGAGTTACAAATAGTTGTGAGCAGCCATGTAGGTGCTGGGAATTGAACTGGAAGAACAGCTTTTTTTTTTTTTTTTTTTTTTTTTTTTTTTTTACCACTGAACTGTATTTCCAGCCCCATCAGTCTAGGTTTTATAAGATAACAGGAAAGTGACCAAATACTCAGAAAATAAATAAATTATTTCTAAATAACCTCTGAATGAAATAGGAATTTCTGGGAGAATTAAAGAACACACAGAAGTTAATAGTAACAAGCGCAGTGCACAGAAATTCATGGGACAAAGCTAAAACAGTGCTGAAGCAAATGTTACTGCATTAAATGCACATACTAGGAAATACAAAATGTACCAACTCAGCACTCTCATCTTCCTCCTGGAGAACGTTAAACCAAAACAGAAAAACAAATGCAAAGCAATGTGGAAGTAAATAACAGAAGCACACACACACAAATACAAAAAAAAAAAAAAAAAAAAAAGAGCCGCAAGAAGATACCTATCACCAATGTAAGGAGGATGGTGACTGTCACTACTAATCTTATATTATGAAAAGGTAAGTGTTTACTAAGATCAAGGACACACACCACTCATAAAAGTGGCAACTTTGAAGAAGTAGGGCATTTCTCTAAAAATATTTGTTTTTTCCATTCAATTACTTCATTTTAGAAAAATGACGTTCCCTATCTCTGGAAATATCCAGTATCTAATGCAGTGTTTTTATCATATTTTTTAAACTATATTCAGAGTTTATTAATCCAAATTATCCATCTGAAACTTCACATCCTTTGCAATCATCCTTTTGTCTTTTGCTTCTGAATTCACATTTTAAGATCCCTCATGTAAATGATAGTATACTATATTACTGTGTGTTCAGCTTATTTCTTGTACTGTAATGTCCTCCATATTCATTCATATTCTCATCAATAATAAGACAAGCCACTTTACAAGACAAAGCAATATTTGATTGTATATGTGTACCACCTCTCTTTATGTATCTGCCAACTGACAGTTATTTTCATGTTTTTTTTTTATTTTTTGAGATTAATTTTTACTATTACATGTCGATCCCAGTTCCCTCTCCCTCCGTCCCTCTTACCCTCTCTGCCCCCTCACATGAACCCTGACCACCCTCCCCTCCCATCCCCCAACCCAATTCCACATGTAGGGCAATACCATCCAGGTGGGGTCACATAAATCTGTCAAGTCATTTGAAGTAGGGACTAGGACTTCTCTCCTGTCTCTGGGTTAAGGGAGTATCCCCCATGGGGGATGTGACCGCAAGGTCCTTTCGTGCACCAGGAATACATCCTGGTTCCACTGTCTAAGGTCCCATAGACTGCTCAGTCCTTCTGGCTGAAACCCATATTCAGGGGGAAATTTTCATGTTTTTTTGCTAGTTCACTTTTATTTTAGTTATCTCCATGTTGTGTTCTATGGTGGCCATAAGTTATAATCCCACCCACCAACAGCCTCCGAGAGCTGGTCCTTCTTTACATTCTCACCAGCGGTTGAGATCTTCATTCTTCCTGGAAATTAATAGCCATTCAAGACATCACTTACCAACATACAGTTGGCATTTATAGCATAATTCTAGCAACAGCATATTACATATTCTTCTCAAGCTTAGGTGAAACATTTGTCATAAAACATTCCTTAACAATATTTAGAGAATAGAAGTCATAAGATATGCTCCTAATTCATTATGGCATTAAGCTAAAAATTAACATACAAACAGGGCTGGAAAATATTTTTAAGTTAGACAACAAAACTATAAATGCATATGGACCAAAGGGGAAAAATTGGAACAAAGTAAAAATTGAAAACAGAATTTACCAGAACTCATGGAATGCAAAAGTTTAAAAGAAAGGCTTCTGATGACTGAAGGAAGTCCTGTTAGGCCAGTGTGAAGAGATCCTTGGAATGTGGCTAGAAATAAGTTATGTAAGGAATTTGGTCTTTGAAACATTTTGAAGGGAGGGTACTGAGATTTGCTACTTAAGATTCTGCTCTGGTTATGGGGTCTTCTATAGAACAGCATGCCTCTCTCTAACAGGTAAGTTTTAGGTTGTTCTTCTGAATGGGTTAGCTTTGGTATCTTAGCTGGATGCGATGGGACCATGCTAAAGTCCAAATATACAACATAAAATCAATTCAGGAACTCATTTTTAGTTATCTGAACATCCATAAATTCTTGTTGTTACATATCAGGATTCAGATTTACTAACTTCTCCAGATATTACAGTTTGGCATAAGAGAGGATTTCCTTAGGACTTAGGAAGTCTCATTTAGCTCTGTTGTTGCTACCTTCAATCAGCTTCATTTTAAGGAGCTGCAATCTGTTCTGTGCCCAATGTATTAATGAATTTGCTAAACATTAAGATACTTTCCAAGCCTTATCTTACATCTCTGAAGCCAATTTTTTTCTGGAAATATATTCTTTTCCTGCTTTGCAATTCAATTCATGCTGGTTTTTGTTTACTTTCCCAGTGATTGTCTCTTTGAGAGTGCATCTCCACCTCACTTAGCCGTGTTAGTGCCTTCTCTTCTCCTCTATCTCTCCCATATCAGTTCTTTATCATTATCCAGTTACTCATCTGTAATATGGCAAACTCCCCTCTGGTAAAGATGGATGCATTGAGCACCAGATCTATCTGCACAAACACCTTGAAGACATTGCAGTGTCTGAATGTGTGAACTCATAGTCTCATTTTATACCCTTCCCCAAAGATCTTTTTCTTCCTGTCTTTTCCTATGGCACAGCCATATTCTGCCCTTCAAACTCCAATCTGATGGATTATTTTTACTATGTATCTCACAAGTTACAATTTAATCAACTATGCTGATTTATACTTAAATCCCCCTTCATCTTTCAATTTCTTTCCATTCTTATTGCTGCTACCTTTACATAGAATGTCTGTATTATTTTTGTAAGTGGATTACCACAATGGCTTCCTCATTCCTTTCCTCGAGCGAGGTTTCTAAAGCAAAGAGACTAGTATATAGCTCCCAGATTACTCCTCTGCTCAGTATATCTTTCAATTTCCTTAGAACCCTGAGCCCACTCAGCCATCTCACCTCCTATATGAGTTTCCTCAAGAAATATAACTTAAGGGTTAGAGAGATGGCTCAGTGGTTAAAAGTGCTTATTGTTCAGGAGGGCTGGACTTTGGGGGTACATCTCCCATGAAGGGATACTCCCTTAACCTAGAGACAGGAGAGAAGTCCTAGTCCCTACCCCAAGTCCCAGACTTGACAGATTTAGATGACCCCTCCTGGAGGGTATCACTCTACATGTGGAGTGGGGGTGGGTGGGATGGAGGGTAGTTGGGGGGAGTGAGGGGGTGGGAGAGAGGGAAAGAGGGAGGGAGAGGGAACTGGGATCGATATGTAAAATAAAAAAAATATATAAAAAATAGCCTTAAAAAAAAGTGCTTATTGCTTCATCAGGAATCCAGAATTTGGATCCTAAGACCCATGTCAGGGGGCCGGCTAGGTGATTTTCTCATGTGGTTTCAAACTGAAATAGACAGTACATATCAGGAAAAAAGCTCCAAAAACAAATGCCCACCTTTTAAACCAATTGATATTGATCTACTACAAAAAGGTGTTTTTCATTCAATTATCTGTGTAGTAAGTGAACTAATTCCTGATTCCTTACCACAAATCATGCAGTTCTTACTTTCTGTATGTTAATAGCTGACAAGAATCTTTGTGAAGTCTCTGAGCCTTAAAAGTTTATTTTATATTCAGTAAACAATGTGGATTGCATGTTGGTTGATCTGTGAGCACTAAGAGGAATAAAGTGCCCAAGATAAAAAAAAAAAAATAAATGAAGTCAAGGAAAGTGAGCACTGAAGCTTTTATGAGTTACTCTACCTTGGAAGACTCTGAGTGGACCACTGATTGAGTTCAGAGGTTTCCCTGCAGTGCTGAGAACCAGTGCTACTGGAAGCCTGCCTGTGGCGCAGTATAGATTTGCTTGTGAAATAATTTATGAAGAGGTTCCTCACTGGATATTTACTGAACAACCACACACACAGAAGTATAAAGTATAATAGCACCTAAAACAGATACAAATCTAGTCTTTTAGGTTTACTTTTGTTTTGAAGGTGCTAAGAACTGAACCCAGAGCCTGCTTAATGCTAACTACGCACTCCCTCATTGAGCAGCACCAATATCCTTTATTTTACTGATGTTTCACTCACCAGTTCATCTGTAGTACTTGGCAGAATGCTTACTAAATGCCCAAAAATTAGTTAAACCATATTTCTTAAGGGCTGCGTTCTATCTGAATCATTCTGTATTTTCTTGTGTGTTGATGGCCTTCTAAGGGAGATGTAGCATGCATGACAGAACCCACAGATGGGGAAGAAGGGAGGCTGGGACATGATTCTCCAAGGGAACCTCTACTTTTCTCCCATTTTCCTTTATTTCTCTAATTTTATAATATTTTCACATATACAATTATATAATCAGCAAAAATATTACCTAGTGAAATTGAAAACCCATTTCTTTCCAACAGATCAGAGAATGAAAACAAACTATCGAATGAAAACAAACTATTGTGTGTGTGTGTGTGTGTGTGTGTGTGTGTGTGTGTGTGTGTGTGTGTGTATCTATATTTTTTTCAGGGAAATCTTTTTTTCTTCTTTTTTAAATATCAATCCCAGTTCCCTCGCCCTCCCATTCTTCCATGCCCCCCAACAACCCCCATCCCATCCCTCTTCTGCTCCATAGAAAGGGTGAGGCCTTCCATGGGGGAATCATCAAAGTCTATCACATTATGTGGGGCAGGACCTAGGCCATTCCCCACATATGTACATATTTTTACAAATTTACCTGTGGTGATCACAAAGAAACCACTAGTCATTCATACCTGAATAGTCTCTAATTTTAGTAAATGACACATGTGGTCTATGCCCCTTACTGAAAAGAAAATTAACTTCTTGTTTAAAAAAGTTGTATTTCAATGTAGTTTTCTGTATAACATGTAGAAACCCAGAATTTGACGAAGTGAACCCAAGCTTTTTGAAGACTGACTTATCTCCTTGTTTGAGGGATTATAAAGATAAAACTAAGGCTATTGTTTCTTTTAGAGCTGAGGTATCAGGCAAAGCAATTCACTGAGGTTTCTTCAAAGGGAAATGCTTGCATATCACCACGCCGATAACACTAAAACAGGACTTACAACACGTTTATAAGCATCAGAATTCTTTTAAAAAATTCAGCTAATAATCAGGATGAATGCCATTTACTTTTGTTTGGCTCTCCAGGGAATACTGTTTACTTTGCTTTAAAATTTATGTGAGTCATTTGGTTATATGCCTTTTTTAATTAGCTTGAAGGAAGCAATCACTGGAGAGAAAGCGGAAATCAATTCTGATCCGATATTGATAGCTACTGTGCTGTAAACTGTGTGTCCTTTCTAATTAAATGTAAACATGTTCGGTTCTAAAGTCCAGCAGCAATGACAACAGTCACTAGGAAGGATTGCTTAAGCACTGCTCAACTGATTTGCCTGGCCTTTATTTCTTTCAGAGCTGTGCTTGTGCAATCATTGGTGGGGGGAATGCTGGTTGTAACTGACTTTTTTTTTAGGTTGTCTTCAGAGAAAAGGTTTGACAAGAATGCAGAGCACTCAGTAATACTTAAGTTACTTATTAACTCTGTCCTTCTGATAGCTAATCAATGGCATTGCAGAGAGTCAAATTCGGTGCACTAAACTGCCCCCTTGCCTAAAGCCAAGTCTTGGTAAATATTTAATGGCTGTAAAGGTGTTTTGCTAGTTATCAAACTGATATGTTAAAGGACTCTTAAAAGCAACTTTATCTTTCCTTCCTGTCCATAAATAATTTGTTCCGCAATATAGTATGTCGGTGTAAAAGCATTTGGGTGATTGTATTTTTAGTATCTTGTTCAGAAAAACACCACACGAGAATACAAAAGGATGTACATTTAAATTATATACAATTCCATCACACAAACAGAAGAGGGGAAAAGCTCCCAACTTCTCTTCTTGGTAGAATGCCAACACAAAAGGATAAAATAGCCCAGGCCCTTTCATTACTGAACACCACAACAGGCTTGTTTAAAACCCGCTGTACAGCTGTTCTCATAAGGAAATGTTATACAATTGCTGTTGCTATAGAATTGCAACATACTCTAAAGTTGGGAGACACAAGAGTTTTTTTTTTTTTTATTCAATATGGCAAAGGTTGAATTTTTACATATTTACATTTTTAATTACCCTCCAAATATTGTGCCCCTTACTTTAATGGCTCTAATTGGTTAGACAGAAAACAAAATGTAAGTTTCATTTTTTAAATAAGGAGAAATTTTATTAATTAAATAATTTTAGATGACTTGGATATTGACTAGACTATTTTGAAACTTATACTCATTTCAGACTTACAGATTTTTAAAGGACATTTAGTATAATTACCAATTACTGACCTAAATTTTAATAGTCTCACTATAAAAAGTCCAAAAATTATTTTCTTAAATATTAAATAAGAACTGGTAACTCAAAGCATTATATTGAATTAATGACCTTTTCAAAATATACCTTACATCAAAGGGTTAAAAATAGGGCTAGAGAGATGTCTCAGTACTTGCTGTTTTTGCAAAGGACATGAGCTCGGTTCCCAGCACCCACATGGTGGTTCACAATTATCCATAACTCCAATTACAAAGGATCTGATGCCCTTTTCTGACCTCCACTAGCACCAGGCATGCTCATGGTGCACAGACACCCAAGCAGACAAAACACCCATACATATAAAATAAATACATTTAAAAATGGCTGAAACTGAAAAAAAATTGTGTTAGAATAAACAAGTTACATTTTAGGATTAAAAAAAAAACTAACCTGGTTATTTTACTTACTCTCAGGTGGCTGAGAGGAAGGTATCCATCTGTATATGATAGTGTATGCAAGATGAACAGCTTTATATTATCAGCAATGCATAAAGCTAATTTTAAAGATGTTATCAAAAGTCCAAGTGTTGTGTGAATTTTTCCTAAGATGCCACTAAGATTTAATAGAATTTCATTTTGTACATTGCTGACCTGAAAATATCAAAGTTTGGAAAGAAGGAATATGATATAAATATATCTCATATTTCTGATTTGTCTCTTAAAGACATATCTACATTGATTTTTATCTCTGAATGTTATAAAATATAAATGATTTTTTTTTACTTCTCAAACATACAGTGTTCCAATAAGAACTAGAGGCAGGCCAGCAGGTACATGTCTAGGGCTTCAATCTAAAATAGCCACAAAAGCCAGCTGGAATAAATTCAATATATGATCAGGTTGCACAGAAAACCAATTAACCATGTAAATGGAAAAACATGAACTGAGTATCCTGTCAGTGAAATAGATGGACACCTTAACAGGAAATTAAAAGTGTTTTTTTTCAGGCTATGAGTCATAGTTGCACATATGTGCAAAGACAAAGACAAACTGTATCAAGGATATTTTACCTGCAAGTTGAGTTCTGAAACTGGAAAATATGGCATGATGCTACATGTGATTTGGCTCTAAACCCTTTTTAGTATGTTTTCTCCCAGGAACTGGCTTCAGAAACTGTATAAAACAAGGACAGAAATCTACAGTGTACACAGCAGGAACACCTACTCTGATGTTTTGGCTGAAGGTGAAAAAGTATTCAAACTAGAGCAGGGCATGTGTATTGTCATGGAAGTGTGAGAAATCTATCACTGACAAATTTTAACTTTCAAATTTGCCTAGTTCTAAGGTTCTCAACCCATCTTTGGGTTGCATATCAGATATTTGTATTATGATTCACAGCAGTAGCAAATTATAGTCACGAAGTCAAAACAAAATAATGTTATTGTTGGGGGTCACCACAACATGATGAGGGACTGTATTAGAGGTCTGGCTGAGGACATGGTATTCTCACTCATTCAAGGAGTATCTACAGAATACTTTTAAAGTATTTAGTGCTAGATACTGAGCTAGCTGTTGTGGTTAAGGACAAAACAGAATAGATGAACATGGATACTCTGGCAGGACTTAAGAATAAAGTTCACTCAGCTTTCGGAATGACCCAGCTAGCAGATGCAGGCCCAGATCAAGGGGCCCTGTATGCTCACCAGTGTTTTCTGTTCTATCCTCAAGACTCTAAGACACAAATTCTTTAAGTTTTAAAACTAATGTTTTATTTCAAATTTGATACTTTCATGGTGAGTCTTCCTTTTTTTTTTTTTAAAGAATTATGCCTTGGACAAAACAGCCCTACAGACTACAGCCAGGATATCTGAATCTTCTTCGAATCCCCCCAAGACAGCGCCCCTTACCAGCAGGAATTAGTTTGGAAAGAACGACGCCAAAATTCCCAAATATTGTGTATAAATGTTTGTTTTCATTTAATTGGACTTTGTTATATAAAATTAAATAAAATAAAAAAAATAAAAAAAAAGAATTATGCCTTGTCCAAACTAAATATGATATCAACAAAATATATTATTTTATTGCTAAAGATATTCAATTGTTTTAAAAAAGTTAAAAATATATCAGTTGTAATTTTCAAAAAGCACTAAAATTCCTAGAAGACTATCTGCTAAAACTTTCAAAAAATTTTATAGCCCTCTAAGAGAAAATGTTAGGATTAGACCAAGTTTTTTGGTATTAAGAAAAGGCATGAAACCACAACATGAGATTTTTGTTGTCCTTTAATTTTGCTACCTCTTTTTGGTAATTATTTGCTATAAGGAATTTACAGTCAAAATGACAAAGTAAACTAAAAGACAAATTTAAATGTAACAGGGAATTTATGGTGATTTGCGGCAGATTTTTTTACCTTATCTTACCATAGCAAAAAAAGATTAGGTAATTTCAATAAGTCAAACTTCATTTCCCTTTTTTTTTCTCCAGAAGTCCTGCATATGTTTTTTTTGTATTGAGCTTAGCCACAATCTAGTATGAAAATGGTCCTCGGTTAAATTTGCTTACCAGCTGGAGAAATTATGGAAAGATAAAACCTAGTAACACTTATTTAGGTTGGGAAATGTGTATATAATCTTGCTTACTATTAGAAAAAAGTCTGTTATTGCAAAGGTAGATTGAATATGGAAATAATAAAACAGAAATTGAGTTTAATTGTGTAAAGAGCTAAAAACTGGTAAACATCTTACTTATTTTACTATTTGTTCTTTTAAAATGTATGGGTTCAGAAATAAACTACAAATATTAATACATAGAAGATATGGAGTTCCTTTTATTAATTTATTAAATTTAGATTTGAAACAAACTTGTTTTTCATGTCAATCTCAGTTCCCTCACCCTCCCCTCTTCCCCTGTCCCTCTCCACCCCTATTCTAACCCTTTTCTGCCCCCCCCAGGGAGGGTGAGGCCTTCCATGGGGAGTTTTCAAAGTGGTCATATCATTTGGAGCAGGGCCAAGACCCTCCCCCGTGTGTAGGCTGAGAGAGTATCCCTCTATGTGTTATGGGCTTCCAAAGTCCATTCGTATACTAGGGATAAATATGGAGTTTCTTATAAATGTTCTTTATGAGACAAAAATTCTTTAAAATGTCTTCAGCTTTCTAAGTTTTGTAGTTCATTAAAATACATTGAGTAATAGAATATGGGATGAATTTATTCTACTGAAAAAATATATAGAAATAATTCAGTTTGGTAATCACAAATATACAATTTTGAGCTATTAAGAAATTGCTAACATCATACTGAAACAGAATTTTAGTGAGACCATGGAATTTTTATGAAGCTATGAAGTATCACCAACTTTCTAAAAATGCATAAGTTATAATATTTCAGTGTACCATAGTATTGAGATGATCATATGGTGGCACAAGCAGCAGGAAAGGATTCCCACCTGAAGAAACTTAGAAGACACTTCTATTATCAACGAAATGCAAGGGGACCAGGAAATATCACTGAGAGGAGAAAAGGAATATGAAGTTTTGCAGTTAAAACCTTGGTTCTTCCATTTAATGAATATGTTATTTGGGAAAGACTGTTTGAAATTTAGATTGCTCAATATTCATAAGACAGAGAGTACTGTTTATTTCATATAGCTATGGGGAGAAAATTACATTAGCAATATGAAACAAACCTGCCAAAAGTAGAGTGCTAGAATGTCAGTTAATAATATCACTACCCTTGCTGTGGTGGATTATGTAGACAGTATTATAGTGAGGGCCAAAGAGCCATTCTATGTTAAACGAAGGTGGGTCTTTGTTAAGAGCACTTTTCCTCCAGCCTGGTCCCAGTTCCTGAGGCGCATCAGTTCCAAAATAACACACGGAGACTCTATTAGTTACAAAGCTCTTGGTCAATGGCTAGAACTTCTTATTGGTTAGTTCTGTGTCAAATATTAACCCATTTCTATTAATCTAAGTGTCTCCACGTGGTCTTATCTTACCAGAGGAAGGGTCTGGATCTCTTAGTTCTGTCACATCCTACATCTTGACTCCTCCTTACTACATCTCCCAGAATCCTCCTTGTCTCCTAGTCCCTCCTATATTGCTTTCCTATTTGTCAACAGTGCTTTATTCATTAACCAGTAAGAGAAACATATTTACAGAATGACTTCTCCCATCAGGCCTTTGAGAAGACCTCAAAGTATAGGAAGCATACTGAAGCCTGTAGTCCAGCTGAAGGAAGGGATCTGGAATGATGGCCATAGTTCAGGTTAGGGGCATATGGATTATGAGTGGAGCCAGGCAACCATCAAAAGGATGCACTTTCATGGGAAAGCATTGGGGCAGCTGGATGGCTAACTAAACTCACATTGCAGATTTCCAAACCTCAGGAGATTGAGGACATTATTTTTATGAAATAAGCTAGCTCACATAAAGAACTCTTTAAAAAATCTAGGATTTGAGCATATTGGGAGTGTGGGGGGGCAGTGAGTGGAGCGGGAACTAGGAGAAAGAGAAGGGGAGGAGAGGAAAGCATGTGGGACTAGGAAGATTGAGTCGGGGGAGGAATAGGTAAGAGAGAGAAAGAGCAGAGCAGAGCAGAGAGAGAGAGAGAGAGAGAGAGAGAGAGAGAGAGAGAGAGAGAGAGAGAGAGAGAGATAAAAGAGGGAGCCATTATAGGTTTGAAGAGAAAATTGACTCTAGAGAAATGTCCAGAGACTTACAAGACTGACCCCAACTAATAATTTGAGCAACAGTGGAAAGGCTACCATACATGCCCTTCCCTGATAATGAGATTGATGATTAACTTATCCACCATCATAGAGCCCTCATCTAGTAGCTGATGGAAACAGAAGCAGACACTCACAACTAAATACTGAGCTGAACTGGAATACAGATGCAGAGAGGGAGGACAAGACCAGGTTGCAGAAACCCACAGAGATAGCTGAACAAGGAGGAGCTAGTGGGCCCCTAAACTGATACCTGGGCAGTCTAAGGGACCTCTGACAATGGAACCAGGATGTATCCCTGGTGCACAAAAGGACTTTGGGAGCACATTCCCCAAGGAGGGATACTCCCTTAACCTAGAGGCAGGAGAGAAGGCCTACTCCCTATACCAAATGAATTGAGAGATTTAGATGTCCCCTCCTGGAAGGCATCACCCTACATGTGGAGTTGGGCCAGAAATGGAAGGGGAGGGTGGTTGGGGGGCATGAGAGGGTGGAAGACTAGGAGGGAGTGAGGGAAGGAGAGGGAACTGGGATCGATATGTAAAATAAGAAAAATAAATTTTAAAAAATCTAGTATTCTGACCAGATAAAAAAATTCAAAATTGGAATTTTGGAATCCAGAAAAAATGGAGATATTATTAAATAGCATAAACAATTAGGTAACATTGAATAGTCAAGATAATTTCAATAATTTAAAGATAATTTGCACATGTGAAGAACATTGCTTCAATTCTAATTCATTTTGCACCACTAACAAACCATACCACTTTGTCTAACAATGCTCAACTTCTCTAGGTACAATTTTAAATCTGTAATTAGTAAAAAATGATAAATATCATTTCAATGCTTTCTTTAGACACATATCCATTACATGTAATATGTATGATAATCTCCAAAAGTGCTCATTAAGAGAGATGATGAATTGTTGGATCTAGATAAAGCCACCAAATGCTTTAAAAAAAAAAAACTTTTAAACCACTTAAAGACAATTCATGCTACTAATGGCCTATTAGTGCTTATCACTTTCATATGTAAGAGGCAAACAACCTAGATAACAACACAATACAATCATATGCCTATGAAAGCTTTCAGAATTTCTTAAAGTTAAAAATATATAGTTTTAATATTGTATGCATGATGTCATAATAAAGATCATCAGATGGAAATTTTCTTTCATTGGTAAACAGAATGTACATACTAACATTTATTTTCCAAACTATTATTGCTGCGTCTTAATACCACTACCTGTTTTCTGAGAGGCAAGCCCATAGAAGGCCATTTAGCCTAACACCTAAGCTTACGGAAGAAAGAATGAACATCCTGCTACTTGACATTAATCACATTAACTCAGAGCACCTAGCAGACGGCTCTGGCATTACTCCTAACTGGAAGACATTGAAACTAAAGCAGAGGGCTTTAAAGTTAATGGAATTGCGTAACTGAAACACTCTATGTCAACTTGATAATATGCCCCTAAGTTATTGTTCATGGATAGTGCCATTACTATGTTTAGTCAAGAGTTAAAGCATGGACAGTAATTCCCTATTTTCACAATAGTCTTTCTGACAATAAAGATAACAACTATGAGAACAGTTTTTAGCTGGTTAAACCCGATGTACTGGTTTTGTTAATAAAAAAAAAATTCATGACAATTAATGAAGTAGATCTATTAAAGACAGTCCTCCAAAGCAGTACAGCTGCCACACCTACAAATGAACTCTTCATGACCTATATTATTCAGAAAGAACTGCAGTAACTTGCACTAAAATCTGTTACCCACAAAAGCTTCAGATCAAGTCAAAGCATTACTCAGAAGCTGGCAAGACGCTTCAAGTGGAGAATACTCGATATTGCCACCTTTCATGAAGCTTTCACTTGCTACTCAAGCTTTTCTACCAAATTAAAGTTCACTAAATGCAAATCTATACTTACAATCACTTTTTAGATAATTATAACCTGGCCTTGTACCAGATTTAATATTTTGTTATCCCAGCTGCAATGAAAAGAGAGACTGCTGAGTGGTTATACTGATCTCTGTCTATTTCAAGTTCTTTTGTTTGTTTTTTTTTTTTTTTTTTTTTTTTTTTTTTTTGAGACAGGGTTCCCTCTGTAGCACTAGCTGTCCTGGAACTTGCTTTGTGGACTAGGCTGGCCTTGAACTCACAGAGAACCAACTGCTTTTGAATATTGGGATTAAAGGCATGTGCCACCATGTCTGTGTTAATCTCATGTTTTTAATGGTGAAGCAGTAAGCAAAGAAAAGAGACAAAAGAATTTCTGGGTTCTGGACAAGTTGTTGGAGATGATTTGACAAATACAAATCAGTGGAACATTTATTACATACAGTCTCTCTCTGCAAAACAATTCTTTGTCATATAAAAATCATGCTTTGCTTTTCAAACTCTCTGGGTATCAACAATTACTTTTCTACCATGTATTATTTTGTTTTATTCAATTCTTTGACTATCATGACCTATAGTCAAATTAATTTTGTGTGACTATTAACCTGAATCTATAGATTGAAGTTTATTGTTTAAGAATGACAGAACAACCCCCAAAGGAAGTTAATTTATTGCTCATGATAAGGGAGTGGAATGTTACAGAATATTCCTTTATACTGTGTGAAGATGTGTCATTGTGCTTGGTATAATAAAGAGCTCAATGGGCAATAGGTAGGCAGGAAGAGGTTAGGTGGGACTTTGGGGGACAGAAAGAATGCTGGAAAGAAGAAAGGAGGAGTTGCCAGCCAGACATGATGAGGAGACAGGAGGTGCAAAATGGGAGAGAGGTAATGCCATGTGGCAGAACATAGATGAAAAAATACGGGTTAACTTATGTTAAAATAGCTAGTTGAGACAAGCCTAAGCTAAAGGCCAAGCTTTTATAATTAAAAGTCCCCATACGATTATTCCACTTGTTACAGTGGAAAATTTCTGAGTACAATCTTTTCTAAATCAAGAAGACTAATAAATTTGAAACTATTTCTCATTTTAAAATAAAGCTATTTTCAAATCCTCAGCTATACACAAAAAAGAAGAAATGTTTGCCAATCAGGCACTTATGCAAGCATCTAGTAGCTCCTTTCCTTCTCATCTATAGCTGTTAGCTGAACACATACACCAGTGTGAAAAATAAGGCAAAGAAGTGATGCAGGTATGTCATACAGGTAAATGAGGAAGAGTAGCTGTTTCCAGGAGTTGAGATGAATACACAGTACATGGCATGTTTATGAAGTCACTAAGATTACCTTTGGGAAGGGCTTCTAAGAAGTCAACAGAAAATATCCTGATGAGCTTATACTCTGTATATTTCAAAAAATATAAAAATCAGAATAATTTGAATAAAAGAATATGGTACCTGATTAGCTTGAGGACACTTCTATTAAGTTAGTGTAGTGAATTCCTAGGTAATATGCAAGTTTTATTTGGTAAAAATCTTTTGAAGTTAAGACAATCAAATGTTATGTATTCAAGTTACTTAGGATGGTAATGTATATATTAGGTATTAGAGAAGTTGGGTTACAGATAATGGGAAAATTAATAGGCCTATAGAGATAGGGGAAATATTATGCTGATTATATAAAATCAGATGCTATTAAAAGAGCTACAAAATAAAGAGCAACTGTAGAGGATAAAAGATAACAATTATTAAGTTAAAAGTTAGAAAGAGTCCTTGATTATACAACTATTTATGTTATACATATATTCCAAATATAATTGGACTTGAAATAAAGTTGAAAATATTTTTAAGAACACAACCAGAACTTTAAGGATTTTAAAATATTAAGAAAAATATTAATCTGTCTCATAGAAAATCTCTGGCAATTAGGAAACATCAAGGGTAAAAAAGGGCAGTGGGGATAACTTAAAAATAATTTTAAGAATTATTGTTCAGGAATGAAAAGAGAGAATCTTCAAGTTGAAATAATCTTTAAGAATAGATCACAATAAATGAAAGAAGTATATTCCCAGACATCTTAAGTGATTTCAGAGCACCAAGGTGAAATAAATTTAGTATCATCCATGAGAAAAAGTCTACAAAGGAAAATTGATGTGAATGATTATAGAATAAATTCAGGGTAGAATCAGCAGGACAAAAAGAGTAATATGTAGAAGAGAGAGAGAGAGAAAGAGAGAGAGAGAGAGAGAAAGAGAGAGAGAAAGAGAGAATAAAAGAGGAAGCCATTATTGGTTTGAAGACAAAACTCAACCCAAAGAAAGGTCTAGAGACCTACAAGACTGCCACCAACTAACAATTTGAGCAACAGTGGAAAGGCTACCTTCCTGGATAGTGAGGTCAACAACTAACTTATCCATCATCATAGAGCCCTCATATAGTACCTGTTGGAAACAGAAGCAATCACCCATACCTAAACACTGAGTCAAACTAGATTCCAGATTCAGAGGGAGAGGACAAGACCAGGTTGCAGAAACACATAGAGACACCTGACCTGAACAAGGAGGAGCTAATAGGCCCCCCAGACCGATAGCTGGGAAGCCAGCATGAGACTGACTCAGGCCCCCCTCAATATGGGTCTCAGCTAGAAGGCTTGATCAGTCTAAGGGACCTCAGACAGTGGAACCAGGATGTATTCCTGGTGCACAAAAGGACCTTGCAGACACATCCCCCATGGAGGGATACTGCCTTAACCTAGAGACAGGAGAGAAGTCCTAGTCCCTACTTAAATGACTTGACAAATCTACATGGCCCCACCTGGATGGCATTGCCCTACATGTGGAATCGGGGTAGGAGTATGGGAGGGGAGGGTGGTCAGCGTGCATGTGAGGGGGCAGAGAGGGTAAGAGGGAGGGAGGGAGAGGGAACTGGGATCGACATGTAAAATAAAAAAAAATAAATTATAAAAAAAAGTTGGGAAAGGATGTAATATTCAAATTTGAATTATATATTCAGAAGCTCTGGAAGTTACTTAAGGGAGAGAGCAATAAAGAAGATATAGAATCTTAAAAATGGTGACAACCCAGAGAAGAGAAGTGAAGAGATATCAAGGATGATGTGCAAGCCCACAAGGCAGCCAGGAGGTTCAGATCACAGCTAGACCTTGGATGGGAAAACTGAAATAATAAAGAGCAAGATCCAATTTAAAGAAACAACTAGAATTTTAAGACAGTATTGTATAAGAAGTCATGGCTGTAGAGAAAGGCAAACACAAAAATAGGATGACTTTCAGTACTTGATGGAGTGTCAAAAATCTTTTTGTCTTGTTCCAAAGAACATTCTGTTTGGCAAAGGGCTGACAAATTCAATTCAAAGGAAGACTACTGTAATTCTAGAATAGTACCTGGTGAGACAGTCTTAATACTACTGTTCCTTAGGTTTCAAACCACAGCAGTATTCCACAGGTCTGCATTTCACCAGTGTTTATACTGAGAAACACAACATTATCAAACAGTCTGAGTATCTGTATGCCTTTTTAAGTGTTTTGTCAATGGTTTATAGATTTTCCAAAGCCAACATATTTCTTCCATTTATAGTGGTGAAGTCTACTGCATAACTTACAAATAGGGAAATGAGTGTAGAAACTGAAGAAGCTACCAATTCTTAGAATGTCTTTAGCATGGCAAAATTTGCAGCAACCTGTCTGATCAAGTACTACACATGGAATGTGAAAAATATTCCACGGTGACAGAAGAATGCAATCTTGCTGCCATTCCCTCCCTTTTTTTTTTTTTTTTGGCATCACTCTCTTTGTGAACCCACTACTCATATTAAAAGGTGGCAGCATACCAGATGACAACATTACTTTCCCTGTAAGGATTCTTGAGCTACTAAAAATGTTAAAGGATAAAGTAAATGCTGTTAATGCTAACAGTTATAGAGGTTTGTCCTTTGAAGGAAGATTAGCAGGCATGGGAGTCATGGACAATTGAGGCCTCACTGGGGTGTTCTATCGGGTTCTGTGCTTGAATGTTTGGAGAGAACCATTTTATTTTGGCTGGCTGTTCTGCTTTCTCCATCATAAGAGGAATTCATAAGTATAAAACTCCATAAAGGATTACTTTATGAAATCAACAATCAAAAGTCTTGAACTTTTGCTGAAATCTTGCTTGGCAATTTCAATGGCCAACTAGTCATTTAACCATTCTACTTCAGCTATCATCACCAATCTCTCTAGTTACAATCTGTTGAAAAGATAGGTACCAATATTCTTTAAGTTCTTCAAGCTAAATAAAGTCACATTATATCTATTTTATTAGAAAACAGAGAGCTCACTGGAATTAAAGTATTAGAATAAACGAATAAATCATGTTGACTATAGCTTCCAGTGGGAGTAAAATGCAAATCAGAAACACCAACAAATTGTACTGAATCATCCATAGACTCTGATCAGTATTCTAACTCTGGTTTCTCTATTTAAGTATAACATGTTATTATTCTTGTAGCTTGTAATGCATATGAATACAGTAACAAAAAAGACATATTTGCAAAACTGTTCAGCATTTCATTGCCAGAAGAGTGCATCTGGAAGCTGTGATGAGAAGAGCTAATGAACTGATGATCAAACAAGGAAACGTGTCTACCTAGCACCTTTTAGAAGCTAAAACATAATTTTTCCAGTTAACCTGTAAAGCGTTTCTCTCACTGAAAAAACAGCCAGAAACCAGAAGGGAGGGTGGCCAACTATTTATTACACAAATAGCCACTCAACATGTATTTTTTATTTGCTTTTCTTATTTTACATATCGATCCCAGTTCTAAACATGTATTTTTGGCCAGATACGATATTAGGTTCAGATATCAAAAGTTCATCGAGGAGTTCTAATTAAAGATGTTTTCCTGTGAAGCTAGGGATAAGGTCATTTCTTTACATATAATTATCTAGTTGTTCTATTACTATTTCTTGAATACTGGACTTTTGCATATAAATTGCACTGTCCTCTTGTTGAAAGTATTTCTAAACTGATCATATGTGTTGGATTCTCAATTCTTTTCTAATAACACAAATATCTGTCAAGTACTTTATAAGTTTAATCTCTTCATCAAATGGTGAAGAGAAAGTAATTATTATTGTTTTTAATATACAAAGACATGATTTCATTGGGAAACTTTCATATAGATGCGCTTTATTCTCAGTTGACCTCCACTTCATGGCCCTCACCAGTCCTTGCTCTCCCAGGCTTGCTGGCTCATTTTCTTGTCTCAAATTGCACCTTCTCCTCTTATAAACACATATATTCCATCTCCCATTCTCATTGCCCATTCCTCTCCCTTTTAGGCCTCTCCACTCATAGCAGTCTTTCTACTTTCATGTTTTACACACACACACACACACACACACACACACACACACACACACACACACACATTTAATTTACATGTAACTTCTGTAATTAAAAAAAGCACATGGTAATTTGTTTTTTGGGTTTTTTTTTTTTTGAGTCTGACTTATTTAACATACTTTCTAGTCCTATCCATTTTCTGCAACTGTTATTTCATTCAGTGACTTTACAGCTGAATAAAATCTCATTGTGTATATATACCACATTTTCTGTACCTGTTCATCTGTTCATGGACCTCTAGGTTGACTTCCTATCTCAGCTATTGTGAACAGTAAATAGATGTTGATGTGCAAACATCTCTGTAGTATGCTGGCCTAGAAACCTTTGAATATATAACATTCAAGACTGATATAGTGGGGTAATATACAGGGGTTCTATTTATAGTTTCTATGAGCATCCCTACTGCATACTGGCTCCCATTGTTTACATTTCCACCAGTACTGTATAAGGACCCCACCCTCCATCCTTGTCAGCCTTTGTTATCTATTTTCTTGTTTATAGCCATTTTGAGTGGAGTGAGGTAGAATATCAATGTAGTTTTAAATTTTCATTTCCCTGATGACTAAGGATGTTGAACAATTTTTCAAACATTCGATATTGCACTGGATCACTGTTAGGGTTAGTATAGACTATCAACTTGTGTGATCTACAAAACAAGCCTCTGGCCATGCAGGGGAAGGATTATCTTGACTAGATCATTGAAGTGGGAAGACCCACCCTAAAAGTAGGTGGTCTTAACCCCTAAGCTTGGGTGGTGCATTGCATAAAAAAGGAGGAAGCTAGCAGAGGACCAACATTCATTGCCCTCTGCCTTCCTGACTACAAACACAAGATGACCCCAAAGTCTTGCTGCTATGACTTACTTGCCAGGATAGACTATATCCCGTAAGTTGCTTTAGCTAGGTATTTTGTCACAGCACCAAGAAAGCAACTGATACAATGATCTAATGATTTGAATGGACAACTCTTAAAGAAAGAACTATGAAAGAACAAAATATTCCTTTATTTTCTTTCTTCCTTTCTATCACTCTTTCCTTAATGCCAGTTTCAGGCTTATTTCTTAACTCTACCTAGACTCTATTCCACTGATACTGTAAATGCTGTTTTTGAAAATGTATAAAATAAAATTACAGATGATTTCTACCCTGTTTCTATGCTGAAAATCTACCAACCTTTTTTTTTTTTTTTTTTTTTTTTTGTTTGTTTGTTTGATAAGGATTTTTTTTCCCTCTGAATTTATTAGGGTTTCTGCTTATGATTGTGCCATCTGTGAATACTGAGGGTTTTACTTCTTTTGCAATCACTAAAACTTTAATGTGCTTTTTGTTCCTCAAAAGCCCTGACTATGACCTCTAGTATATATGTAGCAAGGGAGGAAATCCTTGTCTTGTGTGTGATCATAAAAGGAAAACACCCAAGGCTCTCTTCATCAAGCATGATGGTGACTGTAGTTTCCACAGCCTTTTCTCCTGACCTAGGCCTGCGTCACATTAAATCCTAGTCTGCTGAGTGATTTTATGTATGTATGTATGTATGTATGTATGTATGTATGTATGTATGTATATATGTATTTTGCACAGTTTATCAAAACCTTTTTCTACATGTACTAAGATGACCACATAGGCTTTATTTTTTGTTCTATTTATGTTATGTATGTGGTTACATTTTTGCCCTTTCTATTGTAACTTAAAAATAAGCATTGCTTTAATGAAAAAATTGTGAAATACATTCTTTGCACATAATAGTTATATTATACTTATATGTATTTTCCTTTCAAGTGCATTTAAATCTATTTTCAATGTCACAGTATTCCATAAATATATGATAGCTAATGAAATGAATGATACAAGTTCTGAAATAATTTATGTTGTGGAATATTTGTACATTGTATGAAAATGTATTGCTGTGATTGGTGTAATTAAAAAGTTGAATGGCTAATAGGTAGGCAGAAGGTATAGGGGGTATTGAAGACTCTGGGAAGAAGAAGGTGAAGTCGCCAGCCTGATACTTAGTAAGAAACATAGGCAGTATGGAGAGGTAATGGGGCATATGACAGAATGTACACTAAAATAAATGGATTAATTTAAGTTATAAGAGCTAGAGGGACAAGCCTAGCTAAAGGCCAAGTTTTCATAATCAATAAGTCATCTGTGTGTCATTCTTTGTGAGCTGGTGACTCAAAGGACGATCCAACTACACATTTTGATTCAGCATGAATATTATAAGTTTTCTATTCTCCCCCTCACAATGATATGAAAGATTAAAGAAGATAACTTGAAAACTTCAGTCAGTTGTTCGCCATGCCATAAGGATGTACCAAGCAGAATTAACCATGGCAAATTTAAATACTAGAAACTCTTCTTACAAACAATTATAAAAGCACATTAAATAATACATGGAATTTACTTTTAAATAATTCAAGAGAGCAGAGGTCTATGTGTGAATATGGGGATGGAATGGGACTGTCTGAGGTTGATTATTTCAGGGGAGATGATGAGTCAGTGTGAGCTTCATCCTGCCTGCTTTAGAATACACTCAAAATTTATCAAGGACAGCAGTTTCCTACTGTTGCTTAGCTGAGAATGGAAGCCAGGGTTGTGTGTGTGGCAGGTAAGCATTGTACTTTTGTATTGCACACACAGAAATTCTCAAGCTGTTCAAAATTTCATTTACTTTTTAAAAATCCCACTAGAATAAATTACAGAAGAAATTGGGTATAATATATCGTTAAAGACTTAAGCAATTCATCCCATGTTCCCAAAGCACCCAAGGAAGTACAAGCTTAGAAACTGCATGTTGGCATTAAAATTTCTGTGAATTCCTCTTCATTATGTGATGTGACACAATATGTCATTACAGCCTCTTCATTTTTGCTTAAACTCTGCTTTCAGAACACAATGCTCTGTCTTAGAATCCTACTCAGTCATGTCTTAATTCCCTGATACCCCATGAAACTTCATCTGTTCCAGCATAAATGATCTCTCCTTTCTGTGGCTTGAGAGTGTCCAATACTTCTTTTACCAGGATGCAGTATTATTTGCTAATTTTGAATACACATTTTTCTTTCTGAATAATTCCAACATCCTTGAGAACAGTGATTGCATCTTTTCCTAAGATACTCAACTGTCCACAGGCTCCTAGAATCCTCAGCCCTTAATAAATCATTCAGAACTGATGGGCTATTTGGTTAATGATTACTTCTTAATATGGTTACTGTTTTGTTAGTAATTGTACTAGAACACTGATAAAACAACAAAGCAATACTATAACCAACTAATAATATGAGTGTGTAGATAAATTACTGTCAGGCCCAGGATTTCCTTTCTATACCCTGACATATGATATAACACTAGAGCTTAAAAGTTCTCAAAAGAATATTCAGGGGAAGTCTATTTATAAATCCAGACACAGACTGTGGTTATAATTTGTACACTTCAGTTGAACACAAAGACAGCTAAACTCCAAAGCAGGTCATGTTCTTTTAATGGCTTAACTTCTCTTTAAGGTCTTAGTGGTATGTTTTGTGCAATAAACATATCAAGAGAGCCTAATCAGGAACATAGTGCTAAATTACCAGTTTTGCCTCAGAAGTATTAAGAAGGAGGTACAGATAGGAGATGGAGCCTAGTAGGAATCATGAATATCCAGGTGAATTAGGTAACAGTTATGCTTTTATTCTGGCTGGTGTGACCTAAGAAATGCTAGTTCACTGCTCTCTGATTCTATTTTCCTAACTGTAAAAGGGATGATATTTCACAAGGATGCAGAAGGGATAAGAACAGATAATTCTTGAACCAAACTGTAAGATACAGGATAGCAGGAATTGGAACTATCAATGGTGAAACCCATGAAAATCTTTTGATAGATTGAAAAGGATAAAGATTATCAAACTGTCAATTTTCAACAGATTTCTAAGTACTAAAGTATTCATCTGTGAAAAAAGAACTCATGAGAATAAACTGTAAATGCAAGCAAGTAAATATGAGATCAGGATACCATTTTGATTAAATATCTCTTTTTAGATAAAAGGTGCTCTTTCTGGGTGGGTGGTAGTGGTGCATGCCTTTTATTTTTACCATATTTTTACATTTTATTTTACATTCCAACCATGGCTCTCACTCCCTTCCCCTTGCCTCTTCTCACTGCTCTCACATCCCCACTAGCCCATCCCCAGTGCACTCCAATGGTGCACATCGTTAATCCTAGTACTTTGGGAGGTAGAAGCAGATGGGTCTCTGAGTTTGAGGCCAGCCTTGTCTACAGAGTGAGTTCCAGGACTGCTTAGAGAAACCCTGTGTCAAAGAATTATAAACAAATAAAAAATGCTTATTCTGATGATCTAATTTATTTATTTTAAATAGTCTAGAAAGTATCTACTTTCATTATGATATTTAAAAGAATTGTTTTTGATGATTTTCCTTCTTCTCTTCTACTCCTGTGATATCCTTGTATCTTTCCAACCCATGAAGTGTTTGTGCGTGTGCGTGTGCGTGTGTGTGTGTGAAGGTTAATGTTTGTGCCTTTCTCTGTCATTCTGCATTTTAATTTTTGAGATAGGATTTCTCACTGAATCCCAGCTGTTTGGGCCAGGATGGCCGGTCAGCACATTCCTAGGACCTACCCCTAGCCCAGTGCTGGGATTACAGATGTGCAACGAAGCATCCGTTTTTTGTTTTGTTTTGTTTTGTTTTCCACATGGTTTCTGAGGTTATAAAGTCAGATTCTCATACTTGTGAGCAAGCATTTTACCCAGTGAGCATCTCTCCAGACTCACGGATCTCAATGTGACTTACAATGGGAAAATAAATAAATAATAAACCAAAGCAAAACAATTCCAGTAAAATTTGTTTCCAAAGATTCAGTGATTCTATACTCTAATCATAATATTACATTCAAACTCAAAAATAGTAAAACAAAACAAACTCCCCCCCAGCTATGAATTAATAGATTTTCGAAGAAAAGTTAACAATGACAATCTAAATTCAATGTCAAACCATGATCATAGCGCACTCACCTTTCTGTGTCTACCATCCAGGTATGGCAGATGTATTGTTTCATTTTATTACTCTTTACCATAAGACAGGATAATGAGAATTCGTATTTTACATGTCAGGAAATTGAGGCTTTGAGAGGTTAATTACTTGACAAAGGTTATTTTCTAGAAAGAATATGCACCATCTGTCGTACTGTGGTGTTAGTTCTGAATTAAAACATCATACCAAATTTTTACCTATAAAAAGGGGAGCTAACAGCCAGTGGACTATGACAGATTCTAAGGTTATCAGTGTGCAGCTTCCTACAACGTATCAATTTTACCCTGTATCATACCATTCATGGCTTAGGAAAAAGTTCTTGTTCAAAACAGCTAACCAAATGAAAGAAAAACTAAACTTTTCATGAACTAAAGTAAATTATTCAGAGTATTCCCTAATAAAACTAAATTTATAAATGCTTATGCTTCTGAACTTCCTGGCTGTTTTACAGAGAAATTGAATACTATCTACCTGTGATTTCAGTCAGAACCAGGAAGCTTTAAAAACAATTTGAGGAAATTACTGGCATTTTATTAATAGAATGTTAATAGACATGAATCCTTATAAACATAAAAGGAAGAAGACATAATGTTAACTATGTAAAACTTAAAAACATGATAGCCACAATAAAATCCAAAGTTTCACATCTTAGATTTGGAATTTTAAGTGCAGAACAATAACTTTAAATTTATCTGACTTAACACAATCAGTATTTTGTTTGTAATTATGGGAAAACAATTACATCCATTTTGAGTAATTAACTTTTGCTAACACCACTGTTTACTCTGTAGAGCAAGTACTTTATGATATAAAGAGAAAATAAATCTATCTACTTCATATATAATTGAACTTAGAACATTTACACATTTAAATATCTAACTGCATGTAAACATTCATCCTTCTGGGATACTGTCCACACAGAAGTGCCCCATGGCAAAACAACCCTGCAAAGTCCAGGACGTTTGGCAGTACTACTCGTTCAGCCTGGTATTACTAGACCATCGCCTGCATTCTTAGTCAATATTGACTTAGTTCTTTATGATAGTAGTGGCATTAAAAAGTTTATATAAATCAAGGTAGCTTAAAGATGTCAGCTTATTATATCTTGTACTGTGTGCTACCATTGTGACTCACTGTTTTTGAAATTAATAACCAAATTGTTCTTTAGCAATTCCAATAATTAGCTATCATTTCCATTTGTCAAATATTTTAGCTAGTTAGTAAACATTTTAGTGTACCTTTTAGTGTATACTAAATACGTGAAATTTATATTATATCTCACATATGCTAAAACTCTAACTACTAAGTGAAGTTACCCAGGGGAAAGAGGAACTGTTTGCTTTCATTGTCCCTTCTAGTCAGAGCTGATGCTCATAGGATCGAATTTCTCATATTATTATTGTGATTGTTGCTGGTTTCTCAAGACATGGTTTCTCTGTATAGCCTTGGCTGTCCTAGAATTCACTCTATAGATCAGGGTGACCTTGAACTCAAAGATCCACCTGCCTCTGCCTCCTGAGTGCTGAGATTAAAGGCATGTATCGCCATACCTGGCTTGGATTGAATTTTTAAAAAACGTATCCTCTTTATAATTGGCCACAGCCCTCACTTCTCCCTGCAATTCTAAGTAATCTGGTAACCTAAACAAGACCTTTAAAAACATGACAATATCAAAAGAGATGCCAATATGGATAGGGATATTCTCACAATGCTACACCCACAGAGAAGATATATAGGAAATTAATGGTTGCTCAGAGAGGGAGAATCAGTCTTCTCCAGGAACAAGCACCACGATAGGTTAGCTTATCCTCAGAGGCCAGCCCTAAACATATCTGAGCAACACTAAATGACCTCAGCAGCCTACATTTACAAATTTACATATATGAAACAATTACAATTAATGAAAGAGAGCACAAAAATCTGTAAGAGACTAAGAAGGACATGGGAGAAACTGGAGAGCAGGCAGTGATGGGTGATGGTGTTAGTATAATACTCACATGAAATTTTTAGTCAATCAATCAAACAAACAGTAAATGACTCCCTGGGCATATAGGATACAGGAATCAATATTTTGCTTTAAAGCTTTACAAACTATTTTAATATACAGCCAAACATGGAAGTATCAGAATAATCTGCATACTGAATGGAACCAGTTGTGATAGTTTGGCTAAAAAGGCTTCTAATTTATTTATATACTTCTTATTGATACATATGAATTCTTGCTTGTAAACTCATTCTGGAATATACCATGGGTGTTAAAAAAAACTTCATCACATTGCTAATATTAACTGTATAAAAAAAGTGTAAAAATAAGAACGTGAAAGAAAAATAATGTGTAATTCAGATGCTATTCCTCTTTAATAAAGAATTATTGTAAACAAAATGGTATACTGTTCCCTGTTCATCTCTTTATATATATATATATTATATATATATATATACACACACACACACATATATATATATATGTGAATTCATGTATCCATTTGTGTTCGTATTTATATTCAGTTGAGTGACTATAAGCATGTGTATGCCATGACAGGTGTGCAGAAGTCATAGATCAATCTTGGGTGTAGGTCCTCAGCTTCCATCTTATTCATAACAAATGCTCTCTCTCTCCTTTCCTTCTCCCTTCTTCCATTCCTCTTTCACCACCCCACTCTCCTGTTTTTAGGAGATCTGGTCCATATCTCTACGAGATCCGCAGGTCTTTGCCTCCCACTTTCCTGTAAAAGTACTGAGGTTAGATATGCATTCTACTGCATCTGATATAACTTGGCGCTGGTCTTCATGCTTCCAGAAAAAGCATTTTAACTCAATGAGCCATCTCCTTATATTTTTGGGTGTGAGCATAGCCTTTAAAGGCTGAGCCATCTCTCCAGCCCAAGCCTTCTCCTTAACACTCCCTTATATTTTTCCTCATTATAAGATATAATTTTTTTATTTTACATATCAATCCCAGTTCCCTCTCCCTCCCATGTCCCCTGACTCCCCTCCCATCCCATCCCCCCCCCCCACTCCACAGGGAGGATGATACCTTCCAGGAGGAATCAACAAAATCTGTCAAGCCATTTGGAGTAGAGACTAGGCCTCCCTCCTGCCTCTAGGCTAAGGGAATATCTCACCATGGGGAATGTGTTCCCAAAGTCCTTTTGTGCACTAGGGATACATCCTGTTTCCACTGTCCGAAGTTCCTTAGACTGCCTAGGCCTTCTAACTGACACCCATGTTCAGGAGGTCTGAGTCTGTCCAATGCTGGTTTCCCAGCTTTCAGTCTGGTGGTCCTTGAGCTCCCCTTGTTCAGGTCAGCTGTTTCTGTGGGTTTCTGTAGCCTGGTCTTGACCCCTTTTCTTATCACTCCTCCCTCTGTGCGACTGGATTCCAGGAGTTTGGCTCAGTGTTTAGCTGTGGGTGTCTGCTTCTGTAAAACCTACTTTTCATAGGTACTTATTTCTGTACAGGTTATTTGTAGACAGTAGTAATTTCTGAAGACTATTAAGGATCAGTGTCTTATAAACCCTGGTTACTAAAAATTTTCTTCCTATAGGATCCCATGGAGCAATCATCTTCCCATTTCAGCAGGAAGTAATCTTGAGATAACGATGCCCCATTTCCCTATTCTTGGAATTTGGGTATGATTTTCATCTTCTTTGGGTTGGTTTTAATTACTTAGAGTTGAGTATGGAAAGTGATGCTTAGACTCAGGTTTATCTTTTGGACAGAAATAGGGTATGGTTGGGAAAGGTATGGTTTAGATGGGATATAGGTAGATTAGCCTATCTTCTTGTGAATTATGTAGTAAAAGTGAGACAATAGTATTATACATTGTTATATATTCTTATTTGTGGTACGCTATGTAAAATTAAGTTTATATTCCCTTCCCGGAAGAATGGTATATTATTTTGTAATATTGTGTGAAATCTTTCCACTTATGATGTTTTATGTGCATTATTTTTACCATATTCTATGTATGAATACTTTTGCTTGTGTTCCAGACATTCTGTATATTGATACAATTTGGGATATTTATCATGCTGCCCTTTATAGTTCTACCTCTTGTCTAGACATTTCTACTCTACCTCTATTTTAGGGATTTATATATATGTATATAGACATAGTTATATTGTTTAGGTATTTGTCCCTGCTTTACTCAGGGAAGTTTCAAGAGTTTTTTAGCTAAGTTCCTGAGTATTAGAGATTATCTTCACTCGTTTCCTTTACCTATGAAATTAGTCAGACATAGATGCTTAATCTTCAATTACTTCATAGACATGCAGAACATGGTATTTAAATGTTTTAATATTAGTACACCATTGACATGAGACACTGTTGCTCCTAACAGCAAAGTGCACTTTCCTGAAAATATGTTGTGTAGTGGGATATTTACATTGTCTCCTTCTTTGGCACTGACCATGCCTATTTGGGGGGGGGTGGAGCCAGGGGCAGAAGTGACCTGTGGAACTAGGTCTGAGGAGGAGCCTGGGAACGATCTCTTGCT
The DNA here is from genome assembly GCF_943737965.1 of Phodopus roborovskii. Taxonomy (NCBI): domain Eukaryota; kingdom Metazoa; phylum Chordata; class Mammalia; order Rodentia; family Cricetidae; genus Phodopus; species Phodopus roborovskii. The sequence goes on along the minus strand of NW_026126514.1, from coordinate 7,525,345 downwards.
GGCCATTCATGGAGAGGAGAGCATCCGGTGGAACTGGCTGGTGTTCATCTGTCTACGTTGTAAGTTATTTCTCCCTGAATAAACACCTGTTCGGCCTATTTGTTTATCCCGATCCTTATTAAACCACAATAAAGCACTGCACACAAAGCTTCAGTTCATCTAAGAAATAAAAGTTAACTTTCCTTATTATTATTTACCATACATTTTATAGGAAGTCTACAGCCTCAGTTTCACTTCCCAAGCCACCCTCTAGTAGGTACTTAAGGTTATACATATCTATATCTCCTTCTATAAAGTATACACACACACACACACACACACACACATATATGTTCAGCAGCAAAGATGCACCAATAATTCATCTCTAGCAGGACATCACAACAAACTAAATAAAAATAAAAAGTTTTTTTCTTGAAGAATTTACTCTAAAGAACAATGAACAAATATTATACAGTCTAGTGTCATGGAGAAGAGAAAAGGACAATAGCCAAAAGAGATGTAGTGAGGATACAGACTATTTTAGATAGTGTGGTCAGGAATACTTAAACAGAAAGTTGAACAAAACAACAACAGTAGTGACCTTCTGGGTGAACTGAAGACAGAGAAAACATGCTTTTAGACATATCTGTGCTAGTAGCCAAGCGTGGCTGGAGTGAGCCAAGAGTGGGAACATTAAGAAATGAAGCTATAGATACAACTAGAGGTCGGTGACTGTATTGTCAGTGTCCTGTTCAAAAAGTCCTTTCCTGTGCTCAGTGAGTTCGAGACTACTTCCTACTCTCTTCCATCATATGTAAGGCATCTTGTATTATGTTGAGTTTCTTAATACACTTGGAGTTGAGTATTGTGCATGGTGATAGATATGCATCAATTTTCATTAATGCAGTCATCCAGTTTGTTTATTGAAGACTGTCTTTTTTTTTTTTTTTTTTTTTTTTTTGCTTCTTCTTAAATTCTTAAAAACTCAGGTATGTGGAGTTTTGTCTGGGTCTTCAATTTTATAGTCATTGTACCCAGAAGGCAATTCGATGGATATATCACATCCATTTATCAAAGCAAGAGCAGCAGATTCATGACTAGGGCCTGTGACCTCCCAGAAACGAATTTTTGGCTGGTTTATAAAACCAGATACATATTCCTTCCTGTATGGGCACCAAGTCCAAAAGTGAAGTAGTTGGTCACACCCGTAATAGGCTTGCCACTATTGCAGTAGTGGGCCCATTTTGCCTCATTTGTATTGCTGAATACAGCTGCTTACCACTGTTAATGGCATTTATCATTCAGCAGTACCTTATCGCTAGCCAGCCTCCTTCTGTTTATCTTTAGCAATAAGGTCTTATCGTTTAGTACTGGTGACAGTCAACAGCAGTGGCCATTGGCTGTAGTACTCTTTTGGGGACATATGTGGGATTCCTGACCAAGAACTTGTAGGGAGGCAGTCCATCTCTGCTATTGGATATTTTCATTTAATAACCAGTGGATTAAAGGAGCATGTTTACCCATCCACATAAAACACCCAGATCTTTGGTCAATGCCACTATAGTTACTGCTGTGCTTCAGAAGTGATTGCCATTTAAATCAGGAGACTCAGGAAAGCAGGTTCCTTTATATGGTGTGAGTAAGTCTTTTCTAATTAGCTCTCACTCAGGAAGATGAAAGGAAGAAGAAAATAGGCCTCTCAGGACTCACAACTGCATCATGAGCTCTCTCCTGCTTTCAGCTGTGCTGGCTTCCCTGAAGGTTTCACAGCACCCACAGCTGCTTGAACTATTCCCATTCAGTAAGTCTCTTTCCTCTTATAAGCATGGTCTTCTTTCTCATTTCTCTGGAGCACACTGACAAACGTGCCAAGCCACCACTCTAAGCTTCTTCTGCTGTTAAATCTCTAGCTCTTATTTTGTCAACACGTTTTATATATTTTTTTAACAATTCGAGGACTCAGAAACATTCTTGGGAATGATTCTAATTAGTCTTTAGTAAATAGTGTTTCACTAAACACCGACATCCTTTGTTCCCCAAGACTTCTTAAAATTCCAAATCTCAAGAATGGGTAAAAACAAAGGGTTTTGGATAATGGTTTTCAAATCTGAAAATGTAGGCTCAGGAAAAAAGAGAAACCGTGATGGTATGTGATACTTGATATGTTTTATATCTTTATAAATAACTAACCTTGACAATGGACTAGGTTCATGTTATATTCAATAATTTCATTCATAGATTTATAGTTGAATGGTCATATTTATTGCACAGATAACTGCTGTGCAGAAGAAACTTATTCTGAAGAAATTTTTCAATCTAGTGTTAAAATTTTGAGTTTTTTATTAATTGAAACATATGTACAGAAGGCTTGCCATAATATAATGAACAAAAATACTAGTAGGGAGATTAAAACACAACACATGTAATTATGATGTGATTATGACATTAAGGAGCATGGAGCATATATTCTGAGAAAAACACTGTGAATAAATATCACAGGAGTTCTAGACAGAATGAAATCACCTCTGCAGAAAGAGCAGAAGACTCTCAGAAGAGTTGGTATTTAAACTCAGTAAAAATAACTGTATAGTGAAGGCTCATAGAGAATAAGATAAGTAGATATATTATTCCAGAATAAATATCTGACATAGGGATAAATGCTATATTGAGAAGTATATTATATGCAATTCATTTTAAAAGTGCATTTAGTAATCAATTCCATATAACACATTTTTTGAATATCTATTATGTGGTAGGTAGCACTGTCCGTAAAACAAATGGAATGTCACTGGCAAAAAGAAAATTTCTGGAGAGGTGGGTCAGCAGTAAAGAGCACTGCCTCCTTTTCCAGAGGATCTGTGTTCAATTCCCAGCACCCATGGTATCTCAGAACCCTCTGTAACTTCATTTCCAGGGTATCTAACCCATCTTCTGATCTCCATAAGCACGTTGCAGAGGCATACATTCAGGCAAACAGTTATATAGATAAATAAAATCTCAAAAATTATATGATAATTTCAAAAATAAAATTAAAAAGAGAAAACAAATGAAAATTTAAATAAAAAGCAGACATGATGAAATTCCTAGAAGTTTATGTACATTAGATAAAGTAGCACAGGACTCACTATGGATATAATATATTGTTGCTAAATACCACTGATGGCTGAGTGAGAGGTTAAAAATAATGTTTTAACAATATAAGGGAACAAGAATGACAGCCACTCAAAAGTAAAAAGAAATACTTGAACAGGTAATTTCTCATGCCATCCATGGTAAAATGAAAACATGACATGTATGGTAGGATAAAATACAGCAAAAAATTTAAATAAAAGAAAATATATAAATTGAACATTGTCCACTGCAAGTAGCTACCTGGTGAAAGTCATAAGAATCTGTAACTTTTAGGTACTCATCCTTAAACAGGAATTTATTTCTCACTCTCTGAGAAGACAGTACATTGTGGAAGACAGAGCAGAAAGATTAGAGACATTAATGGATGGGGAAGTATGTTGTGAACAGTTTTCTTCCAGATCTGACATGGCCCTTGTACATATGGACCCGTACCAACAGTGGCTATGTACACAAGGCTGAGTCCATCAACATTTCATTATAGAGAGTAGGTATCTCCCTCCAAAATGTTTACTCATTTAAAAATATTATCTAAAAGTAATTATAAACAAGTCATCACTTTTGCTCTGATGTGAATGACATTAAAAAACCCAACACAGAATCACAAGTGATATAATTAAAACATATTGTTATTGTTTTGATAGATAAGTTTATGAAATAATAATTTCTTGGTGACAAACAAGAGGATACAATTCATGTCTAGGTGCTTGTGCATTTCACAATGTGTGTTTGGAGACCAGAGGACAACTTGTGAGAATTGGTGTTCCTCTTCCACAAAATGGACTTAATAGGACTGAATTAAGGCTTCGTGATAAGCACCTCTATTCACTGGTCCCTATTTATTTATTTTGAAGTTATGTTGAAGTCCACGCTAGCCTGGAACTACATGGAAATCTTCTTGTCTCAGTGTCCTAAGTGTGGGGATTATATGTGTGAACCACCAAATGGAGCCACATTTGTTTAATATTAGATATCTTTGTATTTGGCTTTATAGTAAGAACACTGATACATATGCTGTGATCTCCTGATGATTCATGGTTCCATGATCCTTCATTTTTCTCCCTCAGTATATGTGTCCCTTCAACTTTGTCTTTTTGGACCTATTTCAGTACAGACTATCTTTCATCTTTTGGCTAATATCCTTAGTCTTCTTATTTTCTGTTATGGGATTTCCTGCCCGGTTCCACAGCCACCTTTCTCCAAAGGAACACATGGATGCTATATTAATTATCAAACTGTTGGTCAGTGGCTTGGGCTTCTTATTGGCTAGCTCTGCCTTAATTATTAATCCACAACTACTAATCTATGTATTTCTACATGGTCTTATTTTACCAGAGAACATCAGACTCTCATCCTCTCTTCCCGGGCTCACATAGCACCTCCTTCCTACCTACACTTCCCCAAATTCACCTCCTCTGGTAGCCCTGCCACTCCACTCCTTCCTGCCTGGCCACTAGCCAAACAGTGCTTTATTCATTAACCAATAAGAGAAACATATGTACAGAAAACATCCCCATCAATTCCCACCATTTTTGCCATGTAAACTTGCAATATTGAAGCATTTCAATTTTTTGTTTTTTGTGCTGATATATAAGAACAGCTTATGGTAGAATATTATTTTAAGGTGTGGAACTTTTGTTTATGCTGCATTTGTTCAACTCAGTGAAGCTGTGATTCTTTGCCTGTCTAAAACACCTGATGGTTTAATAAAGAGCTGAATGACCAATGGGAAGGCAGGGGCAAGGATAGGTGTGTCTGGTAGGCATAGAGTATAAATAGAAAAAAAAAGGATGAGAGGAGGACATCAAGGGCCAGCCACCCAGGCACCCACATACACAGCAATCCACAAAGTAGCAGTAAGATATACAGAAGTAAGAAAAGGAAAAATCTCAGAGGCAAAAGATAGACATTAAGAAAAGCTGGCAAGATACAAGCTAAGCTAAGCCTGGGCATTTATAACTAAGAATAAGCCTTTGCGTATAATATGTGGGAGCTGGGTGGGGACCCCCAAAAAAGAGCAACAGCGCAAAAACACCCACCACAACAGCTGATTATATTATATTACTAATTAATACATAATAACCCATACAAGCTCATGGTATACCCTACCAGCTGGGTGCTCATTAATTGGTTGGTTCCTTTATTTTTTTGGCAGTTTCATATTTATATGCGATGTACTGAGATTACTATATTCACCCACCATTACAGTTCTTATCTCTTTCAAACTTTCCTATGATGATCACTATCTGGACCTGTTCTGCAGACACTCTAAATCCTACCTCTTCCTAACTCTAGCAGAAAGGTTCACTTATGCAAGACTGGTTTGTGAGCTAATAGCAAACAGCAGCAATGGAAAAGCACATGGAAAGGACATCTTTAAGGCAATAATTGTTAACTCTATTTAGAAGAGGTTAGATTTAGTAGATTTCAAGGTGATTCTTTTAAAAACCGATTTCTTCCTTTTTAATTTCTGTATGTGTGTATGCCTGCATTTATGGGCTTACACACTTATGCTGCTGACCCTGGAGTTCAGAAGAAAATGTCATATTCTTTGGAACTGGAGTTATAGGCAGTTGGGAGTTGCTCAATGTGGGTACTGAAAACTAAACTAGGGTTTATTATTCACTAACTAAATTAAGTGATTCTAATGATAGTTATAGTTAAGAATAGTACATAAACCATACAAACACTGCAACATTCATTCTGCTATTCAAACAACACCAAATGAGATGGCAAGGGTTCTTCTACTTGCATACTCTCCCATCGACACCAACTACAATTGGAGAAGCAAATTAACCACCCAAACACATGTGGTAGTTTTCTATGGATGCTGTAACAAAGTACTATAAACTGGATCATTATGGGCACAAGACCGAATTTAGATAACAGGTGGGCTCCACTTTCTGTATTGGCCGTTTTTCTTCCTAGACAAACTCGTGGCAATCTTTTTCATCATTTCTGTTACATGGCTGTTCTCTAACCTGTCTATCTGATTCAGGGTACAAGTTTCCTCTTTCCTATAAAAACACCTATCATGTGGGGGGGGGAATTAAAGTCCACCTAAATGATCACATATTGACTAGTTTCCCTCTATAATGACCCTATTTCAAATAAGGTCACTTTAAGAAGTTATGGAAGTTCAGCTTAGTTTTCAGGGAGTAACCTAATTCAAGCCATACAAATAACCAATCATGGCAGATGTCATCTACACTTCCTTAAAGCAGGGTTTCTTAGTTTTTTTTTTCCTGGGAAGATACTAGATTTTTCTTTTCATGAACTGCCAATGCAGGTAACTAACAAGGTGCTTGATACATCTGTGCTGAAGAAATGACTGGCATTTTATTCCCTAGCACTTGCAAATATCACCCAAATAGCATCCATAAATATCATTAATAAGAAATTGCAATTATTAACATATGCACTACTAGGTTTACTGCTATTTAATATATTAATAATGAAGCATATACATATAATAGTTCATAACTACAACTAATTAAAATTTATTTTGATTTCATTATATTTTAGGCATTTAAAAATGTTAGTCTGAGAAAACTCCAATTTAAGTTTAACCCATAGCCTCAATGGCTTTTCACACTTCAGACTTAAAGTAGCTTTAGACTTAGTATTCAAGAACCAAACAGGACATCATATATCAAACAATTTCTTTTATCACCATCATCATGCAAATACATTATTTACATTTAAGCCAAAATACTTCTTTGATACATTCAATAGAAACCCAAAGCAAAAGTATCATAAAACAATTACTTATTCTTATTATATAGTATACATTTTTTATAACTAGTCTTAGAAAGGAAGTGAAATAATTATGTTAAGTATCTTTAGTGACATTTCCATAGAAAATGATATTACAGACTTTGAAGACTCTCCATGGAAGGCCTCACCATCTTTGGGGAGCAGAATGGGGATGGGATGAGGGTTGGTGGATGGGGACGACAGGGGAGGACGGGAGAGTGCAGGAACTGGGATTGACATGTAAAACAAGCTTGTTTCAAATTTAAATTAAAAAATATTAAAAGAAAAAAGAAATTTCTCATAGCATATTGTAAAAGGCAAAAGCTCATGTTATATAACATAATTTTGTATAAGTATGTATATGTGTGTCCATCTATCTATCTATCTATCTATCTATCTATCTATCTATCTATCTGTGTACACACACACACACACACACACACACGCATACACACACACACAATTTTAGAGTTAGCATTTATATGAGCAAATACTTCATCTAACCAGGCTTCATTCAGACAACTGATTATTTAAAGAATTGTGTAAATTTAATGGTATAAATTTAAATATTATCTATGTAGGAATGAAAGCTTAAAGATTATATTCTAGGTAATTTAAATACTATAAAAATCCTTGAAATCCTCAGAGTGTAATTTCACTGAGGATTTTTTTCAGCCACAATTACAATATCAGTTACAGGAGTTTCTCAAACAATATTTACTTGAACTGAAGTGTAAAATGCTTTACCTGTAGTAAACTCGCAATGTCTGTATTTCTTCCTCCAGCCTTTTGTACTGTTCAACTGCAGTTTCTCTGGCTTGTTTCATTGATAGTAATTTTGCCTGCAAATATTAGTTTTGGCATGTTAAAACACAGAATTAAATGTGAATAATATGAGTTAAACCATTTGCTAGCTTAAAATTGTAGCCACATTTTAGCAGTCACAATTTTCTACAAAATAGTCCAAGATATTATTAATAGAAATACTAAAGACAAAATTTAGTAAGTGTATTAACTTTGCCAGTTACTAAGCTTCAACCTTATTTTATCTGTATTATCAGATATGCCCTTCTGCAATGTTTAACTTTATACACAGAACTCAGAATGTGGAACATGGGTTCAGAGAAGTGTCTACAGTAGAGATAAGCACAATAGGCATTTCAGATACAAATTTAATGTGGCTCCACTGCCTGATCTCACTAGATTTTCTTTTAACTTTATTAACAGTAAAACTCAGAAAATTCTAAGTATGTTGTCAAGCTATCTTTGATACACAAAACTATGACCTGATTCTTATAGATATAAATTAACCCTCTCAATACCTTTTCTGCAGGGAAATTTTTTTTCCCTAAAAAGTAGATTGATGACAACTTTCATTGCTAGAGGTACTTTATTCAAGAATATTATCTTAAAGAATAGGCACTTAAGCCTACAAAATTTTAAATTGAATTTATTTTAACTGGTAAAGAATAATCATCATATATCTTAATGGGAACTGTGATATTTTCATGTATGTATACATTTTGTGATGTTTGCAACAAGGTAAACTTTTCTATTTCTTATAGACTTATCAGTTTTTTGTGGCATAAACTTAGAAGGTATTTTTCTCCTAGCTTATTGCAGTGAGTTATTACCTCAGTTGTTATTTTGATAAGGTTCAAAGTTGTAATTTTTAAAATAATTTTCCACGTTCTTACCACCATTTCCACAAGTTTTAAGAAATGCCGAAAAGAGTTTAACATTACTTTAAAAATAAGGGACTAGTAAGTCAAGTTTTAGTATTATTTATTCAAAGTTCAATTTGCATGAAAATGTCCTCTTTCAGTTTAAATAGTCTTTGACAGCGAACATGCAATTGTTTCAAACCTTGGAAACAACACTGTCAATAATTAAAAGTAATTTAAAGTCAGAAGTTTCAGCATTTTGTTGAATGCATATGATTTCAGTGGAATTAGTTTCTTGCATAAGAATGCAGTAAATAAGAAAAATAATAAAAACCCAATTATGAGAAAATTAATTAGTGTAATGAAATGAACTCTAGATAATACAACTTTACTATTTTAATAATGGAAAATTACAAAAGCATTTGGCAGTCTGGATATTTGCATATAAGTTTAGGTACAAGATATTAGTTTGTTTTCTATCTGGGCTAAGGAATTCTTAACAGATTTATTCTGTAATTAAATTTAAGAAGTTTGAATGATTGCTTTAATCTTCTATAATCTATAACTATTGGTGAGATATCCCTACAAACTAGGAATCAAACATTCAAATTAACTCTCATTTCCATGTTAAAAATGTTTTTCTACTTTACTGTAGTTATATCTTTTCGACATATTTTACCATTTGTATTTTTGTATCTTTTCTAATTATAGTCTTATTTTTTAGATCAAATTCCATGATAGTGAAACATATATAAGAAATGAAGTAAGTATACACACAGATTTTTAATAATTAGGCTTATGAGTTGTAAGTTTTAACAATTAGGCTTATGAGTTGTAAGTTGAAAGTTAAACTCAATTACTTCAAACCTATTATCTGTATTTTTAAGAGGTAGAGTAAGAACTCCAGGATGTTCTGGAAAACACAGTTCAGCCTAGGTCTTGAAGGTGAGGCAGTCTTCTCTTCAGCTTTGTAATGTTGCCACTACAGGCACGAGTCACCATACCTGGTTGCTTTCTGTAAATTCTGACCAACATGTGTTGTCACTTGACAAGCATCACATTCAAGATATAAAGCTTTTCCATTATCTCCAAATGTCTCATGACACACCAATGCAGTCATTAGCCTCCTTTTATACTTAGCCTCTGTCCCTATATTTTTGCCTTCTTTATATTATGTAAAAGAAATACAGTCATTAATTCTAGCTTTTTACTTAATATGATTTGAGATTAATCTACATTATTGCATGTTGCAGTAGTTCGCTCCTTTATAATCAGTGAGCAATACTACACTGAGAACCATGTAACTATCTATTCACCAGTTGACTGACATTTTACTTTTTTTAGAAGTCATTAATACAATTGCTATAAATATCTGTGTGTATAAATACCATTTTCATTTTTCTTGAGTAACTGCCTAGAAGCAGAATTTCTGTGCCTTATTGTGTATATATTTATATATTTTATGAATATATCACAAAACTTGGTGACCTCACTGAAACAATGTTAAAGGTTCCATCTTGGAAGTATGTTACCAGTTGAATTTCTGTTATGGGATGAGATGGTGCCAAGTGCTTGGAAGACATTACTACCCTATCCTTTCTAACAACCAATAGGATGATCCACATTATTTCCAGGTGAAATGATGAATTAAATCAACATTAGGCAACAGAATTACTGACAACCAGATTAATCATAATGTATTTTCCACATTCTGTGTCCTTTTATGATACCTGAGATAATAAATGTTGCTTGGCTAATGCTAATGTATATACCTATTTTGAGTACTGTGGTTGGACTAGGACAGCCATTTACTATAATAGAGAGGAAATACACTTTATTATTAAGTCTTTTCTAGCAATTTGGAGTAGCAGACAAAGGCAGGATTATAGTTTCCACAGAATTAAACAATATTTACTGTTGCTGTTATGGATAGCAATCTCTGTCTTACTTTAAAATCTTTTTATGTTTGGTTTCAATGTGTTTTTAATAGCTATAGTCTGAAATAGTTCAGCCTTCCTTTGGTATCACCAAGATCAATTAATGCAAACCTCTTTTCATGACAGAGCAGAGGTAGTTGATTGTCTTCATGATATCTGCTAAATAAAGGAGCATGATGTACAAATTAAATTGAGTCAGCATGCAGATTTGGGAAGCGTCTTACAGGTAACACAGTCCTCTGTTTTCATGATAAGGAAATTGTTGCTATTGAAAACACTTGGAACCTGTCCAAGGTTTCATAGATAATTAAAAAGAAAGCTGAAACTAGAATAGAAGTATTCATAAAGCTTTGTTTATTTTACAAGAACACATTTTAATATGACTTAACTTAAGGGTATGCTAATTTGTAAAATAATCATTTTACAGAATAACCATAAATATATGGAACTCTGTGATAACTGTGAACATATGGGTCTAGATGATGGTTCAAGCATTGACTACAAATCATCCAGAAGTTTAGCTCTTAAACTTGCAAGTACAATGATCTATGAGGTGAACCAACATGAGAGAGAAAACAAGCAATTGTGGAAACAGAAATTATCATACTAACAATTGAAGTTGACTCTTGAGTTAGAAGCAGAAGTCACAGAACTGGGATAGGAAGTTATAAGTATGCTTGGCAAGGTCTGTGGAACCAGGGACTTGAGGGGCATCCTGGCTCCCTCCTTGCATGCTGTCTCTGTAGGAAATCTGGTATTCCATTTTCTCACCTACAAAATAGAGTAAGCTAAAATCCATTCTTAAGGTGCTGATACTAATAAAATATAATAAAACAAATGAAATATATAAAATAGTACCCAGAAAATAGAAATTACTTTAATGTCCTATTGTTGAATTAATAGTAGGAAAAAAGCCGAATCACCAACTTGGTGAGTTAGGATTTGGATAGGTACTAAATATCTACCAAACAGGTGAAGAACATAAATCTTCAGCATCACTCTGTCTTCTAAGTTCAATATCTTTTAACTCAGACCAAAGGATGATAAGTCTCTGTGAAGCAGTCTGTGGGTTTTCTTGTGATCCTGAGTATCTTTACCAAGAAAATCTCTGTGGACCAAGACATATACACCATTTACTAATTATGTGCAACATGTTAAGAAATGTACAGAAAAAAAAGACAGCCTTGCTTTCTCAGCCATTTGTTGCTCTATCCTCTTTCTTGGCTATACAGCTTCTGCACAGGACTCAATATTATGAAGTTTGTAAGAGACTTCAAGTATAAAATATAATTGAATTTGACATGGCAGGAAACTGAATACTTTTGTTAAATGTTATTAGTTTGGAAGGAACGAAAATAAGAGAGAATAATATTATTAACTGTGTGGATTTTTTAGCAATAAGAAAAAGGGCATAAAAAGAAATCCAGGTTTTCCAAATCATCATAAAATGTTATAATTATATGTATCCATAACAAAATGAAAATACTGCACAGCAAACAGTATTCTATGGAATCATTTTGTTATTTTTATAATGCACCATCATGGTAACTACTATTTACATTTTACAAATGAGAAGGTTATTATGTAACTTACTAAATATCAGCTGGCTACTATGTGATAGAACAAAAATTTGAATTCAGTACTCTGGATTCCAAAGTCCCCTTGCCCTTAACAATTAAGGTCTAAACAGTAGGCAAAATTAGATGCTTTAAAAGTCAGGTATTTAAAAAAAAATCAGGTGTTTTGCCAGGCTTGGTGGCACATGCCTTTAATCCCAGCACTTGGGAGGCAGAGGCAGGCAGATCTCTGTGATTGCGAAGCCAGCCTGGTCTACCTAGCGAGCTCCAGGACAGGCTCCAAAGCAATATAGATAAACCCTGTTTCGAAAAACAAGACAAAACCAACCAACCAACCAACCAACCAACCAACCAAACAAACAAACAAACAAACAAAAACCAGGTGCTTAAATGCAGAGTTGTGGAGAAGGAGACCAATGAATACATCTACAAGAGAACTCCTGCACCTAACCACAGGGGACACTGTGGGAGAGGGGCCGAAAACAGTGTAAGAACCAGAGGATCAGGGAGGTTTCTGCAAGACAGTCTCCTAGAAATGTCAGAAGCTACACACATAAAACCTCATTAACATGGTGGTCCATATGTGAACTGAACAAGGATGATAGCAATGACCATGCCAAAGGGGGCAGGGAGAGACCACAAGGCCTTAACTCCATAGATAAAACTACAGCCAACTAAGGAATGCTGAGAATGGGAGAGACAGTATTATACAGGGAATCCCACAACAACTGATTATCAATACCAATTGGTCAGCCCTGAAAACAGGCATACAGGTAACATTATAGAGATTGGCAGGTTATATGTGTATATTTATGCACGTAAATATATAACAACAAACAATGAAAAAGAGGCCATGAATTTAAAAGAGAGTAAGGAGGGGTACATGGGAGGATTTGGAAAGAAGAAAAAGGGAAGTGACATATTATAATTTCAGAAATAAAAGAAATAATTAAAAATATGTTGTTAATGATCATCAATGAATGACAGTACATAAGCTTACAAGACAAAATTGGAACAATTAAACAAGATTATTTGTTTTTTTTTTTCCAGCTACTTAATTCACTTAACATTAGGCCATCTCTTCATCCATATCTTCAGAGATAACAGTAACTTATGGCTGAGTAGTATTCCATTATGTATATTTACCACTTTTTCTTTAGCCATTCACTGGCTGACTGATGGGAGATGTCACTCTGTATGTATGTTTCTCACACTGGTTAATGAATAAAGCACTGTTGGCCAATAGGAAAGCAAGATAGATGGGACTAGGAGACAAGGAGGAAAGAGGAAGTAGTTAGGAGGAGTCAACATAGAGAGTCTGGAGAGAGCAGGACGCCGGCTCTCGGTAAGATGAAACCATGTGGAAATACATATAATAATAGGAATGGGTTAACAATTAAGACAAAGCTAGCCGATAAGAAACCAGTACCTGGCCAACAGCATTATATCAAATACAGAGCCTCAGTGTGTTATTTGGGGGCTGGTGCGGCTGCCAGACAAGACCAGCAGTGGGCGGAAAAACCTTACTCCTTACAGCTGACAGTGTGGGAGTGCAGATGTCTCTGATGTATGATTTCATTCCCTTTAGATACATGCCCAGAAGTAAGACTGCTAGATCATGTGGTATTTTTGTTTTTACATGATGAGGAACTTCTACCCTGTGTTTTGTACCAGTTATACTAATTTACAGCCCTATCAGCATTGTTCCCACTACTTTTTTTTACACATCCTTAGCACTCATCTTCTGCCTTTTGGACAACTGCTATTCACAACACGTATCTGATCATCAGTGATGTTGGACATCTACTGTTGATGCTTGTCTCCACTGCAAAATGTCTATTGCCTATTTTCACATCATGTTGTTTTCTTAAATGGGGTTTATTACCCATTTCAGATATTATTCACTTGTCATATGTATAGTTTTCCTGCCTGCAAATTTTCTTTTTAAGAAATTTAAAAAGTTTTGTGTTTAACCATTTATGTGCATGTTAACTCATCTGTGGAGTATATGACTCATATATTTTATATTTAATGAATCCTATTTCATGTAATACTAATTCTGGCCTTTTGTTTCTTGATAATTAGGGATCAGTTACATGTTAGGTCCCTGAGATTTATCGGTCATTCTTCTGAAAGTCATTCTTACTGACATGTACAAAATTACCAAAAAATCATAGGTTTCACATATAATCTAATTATAATTTAATAAGATTTTATATATGTACATATATATACATATGTATATATATATACATATATATATGTTAATCAAGTACTACTATGATCTGTTTACCACTCTAGTCAGTGATGTGAAACTAAAAGAGTGAGGTACTAAAAATGAGGTAGACTAAAGTCTCATGCAGTAACCAACTTTATTCGGAGCATCAGACAATTTATAGTCTGAGAGTTAAAGTGTACAATCACAAGGACAAACCACACATGACAAAAACACATGTTTCCATAGAAGTATATAAACAAATAATAGTAGCCAACTATAATGAATAATCTAAAGTGATTTCACTCCTATCCACTATACCTCGAAGGGCACAAAAGCACATTCCTAGAACAATTCTGTATTTTTGAAGAAAGTGAGGTCACAAGACATTCGTCTTATTTTCTCACAAGCACTCAGAATTCTCACAGGACTCCAATCTTAGACTGTGTTCTGACAATGATCCTCAGTGAGTGTCTATTAAATAAATGAATTTTGTTCTAACCACATCACCTATTCTTGAGGTTAATTTCAAGAAAAGAATAATGTTCCCCCCCTCAAAAAAGTATCAGCCAGAGTGTGGGTTCCTAGGCTGGGAGTGTAGCTTAGTGGTAGAGTGAATGCTTAGCATGTAGGTTCCTAACAAAGCCTATTGTCTTCTCTCATGTCAGGATACATTCCTTTCACTAAGCTCTGTGGTGCCACCTAAGAACATAAGCACACAGAGAAAATTAAAGTCGTATTTAAACTCAAGAAGCAAACATTTCCCCAAATGACAATATTTTACATTTCAGTCATAAACATTTCTCTACATGTAGTACCTTTCTATTTAGTTAGACTTTTAACCTGCACAATTTTGTTTATTTGTTCAGTATCGTGTATGTTTTTGCATTATTTCTATTGTACACTTCATCACCTGAACACCTGCTGAACTAAAATAGTCTTGCCAGCAAAAAAAAAAAAAAAAAAAAAAAAAAAAATGAAATTATGCAATCTGCAATTCAGTCCATGGCAAGCACTTGGGTAGAATTTCTTTTATACTTTTCAACATCAATTACTTAATAGCCTGCATAGAAATATTGCCAACCGAAAAAGCAAAAGAAGCAAGGGTACCCAGGTTAACATGACTATCACCTTAGCTCAGGACTTTTTCGATGCTTACATTAAATAAGAATCATAATCAGTTGCCATGTAACTAACCAGAGCATTCTCAAAGTCATAAAGGGGAAAATCACCCTGATTATGTGATTGTGTGATCTCTAATAAATATGGACCTCACAGCATTCAGATAAAAGTGTGTGTGTGTGTGTGTGTGTGTTTTGCAATGAAATATACAATGGCTACTGAAGTTTTTTGATATGTAATTAATACAACTATAAAAGCATAAATGCAATTCTCTATTGTCAAGGCTATATTAAATATATATCATACTGAGCCAGTCCACAATTAAGAGCAATAAAGCATTAAGGTAAAATATTATTTACAATCCTGTTGTTGCAAACTAGTTTTATTCAGGTGTCAAGATCCAAGCCTAAAAAATTTTCTATTCACTCATTGTAAAGAACAACAAGAACTCTCCAAAGCTTTCTGACTTAAATACAACTTTTAAAAAAATCAGCTCAGATTTTCAAGAATAGCAGGTGAAGCAAGATTTCACAAATACACTAATAGGTTTTCTTAAAAACTTCAAGTTCACATAAAGGTATTAAAATAAGCTAATGTTTTTATGAGATGGTAACTGAGTGAGGAGAGAAGGTTCACTACAGCTGACTTCAGGCTAATCAACAGATGTAGTAATTTAAAGAGAAATTCAGTATCTCAATATGGAAATTGCTTTGGAGCTGTGCATGTGAAGGCAGAAAAGAATTCTGTCTTTCCTTGTCTCCTTTTGGATGCTCACACAGCAGCACAGCCCAGGGCACGCTGCTTCGGATTTTAACTGTTGTATGGAACTACTCAAAATGCTTTTGATCCATTTTATCTTCTAAGTTAGCAAAGAAATGTTGCAATAAGAAACACCAACAAAGATCTGGAAAAGTTAAGCTCTGGATTACCATATTGTGTGCTCCTGCCATTCAATGCTTCATACAAAGGCAGTGGTGTTCAAAGTAAGAAAAAAAAAATGTAAGGAGAAGAGAAAAAAGGGAAACTGGTCTCAGAAAGTGCAAAGCACCAAGTAAATAATATTCTTCTACATCCCTTCTTTTTCACAGATTGGATGCTAAAAGAGTTGCAGCAATTAGGCTTTTGTTAATTACCAGCTGTTGAAACAGATGTGTTGACGATCCTTATTAGTTAACAGCTGGGTGAGAAGAACAATTGATGCTCTCTAAAACCAACAGCCAGCTGCTCTTCAGTAATTATCTCCAATTAATAATACAGGTGATAACAGCAAAAAGCTCCCATCCCTCTCTTTCAATAACTTTTGCAGTTTCAATAAGCTTTATCATTACACAGTAATAGATAATACATTTATTACAATAAGTAAGGTCGGAATATTGGAGTTGCATTAACTGCACAGTAGTTTCCATTATGCAGTTTCTGCAGAAGGAATCAGACAAGTGCTAAAAGTAGAAGCAGACATTCTGTAGGCTTTTATTTATCATATTTCAAATGTCACTGCCAACTTCTCTAGTACTAACAATAATAGCTAAGCACTTAAGTTCTTTGAAAAAGAGAAGCATAGCTAAAATATGTTCCTTTTGATTTCCAGGTGTTTCCACCATCATGTTTTATATTCAGTTCGCTGAAGCAATATGTTTCCTCTTGGTATGCCTAAATATCAGTGAGTTGTTCTCTGGCTTATATTTCCTAGGTGACTGGTAGAAGCAATTTTACCAAACTGAAGATTTTATCTCAGAGCAGTAAACATCTCATGTATACAAAGCGATCGGCAAAGCAAACAAGCAAGCAAGAAATCAAAACACACTTTAGTTTTGTAGACATCACCTTATGACATATAATATTCAGGTTTCTAATTGTAATATTAAAAGAAACATTCCAATAAATCACACCAATAATATCACAATGACTACGTACTTTAAAACTACATTTTCTATAACTCGCACTTTAGATGTTTATAGTAAAACTTCACATACTAGAAATGTAATACAATGATGTAAAGAAGACAAGCAAACCATATCAACCCTATGAAGGCATCTACAAGAATTCAAAACCATATCTATTCACTAATTAGAGAACACTTAAAGATATTGTCTTTCTGAAAACAAGGATTAGAGCTGGCTGAATACCCCTCTTTCGCAAATCTTCCTTGTGGCTCTTTTGGGTCATCATAAGCAGCTTGTTCTTCCAGAATTAAACAGAAAGGCCTGCTGATTATCAGTCCTGAGTACTCCAGTCAGGCATCAGGACGATTAATAAGGACAGAATTTTAAATAACATGTAAATAAATCATTTCAGCACAAGTGGCTGTAATAAAAAATTGAACAAAGACTAATATCCTAAAGCAATATCATTTAGGTTGCCACTGGGTTATATGAATATCTGCTATAAAAATAATTATATAAATACTCTCACTACGTTTTAAATAATTGTGGCTCCTAATGTGAAACTTAATACTCATATAATTATGAAGTAGAGAGGAGTGGACATACAAAAATCTATCCATTTCTATAAAAATAACTTGGCAGGAGTCTATGTAATTAGCTTCTATATATGGAAGCTAATAAATTTATAACTAGAAAAGCAAAGTATTAATTTTGTTTAAAAACTCTATTATTCTACTATTTCCCAGTTCTAAGTAAAGACCTAATTTCTCAGCATAGTGACAGGCAGAACGGCTAGTGTTTTCTGCCCTAACACTGGATAGCCAACGTTTTCCCTGCCATTGGCTAGACTACTGCAGCAGAACCCGGGTGGCAGAGCAGACAGCCATGTTTCTCTAGTTTGTGTAATGGACAGGTTGTGGTCACCATGAATCAAGCCCTCACTCCAAACATGCACAGCTTCTGCTGGAGTAGAGGACAGGCCTCTCATATTCCAGGTGACCTGAGTAGGGAGAGCAGAAGTGAGTCCTACTCTGAAACCACCGTTTCTAAGTTCACTCCTGTTTAAAATCACCCAGGAAGGTATATGCCCTTTCCTTTCTACAAAACATGGACATTAATGGACATGTACAAACATTTGGTTGTGACACAGTCCTCTGAAGGTTTTTTTTTTTTTTTTTTAAAAAACAAACCATAAATGATAAGGTCTAACCAAGAATAACAATCCAGTAGTCTGAAGTGCTTTTCATAATAATACAATAATTTCAATGCTTTTCAGCACAAGATTTTTTTTTTTTACTGTACACATTAATGTCCTGAGATGATCACCTGAATTTTCTCATTCACAGCATACAACCCAAAGGCTCAGCATTCCTTTTTAAACTTTCTTGACTAACTCACAAACTTCTCATTGCTAAGTCTCATACACTGTTTTTTTTCCCTACGCTTCACCTTCTCCAAAATTTCTGTCTATCTGAACTTTCCTTCTCTTTTTAACCAATCACCACCTTTCTCCATGAAGCAGATAGTCTCTTAATTTACACTTGGGCCTATTTGTATCACATGGACAGGTTCCTTTAGCACAGCTGCGAGCTAGCATATCTGCAATAGTGATTATAAAAAAAAAAAAAAAAAAAAAAAAAAAACAAATAGCACATAGTTTCTTCACTGGGCAGATTAGTGCTTCCACTATGGCAGGATCATTAACTGCATAGGAAAGCTTTCCAAGATCAAACAGGACCCAGTAGAGCTCACACAATCAGGGAAAAATAAGCTCCACTCTGATGCTTCCTTCTCTATTATCCTGACTTTTAAAAGTTGTATTTGTTTTACTTCTATAACAAATACTCCTTCTTTTAGACCATCACACAAACTCCACAGGGAATTAGCATTGGAGCCACAAAGTGACCACTGGGCTTTGACTGTCCATGTCAATCAGTTCCAGTCTTTGTATTTTCAAACACCAACCACGTATCTTACTTACACTATAAAGTTAGGATTTTCTACGTGAAACTCGCTCATCTTCATTAATCAAATCCATGTCTTAATGTCACTGCATTTTTATGTAGTATAATTTTACCCATTATCCAGTCTTAAAAACTTGAAAGTACCTTCGACATCTCCTTCATGAATCATTTTGAGTAAGTCAACTCTTACTACTTATTGTTTATCACTATTATTGTTTATTACTACTATTGTTCAGAGAAGCCCCAATCTTCATCATTTTATGTACAGAATTCATTAATAGCCTCCTGTACTTCCTTTCTTCCTATGCCTGCATAATTAATCCCTTGAAATCAGTAAAATGGTTACATTTTACTCCAACCAAAAGTAACTTGGGGAGAAAAGGGTTATTTAGCATGTACTTCCAAGTTATGGTCTATCACAGCAGGAACTGAAAAAACTTTAAGCACAAAAGCTCAAGACCACCTGCTCAGGGAATGGCTCTTCTTGCATAGTGCTGGGCCCTCCTATCTCAATTAATAAGACATTCTCCCATAAATGTGCCCACTAGCCAGGCAAATCTGGTGAGTCCTTAAATGAGGATTCTCCACGCAGGTGACTCTAGGCAACGTCAAGTTGACAGTTAAAAGCAATCTAGGACACTGACTCTTAAAAACTCTACTAAAGGATGGAAAATGTTCTAACTGGCAATGGGTCCAAAAGCATAAATCTGTGTAGTGGTCCAAAATGGAGCTTAAAAATACTAGTCTTACTGTCTGGTGACAGAGATTTTCCATTATCATGGAGTGCATCTTCCTAAAAATCAACTATAATAATCCCCATTAGCAATCACGGTTTGTAACTCAAAGTAATGAATCAATTATAGCATCACACCTAATATTTACTTTACAGGAATTACAAATGTATAAATTAGCAATCTGTTTTTTACATTCTCTGTTAACATGGATATAACTATGCTTTATAAGAGTCCAGATGATGAGAATGATGGCAGCCACATAATTCAATCATAAAAAAATGAAGTATAAACACAGGACATACTTGGATTTATGGAAACAAATAAACAAAGCAGAATATCTTACACAGTATGCAGACAATAATTTGGCATTGTGCATACTATGAGGTGACACACAGTCTGCAATGAGACTGGCAAGTATCTTGAACTCAATCTTTTCTCTTTCCTGTTTTTGGGGAGGGGGATGAGCTACTCAAAGAGTACCATTAACACCAGCTTCTAAATTAGGTGTTCCTTCAGTAAAGTTTCAATATATTAACTTAGAGACTGCATCTTAAACATCTTTTTGGATAAACAACAGGAAATTTCATTAAGAGATATGTTGACTGTTAGCAGCACAGATCTGATTATTTTTGCACTTAGCAATAATTATGCTGTCTGTGGTCTATCACAATGCAGGTTATGTTACAGTAACAAAAATATTAAGTATTTGATTTTGAAAATTGGTACTACAAATACTCTTGCTAATAGCTATGGAAGTCTTAATAAATTAATAGAAATGATAAGCAAATCAAAACAACAAAACCCTCCACAACTCTTGATACCTTCTTCAAATTTATACTAGAATGTTCTCATTTATATGGAATTTTAGAAAACAATACTAAGAGTCACAAGTTGCTCTTCAGCCTATAAATTTCTCATTGAACGGAGTTAAAAGCTATCTCAATGTCTCGTATACTCCATACACAGTATTTGGCAAGTCAGTGTGATTTTCTTATGTGTAATACTGAGGTTTCAATAATGGAGGTTTACGGTTACTGTTCAATTTCCAGGAACATAAAAAAATTACTTAATAAAGTTTTTTATTGTGTAGAAATGGGGGTTGATAGGCTTCTTAAATATATGCTTGGCATGGTCTTAATGGTTAGCTTTAATAACCAACTTTATATCACCTATAGTCATCTGGGAAGAGAGTCTCAATTACTATTTCTTGCTTACATTGGGTTGGTCTGTAGGTACATCCATGGGGAATTGCCTTAATTAAGTTAATTGACAGGAGAATCCCTAGTCCAACCTGAGGGGCACAATTCTCTAGGCAGGAGTGGTCCTGTTGTGTACAAACATGGAGAAATTTAGCTGAGCACAAACAAGCAAACAAATGAACATGCATGTATTCATCTCAATCTGTTTTTTTCTGTGGATGTGACAAATCTATCATTCTGAGGTCCCTGTTATGTTGGACTGTAACCTGGACTTGCATGTCAAACACATCCCTTTCTGCCCCAAGTTGCTTTTTCTCAAGATATTTTATCATAGTGACAGAAAGGAAACACAGTCAACTAATGTTGACTACACAAGGTCCTAAAAGTTTAACTTGCTCCAAAGTCAAATATTTTGAAGCATGGGAACAAGAAGAATATCCTTTTTATAACACGTATATCTGAACATATGTTATGGCTTTATATAATTTTCTCTAAACGTGCATCATGAGTAAAGATGAAGCCATACAGAATGTAGGAGGCAGACCCACATAAGGTGAAGTCTATAACAAATACTCACGCTGTTGAAAAACAAAGCCCTCAGTTTTAGAGAAAGTAAGACTTAGAAAACTAAAGAAAAGAGTAAAGGAAAGCATATCAGTTTCCCAGAGTTCTTCCTTAGTGTCACTACTTAGGAGGACTAAAACAACAGGAACTTACTCTTACATTTCCAAAGGCAAGGTGTTGGCAGAGTTGGTCATATGTAGAAGCCTGGAGGAAAACTCTGTCCCAGGTCTTTCTCATGGCTTCTGGTAGTTACCAGGAATCTAAGACTAACCTTTGGCTTTCAGACTCATCGCTCCTACCTCTGCTTCCATTGTTTAATGGTTTTCTTCCCTATGCTTTATGTGTCTATTTTTAAATATTCCTCTTCTTTATTATAAGTGTGTGTGTGTGTATGCAACTGTCTGTCTGTCTGTCTGTGTGCACATGACACTGTGTGAATCCCAAAGTAAGAGGACAACTTTTGTGGAGTTAGGTCTCTATTTCCACTTTTATGTGGATTCTGTGATCAAGTTAAGTTTGTCAGTGCTTGTAGCAAGGCTACACTTATAAGGACAAGGGTATATAAGGACAAGTGTTTAGATATTATTGTTAGAAGTTATGTTGATGTATTAAATTAGTGATGGTAGATTCTCCTCTGATAGCCATGACTTCACTAGCACTGCCTAGTTAGCTAGACTTCCAGTACCAGACATGGTTCCCCTTTTGCTGAGAACGGCTCAAGTGTAATTGGTGAGCCACTGGCTGCTACCAAGATACAAGGCCCTAATTTTCACCTTTCCCATATAAACCAATATCATCTCTTACCTAAAAATATAACCTCCCAGTAATCATCCCTATATCATTTCTTATCTCTCTGCAACTCTATTACACATAATAGCCAGTGATTTTCATTTTTTTTATTGCAAGTTTCTGTTGTGGAATATTCCTTTATACTGTGTGAAGATGTGTCACTGTGAGTGTTTTAATAAAAAGCTACATGGCCAATAGCTAGGTAGGAGGTATAGCAGGGACTTCTGGATGGAGAGAGCTCTGAGAAAAGAAAAGGTAGAGGCACCAGGCAGACACACAGAGAAAACAAGACATGCATATGGAGAGGTAAAAGCCACGAGTAACATGGCAACATGTAGATGAACAGAAATGAGTTAGTTCAAGTTGTAAGAGCTAGGGGGACAAGCCTAAGCTATAGGCCAAGCTTTCATAATTAACAGTAAGTTTCCATGTCATTATTGGGGAGCCAATGGTCCCAACAAGAAAAGACTGACTAAAAGTTTCATACATTTATGTAATGAATTTTAGCCATTTATACCCCCACACACACACATTTCCCTCTCTCATCTCTCTCTCTTCTTTATGGAAGCCTTCTCAATAAATCTCCCTATGGCTTTCATGCCTTCTTTTTGTATTAGGCCTACTATATTTAGCTTCTTGCACTGTGATGGCTGTGAGGTTATTCACTAGAACACTGGCAACTATCAGTGGCTACACCACTGAAGAAAATGACACTTCACCACCAATCATTGCTGTTTTCAATAGCTCTTTTGGGATGAATGAGATCTAATGGTTCCTCCAAAATGCCACATTTAGATTGTTTAGATGTTTGTTCTAAACTATCACTTATTTATAATTATAAAAACCAAAATCTTTATCATTGTGAAAGATACTATGAAAATACCACCAATCATCTTTTAGACCTAATACCTGCTTCCTTTCTCTTACTATGTTTGAGCCATGCTGGATTTCAATTTGTTCAACATAGTCTTCACATAGGTAATTTAGTGATGCCTTTATTTTCCCTTCCTGATATGCTTTCCTGTACATCCCTAACTACTAGGCTCATTACTCTAGCATCTTGAGGGAGAATCTTGGGTCACTAATATCCAGTCTTTTGCTTTTTCAATACTTATATTTTTAGAATGCATCTTTCCCTTTATATGCTGTTTTAGCTGCATTCCACAAGTATGTTATACCAAATTCAAATACTAACTACCTTGTGATTTCTTCAGTGAAACAGCTTATTTAGAAGTGTGTTCTTCATTTTTCCAGCAAGTTGATTATTTCTAATTTATGAGATGTACCTACAAGAAGCAAGATTTTTGCTATGAAGAAAAGACTGTTCAGAATCAAACATCAAGCTCAGAAGGTAAGGCAGAGAAATACCTACTTAAAATGGACAGAAAAAGAATAAGTAGTTTGAATACCAAACTGTCAATCAATCCAGTTGAGATGCCATGTGAACCATGCCATTTAGCCATGTATGTATGTAATACACCACTGTGTGTGTGCGTGTGCGTGCGTGCATGCGTGCGTGCGTGCATGCGTGTGTGTGTGTGTGTGTGTGTGTGTGTGTGTGTGTGTATGTGTGTGTTGGCTAAACACATGCATATACATTTGGGATCACTACTAAAAACTGCAAGTGGATAGAAAATAATTTTGTCATACTTTAAGCCATTGTATACTTTTAACCCATTTAAAGAAGAAATCTGGTATGTGCGTGTTTGCTTCCCCTTCTGGTTCTGGTTAAATGATGTTTTGACTTTTTCTAGAAACCCTCTTTGCCTCAGTCACAATGTAACTTTAGGGGCAGAGCTTGATTGATATTAGCCTGTCCTTATATTTCATTACTACGGCTATGCCAATTATTTTAAAGAAAAGTGAGCAAGATCATGACATCCAGCTGTCTCATCCAAATTAGCAATGTCCTCTTGTAGGATTTCTGTTTTAATTTTGATGAGTAAGATGGCCTTTCCTTCCTGACTTAAGATGAGAAGTGGGAAAGCCCTATACACTTCACCTTCCCAACTAACTTGGGAATTAAGTCAATACATAGGAGAGAGTACATAGTACCTAGGAACAGAAGAAACCATTCAGAGTCCTAAGTAGGACTCCCTTGAAGTTAAGAGAACCACCACTACACACACAGCAAGTATGAACCTTAAGTTATACTAAAAGATGCCAGATTACACGGGACATGATTACAGTTCTAGAATATTTTGGAAACATGCATATTTATTCATAGCCATAAAAAACAGGTCAGTGATTGATCTGTGTTAGGGGTGGAAACACAGATAAACTGCAAAGCAGCATGGAAGAGCTTGTCAGGCTGGTAGAAAGGCTGTTTTTATTATGGTGATACACACATATCAAACTGCACTGAGGTACACACACTAAATATATATTGTATTATATGTTAATTATATTTAAATAAAGTAGACTGAAATGAAGTCAAACAAACAAGATGTCGGTCACCCTGTGACTTTAATTATAAGACCTGGGTGAGTACCATAATGTCCAAACATCTTATATGAAATGGTATAGTACTGGCATATAACCTATATACATTCTTTTTATACTTTAAATAACCTCTAAAATATGAGTAATATCCAAAACATGGTAAAAGCATGGTAAAAGCAATGCAAATGGATAGATGATATTGTTTAGGAAATAACAAGATTTAGAACTCTGTGCATGTTCAGAAAAATATGCAAAAGGCCTAAATCCATTCTTAGCCTGTACTTGGATGAGTCTATAGTTATTGAATCAGTGAAGGACTAACTATCCTGTAGATAGTTAGAGCTTTCTAGGTCTAGATATGAGCAAATTCTTAACAAAAATATACACTTTCAAAAAAAAAAAAAAGAAAAGAAAAGAAAAGAAAAAAAGAACAAGGGGAGCTGATTTCAGACTTCCAGCACCCATGTAAAATCCAGGCATGGTGGCTTGGGTCTGTAAATAATAGTAGTGGGGTGGGCAGAGACATGTTGGTCATTGGGACTCACTAACAAACTACTCTAGGTGAAACCAATCTTGAAGAGCTCCAGGCTTAGTGAGAGACCCTATCTCAAAAAAAGATGGAGAGCATAGAAGCAGGCACTGATAAAGATAACTGCCTTGGAAGACAGATATGCTGGCAAGCACACTTGTACATACATGTATAAACACACATACAAACCAAAATACATTACATAAAATCTATGTTCAAAACGCAAAACTTAGAGCTTCAAGAGGAAGCAAAGAGGACACACATGCATATAGAACTCTTGATAAATAGGGAAGTTAATGATGTTTCAGACAGACGTGCACATTACAAATTTTGCTGGGGACTTACAGCTCTTATGTAAGACACCTGCTCTACACCAGTGCTTGGGGGAAATCAACACCAGGGCAGAGCTGACACACCCACTGGAAACATGGCATCAGGTTCCATGACCATGTGAAGCAATCTCAGTTTCTGGAAATGAGCATGTTAACAGCTCTAAAATGACCTTTTCTCTTCTTTACTTCCTTATACAGCACTTAATGAAAAAAAAAAAAAAGAGTATTTTAAACAACTTCTTTTAAAAACATTTTTATTATATTTTACTTATATAGTGGTGTATGCATACATGTCACATACGCATGGAGACCTGAAAGGACAACTCACAGGCATCAGTTTTCTCTTCCCACCAGACTGTCAAATTCAGGGTATTAGTCGGGGTTGGTGGCTAGTTACTTAACCTGTTGAGACGTGTCACCAGTCCACGTTACTTTTTTGTTCTCTGTGCTTCAATAGCTCAAAACAATACTGGTCCATATTATATAATTCTTATGAAAATACTTGTTAATATTTGTTACTTTTTACATAATTTATGCATGTAAAGTAATTTTGGCTTTTTCTATGCTAAAAATCCTTTGTACTTTGTTTTATTAGCTTTTTTTATATTTACTAGTTTCAATTATTACTCCACTTAGATTTCATTTTCTCATCATACACATTATTGCATTGTACTGCTCTTTTACTGTACTACCTGAATCCAGAGTATTCCACAAAATACTGACACAACAAATTATTTAATTTAAAATGAAATACTATTTTACAGCAGTTATACAATTGCATTAATAAAATTCACTTTAAAGAAACATATTGGCTATTGCATGTGACTACAAAAATGAAATAATTATAATTTGTTTTTAAAATCCACTTGAGATACTGAGATTAGAGCAAACACACACACATACACACACATACATGCACATGACTATTATAGAATATGGACTATATTGTTAAAATACAATTTTTCATTATGACATAAAGGTCAAATTACAACTACCTGGGAAACAAAAGGGATTAGTTGAAGTCAGGAGGAGTAAGAGGAGATAGTCTGTATGAGGATAAAATGCTCAAATAACTTATAGGATCACCTTTTATAACAAACAATAAAATATTATCTTTAATGTTAATAAAGTCAATTATTGCTTTGTGTTATCATTTAATACCTAACATTGTGGTTTGTACTAAGCCCTTCATCAATTCAGTATTTGACTCACTGAATTCTCTGATCTAACACATAGATAACCTTCTAAACTATTGCCAAGGAATTGACAGTGCTTTAAAGAAATGATGACCCAGAACCACTGGGGTTCTAAACCTGGGATTTATGGATAGGCTTGGGTGGAGAATAAATTTCCTGAAGCTATATACAAGTCCCTTCTCTCCCTGTCTTTCTCTGTTTCTGTCTCTGCCCGTTGTAGTGAAAACATAATAACTTTTGCACTGGTTATATAAAATAGCTTTAATACACGAAATATTAAGGAAAATCAATATGGATATGGAGAAGTAAAGACCAATTTCTTACCAAAATACAAAATCATTTAAACACTAATCAGGCTGTCCAGTGTTATGTCAGGGTTAATAATACATGCTATCCAACTGTATCCACTGTAATAAAAATCTGGATTTAGAAATAAATCAGAAGAAATCATATTTTTGCAACTGAAATGTCATATCCAAGAACATGTTATAGTGAGATCAATGAAGATTTATAACATATGGATGTTTTATAACATAAAGACGTCATGTGATTGTCAAAAGAATATATAAAATATCTGCTTCAAAATCACATGTCTAAAATTAGTAAATACTGGCCAAACTACAGATAGTTAAAGTACCAACTATTTTCAAGGTATTAGAAAGCCATAAGAAAAATTATATTGGTAGATTTATAAAATAGTTTTTAGTACTATTCAAAACCCCTCAACACATAATAGAAAACAGAAACCCCTATAAAGGCTTAAATTTTACAAAATAATAAAATACATGTTATATCACACTTGGTCATGCAATATTCTTGCATTTCTTCATGCAAAAAGTGTTTAACTTTTCAACAAATTTCTTTCACTTGTTAAAGAAAATGTTAGCATATGGTATAAACGAACAGTGCTTCACCAACTTTACCTAGTCAGTAAACAAAAGGCAAAATGATTGAGAAGATATTTAAAAACACAAATGACTCTTCTACAGTATAATGCATAGATTAAATAAATTACATGCCCTCTTACATGCTTATGAAACTATGCACAGATAAAATGTATAAAATATGAAAGGAGCTAATTTCGGTTACAGCAAGGAAAGTGGAAAGTTGTAAGGTTTTTCCCCCCCTCTGTACTATGAAAACGCAGCTAACACGAACTCCTGCGCCTTTCTCAGGCCACTTTAAGGCAGAGTCTGAAAAGCTGGAAAGTAAACACAGGTGTTTTAAACTGGAGCTGCTGTCATGGACAACCGCAAACACCCTGAACGCTGATGTGGCAACGCCTCTTTCCCGCCCTCTGTGTTTTTAAAGCAATGCCTGAAAAGAAAATGTCAAATGTTTCACCTTTCAACACCTCAGAATAAGTAAGAGCTTAAAGTATTGTTTCACAAATCTCTAGTAAATAGATCATTCTATTCTGTAGTTTTAAATGTAACCAATTAAATATTAATTATACGAAATAATTCTTAAAGATTTACCGCTACACTTACACTACTTTCCATCATGTTTTATAGTCATCTCTTCAGTTTCTATGAGTAAAAACTTAGAATGACATTTGGATTGCTTATTGTTTCATAATTTTTACAAAAAATATTTGATGTTTTTCCTTGTGAGGGTCAGCACACAAATCAGTAATATTAAGGGCCTTAGAAAAAGTCACAGCTTCAACTAAAATAGGTAATATTTGAGAAAACTATGTTCTATGTATACCTAAAATTGTACAAATGATTACTTAAGAAAAATAGAAAACAGAAAATAAAGTAATTCCCAAGATAATACAGAACAAGGAGCTCACATATTCTCAAATGGAATCAACTTTCTAACATGGAAATGTCAGCCTACTCACTGTAATTTTTAAAAGAGCCTCTGAAGGCCAGCATAGAATTCACCAGCAATTGATGATTTACCTGCTGGCTAATGAATAAAAGACTAAAACAAATTAATTTTTCCATACTCACTAAGAAATCGATTGTATTAAGAGAATATCTGAGTATTTATCATTTCCCAAATTAATCTTACAGGTTATTTTGGGAGCTTTAGAGCTAACCCCAGAATTTCACAAATAATTCTCTTGTGCAATTTATATCAGAACTGTTCTACACAGTTGCAACACTCATGTACTTGGTTAGTCACAATAAGACAGGACTTTCTTAATGTTCTAAGATTCTAAGTGAGAAAAAGCAGGAATAAAATAAAAAAAAAAAAGAAATACAAAAGTGAGAGTTCTATCAGTCTACAGGTTTGGAAAATTTCTTTCATATATTTTAAAGATATGAAGAACTGATATCTGAACTGTATGATACGTGGCTTCTGAGAGGTAATCAACAAAAATGAGAACTGAAATCAAATAAACTTTTACCATCTTGTTCAGGTCCACCCACGTATTCTCACCTCACATTTGAAGGGCATTATATATAGCAGTAAGAGACAAATAATATTAACATCAAGAAATTTAGAATTAAGTTTGACCATTATTAATGGAGTCCACTGTATGTTGGTATTATAACACACACATGATACCTTCAGGCACAAAGGAGCAAGCCAAGGGCAGTGTGTCAGCCTTAGAAGTTAATTTCCTTGCTTTTGTTGGTTTATATTACCATCTAATATTACGTAAACAATCCGTTTCTAGGCAATTTATTTTTTCCTCTGCCATGATGAGCTAAATAATCTTTCAGCATATAAAAATCCAGCTTAAGACTAACAAAGGAGATGTCATTTAAAAATAAAACTCACAGAAATAGAAGATAAGCAACATTTGCTAAACTGGAGGATTGCTATTTCTTACATTTTTACAAACTCTCAAAAGGTGAAAGTGAAATTAAAATAAGAGTTTATTAGTAATAAATTATCTACCTTATAATGTTCTGGGGTTGTTAATATTCTTTTCTTAACTTTTTTTAAAAATAAAGAACCACCTAAAAATTTATGTATCTAGATTAAACTCAAAATAGTAGATAAAACAATGTAGACTGATATACCTTAGATACAGATTCACAATGAGTCATCTCCAAGCTAAAACCTGACCATCCAGCCATAGAACAAAAAAAAAAAAAAAAAAAAAAAAAAGTGGACAGATACAGTTTTTCATATCACTTTGATAACAAAATTTGTTAGCCTCTCAATCTAGTAAAATGCAGCTACAGCAATGTTTAAAGTGAATAATATGTAATGATATCCTATTAAATGATCGCTGTAGTAAGAAGGGCAGAAGGTCTGAAAACTGGGAGTAAAACATACAAACAAATCTAGACATAGAAACATCGAGCAGCACAAGGAAATGAAGATTTATCTAAATAATCATGAGGCTCAAACAGCACAGGGAACACCGCACTGTGTTAAACTAGAAACACTTCACCAAACAGAAAACTCTGCTGTATGACTGTGCACTTATTAAGGAAATGGAACAGAAGGATCCTATGTGCCACAGATCCAAGTGTAGCTGTGCAAGATTCAAAGCTGAGAACTAAGAGCAATGCTACAAGTTACCCTAACTGTAAGCTGCAATTTATCAGAAAAGTTTAACAGGATTCTGAAGTATATTCTAATAACACAGTTAACAGGAAACAAAGAACAAAAATCTTAGCAGTATGCTTTCGTATCAAAATTTAAAGATAAGTAATAAATTATTGGGTCTTAAAAAATCGGTATGAGTCAGTAGACAAGAGTGATTTTCCAAGATGCTTTTTTTTTTTGTTTCAGTTAAAATTAAAATCCATGCCGTCTAATCCTTGGAGTCACTTTGTAATTAAGGGGATTTGATGAGAGACCAGGCACTGAATTAATGATAAAATTTAATATCTGTTTTAATGCATCAACATAACAGGAAAACTAACCAACTGAAAAACACAATAAAGTCATTTTGTGCTAGTTGGCATACACTAGCTATGTCAATCATGAATGTTAGTTTTTTTCCTAAATTAAGTGTACATGCTAAAGTTCTGCAGATGCATAGCATCAGCAAATCAACTTTCATCTCAACATACCAAAAGAATAAAGATGCATTTGTTACTGAAAAAATCTCACTTGTAAATGCATTTACTTTTATTAAAAATGTGTATATAACCTTTAATTAATAATTCTATATTATGTCTCAAATAAGAAAATTTTTATTCGAGGTAAGATACATTAAATCTATTTAAAATATATTTTAGTTTGGAAACAGTGTAGATGCTTTTAAATCCATCAAATTAATTTCACTGTGATTTAGACAGCCATTGGGACTCTGCACTGTACTTTCCAAAGCATCACCATTCATATAGCCCAAGAGACAACTTAATGTATCACTGCCCCCAGTCCCTGTGGAATTTGGTTATTACACATACCTAAAACTGCCAGAAAGTAAAAACTCATTTGACCAGCTTCAAGTATTTTCCTCCCACTTTGCTCTAAAATACCATAAGAGTATAAAAAAATCAATAACCCAGAATGAATAATATTACTAAATACAAACATTGACATATGGTCAAAAATAAAGATATTGTTGGTGTGTTTTTAAAAACAAAAACTCATCACTCTAAATGAAAGTTGGGAAAATAATTTCCCCCACTTCACTTTTCAAACAGTCTATATTGCACATATTTTCACAGTCAGAGTAAGTATTGCAATTCAGAAGGTTTTGGGTTAGGCTCAAGTTTATTATTATTAAAATATATGGTGACTGTAACCCATGCTTCTGAGGAGGACCCATGACATCTACTTATGAAGTAACAACCATAAACTGAACCTCTGCTAGGGCATTGTCTCCAGCAGAGTATCCCAGGCAAGTTACTCTTCTACATCTCTATTAATATAATAGCGAAAGTTCTTAGATCAAGAAAAGAGGAGATAACACACGTTAGTGCCAGTAGACACAGCAGTTCCTCTCACATATTCCATGTCTCATTATCTTCTCCCTCCAAACTGGCCAAAGACAGAGAACTAAACACACACAGGTAGGTATGAAATAGGCATAGGAAGTATGGAAATAGGCTTAGCTGATACAGGGGGAATGCCAAGTTCAAAGATCAGGCAATACAAAGGTTGAATCAGGGTTCCAGAACCTATTCAAAGTCAATTCACATACATATTGGCTTGGTGTGTTTGAAATTCATTTTCTACTGCATATGTATTCCTTCATTCCTGAAAAAAGTATTAGCATTCTATAAAATGTGCAGTTTCTATAAGGAAATTTACAATGTAATTTTTATATTTTCACCATTACTTATCAAAACAAAATATTAAATTCACAACATAATACTATGAAATTCAAATTAGAAAAAAATTTAGTGACCAGTTAAGAGCAATTAAATGTATTACAAGTACTGCATTTGTGTTATCACAGAAGGTTTCCACTGTAACTCACAATTACTTTTGTGGCAGAGGTTACAGTTCAGTTGTTTTAGCTGCACCTCATGGTTTTTTAGTTTTGATTCCCTTGATGATTCTACATTAGACTTTAATGATTTGGCTATACCTGGTGCCACAATTCATGCAGCCAGAATTCAATACAATAGTTCATGCCAGAGAATCCATAGTAAACACTGTTGTAGCATTTCCCACAGTGTGCAGAGACTGCAAATCTGGTCCACCTGAGAGTCTTAGTTGTAATGAGGGAAAAAAAAAATTGATTCTGTGGAAGATGAAGTTGGACATGGAAACAGAATGATGTTAGGAAACAGAACCACAAAAGATTTCCACCTCCCTTGCTCAGACAAAAGGTTTTCATGTTTGGCTCCTTTCTCTCACCTTTATTATTATTTTCAATTAACATTAGTTTCATAAAATATATTTTGGTTGTGTCTTTCTCTTCCCCCAACTCCTTCCAAATCTTCTACTTACCCAGTTTTATGTCCTATTTCTCACTCAAAAAAAAAGAAAGAAAAAAAAAGAAAAAGAATGTGAAAAGAAACACAGCACACACAAAACCACAAAAACAAAAATCAAAACACACAAGTAAAGACAAATGTAAGATACAAACATGAAACAAGGAGTCCAGAAATATACCAATGAGTTTGTTTTGTGCTGGCCAAGAGTGTGGATGATATATCAAGTGAAACTCCACTAAAGACAACTCTTCCCCTTGTAATCTTAATCTGGACACCCAGTAAGAAGACACCGAAGACAACTATGTTCCCTCTTTGTCATAGGGTATCAAATGCAGATAGTTTTTTTTTTTTTTGGTTGGGAGGGGGGTGACCCTGTGTCCACTTCCTGGACTCAGTGCTGTTACTTCATCTGGCTTGAACCTGTGTAGGCCACTTGCCTGCTGCCACAGTCTCTGTGAGTTCATCAGTGTGCCATCAGTCCTAGTGTGTCTGGAAGACTGTGACTTTGGAGTCATTCCCCATTCTCTTTTCTAACTGCCTTTCCATAACTTCAGATAGCTCAGGCCTGCTATAGTGTACATGTCCCCAAGCCTACCTTGTGATTATTTGGTTCCCTATTAGTTTTCCAATTCCAAATTATTGTAGGAAGAATCTGGTCTATCCATGTCTTCCAAACTAGGCCACAAAGGTATCAATATCCCTAGATAGCTGTGGGCTAAGCATCATATTTTAACAGATGTAGGGATGGGTAAATTACTTTGAGTAGGTAATCTCTGCATTCTTTGGTTTATTTTTTGTTTTCAAGATATGGCTTCTTTGTGTAGCCCTGGCTGTCCTGGAACTCACTCTGTAGAGTCCAGGTTAGATTTAAACTCACAGAGATCTGGCTGTCTTCTGCCTCCTGAGTGCCTGACTTATACTCAGGATTTTTAAAATAAAATAAGTTTTTCCCACGTAACATTCACATTACTCTGTAAACCTACCACATTTACCTAACAGAGTTACAAAATATATTTACAATTTTCTGCCTTTTAAACTTTGTCAAGGCTTCCACCATCATCATTGAACATAAATCACAGTGACAATGCTAATGGTCCCCTACTTGCCACATCAGATATCTTTATCTTCTTGACACAGTTGTAGTATTTGACAACTGTGTTACATCCATCATGATACTTTATTCAGTTGTGACCAAATGATAACAAAATTCTTGGGCATCTTACCACCTTTGCAACTATTAATCTCACAAGTAAACTATTCATTCACTTATTATGTCTTAAGTGCTGGAGTTCCCTAATATTCTCCCTTACACTTCTAAGCAACTCTAAGAATTTTGTATACTCTGGGTCTAAATGAAATCTGCATAAGGTCTCGTATCATTCTCACCCTCTGCAATTTATTTCTTAACACTACACTTCTAAGTGTATGGTCATGTATGCACTGAGGGAAGGATACACATGCACAAATACTTCCCAGTGTGTGGTCATGTATACCTGAGGGAAAGATACACATGTACAAATACTTACCAACATCTTACTGATATGGTAAAACCAGAAACAAGAAGAGAGAAAATTTATAGCAGTAGGGTCTACAAAGCCAGTAGAAAGATCATATTGATCTGTATTTAAATGTCTATATTCATGGTATATAGGTAAGTTAATTTGTTTTGTTTTTAAAAGTTATTTTTGTGTATTAGTTGGGTCATTAAATAAAATAAAATGCCCATATAGTGTTGAAATATCTGAAAAATATTAATTCAAGTGGTCATATAGGACTATTTGCTTACAATGGTGCAAAAGCTACGCAAAAAGGTGAGAAAACTGAAATAATAAGAACTGAAAAATCACCACCCATCCAGCAACATATCTCAAAACAAAGCATATTTCAAAACCAGCACATTTTGAAACAAATATGTAGAATGAAGAAGTTCAATTTTTTTTTTTTTTTAGTCTGTGGAGCTGAAATCAGAAGCAGTAGTTAATAGGCTGCTACTTTTTAAATACAACATTATGGGATCAAGTGACCTCTTAAAATCTACATTATTTACTAAAATTTTTGAAAATCTTTTGTTAAATATAGTTTAACATTTAAATATAAAATATCATGCATAGTAGTATCCAAGACCACAGAATTACATTCAACCTAGTAGTCAACTTTATAAAAAGAATTACAATTATGGCATATTTATGCACTGCAGCTCACATAGTATTTTAAGAGAGTATTTGTTGAGTATTTAAGTGTACTGAAGAATACTTTGAAGTCTTAAATAGAGAAAGTAAGACTAAATTACAAGTGTGGCATACATTCAATAGTATTTATATAATGCATACTATACATCAGTACTTTTGCAGGAGATGCAGCCCTGCTAGATTTCAGTTGATAGGTACAGGTACAGCTGGCAACTGGTCAATATCTTTGATTCCTGAGTGTCAAACATTAATACTATTAGTAGACTCAGTCACAAACAAATTTAAACAAAAGTCCTTAACATCATGGAATATTCACTACTATTAGGAAAACAGACTCATAAGTAATAAATGGTATAATATACTATGCATTATATATGTGTGTATATATGTATACACACACACACACACACACACACACACACACACACACACAGGGAAACATGTCAAAAAAGCAGGGAAAAGTAACAAAGAAAGTGCTGATTAGGGTATGTATGGGTTGCAACACAAAACAGATTAGTCAGAGAATGCCTTGCTGTTGCTGAAGCATTTCAGAAGATATGAAAAAAGGCAAAAGCAAATTTTGTGTAGGAAAAAGAACACTCCTTGCAAATAAAACCAGGAAGAGCAAGGCTCTGAGATGCAAGCATGCCTGGAGAGGTGCACATGTCCAGTTTCTAAAGTGAAGTATGGTAACAGAGGGGTAATATAATCTAACTTATAGTTTAATAAGATCATCATTAAGTCTGTGCAGAGAATAGAGAAAGACAACAGACACAGGTGACACTAAGAGACTCTGCCAATAATCAAGGCAAAGGTGAAACAGCTCAGCATACAGTAGCCATGAGAGTGTTGAGAATAACTGAACCTTAATGTGCATGAGAAGTACAAGAATTATTTTGTGGACAGTAAGTGGAATGTGAAAGAAGGAAAAAGGCCAAGACTAATTCCAAATGTTTTGGCAAAAGTTACTTTTAACATAAAAGGATGGTGTTTTTAGATGTTGCTATGAATGAACATATTTAGGGGGCATAAAAACAGCTTGAAGCTAGGAATGTAACAGTGGTTAAGCACTTGTCTAGCATGCTGTAGGGCATCATTTGATTACTAGTGCCAAGAAAAACCCCAAGTAAGGTCTTTTATTTTGGCATATTACTTAAGGTGAAAGGTAGTCTCTTACCTGACCGCACCTCTCCCCCATAGTTCCTGCTTTTTGGCATGTATGTTCCATGCAGTCATCTTCCCTTTGGTATGGGTTGGAC
Organism: Phodopus roborovskii; assembly: GCF_943737965.1. Lineage (NCBI taxonomy): Eukaryota > Metazoa > Chordata > Mammalia > Rodentia > Cricetidae > Phodopus > Phodopus roborovskii. The sequence goes on along the minus strand of NW_026126514.1, from coordinate 7,489,079 downwards.
TCAGTAACTCACTTTTTAAAATGAATTTTCAATTTTTAAATAATCATCCTTCCCAGATTAGCCTGTAGGCATGTTTCTGGAGGAATTTTTTTTGATCCATGATTGTTACTGGAGCCCCCAACCCATCATGGGTCATTCCACCCCTGAGTAGGTTTCCTGTGTTATGTGAAAAGCAAGACAAGTAAGCATGGGAGCAAGCTAGTCAGTAGTACTCATGCATAGACTCTGCTTCAGGTCATTCCTGCCTCCAGGTTCCTACTTTGATTTTCTTTCTTTTCCAAGATGATTTTTTATTCATGGTATTTATCACAGCAATACAAAGCAAGCTAACACACATATTTTCTAACTGACTAGTTAATAAAAAATTGCATATATTCACTGGGCATAGTGTTAGCCTTTAGAGAGAATTTCTTTGAAGTACAGCATGTGTTTAACTGTATTCACCTCATATCTTCTCTCTTTCCTCCTCATACTTCATCCATCCTACTCATCTCCTTCTGTTCTCTAGGCTCCTTTCTACTTTTATGTCACAAGGCCTATGGGCACATGTATGTCTGTGATGCATCATTATGGAATCTAGGGTTCAAACATGAGAGCAGGACTGGGGAGTGACTCTGGAACTGCCTTCAAGTATGAGAACTAGAGTATGGATCCCCAGCACCCCTGCTTAGCAATAGATGGCCTACACAAAATGAACTCAATGACACCTTTGGGGGTCTTCAGTCATAATGATTAGGAAATTAATTAATTAATTTTACTTTACAGGTCCTTTGCATATATATTATGGCTTCTGGTTTTGTATTTTTATAGGATCCTTAAATGTGTGCGAATGTGATTTTTCTTAGGCTTCTTGTGTTCTACTTGTTTTGTACTATTCCTACTTGTTTGTTTTTATCATATTTTGTTTTGTTTTATTATTATTTGTTTTCCAAGGAGAGACAAAAATGATATGGACTTGGATTGGAAGGGAAGTAATGACTATCTGGGAGGATTTGGGGGAGGGGAAATCATAACAAAAAATACAACAAAATAAATCTATACACAAGAAAAGACCCAAGAAAATTTAGTTTTATATCTTTTTATGATATATATATAACTATCATCTGGATTTCATATTTCCTCATTACCTAATACCCTTTTTCTTTCCACATGCCCCCATTGTTTCTACATGTCCCACATTTGATTATATAGCACAGATATAGAAAATATGCATTAGGAGCTGAATATTAGGGAGAAAATGTTTTTTTTTCCTTTCTGAGACTGTGATCTCACTCAACATTGTGCTTCCTAAGTCCATTCACTTTCTTTCAAATTTTTATGACTTCATATTTTAAGGAGCTGAATGGTGTATGTGTGTGTGTATGTATATATAAAAATATGTATATATATATATATATTTCACATTTTCACAATCCATTTATTCTTTGAGATAGCTTTGTACCATTTTTTTTTCTACAGCACCAAAAGCAGCAATAAACTTGAGGTGCAAACATCTCTGAGAGAGGGTGAGGAGTTATTTATGCCAAGGAGAAAAATACTAGGTGATAGTTCTAGTTTCAGTCTTTTGAGGAATCTCCAAAATGATTTCTATTTGTATGAATTTTCATCCCCAAAACATCAATCCAAGATTTCCTATAAGTTTTCTTGATTTTAGCTGTTCAGAAAGGGATACAGTGGTATCTCAAACTAGACCTAATTTGCATTTCCTCGACTATTAGGCACATTGAAAACATTTAATTACATAATGGCCATTTGCTTTCTTTTTTGGAATTTTTTTTATTAGTCCAATTGCAGACTGGCAGTTTTATTTACCTGGTATTTAACTTCTGCAGTTCTTTGTAATTTCTTGGTATTATTCCACTGGCTAAAGTGTGAGTGGCAAAGATTTTCTCCCATCTGTGAACTGTCCTTTTGCTGTGCTGAAACTTTTCATTTTCATGTATTCACATCAGTTGATACTTTGGGCTATTTCTTAGTTCCTGGAGTGTATTGAGGGATTTCCTACTTATTATAATAACTTGAAGAGATTTCCCCACATTTTCTCCTAGATGTTTCAACCTTTCGGGCTTTAAAATTAAGAAATGATTTTTTTACAAGAAGAAAATTATGAATTTAATTTATTCTTCTGCAGGAAGATACTCAGTTTAGCATATGATTTGTCTAACAGGCTGTTTTTCAACGTATACTTTTTGCCTCCTTTGTCAGAAACTAAATGGGCATAGCTTTAACATTTTATTTTTGGGTCGTCTATTCTATGCCATTGGTCTACCTATCTGTTTTTATGTTAGTGCTGCCTCAATGTTTTTGTCACTATAGCTCTGCAGTACAATTTATGGTTGGTTATGCTAACACTTCCAGCAAAATCCAACTTCTTGTTTGGTTAATTTTGTGTATTGTTCTTTTAATCTCTACTTCACTAATTTCTTCTCTGAGCTTTATTATTTCGTACCCCATCTACTGTGATTGGGATTGGTTGCTTGTTATTTTTTAAGAACATTGAGGTTTACCACCATTAGGTTATTTGATATGAGTACTTATTGCTACATAATGAATTTTTATTCTCATTTTTTTGGGTGTAGTTTCTATAGTTTCTCTGATGTTAATTTCTAGTTTTATTCCATTGCGGTTGAAAGAACACAAGGAATTATGTATATTTTTATTCATTGAGACATGATTTATCTTTTATAATAAAATTCTGGATAAGGTTTCAGGTGCTGATAAGAAAAAAAAAACATATGGAAACCCACTATTCAGAAGCATCCTAAAATATATACATATATAAAGAGTTTAAATGGAGTTACTTTGTAATGGGTGTTAAATACTCCAACTAGATACCACATGCTACCAAATAGAAACTACAATATTAAAAAGGGGTTACCTTCTTTTGATGTGTTGCCCAATGGTACCCCCTAAGTGCTTTAAAATTATAGGCTACTGCCATTGCTCCTGATTACCCTCCACCCAGAACTTGGTGGAGAAATTGCTGAAGAAATCACTTACTTGAATAATAAACATGGAGAAATCAAATTCATGCTGACCTCAAAGCTTGAACCCTACTAGCATCCAGCTTTCATAATGCCACAGGGTGCTATGAACAGTACCAGAGAAGAACAGTAATTATCACATTCAGCCAGCTATGATCCCTTTTGAACTACAATGATATCTGGCTTGCCAAGATATGGCCACTGTTGTAATAGTGGCATGCATGTTATGGGTTTAACCAACTACTTTCTGGCTCAGTTTAAAGACATCTTCATGAAATGGAACCCATACCTGGCACTGTTCACATGGCCAAGAACCAGTGGTTAGATATACCATCAGCCATAACAAAGAAAAAAAATCTACTACTATTCTGCTAAATGAACATAGTATTAAAATGACCCCTAAAGGCTTATCACAATAGCCATAGATCAGAAACTTTCATTAGAGAAGCTTCTTGTCATAGATGGCAATTAACACAGAAACACATAACTGGTCAATAATGTAGCCTAAGAGACTCTGGAGTACACATCACAACATAATTGGGATCTATTCTCCAAGCCACAGAAATATAGTAGAAGAGAACAGGTTAAAATTGTGAGACCCAGAGGTTGTAGATGATTTCAAGGAAATTGTACATTGCACACAACAGTGCATTTTGATGTATGAACATCATGTGTATGTGTATGTGTATGAACAGCATGCACAAGACCTGTATAAGTTTAAACCAGGAAAAATTTGAGCACAAAGCAGGGCAATAGGTATGAAGGCCCACTCCTGACTGAGGAGCTATTGGCAATTGATAACTACTGAGAGGGCATCAGTTTCTTTTTTTAATGGTGTGACCTGGGTATATCAATCACATTCCAGGGCAGGCCACCACATAAAGAACAGTTGTGTAACACAAACTAGACTCAGTTATGAGAGAGAAAGAGAGAGAGACAGAGACAGAGAGACAGAGAGAGAACATTACGCATTAAGTTGGTTGAGTAGGGAAGTGATAGTGGATCTAGTGGATCAAAATACATTGTATGAAATTTGCTAAATATCACTAAACTATTATTTTTAAAAATTCTTGGCTAATTTAAAAAGAAAGCCTATTATTATTCACCAAAAATATGGTGTTATCTTGCAGCATAAAAATTACTTAGAAAGAATTTCCTGGTTATTACAACAAGCATGCATGTTTATTTTGACAATAATTAAAAATGCCTCAAAGTATTTTTTATACAGTGATTGTGGCTTTGCCATCACTACCACTTTACAATGCTTTACATAATATATGATCATTCACCTTGATTTTTTTAACCAAATATATTTTCAGTGTAATCAAGTAAAAAACAAAATTTTCAACTTTTCACCTTATTAAAATTTATATTTATCAGTGTTACTAAAAGTATAATTTGTAATATCAAAACTATTGCTGAGATTAAACACTTCTAAAGACAGTCACTCTTGGAAAAATGTTCTTTATTTTCATTTACGTATGAACCTAATGTTATAATGGTACATACAAATGGACTGACAGTTTTTATCAAACCTGTCATCCATAACTTGAATGACAACCAGAAAATCAATCACTAAATGAAGAGTAAGATTTTGCCAAGCAACTACTTAAAACTATGATTTAGAATAAACAAATTTGGGCCAGAGAGACAACTTAGTGGTTAACAGCACTTGTTGCTCTCATGGAGCACCCACACAGAGGTTCACAACTGTCACTCTAGCTCTGCTGATACTATGCTCTCTTTTGGCCTCCAAAGGTACTACATACATACATACTGCACATATAAACAGACAGCTAAGCACTAATACACATAAAATAAAACTAAATAAATTTTTTAATAAAAGAATAAGGAGATGAATTATAAGTGATCTTATTTTTAATGTAAGTTTCCATGAAGAACTAATTAAAGATAGACTGAAAGTCAGCATTATACCTGGCAGACATTTTTTAGAGTTTTAATTCATACAGAGATTTTAGAAAAGCTAATTATTGAAATTATTAAAAAACTCATTCTTCCTCTTCTCTTTCCAGTACTTAAAGTCAGCTTTAGTTAATAGTTACAACATCAAAATCTGGCTTTTGAAGAAGAAACAAAAATCAAGTCCAAAAGATTTTTTTCTTTTTTGATACAGGGTTTCTCTGTAGTTTTGGAGCCTGTCCTGCAACTAGCTCTTGTAGACCAGGCTCCTCTTGAATTCACAGAGATCCGCCTGCCTCTGCCTCTTGAGTGCTGGATTATAGGAGTGCTCCACCACTGCCCACCTTAAACCTTAAAAAAGATTGTAATGCAGGGAATTTCCCAGGAGTAGATATGAGCTGCATTTACATATTACTTTAAGTTTTATAGTCTAAAGAGATTTCCATTAAACAGGTAATTTATTTTTGCTTTAAACTCCCAGGTTTCCTAGATGGTCTAACTTGAATAACTTCTCAGAAGTTTGCATGCATTTCTCTCCATAAATAGCTATTATCATTTAAATTCATTTACCACAAACATTCAAAAGTGACATATATATATGTATATATGTATATATATACACATACACATATATGTACATATATAAAATTTCTCACTTTTACTATATGTTAACAACCACCAAGTTAGAATCATTATCTTAGGTCCTGCTTACACTTGAAACAGCCATAACGTATTGTCACATGATCTGTGCTGAGTCCAGATAATCTTCATAGTTGGTGGAGGATGACTTTAACACACTGATTGCCTATTTTGCATGGACATACACATTTTAAAAAGTTATACTTAATTCTCATAAAATTATCTATTCTTTGGGGATAATTAAAAATAATCATAGTACTCTGTAATTCTCTCTTATCTATTGTTTTAGTCCACTTGTAAGTTAAATAGAAAATGGATTAATGACATCAAATTTATAAGTCTACCACTATGAATTTCAAAAATAATCTGTAGAAAATCTTTTCACTAAATTCCAACCTCTATACAGATGTTTTATTGTGTGTATGTATGTGGCATGTATGCCTGTGTGGGTATATGCCTGTGTGGGTACATGTTCTTGTGAGGGTGTTCATGTGGTGGCCAGAGATTGACATTGGTGTCCTTTCAGTTGCTCTCTATCTCATTATTGCAGACAGGATCTCTCTGAAGCCACAGCTCATGGCCTTGGCTAGGCTCAAAGCACCAGGAACTCATTGTTCTCTCTTCCCTACACCAGGGTCACAAATACACATTTCAATAACCAGTGTTTCATCTGAGTGCTGGGTATAAGTTCCCATCCTTGCATATCAAGACATTACTGATGGAGCCATCAACACAGCCTTGATCCATTTCTTCAAGGCTGTTTTGTCAGTTTTGGTTTAATGTGTCAGACACAAGATATCTATTTATAACTTAATATAAAAATGAATTTAAGGTAACTATAATATAATCCTAGCAAATCTCTTGTCACACAATAAAAAGATGATATTTTTGTTCCTCACAGACTAAACTTGTTAATGAGCATGCAAGCACCTTGAGGATGGAGACTATGAGTGTTTCACAGACACTTTATTAAAAGTGGAATGGAAGGGCATGGTGGTGTGTACCTTTAACCCCAACACTTAAGTGACGGAGGTAGGAGAATCTCCAAATTTGAGACCAATTTGAGGCCTGGTCAACAGAGTGAGTTCTAGGACAGTCAGGGCTATAGGGAAACTCTTATCTTGGACACCCCCTTATCATGAAAAAAAAAATTCTAAGAAAAAGAAAAAAAGTAGACTGGGAGGTTCTGAGTACACCCCTACCCAATTAGTAAGACTCATAATAATGTTTTTTTCCTCAGGATTACTGGATCTGTATTACAAAGAGATAGGCATGTCATGAAATGAATATGTCACGTTTCAAGTTCTAGTTGAATACACTGTCTTTCACTTTTCTTTTAACATCTTAAGTGTTCTTTCAATTTCCAAACAAATTCACACAGCCTTCAAGCAGTGTCAGTGGTCTGAGTGACAAAAATTACAACACATTTAAAATTGTTATTATAAATGTTGCTACAAAGAAAATACTGATGAGCTGTTATTCCGTTTGGAGTGGTCACTTTTTATTAAGTACAAAAGGTAATAACATAAAAACAGAAAGAAAATAAATATATATCAGGTTATTAATGTACAGCCACTCAAAATTCAGAAATATGTTTTTTCTCATGTACACATACATGAAATAAAATAATACCATAACCGAAGGGTGCTGTATCTGTGTTTAAAGAAGGGGTTGTTGGCAAACAGCACAGCTCACTATTGCTGAAATGTACACAACTGATATATGCAGCACAGAGAGCTGGCACCGAGGGCTTACAACCTTAATTTGCCTGCAAGAAGGAATGGCCATTTACCTTCAGAGCACGTTCCTGATTGTTTTCAGCAGTCGGATGTCTCGTGTTGTTTGCTGAAGTCTGCTTCTGCTCTTTCAGACGATGAAGCTCCTGGTGCAGCCGTTTGCACTGCCACAAGGGAAGAATCCCATTAAGTAAAGGAGTTAGCATTTTTTAAACCAAGCCATATGAAGTAATGTAAATAACACTACTGTATTCTCTCAAAGACAAGGATTTCTTTTGCAACAGAAAAATGTTGGCTACAAACAAAATAACACTATAGAACTTTGGTAATTCAATTACAATTAGCCTTATTATCAATATTATATTGAAAACATTTAGCTTCAAAAACTTGGCATCAAACTATATTCAAATTATTTTATTTGCTGGACAAATGTGTCTAGTTAAAATCCCACTGTTGAATAAAAAGCATGCACCTAAAATCATTAAATTTATAATAAATTATAATGATTTTAGTCTTTGATCAACTTATATTAATCTTTTAAAAATAAAAATGTGTGTTAAGGGGCAATCCAGATTTTTAGCTATTTAAAACATTTTACATAACTGTACAGACTATAAAATTATATAGTGCAAATTAGGATGTTATGGAGCTACAATGGGACATTGCTTAAAACAACAAAATATAAAACCCATGGTTCAGAAAAGAAATTAAAAGTTATGCCTGATTCTTTAAAAATAGTATATTTGAGTAATAACCGATAAGTGGGCATATTAATTTAAGATCTGGACCACACCCTTTCTAGACTACTTGACCAATGGCTACTTGCCATAGTGAATAGAAAATGGTTAGTTTTCATGGTACAATCAAAATATAGCTATGATCCAAATTAGTACTTCTTACTGAGGCATCAATTACAATGTATCATCTGTATCAGTGCTTCCTTGGAATAATATACAAATCTTTTGAAAAGAGAAATAAAAGGCTCTCAATGTTGATTTAGACTATTTGATGTTGATATACACATATAAAATTGACTGTATACAGCTCATGCATGTAAAATACTGTTAGCACATTAACCAATTAAATAAAGTAACCATAAACTCAAGAAATTTCAAGTTAATATTAATTTAAATTAGCTCACTACTTAGTGAAGATTAATTCTGGGAGGAGATGATTTGTAAAAAAAAAAAAAAAAGAAAAAAAAAAAAAGGTACTCACTGCACAAATGAATTTCTGAATTCACACTACCAAAACTAAGAATAAAGTCAGATGCAATACTATGTCTGAAACCCCAGTGCTCCCATGGCACAATGGGATTTGGAGATGGGGGTATGTCCAGAAGTCCCTTGACCAGCTGGCTTGTCTCAAATACAGTGAGATAACCTGATGTTATCCTCAAAACTTAACATGCGTGCCATGGCATGGATATGCCTCTGCTCACACAAATGTACATGTAAGTATATACATGTGCACCTTGTACAAACACACAAGGGTAAGATATTCTGAACATATGATGTGCTCACTGGGTTAAGTGGTAGTTCTCTTTGATTGTTATGTGACAACCAATGCACTTACCACAGATTAAAAATTATGTAAAAACTCTGAGGCACAATTCCTTTCAATATTATTTGGAGGAAACACATGATTATTACTACAGTTTATCCATTTTAGGCTTTTAAAGCTACAGCCAGGATTTCTGCATCTTCTTCGAATCCCCCATGACAGCGCCCCTTGTCAGCAGGAAGTAGTTTGGAAAGAACAACGCCCAAATTCCTAAATACTGTCTATAAATGTTTGTTTTCATTTAAATGGACTTTGTTATATAAAATAAATTTTAAAAAATTAAAAAAATAAAAATCAATATTTTAAAATAAAGGATTTTTTATAAAAAAATAAATTTACAACAACAAGAAATTCTGTCTCATAGCAAAAATAAAAATTATGTACATGAGAACAAATTACAGCTTTTTTTCTATTATGATCATCTCTATCTTTTCAATTAATTTTATGAAGAAATGATTAAGTGTCAAGAACTAAAGACTGAATGACTTATGGAAGTTCAAAGGCAAAGTAAATAATTTCATCCATAGAACAAAAAAATTTTTATGAACCAGAGTAATCTCAAATTGGATTTATTTGGGTATATTATTCTGTAAGATGAAACTAAAAAAAAAAAAAAAAGAACAGAAGAGGAAAAAATGAGGAGCATCAAAAGTTGTCTGGCACAGGGGAACTTCATTTCAACAACATGGCTGCCTAAACCAGACCTGAAGAATTACAATACCAACAGACATGCTAACATGGAAGGGAGAAATCTCATGGTGCCTGAGCACACACACATACACACCAATACTAAAAAATGAGGCCACATTTTTGAGAGGGGACAAGATATATGTGTGGTATGTGGAAGGGTATGGAGTAAGAAGAAAGAAGGAAAATTATGGGGAAGGGCCTAGGCCCTGCCCCAAATCACTTGACAGATTTTGATGATCCCTCTTGGAAGGACTCACCCTTTCTGGGGAGTGTGTGGGGGATGGGATGGGGGGATTGGTGGGGGCATGAGAAGATAGGAAGGGGAGGGAACTGGGATTGATAAGTAAAACAAGATTGTTTCTAATTTAAATAAAATTTATTATAAAAAGAAGGAAAATTATGTAATTATATTTGCATTTAAAATTTTATAAAGTTGTTACTTGGCAACAATATTTTTTTTTTAATTTCAGGAAATCAGAGATGACCTCAAAATAAAACTTTTACCACACACTTGCAGCAAAAACAACAACTAAAAAAGTACTCTTGCTTAAGAGATATGTGTTAAATTTATTTACTATGCTTATGAGTTTTGGATTTAATATTAATCTGAGATTCACAGATAGTGAGAGCCAAATGACTATTTTGAAATAAGTAAAGAAATAGAATAAAAGTTCTTTCTACATATACATTTGTGATTAATATTGTTTTAAAAGATAGTTGGCTTTGCATATGAGTGCCACTATGTGTAGATTTGTCAACCTTTCTTCCTTTTTTAAATTTAAATCAGAAACAAGCTTGTTTCACTTGTAAATCCCAGTTTCTGAATCCTCCCCTCCTCCCATTTCCCCCACCAACCCCCACCCAATCCCCTTTCTGCCTTCCAGGGAAGGTGAAGCCTTCCATGAGGAGTCTTCAAAGTCTGTTATATCATTTGGGGCAGGGCGTAGGCCCTCCCCCATATGTATAAGCTGAGAGAGTATCCCTCTATGTGGGATGGGCTCCCAATGTCCATTTGTATACTAGGGCTAAATAGTGATCCATTAATAGAGGCCCCATAGATTGCCTAGGCCTTTTAAACATTCTTGTGATATTTTGGCAAAGAATATGGCTAATTTCTGACCCTCCTTGAAAAGGAAGGCCAAAGGATGATTAAAGACTTTTAGATTAATGACTTTGGCAGAGAGACTGTGTCATTTGGATATTAATAATCAATCTTATGTATATCTATAAGGTAAAGGAACAAACTGGATAAAGAAAAATGTAAAATATACAGGAAAAGATGGGTACCAGGAAGTATAATGGAGCTAAGTCCAGTACTCAAGTACATAAAGAGGTGTTTATGTTTGTTTGTTTGTTTGTTGTTTTAAATCCTGATGAAATAAAGGAAGTAGTGACTTCAGGTTAAGACCTCCAGCTAAGTTTTCAATTAGTGAAAAGTAATTAAAGAAAAGTTTAAATAGTGAAGGAAACCATAGACAAGAGGAAGCCAATGCAAATATAACTGAAAAACGGAGCCAAGTTTCAGCCCCATCAAGTAAGCACATAGTTTTGGTAATGTGGTTATGGGTTTGTGGTCAAGGATATAAGAACGGAGTTGTGAAATCTCCCTCCTTGCCCAAGGAAAACTGCTGAGGCCAGGCATTTGTCAAGAGGGTCTATGCATGGAGGCCCAAAGAGACCACTGAATGAAACAGTAAAGGTGAAGCTTGGATCGTGCTAGAGACCTCATTATGTTGGAGATGCCAGAGCTGTGGGATATCTGCCAAGGAGAACAGGAAACTGAATATGGAGCCAGCCCCAGATAGATGTATGTTACAGTCAATCAAGCTGAAAAGAGTTGTTGATTTCATATCAGACAGAGACAGAGTATATGGAGTTTTCCCTGCTGAGTTTTGGACTTTCTTTGGACTAGTATTTCCTCATTATGTGTTTTTTCCTACCCTTTGGAATAGTAATATATATCCTATGTCACTGAATATTGGAAGTATGTCATACGTTTTTTGATTTTGATTTTCATGTTGTTATAGTTAAGAAAGTGCCTTGAGTCTCAGAAGAGATTTTCAACTTTAGACTTTTAAACTGCTGAGACTGGATAGACTATGGGGACTTTTTAAGTTGCAGTGAATACATTTTTGCATAATAATATGGCTGTAAGTCTGTAGGGACAGGGAGTGGAATGTGGTGGTTTGAACAAGAATAGCCCTCATCGGCTCATATATCTGTATTCTTAGTCACCAGGGAGTGACATTATTTGAGAAAGATAGGGGTGTGTCCTTGTTGAAGTATGCATGGCCCTGCTGGAGGAAGTGTGTCACAGTGCAGGCTTTGCAGTTTCAGAAGCCAAAGCCAGTGCCATGGGCATTCTCTCTTCCTGCTGCCTGCAGATCTAAATGTAGAAATCTCAGCTGGGTCTTCAGTCCCATGCCTGACTGCATGCCACCATGTTCCCCAAAATGATGATAATAGATTAAGCTCTAAAACTGTAAGCAAGCTCCCAATTAAATGCTTTCTTTTATGAGTTGCCTTGGTCATGGTGTCTCTTCATAGCAATAGAACACTGACTAAGACATTGCTGGTTTTCTCTATGTTTATAAATATACATAATCCAATTCCAAATGTTCAACCAATATTAACAGAACACCACTAGGCAACACAGAAGATGTCGATCAAGAATATGTTCCTATGCACACAAGTGCACACCACACCACACACACACTATTATGTGAAAGTAAGTAACAAGGACTTTAATAAAAAAAATAAAATAACCATGATCAATTTTAGTACTACATTATTGTAGAAACAGCATAAAATCATATTTTAAATTATGAAACAAAATGTTTAGTAAGAATTTTATTATTTGGTAAAAATTATTAAGAGAACAAATGTTCAACATCTTTATCCATCAGGGAAATGCAAATCAAAACTACTTTGAGATTCCATCTTACACATGTCAGAATTGCCAAGGCCAAATATACAAGTGACAGCTCATGCTGGTGAGGATGTGAAGAATATGGGACATTCCTCCACTGCTGGTGGGAGTTCAAAGTTGTACAGTCACTTTGGAAATCAATATGGCAGTTCCTCAAGAAATTAGAACTCAAAATACTTAAAGAACCAGATATATGATTCTTGGACATATACTGAAAGGACACTCCATCCTAACACAGAACAGTTGTTCAACTATATTCATAGTGGGTTTATTCATAATAGCTAGAAACAGGAAGTAACCTAGATACCCCTCAAATGAAGAATGGATAAAGAAAATGTGTTACAATTACACAATACAGTATTATTCAGCTGTTAAAAAATGAGATCATGAGATATGCATGGATGGATCCTGAGTGAGGTAACCTAGACCAAGAAGAACAAATGCAATATGTGGATATTAGCCACAAAGTAAAGGATACCCATGACACAACCCACATACCAAGAGAGGCTAATTAGGAAGGAGTACTCAAAGAAAAACACATGGATATTCCTGGGAAAAGGAAATAGAAGAGATTTTTCCAGGTGGACTGGACGCAACTGGAGATGGGAACAGAGGCTATCAGGTAGAGGTGGTGTAGAGGGAGTACTGGGAGAGACAACTGGAATTGAGGGGCATATGGAGCTCACAAAGGCTAAACCAATAATCAGAAAGCCTGTGCGAGACTGACCTAGATCCTCTGCATATATTACGGTTGTCTAGCTTGGTGTTCTTGTGGGACTCCTAACAGTAGGAATGGGGCTGTCTCTGATTCTTGCCTGCTTTTGGGATGCTTTTCCTCCTTCTGGGTTGCCTCATCCAGCCTTGATGAGGGTATGTGCTTAGTCTTTTTCTAAGTTGTTATGCCAGGTCTGGTTGACATTCCTGGGAGGCCTGCTCTTTTCTGAGGGAAACAGAGGAGGGGAGGATCTAAAGGAGAGGGGAGGTTGTGGGAGGGCCTGGGAGGAGATGAGAGAGGGGAAACTGCAGTCAGGATGTACAATATGAGAGAAGAATGAATAAAAAATTTATTAAAGATAATACCAATACTGTTATTTTAATAGTGAAATAATCTTTAGTTTTACTTTGCAAGCTATATCCATAAAGTAATTCATTTGAAAAAAAACTTATTTGCATCTAATTGCAGCATTAAATGCCACATGTTAGTAATGACAGCTAATAAACTCCTAGTGTGTATTACCATCAGTAACTGTCACATCCATGTGCATCCTAAGAGGTAGACACTGTTATCTCATCTTGAGGAGAACTAAATACAAAGTCACAAATAGCTTCTCCAGTGTCACACACCAGAAGAAGTGGGATTGACACTGAGGTATCAGAATACATTACTAACAAAATACATTTAATATATACAATAGTGAAAATGGCTATAATTATAGGAAATGGTATGATTTTAATACTAAGACATGAAGTAACAGAATCTTTTTGATCTTGTATTGAAAATTAAGTTGCATTAAGCAACCAGGTTTAAAAATTTTTAGCTCAGCAAAACTTCTGCTCTGTCTGTGCTCTACTTCTCTGATTCAGCACAAGGACCCCCTTGAAGCATGCTGAGAATCGATGGAATAATCTTTATGTTCCTGGAAATCTGTAGTTTTCTTCAACATAACAGTTTTTAGAATAATGTGACAATAGTGATTCTCTGACATGTCAAGAAGCTTCTACACTTCTACTAGAGAGCAAAACAAACTTTTCTCTACCAAGAAAAATGTTATATATAATATTTTAAAAATGGACTTCCCATGTAAAAATTTTCCTTTACTTAAAACTGAATAGGAAAAAACATCCCACCAATATTTTCTAACTTTCAATGTACTTTCCCCTAATAATATGAATAATAATATGAAAAATCTTCATACAAATTTTTTAAACACACTTCATCTGTTGGATGTTCCAGCAGGATTTGCCACGGTTCATAAATTGATGATATTTACTAAAATTTGAGTCATTAAATCAACAGTGGTTTTTAATTAGTACCATCAATTTTGAGTATAGTCTAATAGAGAAGTATGAAATAGCTTCTGATTTTCATTACCACACAATGAGAAATGGATCCTAAGCTAATAGAAGACACCAACTGAGATAAAGTTTCAGTGTATCCCAGAGGTCTGTTCCATTTTTGTCCTTTAAATACAACTAACTGCTCTTTACAAAAAAAGAAAAGAAAAAGAAAGGAAGGTAAGAAGAAGGGAGGGATGAAGGGAAGCAGGGATGGAGGGAGGGAGGAAGGAAAGCTAATACAAACTTTGCTGGTGGTCTATTCAAGTCATGCCTGTCTGATCTAGTTTCTTGAACATACCAATTTCCTGGCTACTTGTTTTAACTGTTTCCTTTATTCTAATGGTGAAATAAATGGTAGGTAAAATTCAAGGAAGTCTACTAACAGGTAATCCAAAATGAAAAGAAGGAGAAGAAAAAGGGAAAGGAGAAGAAGAAGGAGGAGGAGAAGTAGAAGAAGACGACAAAACCTCCAAAGACTCAAAGATAGCTACACAGTCCCTTAGTTTAGTAACATGTAATGTTTTTGGAATAACTCTTCCATTGTTCCACAACTTGGTAGGATCTTAGTCTTCTGAGTTAGAAGCATGTCTAATAAGAAAATGACAATAACAACAGCAAGGCCAGTATACTCACATTCAATGCATGATGTTAATTATATTAATAATTGTAAAGTTATTTGAAATCATGACTATACTGACTATACTCCTATCACAATATAAATTTGAAACAGATTTGTGGTAAAAAAGACTATAAGATACATGAAAGGGGAGGTGAGACTAAGAAGGAATATATACATAAGTAAAATTGCACATCGCCAAATTATATATACATATGAAAATGTCACACTGGATCTCATTCCTGTATAAGATTTAGAAAGAATGGGCTGGATTTTTCCAGTTTAGAGATGATTAGGATAACTCTTTAAAAATGTTCGATGACTAAATGGACTTGAGATTATAATTACACAAGCCGGACTAAAAGTAGAAATTCCTTAATAATACCTCCTCCTAAGTTCAATAATAAATATAAAAATTCTGGAACTATTCTGAATTTTTCATTTTGACATCAATTATATCAGAAAAATATTACATTTCAGTAGTTTAATATGAATAATCAGAAAGTAATTAAAATGAAGAACAATATTTTATAACTGAAATGATTAAAATAAAGATAATTATAAAATTATCACATAAATGAGGTTTGATGAAGCTTATTCATTTTCTATAATCTCTTTCATGCTGCAAAGACATTTACTTCTAAGATGATCACTTTACTTCTCTGGCTAGTGCAACTAGAAGGATGTGGTGTTCTGATTCTTTTTATGCAGCTATAACCTTGTGTAACTGAACTTCACAGTTAGCTGATGGTCAGGAAAACAAAATTCAGTAAATAATACCATTGTAATGAGTTGCTTCCTGAGTAAATATAAATGCATTTAAAAAAATCCACAAACAAACAACAAACCAACCTAAATGTGAAGTTGGCAGTTGCTGCACAAATGGACAATGATGCTTCATTTACTGTTGTAAAACAGATCTGAGTTCAGTATTAGTGCTCACTGGATGTTAGCCACAGCTGAATTCTTTATTAAGCTCTTCTTCAGTTATTGCATTCCTGGAACCACTGAGGCTTCCTCTTCGTTTGCAAACTTTGTTTGTTTGCCATTATAAATGTTGTAATCTCCATAGAACTGTCAATTACTTACGTGCTCATTCTTAATTCTCTTTTTGTAAAATCTGTTACCCAAACATTGTTAAATCCTAACAGAAGCCACTCTAAGTTCTAAGATTACATTGGGAGAAAAACTAACCTTTTTTTTTTTTTTTTAAAAACCTGACTAACAATCAGTTGAAATTTATATAAAAATTCATTCTTGAAAATAGCCAACAGCACTCCTCAAACAAAAAGATAATGGCAATTCAAACATAAAATTATAGCTTGAGTTTAATGTACAGGCTATTAGTTATATTATATAAATCACAAAATGGACAGGGAAGGTGAGCAGGAAGTCCCACACAAAACTAAAGTTCTATTGGCATGTTACAAATGATGGAAAATGAAGACAGTCCTTTGTAGTGGTGTGACCCCTGGTATGTAAACCATACTCCAGGGCAGGCCCCACATCCAGAAATAGCTGGTAGTTGGCTAAAACAAACTGAACTCAGCTAGTTTTAAGTGGGGATAAATATAAATGTGAAGTTCTGTAAGTTGAAAGGTTAGAGTTAGGGTTTCGGGTTAGGGTTGGGTTAGGGTTAGGGGTTATGGTTACCATTAGGATTGTTATGTGAGGATAGGTGTTTAAGGAGGTGATAGAGGAGGAAAAACAAGATCAAAATGAAATTACATGAAACTCTTGAAGTAATTACAATGTTGTGGCAGTTTGAAGAGGAATATCCCCCATAGCCTTATGTGTTTGAGTTCTTATCCCATAGGTAGTGACACTATTAGGAGGTGTGGCCTTGTTGGAGGAACTGTGTCACCATGGAGGTAGGCTTGGAGATCTCATATGCTCAAATTAGACCTAGTATGATAGTTTCCTTTTTATGCCTGGGGATCAAGATGAAGAACTCTCAGCTCCTTTTCTGTTTGTCTGCATGCTGCCAAGCTTTTCACCATGACAATAATGGACTAAACCTCTGAAACTGTTTTCCTTTATAAGAGTTGCTGTAGTCATGGTATCTCTTCACAACAATAGAACCCCTAATTAAGACAAACATCATAAAAAAGCTACTATACTCTGACAGACTGATAGCCAACACCTAATAATTCATAGGATTATAACAACACTCTAGGCTTTAGGTTCTGAGGGGAAAAAAAAACCCTCTAGGGCCATAATTCACTTGACTTCCTTTTTTCCACAAAACTTCATGAGACCATAAATCCATCCAGAGATTCACAAATATTTTCAAATTGCCATTACTGATATCATATCCATTTGTATCAATTATCACTGAAAATTCTTTATTCATAGTTGTGCAGACTAAGTTGAACCAGGTTTGTACATTCAAGATGTGCAAGATAATTCGTTATGCAAATTAAAAAATACTATTTCTGGGTTGACCTACGTATTTTCCAGCTTCATGATAATCCATTTATGTTTAACTAGATTCCTACTTTGTGTTATCCATTGGAGTTCTTCAAAGGGATGACGATATTTATACCAACATTAAGTCCAATCTGAAAAACTTGATTGCTTTAACAATTCCATCATGTTGGCAGTTTAGTTTTATTTATTTGCATTTATGGTGTGCATTGTGCAATTTTCCCCAAAGTTTGGTGTGGTTGTGTACTGGTTGGTACATCTCAGTCTCGCTTAAAGACTTGGATGATGTTTCTTTGGTTACTGGACTGTTATTAAGTTGTATTTCTCTCCAGTGAAATTGGAACATTGAAACAGGCCAAAGAGGGGGAAGTTGACTACTAAACTGGCCTGATTGCCAAGCTACTCTGAGACCAAACAAAATATCTAAACGAAAACAGCGTCAAATTCTTCTAGCTCTACCTCTTTAGAACATAATAGAAACAGATTTTTAATGACATAATGATGGTTTGTTAATTCTAATAATTTTAGAAATTTGAAATAAAGTGATTATTTTGCTGCTCAAAAAAGTGCTACAGTTACAACAGTGTAGCTACTCCTCTTCATCTGCAGAACCAAAGTCTTAGTTTTGCCTTCCTTTCCTCTTCGTTCTCCATAAATGAGTGCTAATAAAATTGCTCAAATAAAAGAAATGACTAATTTTGCCACTAATAACATAAAATTACTAAGAAGTCAGACACATGTAAGTGAATATAGTCTCATGGTTTTAAGAACTCACAAATTATGTCTATTTCCTTAGACTTGTAGTTACATTCTACTTAACTACTTTCCCCATTTTCAGCACAAAACAAGAGAGAACAAATTATATGACAATATTTTAGGATCTTTGTATTTTTAAGACTAACACGTTCAGGGAGTCTGGGTCAGTCCTATGCTGGTTTCCCAGAGGACTGGCAATCTATGGGGGCCTCTGGTAATGGATGCGTATTTATCCTTAGTATACGAATGGACTTCTGCATAGAGGGATACTTCCTCAGCGTAGACACATGGGGAAGGGCCTGGTCCCTGCTGCAAATGATATGATAGACTTTAAAAACTCCCCGTGGAAGTCTGCTGCCTGGGGAGTAGAAAGGAGATAGGATGGGTATGGAACAGGGGAGGAAGGGAAGGTATGTCAACTGTGATTGACATGGAAAACAAGTTTATTTCAAATTTAAATGAAAATTATCAAAAATGTAAAAAAAAAATAAATAAACTTTAAGAATCAAAATCTATGTGGTTCTCAAATCAAAGTTTCACCCTTTTGGTTCTAATTAACAGAGCCTGAATGTGTTATACTCAATAACGGAGATGGAAATTAATGTTCAAGCTCATCCAATTCTGAACCCTATGAGCTAGAATACTGACCTATCTGAAAGATATGCCCATTGGTGCAATAGTGGCACAAATGTTATGTGAGCAACCAACCACTTTTAAAAACTGTTATGTGAGTAAGCAGCCACTTTTTTTTTTTTTTTTTTTTTTTTTTTTTTTGTTAGATTTAAGGCCTACTCAATGAGAAGAAACCCATGTGGCTAGATAGGCCAGGGGTTATTACTAATTACTAATTACTGTGGGAAGCTTATTACTAATAATCTGCTAACTGAACACAGAAATAAAATAACTCATAATGAAAAATGGCCATACCCACAGCTCCATTACACATCCCTCATCAGAGAAGCTTCTTCCTGTAGTAGATAGTAATTAATACAGAAACCCACAATTTATGCAGAGACAAGGAGATTTTACAATGCTCAGTCCTAAACAGGATGTCAATAACACCTTTACACTCAAGGTTCATTGATCTATGAGTAACAGGGGATATTTTAGGTGTCAGACATGGTAGATGATTTCAAAGAAACAAAATTCTAGACATAGCAGGGTATATGCATTTATGAACTCAGACACTGACAGCATGCACATGATCTGCACACGTTCAAGCCAGAACAAGTTACAGAAACAAGTAAGGGAAGTGGATACAAAGTCCTACCCCTAGCTAAGAAGTTAAATGTAATTAACAGCTGCTAGAAGAATTAAAAATATTAATGTTCTCAGGGGAGTGACACTATATATATATCAACTACAACCCAGGACAGGCTCTGTGCTTAGCCAAAACAAACAGTAGACATTGATGACCACCCCATCCCTCTCTCACAGAAAGAGCATAAAGTTGGTTTGGCAGGAAGGTGGGGGAGGAAGGGATACAAAAATGATCAAATATTTGAACAAAAAATTAAAGAATAAATAACACTACTAAAATATAACTAAAATATATGTTCTTATGGTCAAATGAGAATATAAGGCAGGTTGTTATGGAGTGTGATCATTGTTATCATGGAAATCAGTACACTGTGTTATTAGCAGGTCATTTCCTATGGATATGGATGTGCCTTTCCTAAACACAATGTTGATAGGAAAAGAAATATTTGTGAATTTGTAGAGTATTTTATCTACAACCAAGGTATCCCACAGGCATTTCTTTTTGATGGGGGATATTCTTCTGTATACATATTTCTCTTATTGGTTGATGAATAAAAAACACTGTTCGGCCAGTAGCCTGAGTAAGCCAAGAGCATATAGGAATGCTTAGATTGACATGGATTAAAAATTAAGAGAGAGCTAGCCAGTAAGAAGCCCTAGTCATTGCTAAAAAAGTTTATAAATTAATATAAGTCTTTGTGTGTTCCTTTAGGGCTAATTGGCTGTGGGACCAGGGGAAACAGAAACTCAATCTATACTCCTGACGAAACTCAATCTATACTGCTGACCAAGGAGGTCACTTTACAGCAAATGTCATATGACAATGAAGTCCTACGAATTTACTGGGTTTTTCCATGTTCTCACCAGTTTCTTTTGACTCCTATTACCACCTGTTGATTCCTCATAATCAAAAGGTTACCAGAAAAATTTTGGAAACTGAAAATTATAATATTTATACAAAAATACAAATAGGACAAGTAACTCAAGATTTAATAAAGTGAAGTTGAAAACCTTAAAATGCCTAGCTACAAAATTTAAAGTTATTAAGTCAGTGTAACATTGACCCAATATAAGCAAAGAATCATTCAAGTATAATGGCATATTCTGAAACAGTGTTATATCAAAAGCCATTTAATGGGAATAAATCTTGTAATCAATGATGCTAGAACTAGATATTCATATGACAAACATATTCAAAACAAATCACAAAAATAAAAATTAAATCAACTTCATAGAAGAAAATATAGGAAAATATATTGGACTTTTGAAGTAAATAAAGAATTGCCACACAACACATATGAATAAGTTAGATGAGACCATTAAAAAAAACAAAAACAAACAAACAAACAAGAGAAACTTCTGTTCTAGGTGATGGCTCAGCAGTAAAAGCACTGAATGATCTTTCAGAAGACCCAGGTTCAATTCCCAGGACTTACATGGCAGCTCATAACTATCTGGAACACAAGGCCAACTGGAATTGATGCCTTATTTTGGTCATTGAGGGAACTGCATGAATATGGTATACAGACATATATAAAGTAAATCACACAATTGCATAAAATAAAAATAAAGGTTAATAATTTTAAAGAAAATAAAGTGAATAGGTAAATACAAACTAGGAGAAAGTATGACTGACATATATATATTTATACATACAGATCATATATACATATGTATATATGTATCATACATATGTAAACTGAAAATAGACTTCATTTAGAATCTATAATGATCCATAAATCAATATTAAAAAGTCAAATTGCCAAATTGAAAACTGGCAAACAATTCAAAGAAATATTTCAGTAAACACATAAAAATGGTCAGCATCATTTGTCACTGGGAAATGAAAATTAAAAACCACAATGACATACCACTCACTACACATTTACTAACATGATTATAATTAACAACAGTGACAATAAAATATTGAATAGTATATGGAAGGAGCCAAACTTCAATAAGTTACTGAGTGTAAAATATGAGTCCATTCTGTGGAAAAAATGTCTGCTTTATGCAAATGTTAGCATATTTCTGCTTTATGACTCAGAAGTACCATTCCCAATTATTTAACCAAGAAAATGGAAATATGCATCTACAAAGAAAAAATCCTTGTATAGGATTGTTACAGTTATTTTACCAGATTAACAACAGGAATGATTCAAATGGGTATTAATAAAAGATTGAATACAAATGTAATATTAAACAACAATGAACAATATTCCCTAGTAATAAAAAGGAGTAAACTGATGGAAAAATGAATGAATACCCAAATATCTTGTTAACATTAAAGGATTCTATGTATATGATGTTCTATAAATAAAAAGCAAACCTTTAGTTTAAACAAATCAGAGAAGCTGTTTTGATTGGGCAGGGATAATAGAAAGAGATTAAATAATAAAAACCATTTAGAATATTAAAACACAGAAGTATTCTAGATACTCATAGGGATGTGGTGATATGAGTACAAACATTAAACTGCTGATTTAATAATTATGTGTTTTATTTTTGAGTGTAAATTTTATCTAAAATCAACATTATGAAAAAATAAATACTAAAAATAAAAATACTTTGTTTTTTAGTGATCATTCAAAAACCTCAGAAAACTCAAATTATTTTACATATTTATGAGTTAGAAGGAGTATGTTTTAAATACATACATTATTGCATATTTTAATTTTCTTTTATTAATATTGTCATAAATTTACTATACCTGGATAATTATAATGAATTAATATTCAACTTTGACTTTTTCAAGTGATAATACTAAAGTAGGCTGCTAGCAACAAAAGAAACCATTTTCCTTTGAATCTTTACAAGATTTTGACATTAAATATTTAAATTAATTCCAGGAAGAGGTTGGGAATCTGATCTTTTGTGATCCCAGAGCTTAGCATTATGATAGATGAGTCAAGTAGCAATTAATCAAACAAACCTGTATGCAAATGTACAAGCATAGCCACAGAGTCATTTTCAAAAGCAAGGCCCTGTGAATGTAAGGTTTATGTTGAAGCATCCAGCTCTTAGGACTAAAGACAAGTACACTGCTTGACAGATTAGCATTCCTCATGGATTATTTGTTGAACCAGATGAGATATTTTAATTAGCTATTTGTTTCTTTAAAGATGAAATGTAACACACTTATGTCTATATAATACATTAAGATGTCAAGTGAAAATTTCCTCATAACAATGGAGATACTGAACAATCACACCAATTTGAATTTTGTAAATGGGTTTATATAAGCTATCAGTAGTTTCTTCAGACTCCTACTATAAACTTTAGCACCCTTTTCAAAATCACCTCCTTGTAAAAAGAATACTTTCAAGCCAAAATAATTTATAGTAAAGCTTTTCCAGTATTTAGTCACTTTTAGTATCAAATGTGTTCAACATGAGTCCATACTTCACATTCCTGTTCCTTGCAGCCTTTCCAGGCTTGCTCTTCATCTGCTGTGCTCAGAATAAGACCTGTTCTGGAAGGCAGGACAGGTTCACGACTACACTAAATAACAACACTGAAAATAGAGTATGCTCCCAATAAAGTTTATTGTACTTTTAAAAATAATGTTTATGACATTGACAAATGATGATTATTAGGGAAATAATTTTAGTTCCTGATATTGTCAGCCCTTTAATATGGCAAGACTATGGAAAGAGCATCAGAAATTATGTGAATTACATAACCACCACCTGAGTGATTTACAGGGACTGGCAATAAAGACATAGTAACAGAAAATCTAAACCTATGTGTAAAAATGAAGGAAACCATTGAAAGTATCATGTCACATTACAAAAACTTGTCGGATATAACTAAATCAATGTCTGAAAAGCAATTGTGTTCATGACAAAGTTAATCAACTGGAAGACTCAGTCAGTATTCTAAAATGCCAGTGTCCCTTGAGCTTATCTGAATTCCTGTTAAATTATCAAGGTTTTCATTCTTTTCTTTTTGCAAAAAAATGAAGAGTTGAAAATGTCTTATAGCTAGTGAAATTCTAGAGGAAAATGGCAATGCTAGATTAGTGCACTATCATAAATTAAGACAGAAGAATACTGTCACAGATACTTAACATACTTCAGGAATAAAACATATTACATCAATGCAATACAATGGAGTTCAGTATCAGATCTATGCACATAGCCACCTGCATTCTTACATGGGTTCCATTGCAAATCACTGATCTACAAGCAGGGATACAAATTTACATCTTTATAAATAAGTGCTTCTGGGTCAGACCAAGTGGACATTCACATGAAGACAGCATAAACAATCATATAAAAACGAACCAAAATGGCAAGATCTATATGTGAAATTTAAAGCAATCTCACATCTACAGGAAATCATAGCAGAATATCTTCACTACTCTAAGAATTAAGGGTTTCTTAACCAGGCCCTGAATGCACTGGGCAGGAGAGAAAAAGTGACAAACTGGACTTCATTAAAATTCAATCTTGCTACAAAAGTAGCATTAAGGTAAAATGCAATAAAAAGACAAACTGCTAAATTCAGTAATGGGCAGACACCCTGAACAGACCAATGCATATGTGAAAATTATTATCATTAGTCACAAGGAATACAAAATTTAAAGCCATTAAGAAATATAATTAAATACCCATCTAAATGGTGAAAAAGTAAGATAAAATAATGATACCAAGTGTTAACTGGAATTTGGGAAAACATTTGGCATTGCATACTAAACCTAAACATATCCCCCCCCCCCCCGCCAATCATTTCCTTTGAGTACAGTATATGTCTTTTATAGCCAGCTGAGGGAAATGGGTTTAAGTTTGTAGGCACACACCAAAAGAAATGAAGCTTATGTCCTATATGTATAAAAGTAGCTACATGTTCAAAATGGAAATAACACAAATCTCAGCAACTACTAAATATGTATAAAATCATAGCAAAAAAGGAACATAACAAAAAGAAGCAGATAAAGAACTGATGAATGTAGTAACACAGATCAAAGAATTAGAAGGTCATTACTTTTTCTGCTTTGCTTTTTAAAATACATATTGTATTAATTCTTTGAGAATTATACTTAATATATTTTGATCATATTCTCCTCCAACTCCTCCTCCCTTTAATTACTACCAAAGACTCCCATCTCATCACTCAGGGTTCCATTTTATCCTTTTATTGAAAACAATTATTTTTATCTTTTAACATATCCTGATTATGGTCTCCTCTCCCTCTTCTCCCAGTGTGTCTCCACCTCCACTCCCATCCAGATCCACTCCATTTCTGTCTGATATTTAAAAAAGAAGGCTCCTTAAGGATAATAATAAAATAAAATATAGTAAGATAAAAGAAAAGCTAACACATTTGGAGTTGAACAAAATAAACAGCAGGGAAATATCTCAATAGAAGGCATACAGATTGAAGATCTACTCATTCACATACTCAGGAATTCCATTAAAAAAACACTAAACTAGAAACCATAAAATACATGCAGAAGACCTGGTACAGATCTTTGCAGGTGCTGAGCATGCTGCCTCAGTCTCCATGGTGTCCTAAGTGTTGGGATAATCTATTTGTAAAATGTGTCTCTGTTTTACCTCACCCAGAAAAGGCACCTTCTGATTGGTTTAATAAAGAGCTGTAAGGACAAAAGCTAGGTAGGAAGAGGATAGGTGGGATTTCCAGGCAGAGTTAGGAACTATGGGAAATAATTTGATAGATATGCCAGCCAAATATGAAGGAAGTTGAACCTATGGTACGGAGGAGAGGTAAGGAGCCATGTGAGAGAATGTAGATAAATTTAAAAATAGATTAAGTTGGGAACAAGCATAAGCTAAGGCCAGGCTTTCATATTTAATAAGAAGTCTCCATGTCAGTATTTGGGAGCTGACAAAACAAAGTCTGTCTATACATATTAGATCTGACCAAGTTGATTTGAGGGTCTTGTTTTCTTGGAGTCCTCCATCCTATCTTCCTCTTACACTCCCTCCCCTGTAATAGGGCTCCCTGAGATCTGAGTAGAAAGATTTATCATCATTTCATTAATGTGAAGTTTAAAATGACCTATATGATAGAAGTAAAAAAGTATATGTCCTAAGAAATTCTGACTAGAGGATAAAGGAAGAACTATCTATAAATACTAGAATTAGTCTTTGTTGATCTGGAGGCTGTCTGCATAGATATACACATATGTAAATATCAATAACACAATAAAAATCCAGAGAACAGTAAGTTTTCATTACCATAGTAATTGTAACTATTCATGTGTTTATTCTTGTTTATATTTCATCTCATCTTTCCTGAGTTATATTATATTCCCATGGCCTTAATACACACACACACACACACACACACACACACACACACACACCATTTCCAGCAAGATATCTTCCTCAAAACATAACAGTTTCTGAGGTACTAAAGAACTTAAACTTTTAAATGTTTCATACTGCCTAGAGAATAGTCTATATTCCTTACTACTTTATTCATACCAAGTCTCCCTGAATGACAATTTAATAACATTTTTAAATACAAAAATTTTTTCATGTTTTCAAACTAAAGGTAAATTTATCAGATATAATGTTATAGAATAATCCAAGATGACAGATATGCTAGAATCCCTGAACAAGCTGGCACCACCCAAAGTAAAGATGAAGATCCTGAAAACAAATATACCTACATGAGTTCCAGGGAGAACTTCAAAATACATATATGCAGAACTTAATGTACAGATCATAAAAGTAATATCTTACATAGAAAACCAATAACCAGAGCTATGAAACATGTCCTAAAATTAGGAAACTTAATGCAATATGCTATCTCCAAACTGGAAACACTACATTAATTTTATCATATGTCTTAACCAGAAAACCTAAAATAGTGGACAACTCCTGAATTCCTATTTAGTAGTGAAGAGCTTAAAAGTAAATGTGCAAATATAATTTAAAATAGCCCTTTCTTAGTTTCTTTGTGGTATCTATGCATCCATATTTGCATAAGACACCTTACTGAGTGCTTTTACAAATGCAGCATAAGGAATATTGCAATGTAAAAGAATAGGATTTCTCTCAGAAGTAGTTACATTTGCTTTGTGGAAAAATTATTTAGTCAAGTAAATGTGGTATGGATTAGAAAGGAGATAAGGGCTATATAAAGCTTTGGTTCAGTAGTTAAGAACACTTGCACTTGTAGAGCAGTTGTCAGCACACATGGTGGGTTGCACAATTTTATCTCAAGTTCAGGGAGTCTAATGCCCTCTGCTGGTATCTTCAGGCACCATGCATACACATGGTACACAGAAATATGTGAATGCAAAAAACTCCTACACTAAAAACATTCATAACCTGAAAATAACAAATCTAGAGGAATATCAAATTATATTAAATGATCCATCATTTTCACTCCTAGGTATTTTCCCTAAGGAGAGAAATGGAGGTAATATGTTATCTACAAAAATTTTCCAGTACATCAAAACAGAAAGACTATGTTCAGCTCCAGTGATAGGTTAGCTGAACAAATTTAACACCCTCACATTATGAAGTTATGAAATGTTCAAAGTATAAAATTTAAGTGAAAAACCAGAATAGAAATACAAACATGGTATGTACTCACTCATAAGTGGATATTAGACATACAGCAAAGAATAACCAGCCTACAATTCACACTATCAGAGAAGCTAGGAAACTAGGAGAACCCTAAGAGAGACATACATGGTCCTCTGAGAAGGGGAAAAGGACAAGATATCTTGAGATAAATTTTGTACAAGTCTTCAACATCAGTCATATGACTGAACCTCTCTTTTTCCTGCTTTACCCTACCATGCCTTATAAGAAAACAACCATCTTATGTCCCTTTTTTGAGTCTCCCTGATACTCTCTGAAGGGAGATGTCATGCTGTAATTATGCTTCTCTTATTGGTTAATGAATAAAGCACTGTTGGCAAATAGGAAGGCAAAATAGAGGGGACTAGAAGACAAGGAGGATTCTGGGAGATGTAGTAGACAGGAGTCAAGATGTAGGGCATGAGAGACGAGGTCAAGACCCTCTCTTCAGTAAGATAAGACCACATGGAAACACTTAGATTGATAGAAATGGATTAATACTTAAGACAGAACTAGCCAAAGAAGCTCTAGCCATTGGCCGATAGTTTTATAACTAATAGAGTCTCTGTGTGTTATTTTGGGGCTGATGAGGCTGTGGGACTAGGCTGGCGGGAAAGTGTTCCTAACAACTCTCTTTACTTCAGTCAACATTCTGTTTTGAAGCTCCTACTTTTGCCAAATGTTAACACATGCTACAGATGTTGGTCATGGACTGTGTTCTTCCTCTAGATTTTTGTAGTGTCACAGATTTAATTAATTATATGCTGATGACTCAATAATCAAGTCCTTGGTCAATATTTATTTTTATCAATATTACTTTTCCTTAGTAAATATTTTTATCCTTCCCTAAAACATCTTTCATCAGAACAGCAAATATCATCAGTATTTGAGCCCAAATAATGGAGGCCAGCCATGTCCTTCTGCTCCCTTCTACCCAAATTCAATCTATATTCAAAGTTCTATTCATATAGATATTAAAATCTTTCCTAAATAGGTTCCCTTCTCTAGATCTGGTCTTTTCTCTGCAAGCAAGACATCGGTGTTATCCTTCACAAGAATGGTCCAGTGCTTTTTCTCTTATTAATACCTTCTAGCTCACACACTGGTTCTCCTGCTAATGAAGACTTAGAGGACAACTCAGATCTGTCCCCTGCCTGTGTCTTTATCTCATCACCTGCCAATAAAAGCCTTCCTTATAATACTTCACTTGAATATAAGTTTAGTATTTTCATAGACAAACATAATACCTTCTTCACAGGGTATTGTTGATTACTTCTTTCTCAAGGAATGTTATCTTTTCAGTTCTTTACATGGCAGAATCCTCTTCTTTTGAAGTCTTACTTCATTTATTTATATTAACAGAGTCCTGATTTGATCACCCCATTAATTCTACCACCAACCACTATTGTGGAATATTATTTTAACTATGTAAAGATGTGTTGCAGTTGTATATGCTGTGGAATATTACTTTAACTGTGTAAAGGCGTGTTAAATTTGTTTACTCATTTAAGGATGTGTGTTTATTTATGTAAAGATGTATTGCATTTGTTTCACCTTGCCTGCTTAAGGCACCTGATTGGTCTAATAAAGAGCTGAATGGCCAATAGCTAGGCAGAGAAAGCATGGGTGGGACTTGTGGGCATAGAGAATAAACGGGATAGGGAAAAAAAATGAGAGAAAGAAGAGAACAAAGAGAAAGAGAAGGACAAGCCAGACATACAGGAGAAATAGTGAAATTAATATATATGGAAGGAAGAAAGGTAAACATGCCACAAGGCAAAAGGTAAAGAGAAACAGATTAAGTTAAAAGAGCTACCCAGTAATGAGTCTAAGCTAGGCTGCACATTCAAAATGATTAAGAGGTCTCTGAGTCATAATTTGGGGGCTGGGTGGCCACCCAAAAGAAAGCCTGGTCCAAATCACAGTCCTTCTACATTACTTTTGTTTTAATTACACCACTACATTATAATACTTTGTTTACTCATTTCTTATATTTTATTACAAATTACAAGTTCTTCAAGAGTTAGAATCTTTTATCATTGGATAATAATGATCATTGGATTATTGTTGAGACCCAATACAAGGCACATAATGGTACTCAACAGAATATTTATTAAACTTTAAAACAGATTAAAAACTGTCCATTTATTTATCAGTCCAATAAATCTAATAAGTTCAATGGTTTAACAATTAAATATATATATATATATTTAATGCCTATAATATCATAGGACTATCAAAAACAAAATACGCAAAAATCGTTCCAATCACAATGGTAAAAAATATGATAGCCATAAAATAAACTAATCATACTTTATGATTAGTTATGTGCTGAAACAGGATACAAAGTAAAGAGCAGGAAGAAAGGACAGTCATCAGTTTTGCTTCATGGAAGAAATATTTATGGAAGAAATATTTACATTGGTCTTAAAACAGAGGGCAGAAAGAAGACTGATCAGAGACCAGATGCTTCAGTGACAGGAATAACCATGCTTAAAGCCAAAACAGATTTATAAAGCAGCAGGTCACTGTGCTTTCCATGTTGATCAAATGTCTCCCTAGAGTTTTGTTTTCATTTCTGTGTTGGATTTGCTAGAGCTGAAGCTTGGTGTTTGGTATGGGCTTGTGGCTTATAGAGAGACAGAAATCTGGTTATGAACTGCTTAGCTGAATTTCTTTAATTACCCTGAATATAACCCCCTGGTTTCTTTCTGCCTTTTGTATTTGTCAGCTTTAGGCACAATGAGGTTGTTACCTGTAGTATTTGATTTAGCCTGAGCAAAATAAAGTCACTAAATTACAAAAAGGTGTTATTATAACCAATACAAATAAGGTATTTACGTATTTAGAAGTATTTCAGAGATTAGGTAGCCCAGAGATAGGGAAAAACTAATTACTACTGGTTTACAAAAACAAACAAACAAACAAACAAAAAACAAAAGATAAGTATCAATAAAATGACTTGTAATGCCATTCTGTTATACTCATAGATCAGTGCCTTGCTCAGCTATCATCAGAGACTAATTTTTCCCCAAGGAAAAAATTAGCTCCTGCCACTAAAGCTAAAAACCTTCACCAGATCCTATGATTCTATTCTTGTTTATTAATATCTAACATGGACCTAACTGTGTCTCTTAGTACAACCAGCAAGCTACAGAGAAAATCATCAGTAATTTGGATATATTTGAAATAATTTATCTGAAATCTCGAAACTTATACTAATACTAACAGCTATACATGCAGAGAAGAAGGCTACAGGGCTGAACAGAAAACAGCAATAGATAGACCTCCTTAATTTAGTAGTTTAAATATAGTTTATCTCCAGGGCCCTACGAAATTCTAAGTATTTGAGTCTATGAAAATCCTTCTATTTAACAATCTGAATGACTTTATTAAGTTGGTTCAATGCTTTAGTTATGAGCCAAATGTATCTTCCAAAGGAACTTGGACTTCAGTGTGGCAATGTCAGGGAGGGTAAAACTTCTGAGAGATGGAGCCAATGAAAGGCTGTTAGTTCACTTCGCTCTGTGGCATATCCAACAGACTCTGTGAGATGCAGTTGTTTTAGACAAGGCAAAGCTAGCACATGAATCTCTCATACTTCCTGTCTAACCATCTGATCTCTTCCACAAAGTACTTCTGTTACTCAAAATATGAGACCACCATACTTTGAACTTGCAGTCTACAAAAACCATATGCTAAATAGAACTCTCTTTATTAAGTACCCAGCCTCACAAGCCTTGTTACAGCAAGAGTAAAGCATGTCGAATGATTAAATGAATGATCCAACAAATCACCCGGAAAAATGGAAGTTCCAGCTATTTTTTAACTCCAGATAGTTCTGCTATTTATTTAACAGACAACCAGGAACTGATCAAATGGCAAAGAAGAAGAATGGAGGATTGATGTGTCAGATGTCTTGAGGATCAAATAAAATTCTAACTATAAATAATTTATTCCTTCAAAGAATGAAAGATTTTTTCTGTACTCAGTTTGAGAGAAAGGAAATAATGGGAAAATTTGTTATAAATAAGACTACAATATAAATAACTAACTTTGATTTGAAATACAGATTATCAAGTGTATCAAATTACAACTGGATAAGAGAATTTTCAGTATTCATAAGAATGATACTAAATTTTCCTAGAATTATGCATAAGCTGTATGTTTAGAAAAATATAATTATTTAAATAGTTTTAAAGACAAAGTGGTATTAATTTGGTATTTTTTTTCAAAACTCAAAATCTAACTTAATCATGACAAAAATACCAAAAATTTAGAGATATTTTACAAAACACACATGTAAAACCTCTCACAGAAAGGAAAGATCATCACAGAGAACAGGAGACTGGGCAGACACAACAATAAATACAATCTGATATGAAGGATGGATCCTGGAGCAACAAGAAGACATTAATAAAAACTGGTGAAATCTGAATGATGTAGATTGGAGTTACTATACCAATGGTGCTTTCTTCTTTTTATTAATAGTAGTTTTATTAATTCTTTGAGAATTTTATGCTAGTTATTTTGATTATATAAATTTCCCCAACTTCTTATAGATATATTTTCTGAAACTCCCACCTAACTTACAAATTTTGAGACGTCTCCTCCCATTAAGTCAGTTTGTGTTGCCCTACTACTTTGACATTTCATCTTACACCCATAAATATGGCTTAGATTAATTTTAAAAATGAGTGCACAATCTTGTGAGGATGTAAAGGAAACACTCAACCCTTACTGGTCAGAATACAAACTGCAGAAAACAACTGCTATGAAAATCCATGTGGTCATTCTTCAGGAAGATAGGGATCAATATACCTTATGATCCAGCTATACCACTCTTGGACATATACCCCAAAGATGCTTTAGTCTTTCCCTGTCCTGAGTGTTTTACAGACCCAAGGTATGGATGGGGGCTAAGCAATTGGACTTAGACTAGGTAAAAAGCTTCTGCAGTTGTGCTGGACTGAGATGACATCATTGGAGGAATAGTGTTCTGTAGTCTTGGAATGACAGCAGACAGACATTAGAATACAGGCTCTCTAAGAAATAGGGTCCTTATGAACACTCAGCTCTCAGTTCAAGAGGCCTCACCAAACTATAAGATTAGTAAGAAACATTTTATGTCCTTGGCCTTACAGAAACTTCTCAGTTTCAAGAGATCCCATTTATTAACTGTAGATCTCAGTGTCTGCTATAGGTGTTATGTTCAGGAAGTGGTCTCCTGTGTGAGCAAAGGGGTCAAGACCATGCTGGGGAAACCCACAGAAACAGCTGACCTGAGCAAGTGGAAGCTCACAGATTCCAGACGGATAGTTGGGGAACCTGCATAAGACCCAATGAGGCCCCCTGCCTGTGGGTGTCAGTTGGGGGATTTGGGCAGTTAGGAGCCTGTGGCAGTGGAACCAATATTTATCCCTAGTGTACAAATGGGCTTAGGGAGCCCATTCCCTATGGAGGAATACTTTCTCAGCCTAGACACAAGGTGGGGGGTGAGGGGAGGGCCTCAACAGTGCTGCCCCAAATATGACAGATTCTTGATGATCCCCCATGGGTGGCCTCACCCTCCCTGAGGAGTAGCTGGAGGGGTGGGATTGGAGGGGGTTGGGGACTGGGAGGACAGGAGGGAGAGGGAACTGGGAGTGGTATGTAAAATAAGATTGTTTCTAATTTAAATGAAAATTTTAAAAAAGAAACATTTAATGAATTAGAAAACATCGTTAAGTGGTAATTGTGAATGAGACAGAAGTTATATGGACTACAAGTGAAGGAGAAAGGTGGTCTTTAAATGGAGGCACACAGTAAACGATATAAAGGGAAGAGGGAAAGGACACCAGTGATATGCAATGAGGCTGAGAGATGATGAAATGGCTAGGGACATGCAAAATTCTTTTTGAATGACGTTGAGTATACCTAAGGAGAAAGAATTAAGATGTGCTCTATGGTGAACTACTAAAAGGTAAGACTGTAAAGCTATAATAAGAGCCTATTTATTAACAGTGGTCAGAAAATTCAGTTCAGTTTGCAAGTTAGTATGAATTCCCCTTATCATGCAAAACTGTGAAAGTGCAGGAAGATTAAGTAGACTTTGTTCCTGGTGATTAAGACAAAAGAAGAGAAGAGGAAACATGCTACCACTAAGCTCTTTCTTCAGATATATTGCTGCAAAGTACAAGGTGCTGAGAAGTGGTAGGTGAGTGCTCAGTCCTAAACAAGTTACTTATGCCATCTTGCTGAGGCTCAGGGTACTCTGTGGAACAGTGAGTACAAAGAACTTAAGAGTCAGAAACCAAGAGAAGGCTGTGAAATAGCTTCTTGGTAAGACATAGTTGTTCCAATTAGAAACTCACAGGAGAAGTGTATGGACTGTCTGGGTGCCCATAAAGATGGCTGCATTCTATCTTGGCACAAGGACACAGAGTTCAAAGCTGTCCTTAACAAGTCATAAGAACTAAAGGTCAAAGGTGTGGCTGCAGTAGGTTATTTGGCTATTTTAGTCTAAATAACAACATCCGAATCTGAGATGTGGCTACTACTGACCTCAAGGCTAGGGAACGAGAAGTTGGAGCTGAGGTGTGGTTACTGAACCCTTAGAATAAGTGAGGAAGAAAGGTCCGGTTGTTCCATATACATGACACTGTGTTCCTCTTTTTGGATAAGGTATAGAAGAGTGGTGAAAAATAAACACTTGGCATTTCAGTATTGACTGATCTGCCCTCCTGACCTTTATTCTGTCTCTCTGGCTTTTCTTTATCGTCTATAGCTAGCCTTTCCCTCATCCACACTTTCCCACTCAGTTACAGACTTGGGCCGCTAGGCTGGCTCTGATTGCAGCCCCACAAAGACCGCTCCTGACATGACTGCACTGGTTTAAACAAGAATGGGCTCTTTAAAATCACATATGGGGAAAGGGGATGCAGGGAGCAGTACCCTTCCTCGATGAATATTGACAATTGGCAGACTAAGAGAAAGAATATTGTGACCCTATCACTACACTCCAATGGTTAGTTTAATCCATGTGTAACAGTACAGATAACCCTAGTTAAACTGTCTCCTCTCTCTCTCTCTCTCTCTCTCTCTCTCTCTCTCTCTCTCTCTCTCTCTCTCTCTCACACACACACACACACACACACACACCCCATGAATCTAGGAAAGTAACCAGTGGTGTAAACAGGGATTGGAGGGAGATAAGAATAGGTGAGCATGACAGTAGTCAGAATACATTACACATATGTATGAAAGTATCAAATAAACAAAATTAGTTGATAAAAGAGAAGAGAACTAAAGTTATATGAAAGCTAGTGATAATTACGATGACCAAAGGAAGTTAAGCTAGATAAGGTGAGAAATAGATGTGAAAAATTGAGATTAAAAAAAAAAAAAGGTTGGCAATATCCATTGAAACAGGTACTAGTGAAGTTGAGAACTTGCTGGAATCAAAGTTTCAGAATAAATGAGCTAAGAAAGTTGGAGGTCAAAACTGAAGATGCTTGAATGAAAGAATGGTAACAATCAAGACTAGGATATGACCACAAGGTAAATGGTGTAAAGAGCACACAGCAGGCAGAGGAAATACCAGGCTGGCATATTGGCAGGAGTAAAGAAGTAAAGGTCACAAAACAAGGGTTGTAACATCACATATGTGTCTACTGCAGTCACAGTGTATACTGTACAGTGTCATCTTGTGAATGATTTCAAAGTTGCACTTGGGAAGGACAGAAGGACAAAGACCAAAACACACTGAGGAGAAATCAGTATGCAGGCCCCAGTGGTGTAACTGTTGTGGAGGAGAACGTGCAACTCCTTAAGAGTATTGTCATGGACCCAGTAACCTCAGGGAAGAAATCAGAGTTGAATTACAGCAGGAAGGTATAAGCATGTTCATAAAATAATAGTTAACTTTTGACTCAAGATGTGTCAACAGAGGCTCTGGGAATACAAAAAAAAAAAAAAAAAAAAAAAAAAAAAAAACCCAAAAATGGCCTCAGCATTTAATTTACAAAAGTGAAATACAAGTAAGAATGTAACATAAAAGTGATTAATGAATACAAATATATTTTATTGTAATTTAACATCTTATAAAACATTGTTCTACTAAAAAAATCATTCACTAAACTATAGGATGCATATTCATAAAAGTGGTATAGACATTCAACTATTTTAATATATTAAAACACTATGGCATTGATTATATACTGCAAACTACTGTGAATTAGAAATCTGATCAGGACAAAGTTGAGTGTGTGTGTGTCTGTGTGTGTCTGTGTGTGTGTGTTTGTAAAATTTCACAAAGAAACACATTTCTTTATATGGTAACAAAAGATTCTAAAAGGAAAACGCAGGCGATCAGAACAAAATTCACTGTTTTGGGATTTTAAAACAGGGAGAAATGGCACCTACATGCTTTTCTGGGTACAGGCAGTTACCTGAGACAAAGCTGAATCCTGCTCTTCTATCACTGCATTCATTTCTTCTGCAGTTATTCTCTTTATACATTCCTTGGTCTTGTAGATTCTATCCACAATTATAGCTCCATTCTTCTGAATAGCTATCCCAGCGTCTGCATTGTTTATTCTGCTCAGTAATTCCTGTAATGTCTACCAACACCATTATATGTTAGTCAGACATGAGGTTTTAATATATTTTATTTAATATAGGGTTTTAATTAATAGGCACATGTGAATTGTAAATTGACTGAGCGAAGTTATTGAATTTTCATATTGCAGCAAAGATGTACATTATTAGTGTGTCAATTCTTCTTTTTCCCACATCTTAGTTCTTGAAACCCACTCAATTGAACTTAAGCCTCTAAGATATAAGACTGACATCAAGAAATCTCCTCAGAGAATGGCTTACCATGTCATTTTCTTCAGGGTTAATATTTTCTAGCCTAGAAAAAAGGGACACAGAAAGCCTGATCAGTAGCATTTCCTTAGTGCAGCAAAATGAGTTCGCTTTTTAAATCTTTAGAACCTCAAGTAATTTCATTCGACTAGTCTTTAGAGTCAACCATGACACTGAACATATTAAAGTGGCACCTGCTCGACTCCGTCTTCCAATAATGCTCTCTATCTTCTGCTCTGACTTCAGACTGTTAAGTTATTAATGTTTACTGCTATATATGACTACAAGGATCAATTGTTCATATGTGTTTAGATGAAGAAAGTTCCCCAGTGATAGACGCACTCTTTTTCATCATGATATTTATTCTTATTCTTTCAATTCTGATCAGAAACTATTTCCTTTTAGGTTTTTTTTTGGGGGGGAGGGGGACTCTGTCACTAGTAAAAAGAAAGCAAGCATTTTTTATTATGAAGTTTAACTATAGTCTCTCAAAAGCAATGACAAATAATTACACTAAATTAAATCTGAAAATCTATTGCTGAACCTATTATATAAAACACACAGAATACACAAGCTGACTAAAATTGAACCATACTTTAGATGAGTGGTTTTTTTCCATTTTCATATTTATGGAATCATTCAATTGAAAGAGAAATAATTTATCTCTTCATTAATGCATTTTTGATAATCATTATCACATTTACTGAAACTCTTGTTAATATGGATGAACTGAATAAATGTACTAATAAAAAAAGGCATTCTAAGTAATATATTTTAGAAAACAGAATTTAGGCAATGATTAAATTAAGTTAATTAGAGGACAAACTGTGATGCATATTAATAAATGAATTATTTTTAAATTGTACTAAAAAGTTTCCAGATAAATTTCCTGTCTCCTGAGACCCTCTCCATGTTTGCACTTTAGGGATTTAAGAATTACCACAAAAAATGATACTAAAAAATAATACACAAATGATAAAATACAACAAAATTGTTTCAAATGTCACAATTTGGGTAAATCTCACTACAATCATAGAAAAAGTAGTTTTTAAACATAGCAATTTAACAGAAAAACACATAAACAGAAAATGCTACACCTATATACACTAGCATACTATGACTCAACAGTAAGATCTAGTCACCCTAATTACATAATGCAGTGGCTCTCCAGTGTCTAGTAGCTGCTTCCATTCACATCTCCAGAAGAACAAATATTTTTGCCTTCTATAGTTTCTCCAAAATAAATCACATTTTCAGACACACTACTTAATAAAAGCTGTTCAACAAAAATTTGGAAATAGACACTTGTTGTGTACTCATTTAGAATTCTTGTACTATTGTCACAATGAAAGTACTGGGACATTGGTAGCATTTATCTTTACTTACTGGTTAGCTAAATAAAATTTTTAATGGAGTTACATGCTATAAAACATCTTAGTATTAAACTTTTGCAGGTGAAACCATACTAAAAGCTGATCACTATAGTTTACAGAAAAATAATCAATATATTTACAATTTTGATAAAATAAAAATATGAAAGATAGATGATAATTAAACATTGAGACTGGTAGACATAGTTATATTTAAAAGATTTTGATAGTTATGGTAATAAGCTTGCAGCTTTAGTTTCCACCAAATAAAATAATAATATAAGAATGTTTCCTAATTTGAATGCATGTGGGATTTCTATGTAATTCTTATATGTTATTTTTTGACTATGGCAATATAAAAACTGGTTACTTTAAGGAAGACAAAGAATTCAAATGTTTCGAAAGGGCAACTCCACACTTTAGAAACAGTTGAAATGACTGAATTTAGTCTAGCACTAAAACCCACAACTAGTATTAAACATTTTTTAAGTTAAAATTGATTTATTATCAAAGGCTAAATACTTATCAGGGATGTGAACTTATCGTTCAGACTTTAAAGAATATGTGTGATCAATCCTAAAATAATATGCAAAGATTTTTAATTTGCTAGTAATTAAATTTGAACTGTTTTTAGTGAGCCTTATGTGTTAGATCGAACATGCCAAGTCGAAGTGAGCAAAGCCAATCACTTTGCTTTTTGTTCTCATTCTTGTTTATTTTTATTATTTATTATTTATTATTATTATTATTACTCATAATCTGCTTGAGATATAAAATTTAGTATATGTCATGAATGATATAAACTTATAAAAAAAGAGAAAAGACTGATGCTATTTCTCCTTTGCTTATAAAATCTTGGGTAGGGGTTTATCACAGACATCAAATGTTAATGCTATAATATTATCTCAAATTAAATAGAACAGGAATATATAGTGTTATGCTTTAGTCTTTTGGCTCTTGAAGGGCCAGCCACCCAGCTCTCAAATAACTATACATGAAGGCTTATTCTTAGTTATGAATAGTCTGGCTTGTTTCTAGACAGCTTTTCTTAACTTTAGTTATCCCATCTATCTTTTGCCTCTGAGCTTTTCTTGTTCTCTTCTGAAATCTTACTCTAAACTCTGTGGATTGCTGTGTGGCTGGATGGCTGGCCGCTGACAACCTCCTCTCCTTGTTCTCTTGCTGCTTCTCCAGCCCCACCTAGCCATGCTCCTGCCTCACTATTGGCCATTCAACTCTTTATTAAGACCACCAGGTATTTTAGACAGGCACATTAACACAGTTTCACAGAGTTAAACAAATGCAGCATAAATAAAAGTCATACACCTGAAAATAATATACCCCAAAAGCAACCAGTAAATATTTTCAGTTAGGAGAATATATATATATATTTGGATTAGTTTATAGTCTCTTTCTTACCTCCTCAATATTGCCTTTGTAATGCTAAAACATTTATACCATTAAAACAAATGGGCAAGAGAATAGATGTGGCTGGGTTTTAATAAAACTTCATTTACAAAAATAGGTGACAGGTTGGATGTATAACATAATCATTGTCTCTCCCTGAAACAGCGTATTAAAAAGTAAGACCAGTTTTTTAATATTAGTAGATTAGAAGATGGAAGTCAGTATATTTGACATAATTTCCTGAACTGAGTCATCAATTGTCTTGCTAAATATGAAGAAATGAACAAAATTATTTTCAGAAAATTATATTGAGGCCTTCAACAAGTAAACCATGCACTGTGTCATTCACTGTTATACCAAAATTAGACATTCTATCTTTTCAAAAGAAATAATATAAAACAACTACATAAAATATATAAGCCCTTCAGTTTTACATAAAAATGATCTTAGGATGGTAAAAAATTATTAGAAGCATGTATAAAATAAAAAAAAATGTCTGATTTAATTAAAGCTTTAAAGTAATGGGTTATGTTATATAAAATATAGCCAGTAAACAAAAGACTCTCACTAATTCAGGGCTCACAAGTAGACAAAAATATCTTAGCCATTTATAAACTCATAATAATGCCTACCGCAGTGTAACTTAACATAGTTATGATAATTAGTTAAGAATTTTGCTGAAGTAAATGTTCATGGGCTCAAGTTTCAATTGATTTCCTATACAATGCAAATTCTAACTGACAACTTTGCAATCTAAGTGAAAAATGCATGCATGAAATGTCACATTTCTTGCGTTATCCCTTGATCCATCAATATTCTCTTTTTCTTTTCTGAAAGTTAGTCCAAGAGTAAAAGGCAGAGCAATAACCTCAAATGGCAACAAGTT
This sequence comes from Phodopus roborovskii, assembly GCF_943737965.1. NCBI lineage: Eukaryota > Metazoa > Chordata > Mammalia > Rodentia > Cricetidae > Phodopus > Phodopus roborovskii. The sequence continues at coordinate 7,449,429 of NW_026126514.1, read as the reverse complement.
TGTGATTTAAAAATAAAAACATTTGGGTCCAGCAAAACACTCTGTAGATATAACCAAATTGATTTTAAAACATATTTAGGGAGGTAAAGGAACTAGAATAACTATATAATTCTGTAATAAAAGAGAAAAGTTGGAGGAGTAATATGTGCTGTTAAGGCATAAAAGAGTCACAAATTAAGAGTATATAACACTGGCAACTAGGTATATAAATATAAATGAGACAATACAATTTAATCTACAAAATAACCTACAGACATATGACAAAATTATGTTTGATAGAATACAAAGAAAACCCTGGTGCTATAAATAGGCTTTGCATTCTATGTTAATGTAATGAGTGCCAATACATAGAAGAACAACAATAACAAAAAAGAACACGTGTACTTTATACCTTATGAAAAATTGAAAACGGACCACACATTGTCCTGGTTTGAAACAGAAATGTTTTCCATAGGCTCATGTTTTGAGTGCTTGTTCACTAGATGGTTTGCAGTGGCTGTGAAAGCTGTAGGATGGAGGGTACAGGCTGAAGCAGGGCATTAGATACACTAGCCCCTGTTCCTTATACTTTCTGCGCCCTGGTCTACATCAAAGGGACTGGCACTGCCAAATGCTCCTACTTCCATGGACTGAATCACTCCACCATGCCTTTTCTTTATCATCAAAGTACTAAAACCCACTGAACTGTGGCCCAATACAAACTCTTTTTTTTTTTTCCTTAAGATGACTCTATCAGGTATTGTGGTCAAAGAAACACAAAGGTCAGAGAAGTAGGTTTGTCACTGTGATGAACTTAACATGAGGTTCTCCGGCTTTTTGAACTTATTTGTGCAAGGAATATTCAAGAGTTTGAAAATATAAACTATAGTGACTCAAGAATTTGTAAGTATTATTTAATGGTTAATTCTGGCAGAAATATAAAGACATCACTGAGAAAAATACATGCAGCAAAAGCTTGGCTTGTGAGCTTTCAACTAGAACAGGACTCTACTAGCAAATGAACTATATGCCATTTGTGTTACCATTGGGCAAAGAATTATGTCTGAGCAGGTCCTGAAAATCTGAGCAAAAATTAATTTTAAAATATGGGACTAATTATTTGGTGAAGAAAATGTCAAGATGGCATAATGACCAGTCCATAGCATAGTCATTGATGTCTACTTTTCGCTGGGTTTATTATAAAAGTCATGAGAACAGAGCTTAAAAAACACACACACAATTTGGCCAGAAAAGTAGCTACCATGGGATAGGGGTGGGGGGGGGGCATTTAAAAATACAAAGTAGATCAGACAAAGCAGGCAACAGAACTTGGCGTCTTCCACATAATGCCGTTTTTTCAAACATTCAGAATGTATGAATTATGGGGTCCTTGTGTATTGTATAGTTCTTTCCTTCTGGAGGGGGCACAAAAAACTTGTGAAGTCAAAGAGACTTACAGAATTTACAGATCCACTCCTTAAGGCTGTATAAGCATTAATGACTGTTAGGAGAGGAGATTCTCAGAAAAGCTGAACTACAAGCAAGTTGTACAGACAGTTCCAGGGATATAGCTTTCAGAAGTCATCATTCATGCTGAGGTATGCTTTTTAGTTATGTAGCTGCCTCTGAGTCACCCATGTTCTTTTATGCTTATGCCCATAATAAACACCATGAAACTGGCTGGTTCACTAAACTAGACAGATGGAATTGTTTCTTTGGTCATATCTCCTAGGAAAAAAACCTCACACAACCTAAAGTGTAGATCAAGATTTCTGAGAAAGCTTTGGAAGTTAAGACATGTGGAACTCCCCTGCACTCTTTGTAATAACCCTCTATGGAGCTCATATGAAAACCTATGTGTACAAAGCCACTTATAACAGAGAACCCAAAATGTTGGAGATTACAGGAACATTGGAGATCAACAAAAGAACGCTGTAGCACTGAATGGAGACAGCCCAACAGAGAGGCCACATGTGCTACTAATTAGAAGGACTACTGTGGTGGTTAATATTGAGTGTGGACATAACAGAATGTAGCATCACCTGGAAGACTAGCCTCTCTGAATATTATAAGGGAATTTCTAGCCATGCTTAACTGAGGTCATTTGAACCAGCCTAAATGTGCCCTGTTCATGAACATGAAGTTTCTGGCTGAATAAAAAGAGGAAGTGAGGTGAGCATCAGCATTTCTCCTTCTCTACTGGTTGACTGCTTTAAGCTCGTACCAACACACTTCTGCCAGCAGTACAGACTGTATCCTATCAAACTGTATGTCAAATAAAGCCTTCCAGTTTTAAGTTACTTTTGTCAAGAATTCCCTTCACAGCAATGAGTTAAGTAGCTAAAATAACCATAAAGATGGATCAACTCAAGCCCATTGGAATTTATATCATGAGAGCACATGCCCCAGGTGCCAAACACAGAGCTTAGAATTTAACATCTGTGCTGCGGGGTAGAAGTCTTGCTTTATTCCAGTCTACTCTTGCCATTCTCCTGATCCTTCCTTTTGAAATGAGAATATTTATCCACTGCCATTGTGAACTGTCATTCTGTACTAAGTAACAACTTACATCATGTATGTCCTATTTTATATATTTGATGGATCAGTAACTGAGTCCTGGAAACCCTATGTAATTTGATAAAACTATAGGTAAATAGTTAGGAAGCAACAATTCTAAACTTCGGGACACATACTGGATCCAGAATCATTGTTCTTACTTTCTACACTTCCTCTCAAATAAATCTGTATGTAGCAATAACATGACTTTTATAAAATTGATTTTACAAATAAACCAGTAGGCCACAAGAACCTATAATTGTAGATAACTAGGTTTGTATCTAAACAGAAAAACAAAGAGACAATGTTTGGAATAAGATTGGTTTCCTTATTAGTTAAGGTGGTGACTAAGTATACAAAAAAAGAACTAAACATTATTAGTAAATACAGAATACAAATGACAGCCTCAATGAGAAATCTCATCCCAATCAAAATTTCAAAAAATTGTTAAGTGAGAATTCAGAAAAATGTGAGCTCATATACTACTGGTAGAAACATAGATCAATATATCAATTGTAGAGGACAATAGTGAAGAATCTAAAAAAAATAGAAATGCTATATGAATGAACTATCTACTTTTGAGTATATATACAAAGAAAATGCAATCAGTATATCAAAAATAACTACATCCCTTTGTTTATTATGGAATTATTCACAATAGCTAAGATATATAATACTTGAGGTATTTAATCATAGCTAAAAGAATAAAGAGTCAGGCTGTTACTCAGCTTTCTGACAGAGTGACTAAATACTGGAGACAATCCATTTATAAGAGCCTAAGGTTTATCTTAGCCATCATTTCAGAGGTTTCAAATCAAGGTCATATGGCTCTACTGCTTTTGAAGTCCAGCGAGGCAGTCCATGATAACAAAGAATATGCTGAGGTGAAAACTGCTAACACTGTAGTAACAAAGAAGCAAAGATAGAGAGGGGAAGGAATTGGGGTCCCAATATTCCCTCTGGTGGCATATTCCCTAGTGACCTAACCTTCTCATAATCCTCAGCTCTGGAAGGTTTCATCACCTCCCAATACTGCCACAGGATGGAAACCAACCCTTTATCATCCAAAGAATATCACAGCCATAAAGAAAATGTCTGATCCCTAGGACCTATGTAGTGGAAGGGGAGAATCAATTCCTAAAAGTTGTCTTCTGACCATCACGCAGGTGTGGCAACATGCACAAATCCATATATACTCCACACCTTCTTCTAGCCTTCCCACCTCAACACAAATAAATTAGTTAAGTATTCTTAAAGTAATAAGTAGATTATACAGAAAAAATTTGAATAGTATTTCTAGAATTTCTACATATGGTCTTCTTTACCAAATTGAAAAAAGCAGCCTCTTAGACTCAGTTGTATTGAATCAAAAATATTTTAAATACTGCTAATGATGTCCAGACATGACAGGACTGACACTCATATAAACACACAGAGACTGACAACATGCACAGGGCCTGTACAGGTAAAAGCCAGATGGGGCTCCAGTGCTGAAAAGGAGACATAGACATGAGCTCCCATCCCAAACCATGGTGGGCATGAAGCCAAAGCACCAATTCGTTAAAAAGAAACAACTTGATACTAAGGGGAGGTGATGAGACCAATCACATGGGAAAGTTGGTAAGAACACTGACAACAGAATTCAAAAGAAGTTACAACTCTGAGAGTATGAATTTTCATTTTCTTTCTAAAAGTTTGTTTATCATCCTCGTCAGGCAGACAAGAATCAGTAACATAGGTGACTACATAACCATCATGTAAATCCACATACGTTATAATGTTTATATAACACACAATTTTAAAAATATACTCACATTTTTAGTGACATTTCCATATTTTTCACACGTGCAACTGCTTCATCTCTCTCTTTAAGGGCTAACTGCAGTCTGCACATAACAGCTTCATCACGTTCTCGCTGTGCAAAATAGACTTCTTCAACCAAAGCTACAGAACAAGAGAACTCATAATTAATTAAGAAATAAAGAAGAAATGCATACATAAATGTAAAAATAATTTTACTACTAAGGGCTATTTATCTAATTAAAATACTACCAATTAATGACTTGAGAAAGCATTTTTTTATATTTGCAGCAACATGAAGATATTGGACATGTGCAAGAGGAGAAAAACTTAAATGGCCTCGTTTTTAAAAAAGGAACTTGTTTAAAAAATGAGACTCATAAATACTGCAATTACACAAACTATTAAAATAAAGTACGCCCCATTGTAATTTAGAAAATCTTTGTTATATTAAAGACATTCACACAAACAAGTGCAAAAAAAAAAAACACAAAAATACTGACTGTGGTATGCTTTTGTTACAACAAAACTTAAAAATCACCCAAATGTGATCAATAAAAATGGGAAAGGACACATTCAGAAAGAATTGCCACCTGGCTATTGAATTAACTATGGGAGGCAGACAAACAGAAATAGCATAACAGTTTCAAACTAAAGCAACTCTTGCATTTATGCATATGCACAACAGGACAGCAGTTCAATGAGTGCAATAGTGATTTAACATTGTAAATTCACAGAACAGGAAGCACGTTTGAAGGAGATTACATTTGAATGGCATCTCTAATTCTATTGAGAACTCTGATATTATCTGAAACTGATTTTTCTTAAGTGTGTTTTTAAGACCTTGCAAATACCTTAAAATGTTATGAAATGTTAAGTAATATGTTCATAAATACCAAGATTGCAGTCCTAAATTTTATTTAAGCAGCCAAACCATAACATAAACTTAGAAAATATGTAAAATAATCTTGAATTTATAGAATAATAGGCTCATGCCTCAGTTGCTACAAATTAATAGAGCTTTCAAGACAGCTATTGGTTTACTTAAATTAAAAGTGGTAGTAAAGAAGCATCCTGAGGAGAAACAACCAATACATTACTACACCAGCATAACCCCTAGCTACATTTCAAACACTTGCCTTTATACCCACAGATCAGGGTAGTCTTTACTCCTCAAAAAATTTCTCTGTAACAGACAGAGAACAATTCAGAAAAGCACAGTTGTGGGTCCTATTCTTAAAAGATACAATTACAAAACAAATCCTAAGGCTCAGGGAACACCATGAGAAGAGGGGCAGAAAGACAGCAAGAGCTGCAGGAACAGGGAGCTGGCAATGCCAGAAGTGATACCCCACTAAACCTCCTTAATGGGGCTGCCTGAACATGACCCCCCTTTATGAAGTTGCAACGAAAAGACATCTTCATTTGATGGGATGAATCCACAGCCAGTAAAGGCAACTAAAAGGGAATGGGAAGGAAACTCTTCAAATGATGGAAGAAAAGTAATAAGAGGGAAGCATAAAAAATGAAGGAAATCCAAGAGGAATAGTAAATATTAGAGTGAATATAATAAAATATTCCTCAGTTCCATTAAATAGTTTTGTGGCTGAAAAAAAAAAAAAAAAACTTGACCATTGATGGAATTTTCAGTGAAAGCAAATTTAATACATTAAAAAACAGACTATCTCATGAAGGAAACTCCAAGTATCAAACAGTTGTTCAACCCACGAGGCTAGGATGTCTTGGCTGGTCTTCAGTATAAGATGAAATCCAAAAGAAGTAGGCTCTAATATCAGCAAGGACTGTCTCAGCAGCAGGACAGATGAACTTGCCTGCAAGAGTGAATGAAAGCAAAAACAGCAAAGAGCTTCCTTCTTCCATGCCCTTTGAGATAGGCTGCCAGCAAAGGGTGTGGCTCTGATTTAGGATAGATCTTCAGATCTCAAATGATCCAGACTTACAGTCTGGGTCTTCCCATCTCACACGAAACCGTTAAGAAAAATCCTTTACAGATGTGGCAAGCTGCTTCGGTTTTAGTTGACTCCAGATGTAGTCAACACAGTAACCAAAATTAACCACCACAAGCCCACACTTCATCAGTATGACACCCAATAATATCTCCTATGACATTCTCAATTTCCAAATGAAAATACTAACCTGTTCATAATTACACCTAACATAACTATCTCACATAGAACTTCAAACACATTGTTATTTTAGACTAGGTGTCAAATTCCCTTAATGGACATTCTTCAGTATCTTGTAATTTAATTATGATAACTGATATCTCAATTCATGTTATATTACATGATAAAGACAGAGAGGATGAAAACAATTTGCTGCTTAATATGTATATATCTATGCACGAGCATATTCATATGACAAAAACACATGTCAGTTTTAATCCTCAATTCTGCCCCTGGTCACATGCCCTTAGCTGATAATTATAACTACCATACTCTACTACCCATTTTGCATTTCTTCTACCCTCAGCAAGCACTTCAGCAGGTCTTGGAACTTTTCTTGGAGGAGTGATCCATACCTTCATTCCAGAAGGCTATGAGCTATTTATCGTTCTCACTCCACGGGATTGTTTTAATTTCCCATTGACTTTATAATCACAGGACATGGTAGCAACAAGAGATGTCCTAAGGGGTTGTCTTTAGTCCAAATGTAATCTTCTTACGTTCAGTCTCATTTCTCCCTGCTGACCTGCATGAAACCACTCTACCCAACATTGCTATGCCTTTTTTAGTCTGTTTGCTTAAAAGAATACGAAGCCTAAATAGGTCACGAGGAAGCCTGAACTTTAAGCTCAAAGGAATGTTTATTGTGGATCCTGGCAGGAACATTCCCCCTTATGGAATCAAACTTTATTTGTTTTTTTGTTTGTTTTTTGATTTTTTTTTATTTAAATTTGAAACAAGCTTGTCATACATGTAAATCCCAGTTCCTGCATCCTCCTTTCCTCCGCTGTCCCCCAAACCAATTCCCATCCCATCTCCTTTCTGCTCCCCAGGGAGGGAGAGGCCTTCCATGGGGAGACTTCAAAGTCTGTCATATCATTTGGAGCAGGGCCTAGGCTCTCATGTATGTGTCTAGGCTGAGAGAGTATCCCTCTATGTGGAATGGGCTCCCAAAGTCCATTCGAATACTAGGGGTAAATACTGCTCCATGACCAGAGGCCCCATAGACTGCCTACTTCTCTTAATTAACACCCTCCTATGCTGGTTTCCTGGCTAACAGATTGAAGTTCATGAGCTAGCTCCACTTTGGTCAGGTCAGCAGTTTCTGTGGGTTTCTCCAGCCTGGTCTTAACCCCTTTGCTCATCACTCCTTCCTTTCTGCAACTGGATTCCAGGAGTTCAACTCAGTGTTTAGCTGTGGGTGTCTGCTTCTGCTTCCATCAGCTACTACATCAGGGAAGGTCATTTATGGTAGCCTCTCCAGTATTGCTTAGATTATTAGTTGGGGTCATACTTGTAAATCTCTGGACATTTCCCTGGTGCCACATTTCTCTTAAAACCTATAATGACTCCCTCATGCCCACCTCTCCCCTCCTCTTCCTGCTAACTCCTTCTTCCCTTCCCCCACGTTCCTAATTTTTTGGGAGATTTTGGCCCTTTCCCCTTCTACAGGAGACCATATATGCCTGTTAGGGTTCTCCTTGTTTCCTAGCTTTTCTGGTGACATAGATTGAAGGCTGGTAATCTTTTGCTGTATGTCTAAAATCCATATATGAGCGAGTACATACCGTGTTTCTCTTTTTTTGTGAACTCAAGAAGCCAGTCACTAAAATACCAAATAATCCAATTAAAAAAGTGGGGTACAGAACTAAATAGAGAATTCTCTATAGAGGAATCTAAAATGTCTAAAAATCACTTAAAATGCTCAGCATCCTTAGCCATCAGAGAAATGCAAATCAAGGCAACTCTGAGATACCATCTTACTCCTGTCAGAATGGCTAAAATCATAAACAACAATGATAGTTTATGCTAGAGAGGATGAGGAGAAAGGAGTACACTACTCCACTGCTGGTAGGAGTACAAACTTGTATAGCCACTTTGGAAATCAGTATGGTGGTTCCTCATGAAAGTGGGAATCACTCTATCTCAAGAGCCAGTAATTGCACTCTTAGGCATATAATGAAAATATGCACATTCATACAATAAGGACATCTGTTCAACTATGTTCATAGCAGCATTATTTGTAATAGCCAGAACCTGGAAGCAACCTAAATGCCCGTCAACTGAAGAATGGATAAAGAAGATATATTTATATAATGGAATACTGCTCAGTAGAAAAAAAAAAAAAAAAGAAAAAAAATGGAATCTTGAAATTCACAGACACATGGATGGAACTAGAAACCTTCCTGAGTGACCCAGTCACAAAAAGGAATCAAACTTCCAAACCAGCATAATTGATTAGATGTGATAGTGAGTGGAACTAATTCCTTTCATGCACCTTGACTTCTGGACCTATGGATCCTAGCCATGGGAGAAAGTGTGCCATTTAGTGTATGAAGATTTAAAGTTATACTACTTCTACAGTATCTTACCCCAACCCTCCAGGGTACTGGCACCTAAGTGACACTGTAACTGTCTTCAAAAGGCCATTCTATGGTTCTATCATGTCATCTGCTTCAAGATGGTGGAGAACACAGTAAAGCCATGAGTTCTGTGAGCTTAGACCCACTGTTGCACTTCTTTGGCTGTGAAGTAAGATCCTTCGTCAGAAGCAAAACTGTATGAAACACTGTGACTTTCTGTAAGTCAATAGGTGGTAGTTTTGAAAGAAAATTACAATCAGGGATGACAAATCCATAATCAGAATAAGTATCTACTCCACTAAGAATAAAGCAATGTCCATTCCATGAAGGTAAGGGTCCAATGCAGTAACCCTGCCACCAGGTTGCTGAGTGGTCACCTCAGGGAAGGGTGTCATATCAGGGGTTTAGTGTTGGTCTCTGCTGTAGGAAGATCTGACACTCAGCAGCAGCTGTAGCCAGGTCAACATCAGTGAGTGGAAGTCCATGTTGTCAAGACCATTCATTCCTTCCACCATGGTCACTGTATTCAAGTGCAAATCAAGTAATGACAGAGATGGCTGTGTAAAAGGCCTGACTATCCAACAAACATGTCATTCTATCTACTTGATTCCTGAACTCCTCCACAGTTTCAATGAACATTTATACTAGGGTACAAGTATCTTCATTTCCAAAGATCTATCCACATCCTTCAGTAGATCTTTCTCACCAACTTTCCACAATCATACTCTTTCCAAGCACCTGACAATCCAGCCAATCCATTGACTATAGTCCATCAATCAGTAAACTGCACATCTGGATATTTCTCCTTTCAAACAAAATGTACAACCATGTGTACTGTCCAAACTTCTGTTCCCCTGGAAGATTACCCTTCCCAATGTCTTTCAAGGTTGTTCCTGAAAGGGGTTGTAATACTGTAGCCATCCACTTCTGGCTGTGGCCTACATAAGAGTAAACCTAGCCCTAGTCATCTCTGTCAATCAACCAATAAGGACACAGCCCATAAGGCAATAGATACCACTTCAATTTGGTAATAGATTATTGCTGTTCAAAGCCTAGGTTATGGATGATGAATAAAATATACCCACATCATGATGGAAAGTTCAGGCTGCATGGTAACTTGGTAGGTCACTGTCAATTGTTCATTTTCCAATAAGGCTCAATAACAGGGTAAGAGCTATGTCTCAAAGAAAAAAAATAGTTGTCTACAGATGATGGTTAGGTCACTGCTCCAAAATCAAAAAAGTCTCTTCTATGATTCACCTGTAAGGGTCTCTATAAGGCTCCAAATAACATCCTAATCTGCCACTGATATCTCAAACATTACTGAGTCTGCTGGATCATATGTTCCAAGGACAGCCAGCACAGCAGCCTTGACCTCTCAAAGAGCCTTTTCCTATTCTAGACCCCACACAAAGCTATTTTTTCTGAGTCACTTGGTATATGGGTTGAAGTAACACACCCAAGTGAGGAAGATTCTGATTCTAGATTACAAATAGGAACAATAAACACCATATTCCTTTCTTGGTGGTGGGAAAAGCCAAGTACATAACTTAACCTTTATCTTAAAAATAGTATCTTTATGACCACACCAATGGACTTCTATAAATTTGAAAGAGGTCAAACACTTTGAATTTTAGATACATTTATTTTCCATCCTCTGGTGCACATATGCATCACCAAGGTCAAAGTGCTTGCTATCTCCTGTTCACTTGGTCCAATCAACATAATGCCATCAATATAGTGGATGAGTGTGATACTATATCAGAAGAATGATCAAGATTCCTGCAAACTAGGTAGTGAAACAAGGCTTGAGAGTTAATATACACATTTAGTACAACTGTTAAAGTATACTGCTGGGCTTGCCAACTAAAAGCAAATTGCACCTGGTTGTCTTTATGGACAGGTACTGAGAAAAACACATTTGCTAGATCAATAGCTGTATCCCATGCACCAGATGTGTTAATTTGCTCAGGTAAAAACTACCTTATACAGTAGTTGCAATTGGATTCACTACTTGATTAAGTGTTCAACAGAAAACAGTCATGCTACATGATCCATCTGTTTTCTGCAGAGTCCAGACAGGAGAGTTAAAGAGAGATGTGGTGGGAACCCCCTCCATTCCTACAGGGAGGCAGTGATAGTTTTGGTTCACTATTTTCCACTGGCTTCCCCCTGGCCTTTGCAACCATACCAGCCTTCACTCTCTAGGTCAGGGAACCCATGTGGAAATTCTGACAAGTTCTAAGTGTATCTATTCCAATTACACATTCTGGAACTAGATGGTGTTGGTGGAAAATCACAGCATGATTTCAGGGATCTACTGGACCTACTGTGAGTCAGATTTCAGACAAAACTCCTCTAATCACCTGATTTCCAAAATTCCCTGCTCTAACTACAGGGCTCTAACGCTTCTTGGGAACTCTCAGAATTAGAGGCAATTCAGAGAAAAATCGAGGAAACTCTAATTGTTTTCTTTATTGCAGTGTGCAGTTGCACTTATAAAAGGCCTTAAGTCTCCCTGAGAAGGATGGGGAAAAGATAACAGTATTTTCTCTGGTATTTTATCAAGATCATTCCTTAGGGGTCCTGGCAGTCACTTTAATCAAAGGTTCTGGGTCTGCAAACTATCTTAAGTGTGGAATTTTGTTCACAGATGGAGCAACCCTATCGCCATGATCCAATGTAGCTTCATTTGAGAATTGTTTTTGCTTATACACATCAAACAAAAATGCAATAGGCTTCTTATATATTTCATTCCTTGAAATACAATGAAGGATTAGCCAGTACACCACCAAAAATATCACTTTGCCCATTACAAAAATCATGTTCATCTTGTTGTTGGTGATTCAGTGTGGCTACTTGGCAACTGCTACTTGGGGCTCAAATAGGTCCACTGCATTTCTTTATTTATTATTTTTTACTATTTTACATATCAATCTGAGTTACTTCTCCCTCCCATCCTTCCAGGGCCCCTAATCCCACCTCCCATCCCATTCCATCCCCACTCCACTGCCAGGGTGAGGCCTTCCAGGAGGGATCATCAAAATCTGTCAAATTGTTTAGAGTAAGGTCTAGGCCCTCCCTCCTGCCTCTAGGTTAAGGGAGTAACCCTCCATGGGAAATGTCCTCTCAAAGTCCTTTCATGCACAAGGGATACATCCTTGTTCCACTGTCAGTGGTCCCTTAGACTGCCAGGCCTTCTAACTGAGACCCATGTTCAAGGGGTCTGAAGTGGTCCAATGCTGGTTTCCCAGCTATCAGTCTGGGTGTCCATGAACTCCCCCTTGTTCAGGACAGCTGTCTCTGTGGGTTTATGTAGCCTGGTCTTGACCCCTTTACTTATCACACCTCTCTCTCTCTTTGCAACTGGATTCCAGGAGTTTGGCCTGATGTTTAGCTGTGGATGTCTGTTTCTGTTTCTAACAACTACTTTCATGAAGGTTCTATGGTGGCATATGCGTTAGTTATCAATCTCATTATCAGGAAAGGGCATTTAAGGTAGCCTCTCCACTGTTTCTAAGATTGTTAGCTGGAGTCATCCTTGTAGGTTTCTGGGCATTTCTCTAGAGTCAGTTTTCTCTTCAAATCTATAATGGTTCCCTCTATTATGGTACCTCTTTTCTTGCTCTTATCTATTCGTCCCCTGACTCAATCTTCCTGGTCCTACACGTCCTCCTCTCCTCCTCTTTCTCCTAAATCACTCTCCATTCACTGCCCCACTTTGCTCACAATAAGCTAAGGAAATTTTGTCCCTGTCCCCTTCTGTGAGGGACCTTGTTTGAATCTCTTAGATTCCTCTTGTGTCCTAGTTTCTCTGGTGGTGTGAATTGTAGGCTGGTGATCCTTTGCTCTATGTCTAAAATCCATATATGAGTGAGTAATACTATGTTTCCTTTTTGTGACGAGTTACTTCATTCAGGATGGTTTCTTCAAATTCCATCCATTTGCCTGCAAATTTCAAGATTCCATTTTTTTTTCTGCTGAGTAGTATTCCATTATGTAAATGTGCCACATCTTCTTTATCCATTCTTCACTTGAGGAGCATCTAGGTTGCTTCCAGGTTCTTGCTATTACAAATAATGCTGCTATGAACATAGTTGAACAGATGTCTTTGTTGCATGGATGTGGATCATTTGGGTATATGCCTAAGATTGGAATTGCCAGGTCCTGTTTCCCTGAGGAATCACCATACTGATCTCCAAAATAGCTGTACAAGTTTGCACTCCCACCAGCAGTGGAGGAGTGTTCCCATTTCTCCACATCCTCTCCACCATAAGCTGTCATTGGTGTTTCTGATTTTAGCCATTCTGACAGAGTAAGATAGTATCTCAGTGTTGTTTTGATTTGCATTTCTCTGATGGCTAAGGCTGTTGAGCACTTTCTTAGGTGTGTTTCAGCCATTTTGGATTCCTCTATTGAGAATTCTCTATTCAGGTCTGTACCCCACATTTTAATCAGGTTATTTGGTGTTTTAGTGATTAGTTTCTTGGGTTCTTTGTATATTTTGGACAATCAGCTCTCTGTCAGATGTGGGGTTGGTAAAGATTTTTTCCTACTTTGTGGGCAGCCTTTTGGCCCTGTAGACTGTGTCCTTTGCCTTACAGAAGCTTCTCAGTTTGAGGAGGTCTTATTTATTAATTGTTGATCTCAGTGGCTGTGCTACATGATCTCCTGTATCAATTTGTTCAAGGGTACCTCCCACTTTTCTCTTTTAAAAGGTTCAATGTGTCTGGATTTCTGTTGAGGTCTTTGATCCATTTGGACTTAAGTTTTGTGCATGGTGATAGACATGGGCCTGTCTGCAGTCTTCTAAACACCATCATCCAGTTGTGCCAGCACCATTTGGTGAAGATGCTTTCCTCCTCCCATTATATACTTATAGCTGTTTTGTCAAAAATCAGGTGTTTGTAAGTGTGTAGGTTAATATCAGGATTTTGGATTCTATGCCACTGGTCTACCTGTCTATTTTTGTGCCAATACCAAGCTGTTATCAGGACTATAGCTCTATAGTAGAGTTTGAAGTCGGGAATTGTGATGCCTCCTAATATTCCTTTATTGTATAGGGTTGTTTTTGGCTATTCTGGGTCTTTTGTGTTTCCATATAAAGTTGAGTATTATCCTTTCAAGGACAGTGAAGAATTGTGCTGGAATTTTGATGGAGATTGGATTGAGTCTGTAGACTGCTTTTGAAAAGATTGCCATTTTAACTATGTTTATCCTACCTATTTAAGAGCATGTGATATCTTTCCATTTTCTGGTTTCTTCTTTAATTTATTTCTTTAAAGACACAAAGTTCTTGCTATATAGTTCTTTCACTTGTTTGGTTAGGAGCATTACCCCCAGATGTTTTATGTTGTTTGTGGCTATTTTAAAGGGTGCTGTTTGTTTCTGATTTCTTTCTCAGCCCCAATATTGTCTGTATATAGTAGGACTACTGATTTTTTTTTCTTTTTTTTATTTTTCCTTTTTTTTTTTTTTTTTTTTTTTTTTTTAAATCTTGTATCCTGCTAATTTGCTGATTGTGTTTATCAGCTGCAAAAGTCCCCTGGTAGATTTTTTTTTCCAGGTCACTTATGTAAACTATCATATCATCTGCAAATAGTAACAGTTTGACTTCTTGCTTTCCAATTTGTATCCCCTTGGTTTTCTTTTGTTGTTTATTGATCTACCTAGCACTGCAAGTACAATATTGAAGAGATATGGAGAGAGTGGACAGTGTCTTGTTCATGATTTTAGAGGAATCTCCTTAAGCTTATCTCCATTTAGTATAATGTTGGCTGTTGGTTTAGTGTATATTGCTTTTATTATATTTAGGTATGTTTCTGTTATCTCTGATCTCTCCAAGACCTTTATTATGACAGGGTGTTGGATTTTGTCAAAGGATTTTTCAGCATCTAGTGAGATGATCATGCAGTTTTCCCTTTTCAGTTTGTGTATATTGGTTGATCACATTGATAGATTTTCATATGTTGAACCATCCCTATATCCCTGGGATGAAGCCTACTTGATCATAGTGGATGATTTCTGTGATGTTTTCTTGGATTCAATTTGCCAGTCTTGTATTTAGTATTTTTGCATCAATGTTCATGAGGGATATTGTTCTGTAGTTCTCTTTCTTAGTTCTGTTTTTTGTGTAGCTTGGGTACCAAGGTAATTGTAGCCTTGTAAAATGAGTTTGATAATGAACCTTGTGCTTCTATTGTGTGGAACAATTTGAGGAGTATTGGTATTACCTCTTCTTTGAATTTCTGGTAGAATTCTTTAGTGAAGCCATCTAGCACTGAGCTTTTTTTTTTTTTTTTTGGTTGGGAGGCTTTTGATGACTGCTTCTATTTCATTAGGGGTTGTTATAGGTATATTTAAATTGCTTATTGTTCTTGATTTAATTTTGGTAAGTGATAGTTATCCAGAAATTTGTCCATTTCTTTGAATTTTCAAATTTTGTGGACTACAGGTTTTCAAAGTATGACCTGAAAAGTCTCTGGATTTCCTCAGTGTCTGTTGTTAATGTCCCTACTTTTGTTTCTGATATTGATGATTTGCATTTTTTTTCTCTGCTTTTTGATTAATTTGGATAAAGGTATATCTATCTTGTTGATTGTCTCAAAGAACAACCTCTATGTTACATTGATACTTTTTATTGTTTTCCTAGATTCTACTCAATTAGATTATTTCCAGACACCTACTCCTCTGGAATGTGTTTGCTTCTTTTTGTCCTAGACCTTTCAGTTGTGTTGTTAATTCTCTAATGTGACTATACTCCAGTTTCTTCACTTAGTGCTATGAACATTACTTTTTTAAAGTGTCCCATAAGTTTGGTTATGTTGTGTCTTCCTTCTCATTGAATTCTAGGAAGACTTTAATTTCTGTCTTTATTTCTTCCTTGACTCTGGAATGGTGAATGGTACAGTTGTGCATTGTTCAGTTTCCATGAGTTTGTAGGGTTCTGCAATTTATGTTGTTGTTGAAATCCAACTTTAAAGCATGGTGGTCTGATAAGATACAGGGGGCTGTTTTTTTTTTATGTTGAGTTTTGCTATGTTGTAGAGTATGTGGTCAATTTTAGAGAAGGTTCCATGTGAAGCTGAGAAGAAGGTATATTCTTTTGTGTTTGAATGGAATGTTCTATAGATGTCTGTTAAACCCAATTAGGACATAACTTCTGTTAGTTTTTGTTTGTTTGTTTGTTAAGTTTCTGTCTGGTTGTCCTGTCTAGTGGTGAGAGTGGGGTGTTGAAGTCTCCCACTATGAGTATGTGAGGTTTTATGTGAGCTTTGAGTTTTAGTAGAGTTTCTTTTACTAATGTGGGTGCCTTGGTCTTTGGGGCATAGATGATCAGAATTGAGAATTTGTACTGATGATTTCTCCTGTGATGAATATGAAATGACCTTCATCATTTCTTTTGATTGATTTTGGTTTGAAGCCTAACTTGTTAAATAGTAGAATAGCTACACCTGCTTGCTTTTTGGGTCCATTTGATTGAAAGATCTTTTCCCAACCCTTTACCCTGAGGTAGTGCCTATCTTTGAAGCTTAGATGTGTTTCTTGTATGCAATAGAAGGATGGATTCTATCTTCTTATCAATTCTGTTAGCCTGTGTCTTTTTATAGGCAAGTTAAGACCATTAATATTGAGGGGAAATAAGGACCATTGATTGTTAATTCTTGTTTGTTTTAGATTTGTTGTTGGCAGTAGTACTGTGAGTATACTTGCACAGCTTTTTCTTTAGGTTCTGGCAATGTGAAATTATCTATTGCCTATGTGTTTGTGAGGGTAGTTAACTTCCTTGGGTTGGACTTTTCCTTTCAGAACTTTCTGTAGCGCTGGATTTGTGGATATGTATTGTGAAAGTCTGGCTTTGTCATTGAATACCGTGTTTTCTCCATCTATACTGATTGTGTGTTTTGCTGGGTATAGTAGCCTGGGCTGTCATCCTTGGACTCTTAGTATTTGAAGAACATTTATCCAGGACCTTCTGGCCTTCAGAGTTTCCATGGAGAAGTCAGGTGTAATTTTGATAGGTCTGCCTTTGTATGTTACCTGTC